>NC_135363.1:2500-602500 GCF_051622035.1 Arctopsyche grandis
CCTAACCTAACCTAACCTAACCTAACCTAACCTAACCTAACCTAACCTAACCTAACCTAACCTAACCTAACCTAACCTAACCTAACCTAACCTAACCTAACCTAACCTAACCTAACCTAACCTAACCTAACCTAACCTAACCTAACCTAACCTAACCTAACCTAACCTAACCTAACCTAACCTAACCTAACCTAACCTAACCTAACCTAACCTAACCTAACCTAACCTAACCTAACCTAACCTAACCTAACCTAACCTAACCTAACCTAACCTAACCTAACCTAACCTAACCTAACCTAACCTAACCTAACCTAACCTAACCTAACCTAACCTAACCTAACCTAACCTAACCTAACCTAACCTAACCTAACCTAACCTAACCTAACCTAACCTAACCTAACCTAACCTAACCTAACCTAACCTAACCTAACCTAACCTAACCTAACCTAACCTAACCTAACCTAACCTAACCTAACCTAACCTAACCTAACCTAACCTAACCTAACCTAACCTAACCTAACCTAACCTAACCTAACCTAACCTAACCTAACCTAACCTAACCTAACCTAACCTAACCTAACCTAACCTAACCTAACCTAACCTAACCTAACCTAACCTAACCTAACCTAACCTAACCTAACCTAACCTAACCTAACCTAACCTAACCTAACCTAACCTAACCTAACCTAACCTAACCTAACCTAACCTAACCTAACCTAACCTAACCTAACCTAACCTAACCTAACCTAACCTAACCTAACCTAACCTAACCTAACCTAACCTAACCTAACCTAACCTAACCTAACCTAACCTAACCTAACCTAACCTAACCTAACCTAACCTAACCTAACCTAACCTAACCTAACCTAACCTAACCTAACCTAACCTAACCTAACCTAACCTAACCTAACCTAACCTAACCTAACCTAACCTAACCTAACCTAACCTAACCTAACCTAACCTAACCTAACCTAACCTAACCTAACCTAACCTAACCTAACCTAACCTAACCTAACCTAACCTAACCTAACCTAACCTAACCTAACCTAACCTAACCTAACCTAACCTAACCTAACCTAACCTAACCTAACCTAACCTAACCTAACCTAACCTAACCTAACCTAACCTAACCTAACCTAACCTAACCTAACCTAACCTAACCTAACCTAACCTAACCTAACCTAACCTAACCTAACCTAACCTAACCTAACCTAACCTAACCTAACCTAACCTAACCTAACCTAACCTAACCTAACCTAACCTAACCTAACCTAACCTAACCTAACCTAACCTAACCTAACCTAACCTAACCTAACCTAACCTAACCTAACCTAACCTAACCTAACCTAACCTAACCTAACCTAACCTAACCTAACCTAACCTAACCTAACCTAACCTAACCTAACCTAACCTAACCTAACCTAACCTAACCTAACCTAACCTAACCTAACCTAACCTAACCTAACCTAACCTAACCTAACCTAACCTAACCTAACCTAACCTAACCTAACCTAACCTAACCTAACCTAACCTAACCTAACCTAACCTAACCTAACCTAACCTAACCTAACCTAACCTAACCTAACCTAACCTAACCTAACCTAACCTAACCTAACCTAACCTAACCTAACCTAACCTAACCTAACCTAACCTAACCTAACCTAACCTAACCTAACCTAACCTAACCTAACCTAACCTAACCTAACCTAACCTAACCTAACCTAACCTAACCTAACCTAACCTAACCTAACCTAACCTAACCTAACCTAACCTAACCTAACCTAACCTAACCTAACCTAACCTAACCTAACCTAACCTAACCTAACCTAACCTAACCTAACCTAACCTAACCTAACCTAACCTAACCTAACCTAACCTAACCTAACCTAACCTAACCTAACCTAACCTAACCTAACCTAACCTAACCTAACCTAACCTAACCTAACCTAACCTAACCTAACCTAACCTAACCTAACCTAACCTAACCTAACCTAACCTAACCTAACCTAACCTAACCTAACCTAACCTAACCTAACCTAACCTAACCTAACCTAACCTAACCTAACCTAACCTAACCTAACCTAACCTAACCTAACCTAACCTAACCTAACCTAACCTAACCTAACCTAACCTAACCTAACCTAACCTAACCTAACCTAACCTAACCTAACCTAACCTAACCTAACCTAACCTAACCTAACCTAACCTAACCTAACCTAACCTAACCTAACCTAACCTAACCTAACCTAACCTAACCTAACCTAACCTAACCTAACCTAACCTAACCTAACCTAACCTAACCTAACCTAACCTAACCTAACCTAACCTAACCTAACCTAACCTAACCTAACCTAACCTAACCTAACCTAACCTAACCTAACCTAACCTAACCTAACCTAACCTAACCTAACCTAACCTAACCTAACCTAACCTAACCTAACCTAACCTAACCTAACCTAACCTAACCTAACCTAACCTAACCTAACCTAACCTAACCTAACCTAACCTAACCTAACCTAACCTAACCTAACCTAACCTAACCTAACCTAACCTAACCTAACCTAACCTAACCTAACCTAACCTAACCTAACCTAACCTAACCTAACCTAACCTAACCTAACCTAACCTAACCTAACCTAACCTAACCTAACCTAACCTAACCTAACCTAACCTAACCTAACCTAACCTAACCTAACCTAACCTAACCTAACCTAACCTAACCTAACCTAACCTAACCTAACCTAACCTAACCTAACCTAACCTAACCTAACCTAACCTAACCTAACCTAACCTAACCTAACCTAACCTAACCTAACCTAACCTAACCTAACCTAACCTAACCTAACCTAACCTAACCTAACCTAACCTAACCTAACCTAACCTAACCTAACCTAACCTAACCTAACCTAACCTAACCTAACCTAACCTAACCTAACCTAACCTAACCTAACCTAACCTAACCTAACCTAACCTAACCTAACCTAACCTAACCTAACCTAACCTAACCTAACCTAACCTAACCTAACCTAACCTAACCTAACCTAACCTAACCTAACCTAACCTAACCTAACCTAACCTAACCTAACCTAACCTAACCTAACCTAACCTAACCTAACCTAACCTAACCTAACCTAACCTAACCTAACCTAACCTAACCTAACCTAACCTAACCTAACCTAACCTAACCTAACCTAACCTAACCTAACCTAACCTAACCTAACCTAACCTAACCTAACCTAACCTAACCTAACCTAACCTAACCTAACCTAACCTAACCTAACCTAACCTAACCTAACCTAACCTAACCTAACCTAACCTAACCTAACCTAACCTAACCTAACCTAACCTAACCTAACCTAACCTAACCTAACCTAACCTAACCTAACCTAACCTAACCTAACCTAACCTAACCTAACCTAACCTAACCTAACCTAACCTAACCTAACCTAACCTAACCTAACCTAACCTAACCTAACCTAACCTAACCTAACCTAACCTAACCTAACCTAACCTAACCTAACCTAACCTAACCTAACCTAACCTAACCTAACCTAACCTAACCTAACCTAACCTAACCTAACCTAACCTAACCTAACCTAACCTAACCTAACCTAACCTAACCTAACCTAACCTAACCTAACCTAACCTAACCTAACCTAACCTAACCTAACCTAACCTAACCTAACCTAACCTAACCTAACCTAACCTAACCTAACCTAACCTAACCTAACCTAACCTAACCTAACCTAACCTAACCTAACCTAACCTAACCTAACCTAACCTAACCTAACCTAACCTAACCTAACCTAACCTAACCTAACCTAACCTAACCTAACCTAACCTAACCTAACCTAACCTAACCTAACCTAACCTAACCTAACCTAACCTAACCTAACCTAACCTAACCTAACCTAACCTAACCTAACCTAACCTAACCTAACCTAACCTAACCTAACCTAACCTAACCTAACCTAACCTAACCTAACCTAACCTAACCTAACCTAACCTAACCTAACCTAACCTAACCTAACCTAACCTAACCTAACCTAACCTAACCTAACCTAACCTAACCTAACCTAACCTAACCTAACCTAACCTAACCTAACCTAACCTAACCTAACCTAACCTAACCTAACCTAACCTAACCTAACCTAACCTAACCTAACCTAACCTAACCTAACCTAACCTAACCTAACCTAACCTAACCTAACCTAACCTAACCTAACCTAACCTAACCTAACCTAACCTAACCTAACCTAACCTAACCTAACCTAACCTAACCTAACCTAACCTAACCTAACCTAACCTAACCTAACCTAACCTAACCTAACCTAACCTAACCTAACCTAACCTAACCTAACCTAACCTAACCTAACCTAACCTAACCTAACCTAACCTAACCTAACCTAACCTAACCTAACCTAACCTAACCTAACCTAACCTAACCTAACCTAACCTAACCTAACCTAACCTAACCTAACCTAACCTAACCTAACCTAACCTAACCTAACCTAACCTAACCTAACCTAACCTAACCTAACCTAACCTAACCTAACCTAACCTAACCTAACCTAACCTAACCTAACCTAACCTAACCTAACCTAACCTAACCTAACCTAACCTAACCTAACCTAACCTAACCTAACCTAACCTAACCTAACCTAACCTAACCTAACCTAACCTAACCTAACCTAACCTAACCTAACCTAACCTAACCTAACCTAACCTAACCTAACCTAACCTAACCTAACCTAACCTAACCTAACCTAACCTAACCTAACCTAACCTAACCTAACCTAACCTAACCTAACCTAACCTAACCTAACCTAACCTAACCTAACCTAACCTAACCTAACCTAACCTAACCTAACCTAACCTAACCTAACCTAACCTAACCTAACCTAACCTAACCTAACCTAACCTAACCTAACCTAACCTAACCTAACCTAACCTAACCTAACCTAACCTAACCTAACCTAACCTAACCTAACCAAACCTAACCCAACCTAACCTAACCATCACGGAAATCAAAGAATTCGACATTGCAAAAATATACTTGAAACTCGCTTACCGAACAAAACCTTACGAAACCTAGCCTTACTATCACCGAAATTAAAGAATTCGACATTGCAATAATATACACAAAAATCGCTAACCTCACCGAACCTAACCCAACCTAACCTAACCATCACCGAAATCAATGAATTCGATATTTTAAGATTTACACAAAACTCGCTTACCTCAACAAACCTAACCCAACCCAACCTAACCGTCACCGAAATCAAAGAATTCGACATTGCAAAAATATACACGAAACTCGCTTACATCACCAAACCTATCCCAACCTAGCCTAACTATCACCGAAATCAAAGAATTTGACAATGCAAAAATATACACAAAACTCGCTTACCTCACCAAACCTAACCCAACCTAGCCTAACTATCACCGAAATCAAAGAATTCGACATTGCAAAAATATACACGAAACTCGCTTACCGCACCAAACTTAACCCAACCTAACCTAACCGTCACCGAAATCGAAGAATTCGAGATTGTAAGATTTACACAAAACTCGCTAACCTCACCAAACCTAACCCAACCAAGCCATACTATCACCAAAATCAAAGAATTCGACAATGCAATAATATACACAAATCTCGCTTACCTCACCAAACCTAACCATCACCAAAATCAAAGAATTGCAATGTCGAATACTTTGATTTCGGTGATGGTTAGGTTTGGTTGGGTTAGGTTTGGTGAGGTAAGCGAGATTTGTGTATAATATTGCATTGTCGAATTCTTTGATTTTGGTGATAGTTAGGCTTGGTTGGGTTAGGTTTGGTGAGGTTAGCGAGTTTTGTGTAATTCTTACAATCTCGAATTCTTCGATTTCGGTGACGGTTAGGTAAGGTTGGGTTAAGTTTGGTGCGGTTAGCGAGTTTCAAGTATATTTTTGCAATGTCGAATTCTTTGATTTCCGTGATGGTTAGGTTAGGTCGGGTTAGGTTTGGTGAGGTAAGCGAGTTTTGTGTATATTTTTTCGATGTCGAATTCTTTAATTTCTGTGATGGATAGGTTGGGTTGGGTTACGTTTGGTGAGGTAAGCGAGATTCGTGTATATTTTTGCAATGTCGAATTCTTTGATTTCGGTGATGTTCAGGTTAGGTTGGTTTAGGTTTGGTGAGGTTAGCCAGTTTTGTGTATATTATTGCATTGTCGAATTGTTTGATTTCGGTGATAGTTAGGCTAGGTTAGGTTAGGTTTGGTGAGGTTAGCGAGTTTTGTGTATATTTTTGCATTGTCGAACTCTTTGATTTCGGTGATAGTTAGGCTAGGTTGCGTAAGGTTTGGTAATGTAAGCGAGTTTTGCGTAAATCTTTTTATCTCGAATTCTTCGATTTCGGTGACGGTTAGGTTAGGTTGGGTTTAGTTTGGTGCGGTAAGCGAGTTTCAAG
Source organism: Arctopsyche grandis (assembly GCF_051622035.1). NCBI lineage: Eukaryota > Metazoa > Arthropoda > Insecta > Trichoptera > Hydropsychidae > Arctopsyche > Arctopsyche grandis. The sequence continues at coordinate 8,955 of NC_135363.1, forward strand.
TATATTTTTGCAATGTCGAATTCTTTGATTTCCGTGATGGTTGATTAGGTTGGGTTAGGTTTGGTGAGGTTAGCGAGTTTTGTGTATATTTTTGCAATGTCGAATTCTTTGATTTCGGTGACGGTTAGGTTGGGTTGGGTTAGGTTTGTTGAGGTAAGCGAGTTTTGTGTAAATCTTAAAATATCGAATTCATTGATTTCGGTGATGGTTAGGTTGGGTTGGGTTACGTTTGGTGAGGTAAGCGAGTTTTGTGTATATTTTTGCGATGTCGAATTCTTTGATTTCGGTGATGGTAAGGTTGGGTTGGGTTACGTTTGGTGAGATAAGCGAGTTTCGTGTATATTATTGCAATGTCGAATTCTTTGATTTCTGTGATGGTAAGGTTAGGTTGGGTTAGGTTTGGTGAGGTAAGCGAGTTTCGGGTATATTTTTGCAATGTCGAATTCTTTGATTTCGGTGATGGTTAGGTTAGGTTGGGTTAGGTTTGTTGAGGTAAACAAGTTTTGTGTATATTATTGCATTGTCGAATTCTTTGATTTTGGTGATAGTAAGGCTAGGTTGGGTTAGGTTTGGTGAGGTTAGCGAGTTTTGTGTATATTTTTGCATTGTCGAATTCTTTGATTTCGGTGATAGTTAGGCTATGTCGGGATAGGTTTAGTTCTGTAAGCGAGTCTTGCGTAAATTTTTTTTTCTCGAATTCTTTGATTTCGGTGACGGTTAGGTTAGGTTGGGTTAGGTTTGGATTGTTAAGCTAGTTTCGTGTGTATTTTTGCAATGTCGACTTCTTTGATTTCTTTGATGGTTAGGTTAGGTTGGGTTAGGTTTGGTGAGGTAAGCAAGTTTTGTGAAAATCTAAAAATCTCGAATTCTTTGATTTCGGTGTTGGATAGGTTGAGTTGGGTTAGGGTTGGTGAGGTTAGCGAGTTTCAAGTATAATTTTGCAATGTCGAATTCTTTGATTTCCGTGATGTTAAGGTTAGGTTGGGTAAGGTTTGGTGAGGTTAGCGAGTTTTGTGTATATTATTGCATTGTCGAATTCTTTGATTTCGGTGATAGTTAGGCTAGGTTGGGTTAGGTTTGTTGAGGTAAGCGAGTTTGTATATATTTTTGCATTGTCGAATTCTTTGATTTCGGTGACGGTTAGGTTGGGTTGGGTTAGGTTTGGTGAGGTAAGCGAGTTTTGTGTAAATCTTAAAATATCGAATTCATTGATATCGGTGATGGTTAGGTTAGGTTGGGTTAGGTTCGGTGAGGTTAGCGAGTTTTGTGTATATTATTGCATTGTCGAATTCTTTGATTTCGGTGATAGTTCGGCTTGGTTGGGTTAGGTTGGGTAATGTAAGCGAGTTTTGCGTAAATCTTTTTATCTCGAATTCTTCGATTTCGGTGACGGTTAGGTTAGGTTGGGTTAAGTTTGGATTGTTAAGCTAGTTTTGTGTATATTTTTGCAATGTCGAATTCTTTGATTTCGGTGATGGTTAGGTTTGGTTGGGTTAGGTTTGGTGAGGTTAGCGAGTTTTGTGTATATTTTTGCATTGTCGAATTCTTTGATTTCGGTGATAGTTAGGCGAGGTTGGGATAGGTTTGGTGAGGTTAGAGAGTTTTGTGTAAATCTTACAATCTCGAATTCTTCGATTTCGGTGACGGTTAGGTTAGGTTGGGTTAAGTTTGGTGCGGTAAGCGAGTTTCAAGTATATTTTTGTAATGTCGAATTCTTTGAGTTCCGTGATCGTTAGGTTAGGTTAGGTTAGGTTTGGTGAGGTTAGCGAGTTTTGTGTATATTTTTGCGATGTCGTATTCTTTGATTTCGGTGATGGTAAGTTTGGGTTGGGTTACGTTTGGTGAGGTAAGCGAGTTTCGTGTATATTTTTGCAATGTCGAATTCTTTGATTTCGGTGATGGTTAGGTTAGGTTGGGTTAGGTTTGGTGAGGTAAGCTAGTTTCGTGTATATTTTTGCAATGTCGAATTCCTTGATTTCCGTGACGGTTAGGTTGGGTTGGGTTAGGTTTGGTGAGGTAAGCGAGTTTTGTGTAAATCTTAAAATATCGAATTCAGTGATTTCGGTGATGGTTAGGTTAGGTTGGGTTAGGTTCAATGAGGTTAGCGAGTTTTGTGTATATTATTGCATTGTCGAATTCTTTGATTCCGGTGATAGTTCGGCTTGGTTGGGTTAGGTTTGGTAATGTAAGCGAGTTTTGCGTAAATCTTTTTATCTCGAATTCTTCGATTTCGGTGACGGTTAGGTAAGTTGGGTTAAGTTTGGTGCGGTAAGCGAGTTTCAAGTATATTTTTGTAATGTCGAATTCTTTGATTTTCGTGATGGTTAGGTAAGGTTGGGTTAGGTTTGGTGAGGTGAACGATTTTTTTGTAAATTTTTGCAATGACGAATTCTTTGATTTCGGTGACGGTAAGGTTGGGTTGGGTTAGGTTTGGTGAGGTGAGCGAGTTTCGTGTATATTTTTGCAATGTCGAATTCTTTGATTTCGGTGATAGTACGGCTAGGTTGGGTTAGGTTTTGTGAGAGAAGCAAGTTTTGTGAAAATCTAAAATTCTTTAAATCTTTGATTTCAGTGTTGGATAGGTTAGGTTTAGTTAAGTTCGGTGAGGTTTGCGAGTTTTGCGTATATTTTTGCAATGTCAAATTCTTTTATTTCGGTGATAGTTAGGCTAGGTTTGGTAAGGTTTGGTTAGGAAAGCGAGTTTTGTGTAAATCTTACAATTTCTAATTCTTTGATTTCGGTGATGTTCAGGTTAGGTTGGGTTAGGTTTGGTGAGGTTAGCGAGTTTTGTGTATATTATTGCATTGTCGAATTCTAGGATTTCGGTGATAGTTAGGCTAGGTTGGGTTAAGTTTGGTGAGGTAAGCGAGTTTTGTGTATATTTTTGCATTGTCGAATTCTTTGATTTCGGTGATAGTTAGGGTAGGTTTGGATAGGTTTTGTAATGTAGGCGAGTTTTGCGTAAATCTTTTTATCTCAAATTCTTCGATTTCGGTGACGATTAGGTTAGGTTGGGTTAAAATTGGATTGTTGAGCTAGTTTCTTGTATATTTTTGCAATGTCGAATTCTTTGATTTCTTTGATGGTTAGGTTAGGTTGGGTAAGGTTTGGTGAGGTAAGCAAGTTTTGTGAAAATCTAAAAATCTCGAATTCTTCGATTTCGGTGTTAGATAGGTTAGGTTGGGTAAGGTTTGGTTAGCGAGTTTTGTGTATATTTTTGCATTGTCGAATTCTTTGATTTCGGTGATAGTTAGGCTATGTCGGGATAGGTTTAGTTCTGTAAGCGAGTCTTGCGTAAATTTTTTTTTCTCGAATTCTTTGATTTCGGTGACGGTTAGGTTAGGTTGGGTTAGGTTTGGATTGTTAAGCTAGTTTCGTGTGTATTTTTGCAATGTCGACTTCTTTGATTTCTTTGATGGTTAGGTTAGGTTGGGTTAGGTTTGGTGAGGTAAGCAAGTTTTGTGAAAATCTAAAAATCTCGAATTCTTTGATTTCGGTGTTGGATAGGTTGAGTTGGGTTAGGGTTGGTGAGGTTAGCGAGTTTCAAGTATAATTTTGCAATGTCGAATTCTTTGATTTCCGTGATGTTAAGGTTAGGTTGGGTAAGGTTTGGTGAGGTTAGCGAGTTTTGTGTATATTATTGCATTGTCGAATTCTTTGATTTCGGTGATAGTTAGGCTAGGTTGGGTTAGGTTTGTTGAGGTAAGCGAGTTTGTATATATTTTTGCATTGTCGAATTCTTTGATTTCGGTGACGGTTAGGTTGGGTTGGGTTAGGTTTGGTGAGGTAAGCGAGTTTTGTGTAAATCTTAAAATATCGAATTCATTGATATCGGTGATGGTTAGGTTAGGTTGGGTTAGGTTCGGTGAGGTTAGCGAGTTTTGTGTATATTATTGCATTGTCGAATTCTTTGATTTCGGTGATAGTTCGGCTTGGTTGGGTTAGGTTGGGTAATGTAAGCGAGTTTTGCGTAAATCTTTTTATCTCGAATTCTTCGATTTCGGTGACGGTTAGGTTAGGTTGGGTTAAGTTTGGATTGTTAAGCTAGTTTTGTGTATATTTTTGCAATGTCGAATTCTTTGATTTCGGTGATGGTTAGGTTTGGTTGGGTTAGGTTTGGTGAGGTTAGCGAGTTTTGTGTATATTTTTGCATTGTCGAATTCTTTGATTTCGGTGATAGTTAGGCGAGGTTGGGATAGGTTTGGTGAGGTTAGAGAGTTTTGTGTAAATCTTACAATCTCGAATTCTTCGATTTCGGTGACGGTTAGGTTAGGTTGGGTTAAGTTTGGTGCGGTAAGCGAGTTTCAAGTATATTTTTGTAATGTCGAATTCTTTGAGTTCCGTGATCGTTAGGTTAGGTTAGGTTAGGTTTGGTGAGGTTAGCGAGTTTTGTGTATATTTTTGCGATGTCGTATTCTTTGATTTCGGTGATGGTAAGTTTGGGTTGGGTTACGTTTGGTGAGGTAAGCGAGTTTCGTGTATATTTTTGCAATGTCGAATTCTTTGATTTCGGTGATGGTTAGGTTAGGTTGGGTTAGGTTTGGTGAGGTAAGCTAGTTTCGTGTATATTTTTGCAATGTCGAATTCCTTGATTTCCGTGACGGTTAGGTTGGGTTGGGTTAGGTTTGGTGAGGTAAGCGAGTTTTGTGTAAATCTTAAAATATCGAATTCAGTGATTTCGGTGATGGTTAGGTTAGGTTGGGTTAGGTTCAATGAGGTTAGCGAGTTTTGTGTATATTATTGCATTGTCGAATTCTTTGATTCCGGTGATAGTTCGGCTTGGTTGGGTTAGGTTTGGTAATGTAAGCGAGTTTTGCGTAAATCTTTATATCTCGAATTCTTCGATTTCGGTGACGGTTAGGTAAGTTGGGTTAAGTTTGGTGCGGTAAGCGAGTTTCAAGTATATTTTTGTAATGTCGAATTCTTTGATTTTCGTGATGGTTAGGTAAGGTTGGGTTAGGTTTGGTGAGGTGAACGATTTTTTTGTAAATTTTTGCAATGACGAATTCTTTGATTTCGGTGACGGTAAGGTTGGGTTCGGTTAGGTTTGGTGAGGTGAGCGAGTTTCGTGTATATTTTTGCAATGTCGAATTCTTTGATTTCGGTGATAGTACGGCTAGGTTGGGTTAGGTTTTGTGAGAGAAGCAAGTTTTGTGAAAATCTAAAATTCTTTAAATCTTTGATTTCAGTGTTGGATAGGTTAGGTTTAGTTAAGTTCGGTGAGGTTTGCGAGTTTTGCGTATATTTTTGCAATGTCAAATTCTTTTATTTCGGTGATAGTTAGGCTAGGTTTGGTAAGGTTTGGTTAGGAAAGCGAGTTTTGTGTAAATCTTACAATTTCTAATTCTTTGATTTCGGTGATGTTCAGGTTAGGTTGGGTTAGGTTTGGTGAGGTTAGCGAGTTTTGTGTATATTATTGCATTGTCGAATTCTAGGATTTCGGTGATAGTTAGGCTAGGTTGGGTTAAGTTTGGTGAGGTAAGCGAGTTTTGTGTATATTTTTGCATTGTCGAATTCTTTGATTTCGGTGATAGTTAGGGTAGGTTTGGATAGGTTTTGTAATGTAGGCGAGTTTTGCGTAAATCTTTTTATCTCAAATTCTTCGATTTCGGTGACGATTAGGTTAGGTTGGGTTAAAATTGGATTGTTGAGCTAGTTTCTTGTATATTTTTGCAATGTCGAATTCTTTGATTTCTTTGATGGTTAGGTTAGGTTGGGTAAGGTTTGGTGAGGTAAGCAAGTTTTGTGAAAATCTAAAAATCTCGAATTCTTCGATTTCGGTGTTAGATAGGTTAGGTTGGGTAAGGTTTGGTGAGGTAAACGAGTTTTTTGTATATTTTTGCAATGTCGAATTCTTTGATTTCGGTGACGGTAAGGTTGGGTTGGGTTAGGTTTGGTGAGGTTAGCGAGTTTCGTGTATATTTTTGCAATGTCGAATTCTTTGATTTCGGTGATAGTTAGGTTAGGTTGGGTTAGGTTTGGTGAGGTTAGCGAGTTTTGTGTATATTTTTGCATTGTCGAATTCTTTGATTTCGGTGATAGTTAGGCTAGGTTGGGATAGGTTTGGTAATGTAAGCGAGTTTTGCGTAAATCTTTTTATCTCAAATTCTTCGATTTAGGTGACGGTTAGGTTAGGTTGGGTTAAGTTTGGATTGTTAAGCTAGTTTCGTGTATATTTTTGCAATGTCGAATTCTTTGATTTCGGTGACGGTTAGGTTGGGTTGGGTTAGGTTTGGTGAGGTAAGCGAGTTTTGTGTAAATCTTAAAATATCGAATTCATTGATTTCGGTGATGGTTAGGTTAGGTTGGGTTAGGTTCGGTGAGGTAAGCGAGTTTTGTGTATATGATTGCATTGTCGAATTTTTTGATTTCGGTGATAGTTAGGCTTGGTTGGGTTAGGTTTGGTAGTGTAAGCGAGTTTTGCGTAAATCTTTTTATCTCGAATTCTTCGATTTCGGTGACGGTTAGGTTAGGTTGGGTTAAGTTTGGTGCGGTAAGCGAGTTTCAAGTATATTTTTGCAATGTCGAATTCTTTGATTTCCGTGATGGTTAGGTTAGGTTGGGTTAGGTTTGGTGAGGTAAGCGAGTTTTGTGTAAATCTTAAAATATCGAATTCATTGATTTCGGTGATGGTTAGGTTAGGTTGGGTTAGGTTCGGTGAGGTAAGCGAGTTTTGTGTATATGATTGCCCTGTCGAATTTTTTGATTTCGGTGATAGTTAGGCTTGGTTGGGTTAGGTTTGGTAGTGTAAGCGAGTTTTGCGTAAATCTTTTTATCTCGAATTCTTCGATTTCGGTGACGGTTAGGTTAGGTTGGGTTAAGTTTGGTGCGGTAAGCGAGTTTCAAGTATATTTTTGCGATGTCGAATTCTTTGATTTCGGTGATGGTTAGGTTGGGTTGGGTTACCTTTGGATTGTTAAGCTAGTTTCGTGTATATTTTTGCAATGTCGAATTCTTTGATTTCGGTGACGGTTAGGTTGGGTTGGGTTAGGTTTGTTGAGGTAAGCGAGTTTTGTGTAAATATTAAAATATCGAATTCATTGATTTCGGTGATGGTTAGGTTAGGTTGGGTTAGGTTCGGTGAGGTTAGCGATTTTTGTGTATATTATTGCAATGTCGAATTCTTTAATTTCGGTGATAGTAAGGCTAGGTTTCGTAAGGTTTGGTGAGGTAAGCGAGTTTTGTGTATATTTTTGCAATGTCGAATTCTTTGATTTCGGTGATGGTAAGGTTTGGTTGGGTTAGGTTTGGTGAGGTAAGCGAGTTTCGTGTATATTTTTGCAATGTCGAATTCTTTGATTTCGGTGATGGTTAAGTTAGATTGGGTTAGGTTTGGTGATGTACGCGAGTTTTGTGTAAATCTTACAATCTCGAATTCTTCGATTTCGGTGACGGTTAGGTTAAGTTGGGTAAAGTTTGGTGCGGTAAGCGAGTTTCAAGTATATTTTTGCAATGTCGAATTCTTTGATTTCCGTGATGGTAAGGTTAGGTTGGGTAAGGTTTGGTGAGGTAAGCAAGTTTTGTGTATATTTTTGCATTGTCGAATTCTTTGATTTCGGTGATAGTTAGGCTAGGTTGGGTTAAGTTTGGTGAGGTAAGCGAGTTTTGTGTATATTTTTGCATTGTCGAATTCTTTGATTTCGGTGATAGTTAGGGTAGGTTTGGATAGGTTTTGTAATGTAGGCGAGTTTTGCGTAAATCTTTTTATCTCAAATTCTTCGATTTCGGTGACGATAAGGTTAGGTTGGGTTAAGTTTGGATTGTTGAGCTAGTTTCTTGTATATTTTTGCAATGTCGAATTCTTTGATTTCTTTGATGGTTAGGTTAGGTTGGGTAAGGTTTGGTGAGGTAAGCAAGTTTTGTGAAAATCTAAAAATCTCGAATTCTTCGATTTCGGTGTTAGATAGGTTAGGTTGGGTAAGGTTTGGTGAGGTAAACGAGTTTTTTGTATATTTTTGCAATGTCGAATTCTTTGATTTCGGTGACGGTAAGGTTGGGTTGGGTTAGGTTTGGTGAGGTTAGCGAGTTTCGTGTATATTTTTGCAATGTCGAATTCTTTGATTTTGGTGATAGTTAGGTTAGGTTGGGTTAGGTTTGGTGAGGTTAGCGAGTTTTGTGTATATTTTTGCATTGTCGAATTCTTTGATTTCGGTGATAGTAAGGGGAGGTTTGGATAGGTTTTGTAATGTAGGCGAGTTTTGCGTAAATCTTTTTATCTCAAATTCTTCGATTTCGGTGACGATTAGGTTAGGTTGGGTTAAGTTTGGATTGTTGAGCTAGTTTCTTGTATATTTTTGCAATGTCGAATTCTTTGATTTCTTTGATGGTTAGGTTAGGTTGGGTAAGGTTTGGTGAGGTAAGCAAGTTTTGTGAAAATCTAAAAATCTCGAATTCTTCGATTTCGGTGTAAGATAGGTTAGGTTGGGTAAGGTTTGGTGAGGTAAACGAGTTTCGTGTATATTTTTGCAATGTCGAATTCTTTGATTTCGGTGATAGTTAGGTTAGGTTGGGTTAGGTTTGGTGAGGTTAGCGAGTTTTGTGTATATTTTTGCGATGTCGAATTCTTTGATTTCGGTGACGGTAAGGTTGGGTTGGGTTAGGTTTGGTGAGGTTAGCGAGTTTCGTGTATATTTTTGCAATGTCGAATTCTTTGATTTCGGTGATAGTTAGGTTAGGTTGGGTTAGGTTTGGTGAGGTTAGCGAGTTTTGTGTATATTTTTGCATTGTCGAATTCTTTGATTTCGGTGATAGTTAGGCTAGGTTGGGATAGGTTTGGTAATGTAAGCGAGTTTTGCGTAAATCTTTTTATCTCAAATTCTTCGATTTAGGTGACGGTTAGGTAAGGTTGGGTTAAGTTTGGATTGTTAAGCTATATTCGTGTATATTTTTGCAATGTCGAATTCTTTGATTTCGGTGACGGTTAGGTTGGGTTGGGTTAGGTTTGGTAAGGTAAGCGAGTTTTGTGTAAATCTTAAAATATCGAATTCATTGATTTCGGTGATGGTTAGGTTAGGTTGGGTTAGGTTCGGTGAGGTAAGCGAGTTTTGTGTATATGATTGCATTGTCGAATTTTTTGATTTCGGTGATAGTTAGGCTTGGTTAGGTTAGGTTTGGTAGGGTAAGCGAGTTTTGCGTAAATCTTTTTATCTCGAATTCTTCGATTTCGGTGACGGTTAGGTTAGGTTGGGTTAAGTTTGGTGCGGTAAGCGAGTTTCAAGTATATTTTTGCAATGTCGAATTCTTTGATTTCCGTGATGGTTAGGTTAGGTTGGGTTAGGTTTGGTCAGGTTAGCGAGTTTTGTGTATATTTTTGCGATGTCGAATTCTTTGATTTCGGTGATGGTTAGGTTGGGTTGGGTTACGTTTGGATTGTTAAGCTAGTTTCGTGTATATTTTTGCAATGTCGAATTCTTTGATTTCGGTGACGGTTAGGTTGGGTTGGGTTAGGTTTGTTGAGGTAAGCGAGTTTTGTGTAAATATTAAAATATCGAATTCATTGATTTCGGTGATGGTTAGGTTAGGTTGGGTTAGGTTCGGTGAGGTTAGCGATTTTTGTGTATATTATTGCAATGTTGAATTCTTTAATTTCGGTGATAGTAAGGCTAGGTTTCGTAAGGTTTGGTGAGGTAAGCGAGTTTTGAGTATATTTTTGCAATGTCGAATTCTTTGATTTCGGTGATGGTAAGGTTTGGTTGGGTTAGGTTTGGTGAGGTAAGCGAGTTTCGTGTATATTTTTGCAATGTCGAATTCTTTGATTTTGGTGATGGTTAAGTTAGATTGGGTTAGGTTTGGTGATGTAAGCGAGTTTTGTGTAAATCTTACAATCTCGAATTCTTCGATTTCGGTGACGGTTAGGTTAAGTTGGGTAAAGTTTGGTGCGGTAAGCGAGTTTCAAGTATATTTTTGCAATGTCGAATTCTTTGATTTCCGTGATGGTAAGGTTAGGTTGGGTAAGGTTTGGTGAGGTAAGCAAGTTTTGTGTATATTTTTGCAATTAGAATTCTTTGATTTCGGTGATAGTTAGGCTAGGTTGGGTTAGGTTTGGTGAGGTTAGCGAGTTTTGTGTAAATCTTACAATCTCGAATTCTTCGATTTCGGTGACGGTTAGGTTAGGTTGGGTTAAGTTTGGTGCGGTAAGCGAGTTTCAAGTATATTTTTGCAATGTCGAATTCTTTGATTTCCGTGATGGTTAGGTTAGGTTGGGTTAGGTTTGGTGAGGTTAGCGAGTTTTGTGTATATTTTTGCGATGTCGAATTCTTTGATTTCGGTGATGGTTAGGTTAAGTTTGGTTACGTTTGGATTGTTAAGCTAGTTTCGTGTATATTTTTGCAATGTCAAATTCTTTGATTTCGGTGACGGTTAGGTTGGGTTGGGTTAGGTTTGGTGAGGTACGCGAGTTTTGTGTATATTTTTTCGATGTCGAATTCTTTGATTTCGGTGATGGTTCGGTTGGGTTGGGTTACGTTTGGTGAGGTAAGCGAGTTTTGTGTATATTTTTGCGATGTCGAATTCTTTGATTTCGGTGATAGTTAGGCTAGGTTGCGTAAGGTTTGGTAATGTAAGCGAGTTTTGCGTAAATCTTTTTATCTCGAATTCTTCGATTTCGGTGACGGTTAGGTTAGGTTGGGTTAAGTTTGGTGCGGTAAGCGAGTTTCAAGTATATTTTTGCAATGTCGAATTCTTTGATTTCCGTGATGGTTAGGTTAGGTTGGGTTAGGTTTGGTGAGGTTAGCGAGTTTTTGTATATTTTTGCAATGTCGAATTCTTTGATTTCGGTGATGGTTAGGTTTGGTTGGGTTAGGTTTGGTGAGGTAAACGAGTTTCGTGTATATTTTTGCAATGTCGAATTCTTTGATTTCGGTGATAGTTAGGTTAGGTTGGGTTAGGTTTGGTGAGGTTAGCGAGTTTTGTGTATATTTTTGCCTTGTCGAATTCTTTGATTTCGGTGACGGTTAGGTTGGGTTGGGTTAGGTTTGGTGAGGTAAGCGAGTTTTGTGTAAATCTTAAAATATCGAATTCATTGATTTCGGTTATGGTTAGGTTAGGATGGGTTAGGTTCGGTGAGGTAAGCGAGTTTTGTGTATATGATTGCATTGTCGAATTCTTTGATTTCGGTGATGGTTAGGTTTGGTTGGGTTAGGTTTGGTGAGGTAAGCGAGTTTTGTGTATATTTTTGCATTGTCGAATTCTTTGATTTCGGTGATAGTTAGGCTAGGTTGGGATAGGTTTGGTAATGTAAGCGAGTTTTGCGTAAATCTTTTTATCTCAAATTCTTCGATTTAGGTGACGGTTAGGTAAGGTTGGGTTAAGTTTGGATTGTTAAGACAGTTTCGTGTATTCTTTTGCAATGTCAAATTCTTTGATTTCGGTGATGGTTAGGTTGGGTTGGGTTAGGTTAGGTGAGGTTAGCCAGTTTTGTGTATATTATTGCATTGTCGAATTCTATGATTTCGGTGATAGTTAGGCTAGGTTGGGTTAGGTTTAGTGAGGTAAGCGAGTTTTGTGTGTATTTTTGCATTGTCGAATTCTTTGATTTCGGTGATAGTTAGGCTAGGTTGCGTAAGGTTTGGTAATGTAAGCGAGTTTTGCGTAAATCTTTTTATCTCGAATTCTTCGATTTCCGTGACGGTTAGGTTAGGTTGGGTTAAGTTTGGTGCGGTAAGCGAGTTTTAAGTATATTTCTGCAATGTCGAATTCTTTGATTTCCGTGATGGTTAGGTTAGGTTGGGTTAGGTTTGGTGAGGTTAGCGAGTTTTGTGTATATTTTTTCGATGTCGAATTCTTTGATTTCGGTGATGGTTCGGTTGTGTTGGGTTACGTTTGGTGAGGTAAGCGAGTTTTGTGTATATTTTTGCGATGTCGAATTCTTTGATTTCGGTGATGGTTAGGTTGGGTTGGATTACGTTTGGTGAGGTAAGCGAGTTTCGTGTATATTTTTGCAATGTCGAATTCTTTGATTTCGGTGATAGTAAGGTTAGGTTGGGTTAGGTTTGGTGAGGTTAGCGAGTTTTGTGTATATTTTTGCATTATCGAATTCTTTGATTTCGGTGATAGTTGGGCTAGGTTGGGATAGGTTTGGTAATGTAAGCGAGTTTTGCGTAAATCTTTTTATCTCAAATTCTTCGATTTAGGTGACGGTTAGGTAAGGTTGGGTTAAGTTTGGATTGTTAATCTAGTTTCGTGTATATTTTTGCAATGTCGAATTCTTTGATTTCGGTGACGGTTAGGTTGGGTTGGGTTAGGTTTGTTAAGGTAAGTGAGTTTTGTGTAAATCTTAAAATATCGAATTAATTGATTTCGGTGATGGTTAGTTTATATTGGGTTAGGTTCGGTGAGGTTAGCAAATTTTTGTGTATATTATTGCAATGTCGAATTCTTTAATTTCGGTGATAGTAAGGCTAGGTTTCGTAAGGTTTGGTGAGGTAAGCAAATTTTGTGTATATTTTTGCAATGTCGAATTCTTTGATTTCGGTGATAGTTAGGTTAGGTTGGGTTAGGTTTGGTGAGGTAAGCGAGTTTTGTGTATATTTTTGCCTTGTCGAATTCTTTGATTTCGGTGACGGTTAGGTTGGGTTGGGTTAGGTTTGGTGAGGTAAGCGAGTTTTGTGTAAATCTTAAAATATCGAATTCATTGATTTCGGTGATGGTTAGGTTAGGATGGGTTAGGTTCGGTGAGGTAAGCGAGTTTTGTGTATATGATTGCATTGTCGAATTCTTTGATTTCGGTGATAGTTAGGCTAGGTTGGGATAGGTTTGGTAATGTAAGCGAGTTTTGCGTAAATATTTTTATCTCGAATTCTTCGATTTCGGTGACGGTTAGGTTAGGTTGGGTTAAGTTTGGATTGTTAAGCTAGTTTTGTGTATATTTTTGCATTGTCGAATTCTTTGATTTCGGTGATAGTTAGGCTAGGTTGGGATAGGTTTGGTTATGTAAGCGAGTTTTGCGTAAATCTTTTTATCTCAAATTCTTCGATTTAGGTGACGGTTAGGTAAAGTTGGGTTAAGTTTGGATTGTTAAGACAGTTTCGTGTATTCTTTTGCAATGTCGAATTCTTTGATTTCGGTGATGGTTAGGTTGGGTTGGGTTAGGTTAGGTGAGGTTAGCCAGTTTTGTGTATATTATTGCATTGTCGAATTCTATGATTTCGGTGATAGTTAGGCTAGGTTGGGTTAGGTTTAGTGAGGTAAGCGAGTTTTGTGTGTATTTTTGCATTGTCGAATTCTTTGATTTCGGTGATAGTTAGGCTAGGTTGCGTAAGGTTTGGTAATGTAAGCGAGTTTTGCGTAAATCTTTTTATCTCGAATTCTTCGATTTCCGTGACGGTTAGGTTAGGTTGGGTTAAGTTTGGTGCGGTAAGCGAGTTTTAAGTATATTTCTGCAATGTCGAATTCTTTGATTTCCGTGATGGTTAGGTTAGGTTGGGTTAGGTTTGGTGAGGTTAGCGAGTTTTGTGTATATTTTTTCGATGTCGAATTCTTTGATTTCGGTGATGGTTCGGTTGTGTTGGGTTACGTTTGGTGAGGTAAGCGAGTTTTGTGTATATTTTTGCGATGTCGAATTCTTTGATTTCGGTGATGGTTAGGTTGGGTTGGATTACGTTTGGTGAGGTAAGCGAGTTTCGTGTATATTTTTGCAATGTCGAATTCTTTGATTTCGGTGATAGTTAGGTTAGGTTGGGTTAGGTTTGGTGAGGTTAGCGAGTTTTGTGTATATTTTTGCATTATCGAATTCTTTGATTTCGGTGATAGTTGGGCTAGGTTGGGATAGGTTTGGTAATGTAAGCGAGTTTTGCGTAAATCTTTTTATCTCAAATTCTTCGATTTAGGTGACGGTTAGGTAAGGTTGGGTTAAGTTTGGATTGTTAATCTAGTTTCGTGTATATTTTTGCAATGTCGAATTCTTTGATTTCGGTGACGGTTAGGTTGGGTTGGGTTAGGTTTGTTGAGGTAAGCGAGTTTTGTGTAAATCTTAAAATATCGAATTAATTGATTTCGGTGATGGTTAGTTTAGATTGGGTTAGGTTCGGTGAGGTTAGCAATTTTTGTGTATATTATTGCAATGTCGAATTCTTTAATTTCGGTGATAGTAAGGCGAGGTTTCGTAAGGTTTGGTGAGGTAAGCAAATTTTGTGTATATTTTTGCAATGTCGAATTCTTTGATTTCGGTGATAGTTAGGTTAGGTTGGGTTAGGTTTGGTGAGGTAAGCGAGTTTTGTGTATATTTTTGCCTTGTCGAATTCTTTGATTTCGGTGACGGTTAGGTTGGGTTGGGTTAGGTTTGGTGAGGTAAGCGAGTTTTGTGTAAATCTTAAAATATCGAATTCATTGATTTCGGTGATGGTTAGGTTAGGATGGGTTAGGTTCGGTGAGGTAAGCGAGTTTTGTGTATATGATTGCATTGTCGAATTCTTTGATTTCGGTGATAGTTAGGCTAGGTTGGGATAGGTTTGGTAATGTAAGCGAGTTTTGCGTAAATATTTTTATCTCGAATTCTTCGATTTCGGTGACGGTTAGGTTAGGTTGGGTTAAGTTTGGATTGTTAAGCTAGTTTTGTGTATATTTCTGCAATGTCGAATTCTTTGATTTCCGTGATGGTTAGGTTAGGTTGGGTTAGGTTTGGTGAGGTTAGCGAGTTTTGTGTATATTTTTTCGATGTCGAATTCTTTGATTTCGGTGATGGTTCGGTTGTGTTGGGTTACGTTTGGTGAGGTAAGCGAGTTTTGTGTATATTTTTGCGATGTCGAATTCTTTGATTTCGGTGATGGTTAGGTTGGGTTGGATTACGTTTGGTGAGGTAAGCGAGTTTCGTGTATATTTTTGCAATGTCGAATTCTTTGATTTCGGTGATAGTTAGGTTAGGTTGGGTTAGGTTTGGTGAGGTTAGCGAGTTTTGTGTATATTTTTGCATTATCGAATTCTTTGATTTCGGTGATAGTTGGGCTAGGTTGGGATAGGTTTGGTAATGTAAGCGAGTTTTGCGTAAATCTTTTTATCTCAAATTCTTCGATTTAGGTGACGGTTAGGTAAGGTTGGGTTAAGTTTGGATTGTTAATCTAGTTTCGTGTATATTTTTGCAATGTCGAATTCTTTGATTTCGGTGACGGTTAGGTTGGGTTGGGTTAGGTTTGTTAAGGTAAGTGAGTTTTGTGTAAATCTTAAAATATCGAATTAATTGATTTCGGTGATGGTTAGTTTATATTGGGTTAGGTTCGGTGAGGTTAGCAATTTTTGTGTATATTATTGCAATGTCGAATTCTTTAATTTCGGTGATAGTAAGGCTAGGTTTCGTAAGGTTTGGTGAGGTAAGCAAATTTTGTGTATATTTTTGCAATGTCGAATTCTTTGATTTCGGTGATAGTTAGGTTAAGTTGGGTTAGGTTTGGTGAGGTAAGCGAGTTTTGTGTATATTTTTGCCTTGTCGAATTCTTTGATTTCGGTGACGGTTAGGTTGGGTTGGGTTAGGTTTGGTGAGGTAAGCGAGTTTTGTGTAAATCTTAAAATATCGAATTCATTGATTTCGGTGATGGTTAGGTTAGGATGGGTTAGGTTCGGTGAGGTAAGCGAGTTTTGTGTATATGATTGCATTGTCGAATTCTTTGATTTCGGTGATAGTTAGGCTAGGTTGGGATAGGTTTGGTAATGTAAGCGAGTTTTGCGTAAATATTTTTATCTCGAATTCTTCGATTTCGGTGACGGTTAGGTTAGGTTGGGTTAAGTTTGGATTGTTAAGCTAGTTTTGTGTATATTTCTGCAATGTCGAATTCTTTGATTTCCGTGATGGTTAGGTTAGGTTGGGTTAGGTTTGGTGAGGTTAGCGAGTTTTGTGTATATTTTTTCGATGTCGAATTCTTTGATTTCGGTGATGGTTCGGTTGTGTTGGGTTACGTTTGGTGAGGAAAGCGAGTTTTGTGTATATTTTTGCGATGTCGAATTCTTTGATTTCGGTGATGGTTAGGTTGGGTTGGATTACGTTTGCTGAGGTAAGCGAGTTTCGTGTATATTTTTGCAATGTCGAATTCTTTGATTTCGGTGATAGTTAGGTTAGGTTGGGTTAGGTTTGGTGAGGTTAGCGAGTTTTGTGTATATTTTTGCATTGTCGAAGTCTTTGATTTCGGTGATAGTTGGGCTAGGTTGGGATAGGTTTGGTAATGTAAGAGAGTTTTGCGTAAATCTTTTTATCTCAAATTCTTCGATTTAGGTGACGGTTAGGTAAGGTTGGGTTAAGTTTGGATTGTTAAGACAGTTTCGTGTATTCTTTTGCAATGTCGAATTCTTTGATTTCGGTGACGGTTAGGTTGGGTTGGGTTAGGTTTGGTGAGGTAAGCGAGTTTTGTGTAAATCTTAAAATATCGAATTCATTGATTTCGGTGATGGTTAGGTTAGGATGGGTTAGGTTCGGTGAGGTAAGCGAGTTTTGTGTATATGATTGCATTGTCGAATTTTTTGATTTCGGTGATAGTTAGGCTTGGTTGGGTTAGGTTTGGTAGTGTAAGCGAGTTTTGCGTAAATCTTTTTATCTCGAATTCTTCGATTTCGGTGACAATTAGGTTAGGTTGGGTTAAGTTTGGATTGTTAAGCTAGTTTTGTGTATATTTTTTCAATGTCGAATTCTTTGATTTTGGTGATGGTTAGGTTTGGTAAGGTAAGCGAGGTTTGTGTATATTATTGCATTGTCGAATTCTTTGATTTTGGTGATAGTCAGGCTTGGTTGGGTTAGGTTTGGAGAGGTTAGCGAGTTTTGTGTAAATCTTACTATCTCGAATTCTTCGATTTCGGTGACGGTTAGGTTAGGTTGGGTTAAGTTTAGTGCGGTAAGCGAGTTTCAAGTATATTTTTGCAATGTCGAATTCTTTGATTTCCGTGATGGTTAGGTTAGGTTGGGTTAGGTTTGGTGAGGTTAGCGAGTTTTGTGTATATTTTTGCGATGTCGAATTCTTTGATTTCGGTGATAGTTAGGCTAGGTTGGGATAGGTTTGGTAATGTAAGTGAGTTTTGCGTAAATATTTTTATCTCGAATTCTTCGATTTCGGTGACGGTTAGGTAAGGTTGGGTTAAGTTTGGATTGTTAATCTAGTTTCGTGTATATTTTTGCAATGTCGAATTCTTTGTTTTCGGTGACGGTTAGGTTGGGTTGGGTTAGGTCTGTTGAGGTAAGCGAGTTTTGTGTAAATCTTAAAATATCGAATTAATTGATTTCGGTGATGGTTAGTTTAGATTGGGTTAGGTTCGGTAAGGTTAGCAATTTTTGTGTATATTATTGCAATGTCGAATTCTTTAATTTCGGTGATAGTAAGGCTAGGTTTCGTAAGGTTTGGTGAGGTAAGCAAATTTTGTGTATATTTTTGCAATGTCGAATTCTTTGATTTCGGTGATAGTTAGGTTAGGTTGGGTTAGGTTTGGTGAGGTAAGCGAGTTTTGTGTATATTTTTGCCTTGTCGAATTCTTTGATTTCGGTGACGGTTAGGTTGGGTTGGGTTAGGTTTGGTGAGGTAAGCGAGTTTTGTGTAAATCTTAAAATATCGAATTCATTGATTTCGGTGATGGTTAGGTTAGGATGGGTTAGGTTCGGTGAGGTAAGCGAGTTTTGTGTATATGATTGCATTGTCGAATTCTTTGATTTCGGTGATAGTTAGGCTAGGTTGGGATAGGTTTGGTAATGTAAGCGAGTTTTGCGTAAATATTTTTATCTCGAATTCTTCGATTTCGGTGACGGTTAGGTTAGGTTGGGTTAAGTTTGGATTGTTAAGCTAGTTTTGTGTATATTTTTGCAATGTCGAATTCTTTGATTTCCGTGATGGTTAGGTTAGGTTGGGTTAGGTTTGGTGAGGTTAGCGAGTTTTGTGTATATTTTTGCAATGTCGAATTCTTTGATTTCGGTGACGGTTAGGTTGGGTTGGGTTAGGTTTGTTGAGGTAAGCGAGTTTTGTGTAAATCTTAAAATATCCAATTAATTGATTTCGGTGATGGTAAGTTTAGATTGGGTTAGGTTCGGTGAGGTTAGCAATTTTTGTGTATATTATTGCAATGTCGAATTCTTTAATTTCGGTGATAGTAAGGCTAGGTTTCGTAAGGTTTGGTGAGGTAAGCGAGTTTTGTGTATATTTTCGCAATGTCGAATTCTTTGATTTCGGTGATGGTTAGGTTTGGTTGGGTTAGGTTTGGTGAGGTTAGCGAGTTTTGTGTATATTTTTGCATTGTCGAATTCTTTGATTTCGGTGATAGTTAGGCTAGGTTGGGATAGGTTTGGTAATGTAAGCGAGTTTCGCGTAAATCTTTTTATCTCAAATTCTTCGATTTAGGTGACGGTTAGGTAAGGTTGGGTTAAGTTTGGATTGTTAAGACAGTTTCGTGTATTCTTTTGCAATGTCGAATTCTTTGATTTCCGTGATAGTTAGGTTAGGTTGGGTTAGGTTTGGTGAGGTAAGCGAGTTTTGTGTATATTTTTTCGATGTCGAATTCTTTGATTTCGGTGATGGTTCGGTTGTGTTGGGTTACGTTTGGTGAGGTAAGCGAGTTTTGTGTATATTTTTGCGATGTCGAATTCTTTGATTTCGGTGATGGTTAGGTTGGGTTGGGATAGGTTTGGTTATGTAAGCGAGTTTTGCGTAAATCTTTTTATCTCAAATTCTTCGATTTAGGTGACGGTTAGGTAAGGTTGGGTTAAGTTTGGATTGTTAATCTAGTTTCGTGTATATTTTTGCAATGTCGAATTCTTTGATTTCGGTGACGGTTAGGTTGGGTTGGGTTAGGTTTGTTGAGGTAAGCAAGTTTTGTGTAAATCTTAAAATATCGAATTCATTGATTTCGGTGATGGTTAGTTTAGGTTGGGTTAGGTTCGGTGAGGTTAGCGATTTTTGTGTATATTATTGCAATGTCGAATTCTTTAATTTCGGTGATAGTAAGGCTAGGTTTCATAAGGTTTGGTGAGGTAAGCGAGTTTTGTGTATATTTTCGCAATGTCGAATTCTTTGATTTCGGTGATGGTTAGGTTTGGTTGGGTTAGGTTTGGTGAGGTAAGCGAGTTTCGTGTATATTTTTGCAATGTCGAATTCTTTGATTTCGGTGATAGTTAGGTTAGGTTGGGTTAGGTTTGGTGAGGTTAGCGAGTTTTGTGTATATTTTTGCATTGTCGAATTCTTTGATTTCGGTGATAGTTAGGCTAGGTTATGATAGGTTTGGTAATGAAAGCGAGTTTTGCGTAAATCTTTTTATCTCAAATTCTTCGATTTAGGTGACGGTTAGGTAAGGTTGGGTTAAGTTTGGATTGTTAAGCCAGTTTCGTGTATATTTTTGCAATGTCGAATTCTTTGATTTTGGTGATGGTTAGGTTTGGTGAGGTAAGCGAGATTTGTGTATATTATTGCATTGTCGAATTCTTTGATTTTGGTGATAGTCAGGCTTGGTTGGGTTAGGTTTGGTGAGGTTAGCGAGTTTTGTGTAAATCTTACAATCTCGAATTCTTCGATTTCGGTGACGGTTAGGTTAGGTTGGGTTAAGTTTGGTGCGGTAAGCGAGTTTCAAGTATATTTTTGCAATGTCGAATTCTTTGATTTCCGTGATGGTTAGGTTAGGTTGGGTTAGGTTTGGTGAGGTTAGCGAGTTTTGTGTATATTTTTGCGATGTCGACTTCTTTGATTTCGGTGATGGTTAGGTTGGGTTGGGTTACGTTTGGATTGTTAAGCTAGTTTCGTGTATATTTTTGCAATGTCGAATTCTTTGATTTCGGTGACGGTTAGGTTGGGTTGGGTTAGGTTTGTTGAGGTAAGCGAGTTTTGTGTAAATCTTAAAATATCGAATTCATTGATTTCGGTGATGGTTAGGTTAGGTTGGGTTAGGTTCGTTGAGGTTAGCGATTTTTGTGTATATTATTGCAATGTCGAATTCTTTAATTTCGGTGAAAGTAAGGCTAGGTTTCGTAAGGTTTGGTGAGGTAAGCGAGTTTTGTGTATATTTTCGCAATGTCGAATTCTTTGATTTCGGTGATGGTAAGGTTAGGTTGGGTTAGGTTTGGTGAGGTTAGCGAGTTTTGTGTATATTTTTTCGATGTCGAATTCCTTGATTTCGGTGATGGTTAGGTTGGGTTGGGTTAGGTTTGGTGAGGTTAGCCAGTTTTGTGTATATTATTGCATTGTCGAATTCTTTGATTTCGGTGATAGTTAGGCTAGGTTGGGTTAGGTTTAGTGAGGTAAGCGAGTTTTGTGTATATTTTTGCATTGTCGAATTCTTTGATTTCGGTGATAGTTAGGCTAGGTTGCGTAAGGTTTGGTTATGTAAGCGAGTTTTGCGTAAATCTTTTTATCTCGAATTCTTCGATTTTCGTGACGATTAGGTTAGGTTGGGTTAAGTTTGGTGCGGTAAGCGAGTTTCAAGTATATTTTTACAATGTCGAATTCTTTGATTTCCGTGATGGTTAGGTTAGGTTGGGTTAGGTTTGGTGAGGTTAGCGAGTTTTGTGTATATTTTTGCGATGTCGAATTCTTTGATTTCGGTGATAGTTAGGCTAGGTTGGGATAGGTTTGATAATGTAAGCGAGTTTTGCGTAAATATTTTTATCTCGAATTCTTCGATTTCGGTGACGGTTAGGTTAGGTTGAGTTAAGTTTGGATTGTTAAGCTAGTTTTGTGTATATTTCTGCAATGTCGAATTCTTTGATTTCGATGATGGATAGGTTTGCTTGGGTTAGGTTTGGTGAGGTAAGCGAGATTTGTGTATATTATTGCATTGTCGAGTTCTTTGATTTTGGTGATAGTTAGGCTTGGTTGGGTTAGGTTTGGTGAGGTTAGCGAGTTTTGTGTAAATCTTACAATCTCGAATTCTTCGATTTCGGTGACGGTTAGGTTTGGTTGGGTTAAGTTTGGTGCGGTAAGCGAGTTTCAAGTATATTTTTGCAATGTCGAATTCTTTGATTTCGGTGATTTTCAGGTTAGGTAGGGTTAGGTTTGGTGAGGTTAGCCAGTTTTGTGTATATTATTGCATTGTCGAATTCTTTGATTTCGGTGATAGTTAGGCTAGGTTGGGTTAGGTTTAGTGAGGTTAGCGAGTTTTGTATATATTTTTGCATTGTCGAATTCTTTGATTTCGGTGATAGTTAGACTAGGTTGCGTAAGGTTTGGTAATGTAAGCGAGTTTTGCGTAAATCTTTTTATCTCGAATTCTTCGATTTCCGTGACGGTTAGGTTAGGTTGGGTTAAGTTTGGTGCGGTAAGCGAGTTTCAAGTATATTTTTGCAATGTCGAATTCTTTGATTTCCGTGATGGTTAGGTTAGGTTGGGTTAGGTTTGGTGAGGTTAGCGAGTTTTGTGTATATTTTTGCGATGTCGAATTCTTTAATTTCGTTGATAGTTAGGCTAGGTTGGGATAGGTTTGGTAATGTAAGCGAGTTTTGCGTAAATATTTTTATCTCGAATTCTTCGATTTCGGTGACGGTAAGGTTAGGTTGAGTTAAGTTTGGATTGTTAAGCTAGTTTTGTGTATATTTTTGCAATGTCGAATTCTTTGATTTCGGTGATGGTTAGGTTTGGATGGGTTAGGTTTGGTGAGGTAAGCGAGTTTTGTGTAAATCTTAAAATATCGAATTCATTGATTTCGGTGATGGTTAGGTTAGGTTGGGTTAGGTTCGGTGAGGTAAGCGAGTTTTGTGTATTTGATTGCATTGTCGAATTTTTTTGATTTCGGTGATAGTTAGGCTTGGTTGGGTTAGGTTTGGTAGTGTAAGCGAGTTTTGCGTAAATCTTTTTATTTCGAATTCTTCGATTTCGGTGACGGTTAGGTTAGGTTGGGTTAAGTTTGGATTGTTAGGCTAGTTTTGTGTATATTTTTTCAATGTCGAATTCTTTGATTTTGGTGATGGTTAGGTTTGGTGAGGTAAGCGAGATTTGTGTATATTATTGCATTGTCGAATTCTTTGATTTTGGTGATAGTCAGGCTTGGTTGGGTTAGGTTTGGTGAGGTTAGCGAGTTTTGTGTAAATCTTACAATCTCGAATTCTTCGATTTCGGTAACGGTTAGGTTAGGTTGGGTTAAGTTTGGTGCGGTTAGCGAGTTTCAAGTATATTTTTGCAATGTCGAATTCTTTGATTTCCGTGATGGTTAGGT
The DNA here is from genome assembly GCF_051622035.1 of Arctopsyche grandis. Lineage (NCBI taxonomy): Eukaryota > Metazoa > Arthropoda > Insecta > Trichoptera > Hydropsychidae > Arctopsyche > Arctopsyche grandis. Next base: position 31,050 of record NC_135363.1, read on the forward strand.
TAGGTTGGGTTAGGTTTGGTGAGGTAAGCGAGTTTTGTGTATATTTTTTCGATGTCGAATTCTTTAATTTCGTTGATAGTTAGGCTAGGTTGGGATAGGTTTGGTAATGTAAGCGAGTTTTGCGTAAATATTTTTATCTCGAATTCTTCGATTTCGGTGACGGTAAGGTTAAGTTGAGTTAAGTTTGGATTGTTAAGCTAGTTTTGTGTATATTTTTGCAATGTCGAATTCTTTGATTTCGGTGATGGTTAGGTTTGGTTGGGTTAGGTTTGGTGGAGTAAGCGAGATTTGTGTATATTATTGCATTGTCGAATTCTTTGATTTTGGTGATAGTTAGGCTTGGTTGGGTTAGGTTTGGTGAGGTTAGCGAGTTTTGTGTAAATCTTACAATCTCGAATTCTTCGATTTTGGTGACGGTAAGGTTTGGTTGGGTTAAGTTTGGTGCGGTAAGCGAGTTTCAAGTATATTTTTGCAATGTCGAATTCTTTGATTTCGGTGATGTTCAGGTTAGGTTGGGTTAGGTTTGGTGAGGTTAGCCAGTTTTGTGTATATTATTGCATTGTCGAATTCTTTGATTTCGGTGATAGTTAGGCTAGGTTGGGTTAGATTTAGTGAGGTTAGCGAGATTTGTGTATATTATTGCATTGTCGAATTCTTTGATTTTGGTGATAGTTAGGCTTGGTTGGGTTAGGTTTGGTGAGGTTAGCGAGTTTCATGTATATTTTGGCAATGTCGAATTCCTTGATTTCGGTGATGTTCAGGTTAGGTTGGGTTAGGTTTGGTGAGGTTAGCCAGTTTTGTGTATATTATTGCATTGTCGAATTCTTTGATTTCGGTGATAGTTAGGCTAGGTTGGGTTAGATTTAGTGAGGTTAGCGAGATTTGTGTATATTATTGCATTGTCGAATTCTTTGATTTTGGTGATAGTTAGGCTTGGTTGGGTTAGGTTTGGTGAGGTTAGCGAGTTTTGTGTAAATCTTACAATCTCGAATTCTTCGATTTCGGTGACGGTTAGGTTTGGTTGGGTTAAGTTTGGTGCGGTAAGCGAGTTTCAAGTATATTTTTGCAATGTCGAATTCTTTGATTTCGGTGATGTTCAGGTTAGGTTGGGTTAGGTTTGGTGAGGTTAGCCAGTTTTGTGTATATTATTGCATTGTCGAATTCTTTGATTTCGGTGATAGTTAGGCTAGTTTGGGTTAGGTTTAGTGAGGTTAGCGAGTTTTGTGTATATTTTTGCATTGTCGAATTCTTTGATTTCGGTGATAGTTAGGCTAGGTTGCGTAAGGTTTGGTAATGTAAGCGAGTTTTGCGTAAATCTTTTTATCTCGAATTCTTCGATTTCCGTGACGGTTAGGTTAGGTTGGGTTAAGTTTGGTGCGGTAAGCAAGTTTCAAGTATATTTTTGCAATGTCGAATTCTTTGATTTCCGTGATGGTTAGGTTAGGTTGGGTTAGGTTTGGTGAGGTTAGCGAGTTTTGTGTATATTTTTTCGATGTCGAATTCTTTGATTTCGGTGATGGTTCGGTTGGGTTGGGTTACGTTTGGTGAGGTAAGCGAGTTATGTGTATATTTTTGCATTCTCGAATTCTTTGATTTCGGTGATAGTTAGGCTAGGTTGGGATAGGTTTGGTAATGTAAGCGAGTTTTGCGTAAATCTTTTTATCTCAAATTCTTCGATTTAGGTGACGGTTAGGTAAGGTTGGGTTAAGTTTGGATTGTTAAGCTAGTTTCGTGTATATTTTTGCAATGTCGAATTCTTTGATTTCGGTGACGGTTAGGTTGGGTTGGGTTAGGTTTGGTGAGGTAAGCGAGTTTTGTGTAAATCTTAAAATATCGAATTCATTGATTTCGGTGATGGTTAGGTTAGGTTGGGTTAGGTTCGGTGAGGTTAGCGATTTTTGTGTATATTATTGCAATGTCGAATTCTTTAATTTCGGTGATAGTAAGGCTAGGTTTCGTAAGGTTTGGTGAGGTAAGCGAGTTTTGTGTATATTTTTGCAATGTCGAATTCTTTGATTTCGGTGATGGTAAGGTTTGGTTGGGTTAGGTTTGGTGAGGTAAGCGAGTTTCGTGTATATTTTTGCAATGTCGAATTCTTTGATTTCGGTGATGGTTAAGTTAGATTGGGTTAGGTTTGGTGATGTAAGCGAGTTTTGTGTAAATCTTACAATCTCGAATTCTTCGATTTCGGTGACGGTTAGGTTAAGTTGGGTAAAGTTTGGTGCGGTAAGCGAGTTTCAAGTATATTTTTGCAATGTCGAATTCTTTGATTTCCGTGATGGTAAGGTTAGGTTGGGTAAGGTTTGGTGAGGTAAGCAAAATTTTGTGTATATTTTTGCAATTAGAATTCTTTGATTTCGGTGATTGTTAGGCTAGGTTGGGTTAGGTTTGGTGAGGTTAGCGAGTTTTGTGTATATTTTTGCATTGTCGAATTCTTTGATTTCGGTGATAGTTAGGCTAGGTTGGGATAGGTTTGGTAATGTAAGCGAGTTTTGCGTAAATATTTTTATCTCGAATTCTTCGATTTCGGTGACGGTAAGGTTAGGTTGGGTTAAGTTTGGATTGTTAAGCTAGCTTTGTGTATATTTTTGCAATGTCGAATTCTTTGATTTCGGTGATGGTTAGGTTTGGTTGGGTTAGGTTTGGTGAGGTAAGCGAGATTTGTGTATATTATTGCATTGTTGAATTCTTTGATTTTGGTGATACTCAGGCTTGGTTGGGTTAGGTTTGGTGAGGTTAGCGAGTTTTGTGTAAATCTTACAATCTCGAATTCTTCGATTTCGGTGACGGTTAGGTTAGGTTGGGTTAAGTTTGGTGCGGTAAGCGAGTTTCAAGTATATTTTTGCAATGTCGAATTCTTTGATTTCCGTGATGGTTAGGTTAGGTTGGGTTAGGTTTGGTGAGGTAAGCGAGTTTTGTGTATATTTTTGCAATGTCAAATTCTTTGATTTCGGTGACGGTTAGGTTGGGTTGGGTTAGGTTTGGTGAGGTACGCGAGTTTTGTGTATATTTTTTCGATGTCGAATTCTTTGATTTCGGTGATGGTTCGGTTGGGTTGGGTTACGTTTGGTGAGGTAAGCGAGTTTTGTGTATTATTTTGCGATGTCGAATTCTTTGATTTCGGTGATAGTTAGGCTAGGTTGCGTAAGGTTTGGTAATGTAAGCGAGTTTTGCGTAAATCTTTTTATCTCGAATTCTTCGATTTTGGTGACGGTTAGGTTAGGTTGGGTTAAGTTTGGTGCGGTAAGCGAGTTTTGTGTATATTTTCGCAATGTCGAATTCTTTGATTTCGGTGATGGTTAGGTTTGGTTGGGTTAGGTTTGGTGAGGTTAGCGAGTTTTGTGTATATTTTTGCATTGTCGAATTCTTTGATTTCGGTGATAGTTAGGCTAGGTTGGGATAGGTTTGGTAATGTAAGCGAGTTTTGCGTAAATCTTTTTATCTCAAATTCTTCGATTAAGGTGACGGTTAGGTAAGGTTGGGTTAAGTTTGGATTGTTAAGACAGTTTCGTGTATTCTTTTGCAATGTCGAATTCTTTGATTTCGGTGACGGTTAGGTTGGGTTGGGTTAGGTTTGGTGAGGTAAGCGAGTTTTGTGTAAATCTTAAAATATCGAATTCATTGATTTCGGTGATGGTTAGGTTAGGATGGGTTAGGTTCGGTGAGGTAAGCGAGTTTTGTGTATATGATTGCATTGTCGAATTTTTTGATTTCGGTGATAGTTAGGCTTGGTTGGGTTAGGTTTGGTAGTGTAAGCGAGTTTTGCGTAAATCTTTTTATCTCGAATTCTTCGATTTCAGTGACGGTTAGGTTAGGTTGGGTTAAGTTTGGATTGTTAAGCTAGTTTTGTGTATATTTTTTCAATGTCGAATTCTTTGATTTTGGTGATAGTTAGGTTTGGTAAGGTAAGCGAGGTTTGTGTATATTATTGCATTGTCGAATTCTTTGATTTTGGTGATAGTCAGGCTTGTTTGGGTTAGGTTTGGAGAGGTTAGCGAGTTTTGTGTAAATCTTACTATCTCGAATTCTTCGATTTCGGTGACGGTTAGGTTAGGTTGGGTTAAGTTTAGTGCGGTAAGCGAGTTTCAAGTATATTTTTGCAATGTCGAATTCTTTGATTTCGGTGACGGTTAGGTTGGGTTGGGTTAGGTTTGTTGAGGTAAGCGAGTTTTGTGTAAATCTTAAAATATCGAATTAATTGATTTCGGTGATGGTTAGTTTAGATTGGGTTAGGTTCGGTGAGGTTAGCAATTTTTGTGTATATTATTGCAATGTCGAATTCTTTAATTTCGGTGATAGTAAGGCTAGGTTTCGTAAGGTTTGGTGAGGTAAGCAAGTTTTGTGTATTTTTTTGCAATGTCGAATTCTTTGATTTCGGTGATAGTTAGGTTAGGTTGGGTTAGGTTTGGTGAGGTTAGCGAGTTTTGTGTATATTTTTGCCTTGTCGAATTCTTTGATTTCGGTGACGGTTAGGTTGGGTTGGGTTAGGTTTGGTGAGGTAAGCGAGTTTTGTGTAAATCTTAAAATATCGAATTCATTGATTTCGGTGATGGTTAGGTTAGGATAGGTTAGGTTCGGTGAGGTAAGCGAGTTTTGTGTATATGATTGCATTGTCGAATTCTTTGATTTCGGTGATAGTTAGGCTAGGTTGGGATAGGTTTGGTAATGTAAGCGAGTTTTGCGTAAATATTTTTATCTCGAATTCTTCGATTTCGGTGACGGTTAGGTTAGGTTGGGTTAAGTTTGGATTGTTAAGCTAGTTTTGTGTATATTTTTGCAATGTCGAATTCTTTGATTTCCGTGATGGTTAGGTTAGGTTGGGTTAGGTTTGGTGAGGTTAGCGAGTTTTGTGTATATTTTTGCAATGTCGAATTCTTTGATTTCGGTGACGGTTAGGTTGGGTTGGGTTAGGTTTGTTGAGGTAAGCGAGTTTTGTGTAAATCTTAAAATATCCAATTAATTGATTTCGGTGATGGTAAGTTTAGATTGGGTTAGGTTCGGTGAGGTTAGCAATTTTTGTGTATATTATTGCAATGTCGAATTCATTGATTTCGGTGATGGTTAGGTTAGGATGGGTTAGGTTCGGTGAGGTAAGCGAGTTTTGTGTATATGATTGCATTGTCGAATTTTTTGATTTCGGTGATAGTTAGGCTTGGTTGGGTTAGGTTTGGTAGTGTAAGCGAGTTTTGCGTAAATCTTTTTATCTCGAATTCTTCGATTTCGGTGACGGTTAGGTTAGGTTGGGTTAAGTTTGGATTGTTAAGCTAGTTTTGTGTATATTTTTTCAATGTCGAATTCTTTGATTTTGGTGATAGTTAGGTTTGGTAAGGTAAGCGAGGTTTGCGTATATTATTGCATTGTCGAATTCTTTGATTTTGGTGATAGTCAGGCTTGGTTGGGTTAGGTTTGGAGAGGTTAGCGAGTTTTGTGTAAATCTTACTATCTCGAATTCTTCGATTTCGGTGACGGTTAGGTTAGGTTGGGTTAAGTTTAGTGCGGTAAGCGAGTTTCAAGTATATTTTTGCGAAGTCGAATTCTTTGATTTCCGTGATGGTTAGGTTAGGTTGGGTTAGGTTTGGTGAGGTTAGCGAGTTTTGTGTATATTTTTGCGATGTCGAATTCTTTGATTTCGGTGATAGTTAGGCTAGGTTGGGATAGGTTTGGTAATGTAAGCGAGTTTTGCGTAAATATTTTTATCTCGAATTCTTTGATTTCGGTGACGGTTGGGTAAGGTTGGGTTAAGTTTGGATTGTTAAGCTAGTTTTGTGTATATTTTTGCAATGTCGAATTCTTTGATTTCCATGATGGTTAGGTTAGGTTGGGTTAGGTTTGGTGAGGTTACCGTGTTTTGTGTATATTTTTTTGATGTCGAATTCTTTGATTTCGGTGATGGTTAGGTTGGGTTGAGTTAGGTTTGGTGAGGTTAGCCAGTTTTGTGTATATTATTGCATTGTCGAATTCTATGATTTCGGTGATAGTTAGGCTAGGTTGGGTTAGGTTTAGTGAGGTAAGCGAGTTTTGTGTATATTTTTGCATTGTCGAATTCTTTAATTTCGGTGATAGTTAGGCTAGGTTGCGTAAGGTTTGGTAATGTAAGCGAGTTTTGCGTAAATCTTTTTATCTCGAATTCTTCGATTTCCGTGACGGGTAGGTTAGGTTGGGTTAAGTTTGGTGCGGTAAGCGAGTTTCAAGTATATTTTTGCAATGTCGAATTCTTTGATTTCCGTGATAGTTAGGTTAGGTTGGGTTAGGTTTGGTGAGGTTAGCGAGTTTTGTGTATATTTTTTCGATGTCGAATTCTTTGATTTCGGTGATGGTTCGGTTGTGTTGGGTTACGTTTGGTGAGGTAAGCGAGTTTTGTGTATATTTTTGCGATGTCGAATTCTTTGATTTCGGTGATGGTTAGGTTGGGTTGGATTACGTTTGGTGAGGTAAGCGAGTTTCGTGTATATTTTTGCAATGTCGAATTCTTTGATTTCGGTGATAGTTAGGCTAGGTTGGGATAGGTTTGGTAATGTAAGCGAGTTTTGCGTAAATCTTTTTTTCTCAAATTCTTCGATTTAGGTGACGGTTAGGTAAGGTTGGGTTAAGTTTGGATTGTTAAGCCAGTTTCGTGTACATTTTTGTAATGTCGAATTCTTTGATTTTGGTGATGGTTAGGTTTGGTGAGGTAAGCGAGATTTGTGTATATTATTGCATTGTCGAATTCTTTGATTTTGGTGATAGTCAGGCTTGGTTGGGTTAGGTTTGGTGAGGTTAGCGAGTTTTGTGTAAATCTTACAATCTCGAATTCTTCGATTTCGGTGACGGTTAGGTTAGGTTGGGTTAAGTTTGGTGCGGTAAGCGAGTTTCAAGTATATTTTTGCAATGTCGAATTCTTTGATTTCCGTAATGGTTAGGTTAGGTTGGGTTAGGTTTGGTGAGGTTAGCGAGTTTTGTGTATATTTTTGCGATGTCGAATTCTTTGATTTCGGTGATGGTTAGGTTGGGTTGGGTTACGTTTGGATTGTTAAGCTAGTTTCGTGTATATTTTTGCAATGTCGAATTCTTTGATTTCGGTGACGGTTAGGTTGGGTTGGGTTAGGTTTGTTGAGGTAAGCGAGTTTTGTGTAAATCTTAAAATATCGAATTCATTGATTTCGGTGATGGTTAGGTTAGGTTGGGTTAGGTTTGGTGAGGTTAGCGAGTTTTGTGTATATTTTTTCGATGTCGAATTCTTTGATTTCGGTGATGGTTCGGTTGTGTTGGGTTACGTTTCGTGAGGTAAGCGAGTTTTGTGTATATTTTTGCGATGTCGAATTCTTTGATTTCGGTGATGGTTAGGTTGGGTTGGGTTAGGTTTGGTGAGGTACGCGAGTTTTGTGTATATTTTTTCGATGTCGAATTCTTTGATTTCGGTGATGGTTCGGTTGGGTTGGGTTAGGTTTGTTGAGGTAAGCGAGTTTTGTGTAAATCTTAAAATATCGAATTCATTGATTTCGGTGATGGTTAGGTTAGGATGGGTTAGGTTCGGTGAGGTAAGCGAGTTTTGTGTATATGATTGCATTGTCGAATTCTTTGATTTCGGTGATAGTTAGGCTAGGTTGGGATAGGTTTGGTAATGTAAGCGAGTTTTGCGTAAATATTTTTATCTCGAATTCTTCGATTTCGGTGACGGTTAGGTTAGGTTGGGTTAAGTTTGGATTGTTAAGCTAGTTTTGTGTATATTTTGGCAATGTCGAATTCTTTGATTTCGGTGATGGTTAGGTTGGGTTGGATTACGTTTGGTGAGGTAAGCGAGTTTCGTGTATATTTTTGCAATGTCGAATTCTTTGATTTCGGTGTTGGTTAGGTTGGGTTGGGTTACGTTTGGTGAGGTAAGCGAGTTTCGGGTATATTTTTGCAATGTCGAATTCATTGAATTCGGCGATGGTTAGGTTGGGTTGGGTTACGTTTGGTGAGGTTAACGAGTTTCGTGTATATTTTTGCAGTGTCGAATTTTTTGATTTCGGTGACGGTTAGGTTGGGTTAGGTTAGGTTTGGTGAGGTAAGCGAGTTTTGTGTAAATCTTAAAATATCGAATTCATTGATTTCGGTGATAGTTAGGTTAGGTTGGGTTAGGATCGGTGAGGTTAGCGAGTTTTGTGTATATTTTTGCATTGTCGAATTCTTTGATTTCGGTGATAGTTAGGCTAGGTTGCGTAAGGTTTGGTAATGTAAGCGAGTTTTGCGTAAATCTTTTTATCTCGAATTCTTCGATTTCGGTGACGGTTAGGTTAGGTTGGGTTACGTTTGGTGAGGTTAGCGAGTTTTGTGTAAATCTTACAATCTCGAATTCTTCGATTTCGGTGACGGTTAGGTTAGGTTGGGTTAAGTTTGGTGCGGTAAGCGAGTTTCAAGTATATTTTTGCAATGTCGAATTCTTTGATTTCCGTGATGGTTAGGTTAGGTTGATTTAGGTTTGGTGAGGTTAGCGAGTTTTGTGTATATTTTTGCGATGTCGAATTCTTTGATTTCGGTGATGGTTAGGTTGGGTTGGGTTACGTTTGGTGAGGTAAGCGAGTTTCGGGTATATTTTTGCAATGTCGAATTCATTGAATTCGGCGATGGTTAGGTTGGGTTGGGTTACGTTTGGTGAGGTTAACGAGTTTCGTGTATATTTTTGCAATGTCGAATTTTTTGATTTCGGTGACGGTTAGGTTGGGTTAGGTTAGGTTTGGTGAGGTAAGCGAGTTTTGTGTAAATCTTAAAATATCGAATTCATTGATTTCGGTGATAGTTAGGTTAGGTTGGGTTAGGATCGGTGAGGTTAGCGAGTTTTGTGTATATTTTTGCATTGTCGAATTCTTTGATTTCGGTGATAGTTAGGCTAGGTTGCGTAAGGTTTGGTAATGTAAGCGAGTTTTGCGTAAATCTTTTTATCTCGAATTCTTCGATTTCGGTGACGGTTAGGTTAGGTTGGGTTACGTTTGGTGCGGTAAGCGAGTTTAAAGTATATTTTTGCAATGGCGAATTCTTTGATTTCCGTGATGGTTAGGTTAGGTTGGGTTAGGTTTGGTGAGGTTAGCGAGTTTTGTGTATATTTTTGCAATGTCGAATTCTTTGATTTCGGTGATGTTTAGGTTTGGTTGGGTTAGGTTTGGTGAGGTAAGCGAGTTTCGTGTATATTTTTGCAATGTCGAATTCTTTGATTTCGGTGATAGTTAGGTTAGGTTGGGTTAGGTTAGGTTAGGTTAGGTTAGGTTAGGTTAGGTTAGGTTAGGTTAGGTTTGGTGAGGTTAGCGAGTTTTGTGTATATTTTTGCAATGTCGAATTCTTTGATTTCGGTGATGTTTAGGTTTGGTTGGGTTAGGTTTGGTGAGGTAAGCGAGTTTCGTGTATATTTTTGCAATGTCGAATTCTTTGATTTCGGTGATAGTTAGGTTAGGTTGGGTTAGGTTTGGTGAGGTTAGCGAGTTTTGTGTATATTTTTGCCTTGTCGAATTCTTTGATTTCAGTGACGGTTAGGTTGGGTTGGGTTAGGTTTGGTGAGGTAAGCGAGTTTTGTGTAAATCTTAAAATATCGAATTCATTGATTTCGGTGATGGTTAGGTTAGGATGGGTTAGGTTCGGTGAGGTAAGCGAGTTTTGTGTATATGATTGCATTGTCGAATTCTTTGATTTCGGTGATAGTTAGGCTAGGTTGGGATAGGTTTGGTAATGAAAGCGAGTTTTGCGTAAATATTTTTATCTCGAATTCTTCGATTTCGGTGACGGTTAGGTTAGGTTGGGTTAAGTTTGGATTGTTAAGCTAGTTTTGTGTATATTTTTGCAATGTCGAATTCTTTGATTTCCGTGATGGTTATGTTAGGTTGGGTTAGGTTTGGTGAGGTTAGCGAGTTTTGTGTATATTTTTGCAATGTCGAATTCTTTGATTTTGGTGATGGTTAGGTTTGGTTGGGTTAGGTTTGGTGAGGTAAGCGAGTTTCGTGTATATTTTTGTAATGTCGAATTCTTTGATTTCGGTGAAAGTTAGGCTAGGTTGGGTTAGGTTTGGTGAGGTTAGCGAGTTTTGTGTATATTTTTGCAATGTCGAATTCTTTGATTTCGGTGACGGTTAGGTTGGGTTGGGTTAGGTTTGTTGAGGTTAGCGAGTTTTGTGTAAATCTTAAAATATCGAATTAATTGATTTCGGTGATGGTTAGTTTAGATTGGGTTAGGTTCGGTGAGGTTAGCAATTTTTGTGTATATTATTGCAATGTCGAATTCTTTAATTTCGGTGATAGTAAGGCTAGGTTTCGTAAGGTTTGGTGAGGTAAGCGAGTTTTGTGTATATTTTCGCAATGTCGAATTCTTTGATTTCGGTGATGGTTAGGTTTGGTTGGGTTAGGTTTGGTGAGGTAAGCGAGTTTTGTGTATATTTTTGCATTGTCGAATTCTTTGATTTCGGTGATAGTTAGGCTAGGTTGGGATAGGTTTGGTAATGTAAGCGAGTTTTGCGTAAATCTTTTTATCTCAAATTCTTCGATTTAGGTGACGGTTAGGTAAGGTTGGGTTAAGTTTGGATTGTTAAGACAGTTTCGTGTATTCTTTTGCAATGTCGAATTCTTTGATTTCGGTGATGGTTAGGTTGGGTTGGGTTAGGTTAGGTGAGGTTAGCCAGTTATGTGTATATTATTGCATTGTCGAATTCTATGATTTCGGTGATAGTTAGGCTAGGTTGGGTTAGGTTTAGTGAATTAAGCGAGTTTTGTGTGTATTTTTGCATTGTCGAATTCTTTGATTTCGGTGATAGTTAGGCTAGGTTGCGTAAGGTTTGGTAATGTAAGCGAGTTTTGCGTAAATCTTTTTATCTCGAATTCTTCGATTTCCGTGACGGTTAGGTTAGGTTGGGTTAAGTTTGGTGCGGTAAGCGAGTTTTAAGTATATTTCTGCAATGTCGAATTCTTTGATTTCCGTGATGGTTAGGTTAGGTTGGGTTAGGTTTGGTGAGGTTACCGTGTTTTGTGTATATTTTTTTGATGTCGAATTCTTTGATTTCGGTGATGGTTAGGTTGGGTTGAGTTAGGTTTGGTGAGGTTAGCCAGTTTTGTGTATATTATTGCATTGTCGAATTCTATGATTTCGGTGATAGTTAGGCTAGGTTGGGTTAGGTTTAGTGAGGTAAGCGAGTTTTGTGTATATTTTTGCATTGTCGAATTCTTTAATTTCGGTGATAGTTAGGCTAGGTTGCGTAAGGTTTGGTAATGTAAGCGAGTTTTGCGTAAATCTTTTTATCTCGAATTCTTCGATTTCCGTGACGGGTAGGTTAGGTTGGGTTAAGTTTGGTGCGGTAAGCGAGTTTCAAGTATATTTTTGCAATGTCGAATTCTTTGATTTCCGTGATAGTTAGGTTAGGTTGGGTTAGGTTTGGTGAGGTTAGCGAGTTTTGTGTATATTTTTTCGATGTCGAATTCTTTGATTTCGGTGATGGTTCGGTTGTGTTGGGTTACGTTTGGTGAGGTAAGCGAGTTTTGTGTATATTTTTGCGATGTCGAATTCTTTGATTTCGGTGATGGTTAGGTTGGGTTGGATTACGTTTGGTGAGGTAAGCGAGTTTCGTGTATATTTTTGCAATGTCGAATTCTTTGATTTCGGTGATAGCTAGGTTAGGTTGGGTTAGGTTTGGTGAGGTTAGCGAGTTTTGTGTATATTTTTGCATTGTCGAATTCTTTGATTTCGGTGATAGTTAGGCTAGGTTGGGATAGGTTTGGTAATGTAAGCGAGTTTTGCGTAAATCTTTTTATCTCAAATTCTTCGATTAAGGTGACGGTTAGGTAAGGTTGGGTTAAGTTTGGATTGTTAATCTAGTTTCGTGTATATTTTTGCAATGTCGAATTCTTTGATTTCGGTGACGGTTAGGTTTGGTTGGGTTAGGTTTGGTGAGGTAAGCGAGTTTCGTGTATATTTTTGCAATGTCGAATTCTTTGATTTCGGTGATAGTTAGGCTAGGTTGGGATAGGTTTGGTAATGTAAGCGAGTTTTGCGTAAATCTTTTTATCTCAAATTCTTCGATTTAGGTGACGGTTAGGTAAGGTTGGGTTAAGTTTGGATTGTTAAGCCAGTTTCGTGTACATTTTTGCAATGTCGAATTCTTTGATTTTGGTGATGGTTAGGTTTGGTGAGGTAAGCGAGATTTGTGTATATTATTGCATTGTCGAATTCTTTGATTTTCGTGATAGTCAGGCTTGGTTGGGTTAGGTTTGGTGAGGTTAGCGAGTTTTGTGTAAATCTTACAATCTCGAATTCTTCGATTTCGGTGACGGTTAGGTTAGGTTGGGTTAAGTTTGGTGCGGTAAGCGAGTTTCAAGTATATTTTTGCAATGTCGAATTCTTTGATTTCCGTAATGGTTAGGTTAGGTTGGGTTAGGTTTGGTGAGGTTAGCGAGTTTTGTGTATATTTTTGCGATGTCGAATTCTTTGATTTCGGTGATGGTTAGGTTGGGTTGGGTTACGTTTGGATTGTTAAGCTAGTTTCGTGTATATTTTTGCAATGTCGAATTCTTTGATTTCGGTGACGGTTAGGTTGGGTTGGGTTAGGTTTGTTGAGGTAAGCGAGTTTTGTGTAAATCTTAAAATATCGAATTCATTGATTTCGGTGATGGTTAGGTTAGGTTGGGTTAGGTTCGTTGAGGTTAGCGATTTTTGTGTATATTATTGCAATGTCGAATTCTTAAATTTCGGTGATAGTAAGGCTAGGTTTCGTAAGGTTTGGTGAGGTAAGCGAGTTTTGTGTATATTTTCGCAATGTCGAATTTTTTGATTTCGGTGATGGTAAGGTTTGGTTGGGTTAGGTTTGGTGAGGTTACCGAGTTTTGTGTATATTTTTTCGATGTCGAATTCTTTGATTTCGGTGATGGTTAGGTTGGGTTGGGTTAGGTTTGGTGAGGTTAGCCAGTTTTGTGTATATTATTGCATTGTCGAATTCTTTGATTTCGGTGATAGTTAGGCTAGGTTGCGTAAGGTTTGGTAATGTAAGCGAGTTTTGCGTAAATCTTTTTATCTCGAATTCTTCGATTTCCGTGACGATTAGGTTAGGTTGGGTTAAGTTTGGTGCGGTAAGCGAGTTTCAAGTATATTTTTGCAATGTTGAATTCTTTGATTTCCGTGATGGTTAGGTTAGGTTGGGTTAGGTTTGGTGAGGTTAGCGAGTTTTGTGTATATTTTTTCGATGTCGAATTCTTTGATTTCGGTGATGGTTCGGTTGTGTTGGGTTACGTTTCGTGAGGTAAGCGAGTTTTGTGTATATTTTTGCGATGTCGAATTCTTTGATTTCGGTGATGGTTAGGTTGGGTTGGGTTAGGTTTGGTGAGGTACGCGAGTTTTGTGTATATTTTTTCGATGTCGAATTCTTTGATTTCGGTGATGGTTCGGTTGGGTTGGGTTAGGTTTGTTGAGGTAAGCGAGTTTTGTGTAAATCTTAAAATATCGAATTCATTGATTTCGGTGATGGTTAGGTTAGGATGGGTTAGGTTCGGTGAGGTAAGCGAGTTTTGTGTATATGATTGCATTGTCGAATTCTTTGATTTCGGTGATAGTTAGGCTAGGTTGGGATAGGTTTGGTAATGTAAGCGAGTTTTGCGTAAATATTTTTATCTCGAATTCTTCGATTTCGGTGACGGTTAGGTTAGGTTGGGTTAAGTTTGGATTGTTAAGCTAGTTTTGTGTATATTTTTGCAATGTCGAATTCTTTGATTTCGGTGATGGTTAGGTTGGGTTGGATTACGTTTTGTGAGGTAAGCGAGTTTCGTGTATATTTTTGCAATGTCGAATTCTTTGATTTCGGTGATAGTGAGGTTAGGTTGGGTTAGGTTTGGTGAGGTTAGCGAGTTTTGTGTAAATCTTACAATCTCGAATTCTTCGATTTCGGTGACGGTTAGGTTAGGTTGGGTTAAGTTTGGTGCGGTAAGCGAGTTTCAAGTATATTTTTGCAATGTCGAATTCTTTGATTTCCGTGATGGTTAGGTTAGGTTGATTTAGGTTTGGTGAGGTTAGCGAGTTTTGTGTATATTTTTGCGATGTCGAATTCTTTGATTTCGGTGATGGTTAGGTTGGGTTGGGTTACGTTTGGTGAGGTAAGCGAGTTTCGGGTATATTTTTGCAATGTCGAATTTTTTGATTTCAGTGATAGTTAGGTTAGGTTGGGTTAGGTTTGGTGAGGTTAGCGAGTTTTGTGTATATTTTTGCATTGTCGAATTCTTTGATTTCGGTGATAGTTAGGCTAGGTTGCGTAAGGTTTGGTAATGTAAGCGAGTTTTGCGTAAATCTTTTTATCTCGAATTCTTCGATTTCGGTGACGGTAAGGTTAGGTTGGGTTAAGTTTGGATTGTTAAGCTAGTTTCGTGTACATTTTTGCAATGTCGAATTCTTTGATTTCTTTGATGGTTTGGTTAGGTTGGGTTAGGTTTGGTGAGGTAAGCAAGTTTTGTGAAAATCTAAAAATCTCGAATTCTTTGATTTCGGTGTTCGATAGGTTAGGTTGGGTAAGGTTTGGTGAGGTAAACGAGTTTTTTGTATATTTTTGCAATGTCGAATTCTTTGATTTCGGTGACGGTAAGGTTGGGTTGGGTTAGGTTTGGTGAGGTTAGCGAGCTTCTTGTATATTTTTGCAATGTCGAATTCATTGAATTCGGCGATGGTTAGGTTGGGTTGGGTTACGTTTGGTGAGGTTAACGAGTTTCGTGTATATTTTTGCAATGTCGAATTTTTTGATTTCGGTGACGGTTAGGTTGGGTTAGGTTAGGTTTGGTGAGGTAAGCGAGTTTTGTGTAAATCTTAAAATATCGAATTCATTGATTTCGGTGATAGTTAGGTTAGGTTGGGTTAGGATCGGTGAGGTTAGCGAGTTTTGTGTATATTTTTGCATTGTCGAATTCTTTGATTTCGGTGATAGTTAGGCTAGGTTGCGTAAGGTTTGGTAATGTAAGCGAGTTTTGCGTAAATCTTTTTATCTCGAATTCTTCGATTTCGGTGACGGTTAGGTTAGGTTGGGTTACGTTTGGTGCGGTAAGCGAGTTTAAAGTATATTTTTGCAATGGCGAATTCTTTGATTTCCGTGATGGTTAGGTTAGGTTGGGTTAGGTTTGGTGAGGTTAGCGAGTTTTGTGTATATTTTTGCAATGTCGAATTCTTTGATTTCGGTGATGTTTAGGTTTGGTTGGGTTAGGTTTGGTGAGGTAAGCGAGTTTCGTGTATATTTTTGCAATGTCGAATTCTTTGATTTCGGTGATAGTTAGGTTAGGTTGGGTTAGGTTTGGTGAGGTTAGCGAGTTTTGTGTATATTTTTGCCTTGTCGAATTTTTTGATTTCAGTGACGGTTAGGTTGGGTTGGGTTAGGTTTGGTGAGGTAAGCGAGTTTTGTGTAAATCTTAAAATATCGAATTCATTGATTTCGGTGATGGTAAGGTTAGGATGGGTTAGGTTCGGTGAGGTAAGCGAGTTTTGTGTATATGATTGCATTGTCGAATTCTTTGATTTCGGTGATAGTTAGGCTAGGTTGGGATAGGTTTGGTAATGTAAGCGAGTTTTGCGTAAATATTTTTATCTCGAATTCTTCGATTTCGGTGACGGTTAGGTTAGGTTGGGTTAAGTTTGGATTGTTAAGCTAGTTTTGTGTATATTTTTGCAATGTCGAATTCTTTGATTTCCGTGATGGTTATGTTAGGTTGGGTTAGGTTTGGTGAGGTAAGCGAGTTTTTTGTATATTTTTGCAATGTCGAATTCTTTGATTTTGGTGATGGTTAGGTTTGGTTGGGTTAGGTTTGGTGAGGTAAGCGAGTTTCGTGTATATTTTTGTAATGTCGAATTCTTTGATTTCGGTGAAAGTTAGGCTAGGTTGGGTTAGGTTTGGTGAGGTTAGCGAGTTTTGTGTATATTTTTGCAATGTCGAATTCTTTGATTTCGGTGACGGTTAGGTTGGGTTGGGTTAGGTTTGTTGAGGTAAGCGAGTTTTGTGTAAATCTTAAAATATCGAATTAATTGATTTCGGTGATGGTTAGTTTAGATTGGGTTAGGTTCGGTGAGGTTAGCAATTTTTGTGTATATTATTGCAATGTCGAATTCTTTAATTTCGGTGATAGTAAGGCTAGGTTTCGTAAGGTTTGGTGAGGTAAGCGAGTTTTGTGTATATTTTCGCAATGTCGAATTCTTTGATTTCGGTGATGGTTAGGTTTGGTTGGGTTAGGTTTGGTGAGGTAAGCGAGTTTTGTGTATATTTTTGCATTGTCGAATTCTTTGATTTCGGTGATAGTTAGGCTAGGTTGGGATAGGTTTGGTAATGTAAGCGAGTTTTGCGTAAATCTTTTTATCTCAAAGTCTTCGATTTAGGTGACGGTTAGGTAAGGTTGGGTTAAGTTTGGATTGTTAAGACAGTTTCGTGTATTCTTTTGCAATGTCGAATTCTTTGATTTCGGTGATGGTTAGGTTGGGTTGGGTTAGGTTAGGTGAGGTTAGCCAGTTATGTGTATATTATTGCATTGTCGAATTCTATGATTTCGGTGATAGTTAGGCTAGGTTGGGTTAGGTTTAGTGAATTAAGCGAGTTTTGTGTGTATTTTTGCATTGTCGAATTCTTTGATTTCGGTGATAGTTAGGCTAGGTTGCGTAAGGTTTGGTAATGTAAGCGAGTTTTGCGAAAATCTTTTTATCTCGAATTCTTCGATTTCCGTGACGGTTAGGTTAGGTTGGGTTAAGTTTGGTGCGGTAAGCGAGTTTTAAGTATATTTCTGCAATGTCGAATTCTTTGATTTCCGTGATGGTTAGGTTAGGTTGGGTTAGGTTTGGTGAGGTTAGCGAGTTTTGTGTATATTTTTTCGATGTCGAATTCTTTGATTTCGGTGATGGTTCGGTTGTGTTGGGTAACGTTTGGTGAGGTAAGCGAGTTTTGTGTATATTTTTGCGATGTCGAATTCTTTGATTTCGGTGATGGTTAGGTTGGGTTTGATTACGTTTGGTGAGGTAAGCGAGTTTCGTGTATATTTTTGCAATGTCGAATTCTTTGATTTCGGTGACAGTTAGGTTAGGTTGGGTTAGGTTTGGTGAGGTTAGCGAGTTTTGTGTATATTTTTGCATTGTCGAATTCTTTGATTTCGGTGATAGTTAGGCTAGGTTGGGATAGGTTTGGTAATGTAAGCGAGTTTTGCGTAAATCTTTTTATCTCAAATTCTTCGATTTAGGTGACGGTTAGGTAAGGTTGGGTTAAGTTTGGATTGTTAATCTAGTTTTGTGTATATTTTTGCAATGTCGAATTCTTTGATTTCGGTGACGGTTAGGATGGGTTGGGTTAGGTTTGTTGAGGTAAGCGAGTTTTGTGTAAATCTTAAAATATCGAATTAATTGATTTCGGTGATGGTTAGTTTAGATTGGGTTAGGTTCGGTGAGGTTAGCAATTTTTGTGTATATTATTGCAATGTCGAATTCTTTAATTTCGGTGATAGTAAGGCTAGGTTTCGTAAGGTTTGGTGAGGTAAGCAAGTTTTGTGTATTTTTTTGCAATGTCAAATTCTTTGATTTCGGTGATAGTTAGGTTAGGTTGGGTTAGGTTTGGTGAGGTTAGCGAGTTTTGTGTATATTTTTGCCTTGTCGAATTCTTTGATTTCGGTGACGGTTAGGTTGGGTTGGGTTAGGTTTGGTGAGGTAAGCGAGTTTTGTGTAAATCTTAAAATATCGAATTCATTGATTTCGGTGATGGTTAGGTAAGGATGGGTTAGGTTCGGTGAGGTAAGCGAGTTTTGTGTATATGATTGCATTGTCGAATTTTTTGATTTCGGTGATAGTTAGGCTTGGTTGGGTTAGGTTTGGTAGTGTAAGCGAGTTTTGCGTAAATCTTTTTATCTCGAATTCTTCGATTTCGGTGACGGTTAGGTTAGGTTGGGTTAAGTTTGGATTGTTAAGCTAGTTTTGTGTATATTTTTTCAATGTCGAATTCTTCGATTTTGGTGATGGTTAGGTTTGGTAAGGTAAGCGAGGTTTGTGTATATTATTGCATTGTCGAATTCTTTGATTTTGGTGATAGTCAGGCTTGGTTGGGTTAGGTTTGGAGAGGTTAGCGAGTTTTGTGTAAATCTTACTATCTCGAATTCTTCGATTTCGGTGACGGTTAGGTTAGGTTGGGTTAAGTTTAGTGCGGTAAGCGAGTTTCAAGTATATTTTTGCAATGTCGAATTCTTTGATTTCCGTGATGGTTAGGTTAGGTTGGGTTAGGTTTGGTGAGGTTAGCGAGTTTTGTGTATATTTTTGCGATGTCGAATTCTTTGATTTCGGTGATAGTTAGGCTAGGTTGGGATAGGTTTGGTAATGTAAGCGAGTTTTGCGTAAATATTTTTATCTCGAATTCTTCGATTTCGGTGACGGTAAGGTTAGGTTGAGTTAAGTTTGGATTGTTAAGCTAGTTTTGTGTATATTTTTGCAATGTCGAATTCTTTGATTTCGGTGATGGTTAGGTTTGGTTGGGTTAGGTTTGGTGGAGTAAGCGAGATTTGTGTATATTATTGCATTGTCGAATTCTTTGATTTTGGTGATAGTTAGGCTTGGTTGGGTTAGGTTTGGTGAGGTTAGCGAGTTTTGTGTAAATCTTACAATCTCGAATTCTTCGATTTTGGTGACGGTAAGGTTTGGTTGGGTTAAGTTTGGTGCGGTAAGCGAGTTTCAAGTATATTTTTGCAATGTCGAATTCTTTGATTTCCGTGATGGTTAGGTTAGGTTGGGTTAGGTTTGGTGAGGTTAGCGAGTTTTGTGTATATTTTTTCGATGTCAAATTTTTTGATTTCGGTGATGGTTAGGTTGGGTTGGGTTACGTTTGGTGAGGTAAGCGAGTTTCGTGTATATTTTGGAAATGTCGAATTCTTTGATTTCGGTGATGGTTAGGTTTGAATGGGTTAGGTATGATGAGGTAAGCGAGATTTGTGTATATTATTGCATTGTCGAATTCTTTGATTTTGGTGATAGTTAGGCTTGGTTGGGTTAGGTTTGGTGAGGTTAGCGAGTTTTGTGTATATTTTTGCGATGTCGAATTCTTTAATTTCGTTGATAGTTAGGCTAGGTTGGGATAGGTTTGGTAATGTAAGCGAGTTTTGCGTAAATATTTTTATCTCGAATTCTTCGATTTCGGTGACGGTAAGGTTAGGTTGAGTTAAGTTTGGATTGTTAAGCTAGTTTTGTGTATATTTTTGCAATGTCGAATTCTTTGATTTTGGTGATAGTTAGGCTTGGTTGGGTTAGGTTTGGTGAGGTTAGCGAGTTTTGTGTAAATCTTACAATCTCGAATTCTTCGATTTTGGTGACGGTTAGGTTTGGTTGGGTTAAGTTTGGTGCGGTAAGCGAGTTTCAAGTATATTTTTGCAATGTCGAATTCTTTGATTTCCGTGATGGTTAGGTTAGGTTGGGTTAGGTTTGGTGAGGTTAGCGAGTTTTGTGTATATTTTTTTGATGTCGAATTTTTTGATTTCGGTGATGATTAGGTTGGGTTGGGTTACGTTTGGTGAGGTAAGCGAGTTTCGTGTATATTTTGGAAATGTCGATATCTTTGATTTCGGTGATGGTTAGGTTTGGTTGGGTTAGGTTTGGTGAGGTAAGCGAGATTTGTGTATATTATTGCATTGTCGAATTCGTTGATTTTGGTGATAGTTAGGCTTGGTTGGGTTAGGTTTGGTGAGGTTAGCGAGTTTTGTGTAAATCTAACAATCTCGAATTCTTCGATTTTGGTGACGGTTAGGTTTGGTTGGGTTAAGTTTGGTGCGGTAAGCGAGTTTCAAGTATATTTTTGCAATGTCGAAATCTTTGATTTCGGTGACGGTTAGGTTGGGTTGGGTTAGGTTTGGTGAGGTAAGCGAGTTTTGTGTAAATCTTAAAATATCGAATTCATTGATTTCGGTGATGGTTAGGTTAGGTTGGGTTAAGTTTGGTGAGGTAAACGAGTTTTTTGTATATTTTTGCAATGTCGAATTCTTTGATTTGGGTGACGGTAAGGTTGGGTTGGGTTAGGTTTGGTGAGGTTAGCGAGTTTTGTGTAAATCTTACAATCTCGAATTCTTCGATTTTGGTGACGGTTAGGTTTGGTTGGGTTAAGTTTGGTGCGGTAAGCGAGTTTCAAGTATATTTTTGCAATGTCGAATTCTTTGATTTCCGTGATGGTTAGGTTAGGTTGGGTTAGGTTTGGTGAGGTTAGCGAGTTTTGTGTATATTTTTGCAATGTCGAATTTTTTGATTTCGGTGATGGTTAGGTTGGGTTGGGTTACGTTTGGTGAGGTAAGCGAGTTTCGTGTATATTTTGGAAATGTCGATATCTTTGATTTCGGTGATGGTTAGGTTTGGTTGGGTTAGGTTTGGTGAGGTAAGCGAGATTTGTGTATATTATTGCATTGTCGAATTCGTTGATTTTGGTGATAGTTAGGCTTGTTTGGGTTAGGTTTGGTAGTGTAAGCGAGTTTTGCGTAAATCTTTTTATCTCGAATTCTTCGATTTCGGTGACGGTTAGGTTAGGTTGGGTTAAGTTTGGATTGTTAAGCTAGTTTTGTGTATATTTTTTTAATTTCGAATTCTTTGATTTTGGTGATGGTTAGGTTTGGTGAGGTAAGCGAGATTTGTGTATATTATTGCATTGTCGAATTCTTTGATTTTGGTGATAGTCAGGCTTGGTTGGGTTAGGTTTGGTGAGGTTAGCGAGTTTTGTGTAAATCTTACAATCTCGAATTCTTCGATTTCGGTGACGGTTAGGTTAGGTACGGTTAAGTTTGGTGCGGTAAGCGAGTTTCAAGTTTATTTTTGAAATGTCGAATTCTTTGATTTCCGTGATGGCTAGGTTAGGTTGGGTTAGGTTTGGTGAGGTTAGCGAGTTTTGTCTATATTTTTGCGATGTCGAATTCTTTGATTTCGGTGATAGTTAGGCTAGGTTGGGATAGGTTTGGTAATGTAAGCGAGTTTTGCGTAAATATTTTTATCTCGAATTCTTCGATTTCGGTGACGGTTAGGTTAGGTTGGGTTAAGTTTGGATTGTTAAGCTAGTTTTGTGTATATTTTTGCAATGTCGAATTCTTTGATTTCCGTGATGGTTAGGTAAGGTTGGGTTAGGTTTGGTGAGGTTAGCGAGTTTTGTGTGAATCTTCAAATATCGAATTCATTGATTTCGGTGATGGTTAGGTTAGGTTGGGTTAGGTTCGGTGAGGTAAGCGAGTTTTGTGTATATGATTGCGTTGTCGAATTTTTTGATTTCGGTGATGGTTAGGCTTGGTTGGGTTAGGTTTGGTAGTGTAAGCGAGTTTTGCGTAAATCTTTTTATCTCGAATTCTTCGATTTCGGTGACGGTTAGGTTAGGTTGGGTTAAGTTTGGATTGTTAAGCTTGTTTTGTGTATATTTTTGCAATATCAAATTCATTGATTTCGGTGATGGTTAGTTTAGGTTGGGTTAGGTTCGGTGAGGTTAGCGATTTTTGTGTATATTTTTTCGATGTCGAATTCTTTAATTTCGGTGATAGTAAGGCTAGGTTTCGTAAGGTTTGGTGAGGTAAGCGAGTTTTGTGTATATTTTTGCGATGTCGAATTCTTTGATTTCGGTGATGGTTAGGTTGGGTTGGATTACGTTTGGTGAGGTAAGCGAGTTTCGTGTATATTTTTGCAATGTCGAATTCTTTGATTTCGGTGATAGTTAGGCTAGGTTGGGTTAGGTTTGGTGAGGTTAGCGAGTTTTGTGTATATTTTTGCATTGTCGAATTCTTTGATTTCGGTGATAGTTAGGCTAGGTTGGGATAGGTTTGGTAATGTAAGCGAGTTTTGCGTAAATCTTTTTATCTCAAATTCTTCGATTTAGGTGACGGTTAGGTAAGGTTGGGTTAAGTTTGGATTGTTAAGCTAGTTTCGTGTATATTTTTGCAATGTCGAATTCTTTGATTTCGGTGACGGTTAGGTTGGGTTGGGTTAGGTTTGGTGAGGTAAGCGAGTTTTGTGTAAATCTTAAAATATCGAATTCATTGATTTCGGTGATGGTTAGGTTAGGTTAGGTTGGGTTAGGTTCGGTGAGGTAAGCGAGTTTTGTGTATATGATTGCATTGTCGAATTTTTTGATTTCGGTGATAGTTAGGCTTGGTTGGGTTAGGTTTGGTAGTGTAAGCGAGTTTTGCGTTTTTTTATCTTTTTATCTTTTATCTTTTATCTTTTTATCTTTTTATCTCGAATTCTTCGATTTCGGTGACGGTAAGGTTAGGTTGGGTTTAGTTTGGATTGTTAAGCTTGTTTTGTGTAAATTTTTCAATGTCAAATTCTTTGATTTTGGTGATGGTTAGGTTTGGTGAGGTAAGCGAGATTTGTGTATATTATTGCATTGTCGAATTCTTTGATTTTGGTGATAGTCAGGCTTGGTTGGGTTAGGTTTGGTGAGGTTAGCGAGTTTTGTGTAAATCTTACAATCTCGAATTCTTCGATTTCGGTGACAATTAGGTTAGGTTGGGTTAAGTTTGGATTGTTAAGCTAGTTTTGTGTATATTTTTTCAATGTCGAATTCTTTGATTTTGGTGATGGTTAGGTTTGGTAAGGTAAGCGAGGTTTGTGTATATTATTGCATTGTCGAATTCTTTGATTTTGGTGATAGTCAGGCTTGGTTGGGTTAGGTTTGGAGAGGTTAGCGAGTTTTGTGTAAATCTTACTATCTCGAATTCTTCGATTTCGGTGACGGTTAGGTTAGGTTGGGTTAAGTTTAGTGCGGTAAGCGAGTTTCAAGTATATTTTTGCAATGTCGAATTCTTTGATTTCCGTGATGGTTAGGTTAGGTTGGGTTAGGTTTGGTGAGGTTAGCGAGTTTTGTGTATATTTTTGCGATGTCGAATTCTTTAATTTCGGTGATAGTTAGGCTAGGTTGGGATAGGTTTGGTAATGTAAGCGAGTTTTGCGTAAATATTTTTATCTCGAATTCTTCGATTTCGGTGACGGTAAGGTTATGTTGAGTTAAGTTTGGATTGTAAAGCTAGTTTTGTGTATATTTTTGCAATGTCGAATTCTTTGATTTCGGTGATGGTTAGGTTTGGTTGGGTTAGGTTTGGTGAGGTAAGCGAGATTTGTGTATATTATTGCATTGTCGAATTCTTTGATTTTGGTGATAGTTAGGCTTGGTTGGGTTAGGTTTGGTGAGGTAAGCGAGTTTTGTGTAAATCTTAAAATATCGAATTCATTGATTTCGGTGATGGTTAGGTAAGGATGGGTTAGGTTCGGTGAGGTAAGCGAGTTTTGTGTATATGATTGCATTGTCGAATTTTTTGATTTCGGTGATAGTTAGGCTTGGTTGGGTTAGGTTTGGTAGTGTAAGCGAGTTTTGCGTAAATCTTTTTATCTCGAATTCTTCGATTTCGGTGACGGTTAGGTTAGGTTGGGTTAAGTTTGGATTGTTAAGCTAGTTTTGTGTATATTTTTTCAATGTCGAATTCTTTGATTTTGGTGATGGTTAGGTTTGGTAAGGTAAGCGAGGTTTGTGTATATTATTGCATTGTCGAATTCTTTGATTTTGGTGATAGTCAGGCTTGGTTGGGTTAGGTTTGGAGAGGTTAGCGAGTTTTGTGTAAATCTTACTATCTCGAATTCTTCGATTTCGGTGACGGTTAGGTTAGGTTGGGTTAAGTTTAGTGCGGTAAGCGAGTTTCAAGTATATTTTTGCAATGTTAAATTCTTTGATTTCCGTGATGGTTAGGTTAGGTTGGGTTAGGTTTGGTGAGGTTAGCGAGTTTTGTGTATATTTTTGCGATGTCGAATTCTTTAATTTCGGTGATAGTTAGGCTAGGTTGGGATAGGTTTGGTAATGTAAGCGAGTTTTGCGTAAATATTTTTATCTCGAATTCTTCGATTTCGGTGACGGTAAGGTTATGTTGAGTTAAGTTTGGATTGTAAAGCTAGTTTTGTGTATATTTTTGCAATGTCGAATTCTTTGATTTCGGTGATGGTTAGGTTTGGTTGGGTTAGGTTTGGTGAGGTAAGCGAGATTTGTGTATATTATTGCATTGTCGAATTCTTTGATTTTGGTGATAGTTAGGCTTGGTTGGGTTAGGTTTGGTGAGGTAAGCGAGTTTTGTGTAAATCTTAAAATATCGAATTCATTGATTTCGGTGATGGTTAGGTAAGGATGGGTTAGGTTCGGTGAGGTAAGCGAGTTTTGTGTATATGATTGCATTGTCGAATTTTTTGATTTCGGTGATAGTTAGGCTTGGTTGGGTTAGGTTTGGTAGTGTAAGCGAGTTTTGCGTAAATCTTTTTATCTCGAATTCTTCGATTTCGGTGACGGTTAGGTTAGGTTGGGTTAAGTTTGGATTGTTAAGCTAGTTTTGTGTATATTTTTTCAATGTCGAATTCTTTGATTTTGGTGATGGTTAGGTTTGGTAAGGTAAGCGAGGTTTGTGTATATTATTGCATTGTCGAATTCTTTGATTTTGGTGATAGTCAGGCTTGGTTGGGTTAGGTTTGGAGAGGTTAGCGAGTTTTGTGTAAATCTTACTATCTCGAATTCTTCGATTTCGGTGACGGTTAGGTTAGGTTGGGTTAAGTTTAGTGCGGTAAGCGAGTTTCAAGTATATTTTTGCAATGTCGAATTCTTTGATTTCGGTGACGGTTAGGTTGGGTTGGGTTAGGTTTGTTGAGGTAAGCGAGTTTTGTGTAAATCTTAAAATATCGAATTAATTGATTTCGGTGATGGTTAGTTTAGATTGGGTTAGGTTCGGTGAGGTTAGCAATTTTTGTGTATATTATTGCAATGTCGAATTCTTTAATTTCGGTGATAGTAAGGCTAGGTTTCGTAAGGTTTGGTGAGGTAAGCAAGTTTTGTGTATTTTTTTGCAATGTCGAATTCTTTGATTTCGGTGATAGTTAGGTTAGGTTGGGTTAGGTTTGGTGAGGTTAGCGAGTTTTGTGTATATTTTTGCCTTGTCGAATTCTTTGATTTCGGTGACGGTTAGGTTGGGTTGGGTTAGGTTTGGTGAGGTAAGCGAGTTTTGTGTAAATCTTAAAATATCGAATTCATTGATTTCGGTGATGGTTAGGTTAGGATGGGTTAGGTTCGGTGAGGTAAGCGAGTTTTGTGTATATGATTGCATTGTCGAATTTTTTGATTTCGGTGATAGTTAGGCTTGGTTGGGTTAGGTTTGGTAGTGTAAGCGAGTTTTGCGTAAATCTTTTTATCTCGAATTCTTCGATTTCGGTGACGGTTAGGTTAGGTTGGGTTAAGTTTGGATTGTTAAGCTAGTTTTGTGTATATTTTTTCAATGTCGAATTCTTTGATTTTGGTGATGGTTAGGTTTGGTAAGGTAAGCGAGGTTTGTGTATATTATTGCATTGTCGAATTCTTTGATTTTGGTGATAGTCAGGCTTGGTTGGGTTAGGTTTGGAGAGGTTAGCGAGTTTTGTGTAAATCTTACTATCTCGAATTCTTCGATTTCGGTGACGGTTAGGTTAGGTTGGGTTAAGTTTAGTGCGGTAAGCGAGTTTCAAGTATATTTTTGCAATGTTAAATTCTTTGATTTCCGTGATGGTTAGGTTAGGTTGGGTTAGGTTTGGTGAGGTTAGCGAGTTTTGTGTATATTTTTGCGATGTCGAATTCTTTAATTTCGGTGATAGTTAGGCTAGGTTGGGATAGGTTTGGTAATGTAAGCGAGTTTTGCGTAAATATTTTTATCTCGAATTCTTCGATTTCGGTGACGGTAAGGTTATGTTGAGTTAAGTTTGGATTGTAAAGCTAGTTTTGTGTATATTTTTGCAATGTCGAATTCTTTGATTTCGGTGATGGTTAGGTTTGGTTGGGTTAGGTTTGGTGAGGTAAGCGAGATTTGTGTATATTATTGCATTGTCGAATTCTTTGATTTTGGTGATAGTTAGGCTTGGTTGGGTTAGGTTTGGTGAGGTAAGCGAGTTTTGTGTAAATCTTAAAATATCGAATTCATTGATTTCGGTGATGGTTAGGTAAGGATGGGTTAGGTTCGGTGAGGTAAGCGAGTTTTGTGTATATGATTGCATTGTCGAATTTTTTGATTTCGGTGATAGTTAGGCTTGGTTGGGTTAGGTTTGGTAGTGTAAGCGAGTTTTGCGTAAATCTTTTTATCTCGAATTCTTCGATTTCGGTGACGGTTAGGTTAGGTTGGGTTAAGTTTGGATTGTTAAGCTAGTTTTGTGTATATTTTTTCAATGTCGAATTCTTTGATTTTGGTGATGGTTAGGTTTGGTAAGGTAAGCGAGGTTTGTGTATATTATTGCATTGTCGAATTCTTTGATTTTGGTGATAGTCAGGCTTGGTTGGGTTAGGTTTGGAGAGGTTAGCGAGTTTTGTGTAAATCTTACTATCTCGAATTCTTCGATTTCGGTGACGGTTAGGTTAGGTTGGGTTAAGTTTAGTGCGGTAAGCGAGTTTCAAGTATATTTTTGCAATGTCGAATTCTTTGATTTCGGTGACGGTTAGGTTGGGTTGGGTTAGGTTTGTTGAGGTAAGCGAGTTTTGTGTAAATCTTAAAATATCGAATTAATTGATTTCGGTGATGGTTAGTTTAGATTGGGTTAGGTTCGGTGAGGTTAGCAATTTTTGTGTATATTATTGCAATGTCGAATTCTTTAATTTCGGTGATAGTAAGGCTAGGTTTCGTAAGGTTTGGTGAGGTAAGCAAGTTTTGTGTATTTTTTTGCAATGTCGAATTCTTTGATTTCGGTGATAGTTAGGTTAGGTTGGGTTAGGTTTGGTGAGGTTAGCGAGTTTTGTGTATATTTTTGCCTTGTCGAATTCTTTGATTTCGGTGACGGTTAGGTTGGGTTGGGTTAGGTTTGGTGAGGTAAGCGAGTTTTGTGTAAATCTTAAAATATCGAATTCATTGATTTCGGTGATGGTTAGGTTAGGATGGGTTAGGTTCGGTGAGGTAAGCGAGTTTTGTGTATATGATTGCATTGTCGAATTCTTTGATTTCGGTGATAGTTAGGCTAGGTTGGGATAGGTTTGGTGATGTAAGCGAGTTTTGCGTAAATATTTTTATCTCGAATTCTTCGATTTCGGTGACGGTTAGGTTAGGTTGGGTTAAGTTTGGATTGTTAAGCTAGTTTTGTGTATATTTTTGCAATGTCGAATTCTTTGATTTCCGTGATGGTTAGGTTAGGTTGGGTTAGGTTTGGTGAGGTTAGCGAGTTTTGTGTATATTTTTGCAATGTCGAATTCTTTGATTTCGGTGACGGTTAGGTTGGGTTGGGTTAGGTTTGTTGAGGTAAGCGAGTTTTGTGTAAATCTTAAAATATCCAATTAATTGATTTCGGTGATGGTAAGTTTAGATTGGGTTAGGTTCGGTGAGGTTAGCAATTTTTGTGTATATTATTGCAATGTCGAATTCATTGATTTCGGTGATGGTTAGGTTAGGATGGGTTAGGTTCGGTGAGGTAAGCGAGTTTTGTGTATATGATTGCATTGTCGAATTTTTTGATTTCGGTGATAGTTAGGCTTGGTTGGGTTAGGTTTGGTAGTGTAAGCGAGTTTTGCGTAAATCTTTTTATCTCGAATTCTTCGATTTCGGTGACGGTTACGTTAGGTTGGGTTAAGTTTGGATTGTTAAGCTAGTTTTGTGTATATTTTTTCAATGTCGAATTCTTTGATTTTGGTGATAGTTAGGTTTGGTAAGGTAAGCGAGGTTTGTGTATATTATTGCATTGTCGAATTCTTTGATTTTGGTGATAGTCAGGCTTGGTTGGGTTAGGTTTGGAGAGGTTAGCGAGTTTTGTGTAAATCTTACTATCTCGAATTCTTCGATTTCGGTGACGGTTAGGTTAGGTTGGGTTAAGTTTAGTGCGGTAAGCGAGTTTCAAGTATATTTTTGCGAAGTCGAATTCTTTGATTTCCGTGATGGTTAGGTTAGGTTGGGTTAGGTTTGGTGAGGTTAGCGAGTTTTGTGTATATTTTTGCGATGTCGAATTCTTTGATTTCGGTGATAGTTAGGCTAGGTTGGGATAGGTTTGGTAATGTAAGCGAGTTTTGCGTAAATATTTTTATCTCGAATTCTTTGATTTCGGTGACGGTTGGGTAAGGTTGGGTTAAGTTTGGATTGTTAAGCTAGTTTTGTGTATATTTTTGCAATGTCGAATTCTTTGATTTCCATGATGGTTAGGTTAGGTTGGGTTAGGTTTGGTGAGGTTACCGTGTTTTGTGTATATTTTTTTGATGTCGAATTCTTTGATTTCGGTGATGGTTAGGTTGGGTTGAGTTAGGTTTGGTGAGGTTAGCCAGTTTTGTGTATATTATTGCATTGTCGAATTCTATGATTTCGGTGATAGTTAGGCTAGGTTGGGTTAGGTTTAGTGAGGTAAGCGAGTTTTGTGTATATTTTTGCATTGTCGAATTCTTTAATTTCGGTGATAGTTAGGCTAGGTTGCGTAAGGTTTGGTAATGTAAGCGAGTTTTGCGTAAATCTTTTTATCTCGAATTCTTCGATTTCCGTGACGGGTAGGTTAGGTTGGGTTAAGTTTGGTGCGGTAAGCGAGTTTCAAGTATATTTTTGCATTGTCGAATTCTTTGATTTCCGTGATAGTTAGGTTAGGTTGGGTTAGGTTTGGTGAGGTTAGCGAGTTTTGTGTATATTTTTTCGATGTCGAATTCTTTGATTTCGGTGATGGTTCGGTTGTGTTGGGTTACGTTTGGTGAGGTAAGCGAGTTTTGTGTATATTTTTGCGATGTCGAATTCTTTGATTTCGGTGATGGTTAGGTTGGGTTGGATTACGTTTGGTGAGGTAAGCGAGTTTCGTGTATATTTTTGCAATGTCGAATTCTTTGATTTCGGTGATAGTTAGGCTAGGTTGGGATAGGTTTGGTAATGTAAGCGAGTTTTGCGTAAATCTTTTTTTCTCAAATTCTTCGATTTAGGTGACGGTTAGGTAAGGTTGGGTTAAGTTTGGATTGTTAAGCCAGTTTCGTGTACATTTTTGCAATGTCGAATTCTTTGATTTTGGTGATGGTTAGGTTTGGTGAGGTAAGCGAGATTTGTGTATATTATTGCATTGTCGAATTCTTTGATTTTGGTGATAGTCAGGCTTGGTTGGGTTAGGTTTGGTGAGGTTAGCGAGTTTTGTGTAAATCTTACAATCTCGAATTCTTCGATTTCGGTGACGGTTAGGTTAGGTTGGGTTAAGTTTGGTGCGGTAAGCGAGTTTCAAGTATATTTTTGCAATGTCGAATTCTTTGATTTCCGTAATGGTTAGGTTAGGTTGGGTTAGGTTTGGTGAGGTTAGCGAGTTTTGTGTATATTTTTGCGATGTCGAATTCTTTGATTTCGGTGATGGTTAGGTTGGGTTGGGTTACGTTTGGATTGTTAAGCTAGTTTCGTGTATATTTTTGCAATGTCGAATTCTTTGATTTCGGTGACGGTTAGGTTGGGTTGGGTTAGGTTTGTTGAGGTAAGCGAGATTTGTGTAAATCTTAAAATATCGAATTCATTGATTTCGGTGATGGTTAGGTTAGGTTGGGTTAGGTTCGTTGAGGTTAGCGATTTTTGTGTATATTATTGCAATGTCGAATTCTTTAATTTCGGTGATAGTAAGGCTAGGTTTCGTAAGGTTTGGTGAGGTAAGCGAGTTTTGTGTATATTTTCGCAATGTCGAATTTTTTGATTTCGGTGATGGTAAGGTTTGGTTGGGTTAGGTTTGGTGAGGTTACCGAGTTTTGTGTATATTTTTTCGATGTCGAATTCTTTGATTTCGGTGATGGTTAGGTTGGGTTGGGTTAGGTTTGGTGAGGTTAGCCAGTTTTGTGTATATTATTGCATTGTCGAATTCTTTGATTTCGGTGATAGTTAGGCTAGGTTGCGTAAGGTTTGGTAATGTAAGCGAGTTTTGCGTAAATCTTTTTATCTCGAATTCTTCGATTTCCGTGACGATTAGGTTAGGTTGGGTTAAGTTTGGTGCGGTAAGCGAGTTTAAAGTATATTTTTGCAATGTTGAATTCTTTGATTTCCGTGATGGTTAGGTTAGGTTGGGTTAGGTTTGGTGAGGTTAGCGAGTTTTGTGTATATTTTTTCGATGTCGAATTCTTTGATTTCGGTGATGGTTCGGTTGTGTTGGGTTACGTTTCGTGAGGTAAGCGAGTTTTGTGTATATTTTTGCGATGTCGAATTCTTTGATTTCGGTGATGGTTAGGTTGGGTTGGGTTAGGTTTGGTGAGGTACGCGAGTTTTGTGTATATTTTTTCGATGTCGAATTCTTTGATTTCGGTGATGGTTCGGTTGGGTTGGGTTAGGTTTGTTGAGGTAAGCGAGTTTTGTGTAAATCTTAAAATATCGAATTCATTGATTTCGGTGATGGTTAGGTTAGGATGGGTTAGGTTCGGTGAGGTAAGCGAGTTTTGTGTATATGATTGCATTGTCGAATTCTTTGATTTCGGTGATAGTTAGGCTAGGTTGGGATAGGTTTGGTAATGTAAGCGAGTTTTGCGTAAATATTTTTATCTCGAATTCTTCGATTTCGGTGACGGTTAGGTTAGGTTGGGTTAAGTTTGGATTGTTAAGCTAGTTTTGTGTATATTTTTGCAATGTCGAATTCTTTGATTTCGGTGATGGTTAGGTTGGGTTGGATTACGTTTGGTGAGGTAAGCGAGTTTCGTGTATATTTTTGCAATGTCGAATTCTTTGATTTCGGTGATGGTTAGGTTGGGTTGGGTTACGTTTGGTGAGGTAAGCGAGTTTCGGGTATATTTTTGCAATGTCGAATTCATTGAATTCGGCGATGGTTAGGTTGGGTTGGGTTACGTTTGGTGAGGTTAACGAGTTTCGTGTATATTTTTGCAATGTCGAATTTTTTGATTTCGGTGACGGTTAGGTTGGGTTAGGTTAGGTTTGGTGAGGTAAGCGAGTTTTGTGTAAATCTTAAAATATCGAATTCATTGATTTCGGTGATAGTTAGGTTAGGTTGGGTTAGGATCGGTGAGGTTAGCGAGTTTTGTGTATATTTTTGCATTGTCGAATTCTTTGATTTCGGTGATAGTTAGGCTAGGTTGCGTAAGGTTTGGTAATGTAAGCGAGTTTTGCGTAAATCTTTTTATCTCGAATTCTTCGATTTCCGTGACGGTTAGGTTAGGTTGGGTTAAGTTTGGTGCGGTAAGCGAGTTTTAAGTATATTTCTGCAATGTCGAATTCTTTGATTTCCGTGATGGTTAGGTTAGGTTGGGTTAGGTTTGGTGAGGTTACCGTGTTTTGTGTATATTTTTTTGATGTCGAATTCTTTGATTTCGGTGATGGTTAGGTTGGGTTGAGTTAGGTTTGGTGAGGTTAGCCAGTTTTGTGTATATTATTGCATTGTCGAATTCTATGATTTCGGTGATAGTTAGGCTAGGTTGGGTTAGGTTTAGTGAGGTAAGCGAGTTTTGTGTATATTTTTGCATTGTCGAATTCTTTAATTTCGGTGATAGTTAGGCTAGGTTGCGTAAGGTTTGGTAATGTAAGCGAGTTTTGCGTAAATCTTTTTATCTCGAATTCTTCGATTTCCGTGACGGGTAGGTTAGGTTGGGTTAAGTTTGGTGCGGTAAGCGAGTTTCAAGTATATTTTTGCAATGTCGAATTCTTTGATTTCCGTGATAGTTAGGTTAGGTTGGGTTAGGTTTGGTGAGGTTAGCGAGTTTTGTGTATATTTTTTCGATGTCGAATTCTTTGATTTCGGTGATGGTTCGGTTGTGTTGGGTTACGTTTGGTGAGGTAAGCGAGTTTTGTGTATATTTTTGCGATGTCGAATTCTTTGATTTCGGTGATGGTTAGGTTGGGTTGGATTACGTTTGGTGAGGTAAGCGAGTTTCGTGTATATTTTTGCAATGTCGAATTCTTTGATTTCGGTGATAGCTAGGTTAGGTTGGGTTAGGTTTGGTGAGGTTAGCGAGTTTTGTGTATATTTTTGCATTGTCGAATTCTTTGATTTCGGTGATAGTTAGGCTAGGTTGGGATAGGTTTGGTAATGTAAGCGAGTTTTGCGTAAATCTTTTTATCTCAAATTCTTCGATTAAGGTGACGGTTAGGTAAGGTTGGGTTAAGTTTGGATTGTTAATCTAGTTTCGTGTATATTTTTGCAATGTCGAATTCTTTGATTTCGGTGACGGTTAGGTTTGGTTGGGTTAGGTTTGGTGAGGTAAGCGAGTTTCGTGTATATTTTTGCAATGTCGAATTCTTTGATTTCGGTGATAGTTAGGCTAGGTTGGGATAGGTTTGGTAATGTAAGCGAGTTTTGCGTAAATCTTTTTATCTCAAATTCTTCGATTTAGGTGACGGTTAGGTAAGGTTGGGTTAAGTTTGGATTGTTAAGCCAGTTTCGTGTACATTTTTGCAATGTCGAATTCTTTGATTTTGGTGATGGTTAGGTTTGGTGAGGTAAGCGAGATTTGTGTATATTATTGCATTGTCGAATTCTTTGATTTTGGTGATAGTCAGGCTTGGTTGGGTTAGGTTTGGTGAGGTTAGCGAGTTTTGTGTAAATCTTACAATCTCGAATTCTTCGATTTCGGTGACGGTTAGGTTAGGTTGGGTTAAGTTTGGTGCGGTAAGCGAGTTTCAAGTATATTTTTGCAATGTCGAATTCTTTGATTTCCGTAATGGTTAGGTTAGGTTGGGTTAGGTTTGGTGAGGTTAGCGAGTTTTGTGTATATTTTTGCGATGTCGAATTCTTTGATTTCGGTGATGGTTAGGTTGGGTTGGGTTACGTTTGGATTGTTAAGCTAGTTTCGTGTATATTTTTGCAATGTCGAATTCTTTGATTTCGGTGACGGTTAGGTTGGGTTGGGTTAGGTTTGTTGAGGTAAGCGAGTTTTGTGTAAATCTTAAAATATCGAATTCATTGATTTCGGTGATGGTTAGGTTAGGTTGGGTTAGGTTCGTTGAGGTTAGCGATTTTTGTGTATATTATTGCAATGTCGAATTCTTTAATTTCGGTGATAGTAAGGCTAGGTTTCGTAAGGTTTGGTGAGGTAAGCGAGTTTTGTGTATATTTTCGCAATGTCGAATTTTTTGATTTCGGTGATGGTAAGGTTTGGTTGGGTTAGGTTTGGTGAGGTTACCGAGTTTTGTGTATATTTTTTCGATGTCGAATTCTTTGATTTCGGTGATGGTTAGGTTGGGTTGGGTTAGGTTTGGTGAGGTTAGCCAGTTTTGTGTATATTATTGCATTGTCGAATTCTTTGATTTCGGTGATAGTTAGGCTAGGTTGCGTAAGGTTTGGTAATGTAAGCGAGTTTTGCGTAAATCTTTTTATCTCGAATTCTTCGATTTCCGTGACGATTAGGTTAGGTTGGGTTAAGTTTGGTGCGGTAAGCGAGTTTCAAGTATATTTTTGCAATGTTGAATTCTTTGATTTCCGTGATGGTTAGGTTAGGTTGGGTTAGGTTTGGTGAGGTTAGCGAGTTTTGTGTATATTTTTTCGATGTCGAATTCTTTGATTTCGGTGATGGTTCGGTTGTGTTGGGTTACGTTTCGTGAGGTAAGCGAGTTTTGTGTATATTTTTGCGATGTCGAATTCTTTGATTTCGGTGATGGTTAGGTTGGGTTGGGTTAGGTTTGGTGAGGTACGCGAGTTTTGTGTATATTTTTTCGATGTCGAATTCTTTGATTTCGGTGATGGTTCGGTTGGGTTGGGTTAGGTTTGTTGAGGTAAGCGAGTTTTGTGTAAATCTTAAAATATCGAATTCATTGATTTCGGTGATGGTTAGGTTAGGATGGGTTAGGTTCGGTGAGGTAAGCGAGTTTTGTGTATATGATTGCATTGTCGAATTCTTTGATTTCGGTGATAGTTAGGCTAGGTTGGGATAGGTTTGGTAATGTAAGCGAGTTTTGCGTAAATATTTTTATCTCGAATTCTTCGATTTCGGTGACGGTTAGGTTAGGTTGGGTTAAGTTTGGATTGTTAAGCTAGTTTTGTGTATATTTTTGCAATGTCGAATTCTTTGATTTCGGTGATGGTTAGGTTGGGTTGGATTACGTTTTGTGAGGTAAGCGAGTTTCGTGTATATTTTTGC
Organism: Arctopsyche grandis; assembly: GCF_051622035.1. Taxonomy (NCBI): domain Eukaryota; kingdom Metazoa; phylum Arthropoda; class Insecta; order Trichoptera; family Hydropsychidae; genus Arctopsyche; species Arctopsyche grandis. Next base: position 65,011 of record NC_135363.1, read on the forward strand.
AATGTCGAATTCTTTGATTTCGGTGATAGTGAGGTTAGGTTGGGTTAGGTTTGGTGAGGTTAGCGAGTTTTGTGTAAATCTTACAATCTCGAATTCTTCGATTTCGGTGACGGTTAGGTTAGGTTGGGTTAAGTTTGGTGCGGTAAGCGAGTTTCAAGTATATTTTTGCAATGTCGAATTCTTTGATTTCCGTGATGGTTAGGTTAGGTTGATTTAGGTTTGGTGAGGTTAGCGAGTTTTGTGTATATTTTTGCGATGTCGAATTCTTTGATTTCGGTGATGGTTAGGTTGGGTTGGGTTACGTTTGGTGAGGTAAGCGAGTTTCGGGTATATTTTTGCAATGTCGAATTTTTTGATTTCGGTGATAGTTAGGTTAGGTTGGGTTAGGTTTGGTGAGGTTAGCGAGTTTTGTGTATATTTTTGCATTGTCGAATTCTTTGATTTCGGTGATAGTTAGGCTAGGTTGCGTAAGGTTTGGTAATGTAAGCGAGTTTTGCGTAAATCTTTTTATCTCGAATTCTTCGATTTCGGTGACGGTTAGGTTAGGTTGGGTTAAGTTTGGATTGTTAAGCTAGTTTCGTGTACATTTTTGCAATGTCGAATTCTTTGATTTCTTTGATGGTTTGGTTAGGTTGGGTTAGGTTTGGTGAGGTAAGCAAGTTTTGTGAAAATCTAAAAATCTCGAATTCTTTGATTTCGGTGTTCGATAGGTTAGGTTGGGTAAGGTTTGGTGAGGTAAACGAGTTTTTTGTATATTTTTGCAATGTCGAATTCTTTGATTTCGGTGACGGTAAGGTTGGGTTGGGTTAGGTTTGGTGAGGTTAGCGAGCTTCTTGTATATTTTTGCAATGTCGAATTCATTGAATTCGGCGATGGTTAGGTTGGGTTGGGTTACGTTTGGTGAGGTTAACGAGTTTCGTGTATATTTTTGCAATGTCGAATTTTTTGATTTCGGTGACGGTTAGGTTGGGTTAGGTTAGGTTTGGTGAGGTAAGCGAGTTTTGTGTAAATCTTAAAATATCGAATTCATTGATTTCGGTGATAGTTAGGTTAGGTTGGGTTAGGATCGGTGAGGTTAGCGAGTTTTGTGTATATTTTTGCATTGTCGAATTCTTTGATTTCGGTGATAGTTAGGCTAGGTTGCGTAAGGTTTGGTAATGTAAGCGAGTTTTGCGTAAATCTTTTTATCTCGAATTCTTCGATTTCGGTGACGGTTAGGTTAGGTTGGGTTACGTTTGGTGCGGTAAGCGAGTTTAAAGTATATTTTTGCAATGGCGAATTCTTTGATTTCCGTGATGGTTAGGTTAGGTTGGGTTAGGTTTGGTGAGGTTAGCGAGTTTTGTGTATATTTTTGCAATGTCGAATTCCTTTATTTCGGTGATGTTTAGGTTTGGTTGGGTTAGGTTTGGTGAGGTAAGCGAGTTTCGTGTATATTTTTGCAATGTCGAATTCTTTGATTTCGGTGATAGTTAGGTTAGGTTGGGTTAGGTTTGGTGAGGTTAGCGAGTTTTGTGTATATTTTTGCCTTGTCGAATTTTTTGATTTCAGTGACGGTTAGGTTGGGTTGGGTTAGGTTTGGTGAGGTAAGCGAGTTTTGTGTAAATCTTAAAATATCGAATTCATTGATTTCGGTGATGGTAAGGTTAGGATGGGTTAGGTTCGGTGAGGTAAGCGAGTTTTGTGTATATGATTGCATTGTCGAATTCTTTGATTTCGGTGATAGTTAGGCTAGGTTGGGATAGGTTTGGTAATGTAAGCGAGTTTTGCGTAAATATTTTTATCTCGAATTCTTCGATTTCGGTGACGGTTAGGTTAGGTTGGGTTAAGTTTGGATTGTTAAGCTAGTTTTGTGTATATTTTTGCAATGTCGAATTCTTTGATTTCCGTGATGGTTATGTTAGGTTGGGTTAGGTTTAATGAGGTTAGCGAGTTTTGTGTATATTTTTGCAATGTCGAATTCTTTGATTTTGGTGATGGTTAGGTTTGGTTGGGTTAGGTTTGGTGAGGTAAGCGAGTTTCGTGTATATTTTTGTAATGTCGAATTCTTTGATTTCGGTGAAAGTTAGGCTAGGTTGGGTTAGGTTTGGTGAGGTTAGCGAGTTTTGTGTATATTTTTGCAATGTCGAATTCTTTGATTTCGGTGACGGTTAGGTTGGGTTGGGTTAGGTTTGTTGAGGTAAGCGAGTTTTGTGTAAATCTTAAAATATCGAATTAATTGATTTCGGTGATGGTTAGTTTAGATTGGGTTAGGTTCGGTGAGGTTAGCAATTTTTGTGTATATTATTGCAATGTCGAATTCTTTAATTTCGGTGATAGTAAGGCTAGGTTTCGTAAGGTTTGGTGAGGTAAGCGAGTTTTGTGTATATTTTCGCAATGTCGAATTCTTTGATTTCGGTGATGGTTAGGTTTGGTTGGGTTAGGTTTGGTGAGGTAAGCGAGTTTTGTGTATATTTTTGCATTGTCGAATTCTTTGATTTCGGTGATAGTTAGGCTAGGTTGGGATAGGTTTGGTAATGTAAGCGAGTTTTGCGTAAATCTTTTTATCTCAAATTCTTCGATTTAGGTGACGGTTAGGTAAGGTTGGGTTAAGTTTGGATTGTTAAGACAGTTTCGTGTATTCTTTTGCAATGTCGAATTCTTTGATTTCGGTGATGGTTAGGTTGGGTTGGGTTAGGTTAGGTGAGGTTAGCCAGTTATGTGTATATTATTGCATTGTCGAATTCTATGATTTCGGTGATAGTTAGGCTAGGTTGGGTTAGGTTTAGTGAATTAAGCGAGTTTTGTGTGTATTTTTGCATTGTCGAATTCTTTGATTTCGGTGATAGTTAGGCTAGGTTGCGTAAGGTTTGGTAATGTAAGCGAGTTTTGCGAAAATCTTTTTATCTCGAATTCTTCGATTTCCGTGACGGTTAGGTTAGGTTGGGTTAAGTTTGGTGCGGTAAGCGAGTTTTAAGTATATTTCTGCAATGTCGAATTCTTTGATTTCCGTGATGGTTAGGTTAGGTTGGGTTAGGTTTGGTGAGGTTAGCGAGTTTTGTGTATATTTTTTCGATGTCGAATTCTTTGATTTCGGTGATGGTTCGGTTGTGTTGGGTAACGTTTGGTGAGGTAAGCGAGTTTTGTGTATATTTTTGCGATGTCGAATTCTTTGATTTCGGTGATGGTTAGGTTGGGTTTGATTACGTTTGGTGAGGTAAGCGAGTTTCGTGTATATTTTTGCAATGTCGAATTCTTTGATTTCGGTGACAGTTAGGTTAGGTTGGGTTAGGTTTGGTGAGGTTAGCGAGTTTTGTGTATATTTTTGCATTGTCGAATTCTTTGATTTCGGTGATAGTTAGGCTAGGTTGGGATAGGTTTGGTAATGTAAGCGAGTTTTGCGTAAATCTTTTTATCTCAAATTCTTCGATTTAGGTGACGGTTAGGTAAGGTTGGGTTAAGTTTGGATTGTTAATCTAGTTTTGTGTATATTTTTGCAATGTCGAATTCTTTGATTTCGGTGACGGTTAGGTTGGGTTGGGTTAGGTTTGTTGAGGTAAGCGAGTTTTGTGTAAATCTTAAAATATCGAATTAATTGATTTCGGTGATGGTTAGTTTAGATTGGGTTAGGTTCGGTGAGGTTAGCAATTTTTGTGTATATTATTGCAATGTCGAATTCTTTAATTTCGGTGATAGTAAGGCTAGGTTTCGTAAGGTTTGGTGAGGTAAGCAAGTTTTGTGTATTTTTTTGCAATGTCAAATTCTTTGATTTCGGTGATAGTTAGGTTAGGTTGGGTTAGGTTTGGTGAGGTTAGCGAGTTTTGTGTATATTTTTGCCTTGTCGAATTCTTTGATTTCGGTGACGGTTAGGTTGGGTTGGGTTAGGTTTGGTGAGGTAAGCGAGTTTTGTGTAAATCTTAAAATATCGAATTCATTGATTTCGGTGATGGTTAGGTAAGGATGGGTTAGGTTCGGTGAGGTAAGCGAGTTTTGTGTATATGATTGCATTGTCGAATTTTTTGATTTCGGTGATAGTTAGGCTTGGTTGGGTTAGGTTTGGTAGTGTAAGCGAGTTTTGCGTAAATCTTTTTATCTCGAATTCTTCGATTTCGGTGACGGTTAGGTTAGGTTGGGTTAAGTTTGGATTGTTAAGCTAGTTTTGTGTATATTTTTTCAATGTCGAATTCTTTGATTTTGGTGATGGTTAGGTTTGGTAAGGTAAGCGAGGTTTGTGTATATTATTGCATTGTCGAATTCTTTGATTTTGGTGATAGTCAGGCTTGGTTGGGTTAGGTTTGGAGAGGTTAGCGAGTTTTGTGTAAATCTTACTATCTCGAATTCTTCGATTTCGGTGACGGTTAGGTTAGGTTGGGTTAAGTTTAGTGCGGTAAGCGAGTTTCAAGTATATTTTTGCAATGTCGAATTCTTTGATTTCCGTGATGGTTAGGTTAGGTTGGGTTAGGTTTGGTGAGGTTAGCGAGTTTTGTGTATATTTTTGCGATGTCGAATTCTTTGATTTCGGTGATAGTTAGGCTAGGTTGGGATAGGTTTGGTAATGTAAGCGAGTTTTGCGTAAATATTTTTATCTCGAATTCTTCGATTTCGGTGACGGTAAGGTTAGGTTGAGTTAAGTTTGGATTGTTAAGCTAGTTTTGTGTATATTTTTGCAATGTCGAATTCTTTGATTTCGGTGATGGTTAGGTTTGGTTGGGTTAGGTTTGGTGGAGTAAGCGAGATTTGTGTATATTATTGCATTGTCGAATTCTTTGATTTTGGTGATAGTAAGGCTTGGTTGGGTTAGGTTTGGTGAGGTTAGCGAGTTTTGTGTAAATCTTACAATCTCGAATTCTTCGATTTTGGTGACGGTAAGGTTTGGTTGGGTTAAGTTTGGTGCGGTAAGCGAGTTTCAAGTATATTTTTGCAATGTCGAATTCTTTGATTTCCGTGATGGTTAGGTTAGGTTGGGTTAGGTTTGGTGAGGTTAGCGAGTTTTGTGTATATTTTTTCGATGTCAAATTTTTTGATTTCGGTGATGGTTAGGTTGGGTTGGGTTACGTTTGGTGAGGTAAGCGAGTTTCGTGTATATTTTGGAAATGTCGAATTCTTTGATTTCGGTGATGGTTAGGTTTGGATGGGTTAGGTATGATGAGGTAAGCGAGATTTGTGTATATTATTGCATTGTCGAATTCTTTGATTTTGGTGATAGTTAGGCTTGGTTGGGTTAGGTTTGGTGAGGTAAGCGAGTTTTGTGTATATTTTTGCGATGTCGAATTCTTTAATTTCGTTGATAGTTAGGCTAGGTTGGGATAGGTTTGGTAATGTAAGCGAGTTTTGCGTAAATATTTTTATCTCGAATTCTTCGATTTCGGTGACGGTAAGGTTAGGTTGAGTTAAGTTTGGATTGTTAAGCTAGTTTTGTGTATATTTTTGCAATGTCGAATTCTTTGATTTTGGTGATAGTTAGGCTTGGTTGGGTTAGGTTTGGTGAGGTTAGCGAGTTTTGTGTAAATCTTACAATCTCGAATTCTTCGATTTTGGTGACGGTTAGGTTTGGTTGGGTTAAGTTTGGTGCGGTAAGCGAGTTTCAAGTATATTTTTGCAATGTCGAATTCTTTGATTTCCGTGATGGTTAGGTTAGGTTGGGTTAGGTTTGGTGAGGTTAGCGAGTTTTGTGTATATTTTTTTGATGTCGAATTTTTTGATTTCGGTGATGATTAGGTTGGGTTGGGTTACGTTTGGTGAGGTAAGCGAGTTTCGTGTATATTTTGGAAATGTCGATATCTTTGATTTCGGTGATGGTTAGGTTTGGTTGGGTTAGGTTTGGTGAGGTAAGCGAGATTTGTGTATATTATTGCATTGTCGAATTCGTTGATTTTGGTGATAGTTAGGCTTGGTTGGGTTAGGTTTGGTGAGGTTAGCGAGTTTTGTGTAAATCTAACAATCTCGAATTCTTCGATTTTGGTGACGGTTAGGTTTGGTTGGGTTAAGTTTGGTGCGGTAAGCGAGTTTCAAGTATATTTTTGCAATGTCGAAATCTTTGATTTCGGTGACGGTTAGGTTGGGTTGGGTTAGGTTTGGTGAGGTAAGCGAGTTTTGTGTAAATCTTAAAATATCGAATTCATTGATTTCGGTGATGGTTAGGTTAGGTTGGGTTAAGTTTGGTGAGGTAAACGAGTTTTTTGTATATTTTTGCAATGTCGAATTCTTTGATTTGGGTGACGGTAAGGTTGGGTTGGGTTAGGTTTGGTGAGGTTAGCGAGTTTTGTGTAAATCTTACAATCTCGAATTCTTCGATTTTGGTGACGGTTAGGTTTGGTTGGGTTAAGTTTGGTGCGGTAAGCGAGTTTCAAGTATATTTTTGCAATGTCGAATTCTTTGATTTCCGTGATGGTTAGGTTAGGTTGGGTTAGGTTTGGTGAGGTTAGCGAGTTTTGTGTATATTTTTGCAATGTCGAATTTTTTGATTTCGGTGATGGTTAGGTTGGGTTGGGTTACGTTTGGTGAGGTAAGCGAGTTTCGTGTATATTTTGGAAATGTCGATATCTTTGATTTCGGTGATGGTTAGGTTTGGTTGGGTTAGGTTTGGTGAGGTAAGCGAGATTTGTGTATATTATTGCATTGTCGAATTCGTTGATTTTGGTGATAGTTAGGCTTGTTTGGGTTAGGTTTGGTAGTGTAAGCGAGTTTTGCGTAAATCTTTTTATCTCGAATTCTTCGATTTCGGTGACGGTTAGGTTAGGTTGGGTTAAGTTTGGATTGTTAAGCTAGTTTTGTGTATATTTTTTTAATGTCGAATTCTTTGATTTTGGTGATGGTTAGGTTTGGTGAGGTAAGCGAGATTTGTGTATATTATTGCATTGTCGAATTCTTTGATTTTGGTGATAGTCAGGCTTGGTTGGGTTAGGTTTGGTGAGGTTAGCGAGTTTTGTGTAAATCTTACAATCTCGAATTCTTCGATTTCGGTGACGGTTAGGTTAGGTACGGTTAAGTTTGGTGCGGTAAGCGAGTTTCAAGTTTATTTTTGAAATGTCGAATTCTTTGATTTCCGTGATGGCTAGGTTAGGTTGGGTTAGGTTTGGTGAGGTTAGCGAGTTTTGTCTATATTTTTGCGATGTCGAATTCTTTGATTTCGGTGATAGTTAGGCTAGGTTGGGATAGGTTTGGTAATGTAAGCGAGTTTTGCGTAAATATTTTTATCTCGAATTCTTCGATTTCGGTGACGGTTAGGTTAGGTTGGGTTAAGTTTGGATTGTTAAGCTAGTTTTGTGTATATTTTTGCAATGTCGAATTCTTTGATTTCCGTGATGGTTAGGTAAGGTTGGGTTAGGTTTGGTGAGGTTAGCGAGTTTTGTGTGAATCTTAAAATATCGAATTCATTGATTTCGGTGATGGTTAGGTTAGGTTGGGTTAGGTTCGGTGAGGTAAGCGAGTTTTGTGTATATGATTGCGTTGTCGAATTTTTTGATTTCGGTGATGGTTAGGCTTGGTTGGGTTAGGTTTGGTAGTGTAAGCGAGTTTTGCGTAAATCTTTTTATCTCGAATTCTTCGATTTCGGTGACGGTTAGGTTAGGTTGGGTTAAGTTTGGATTGTTAAGCTAGTTTCGTGTATATTTTTGCAATGTCGAATTCTTTGATTTCGGTGACGGTTAGGTTGGGTTGGGTTAGGTTTGGTGAGGTAAGCGAGTTTTGTGTAAATCTTAAAATATCGAATTCATTGATTTCGGTGATGGTTAGGTTAGGTTAGGTTGGGTTAGGTTCGGTGAGGTAAGCGAGTTTTGTGTATATGATTGCATTGTCGAATTTTTTGATTTCGGTGATAGTTAGGCTTGGTTGGGTTAGGTTTGGTAGTGTAAGCGAGTTTTGCGTTTTTTTATCTTTTTATCTTTTATCTTTTATCTTTTTATCTTTTTATCTCGAATTCTTCGATTTCGGTGACGGTTAGGTTAGGTTGGGTTTAGTTTGGATTGTTAAGCTTGTTTTGTGTAAATTTTTCAATGTCAAATTCTTTGATTTTGGTGATGGTTAGGTTTGGTGAGGTAAGCGAGATTTGTGTATATTATTGCATTGTCGAATTCTTTGATTTTGGTGATAGTCAGGCTTGGTTGGGTTAGGTTTGGTGAGGTTAGCGAGTTTTGTGTAAATCTTACAATCTCGAATTCTTCGATTTCGGTGACGGTTAGGTTAGGTTGGGTTAAGTTTGGTGCGGTAAGCGAGTTTCAAGTATATTTTTGCAATGTCGAATTCTTTGATTTCCGTGATGGTTAGGTTAGGTTGGGTTAGGTTTGGTGAGGTAAGCGAGATTTGTGTATATTATTGCATTGTCGAATTCGTTGATTTTGGTGATAGTTAGGCTTGTTTGGGTTAGGTTTGGTAGTGTAAGCGAGTTTTGCGTAAATATTTTTATCTCGAATTCTTCGATTTCGGTGACGGTAAGGTTATGTTGAGTTAAGTTTGGATTGTAAAGCTAGTTTTGTGTATATTTTTGCAATGTCGAATTCTTTGATTTCGGTGATGGTTAGGTTTGGTTGGGTTAGGTTTGGTGAGGTAAGCGAGATTTGTGTATATTATTGCATTGTCGAATTCTTTGATTTTGGTGATAGTTAGGCTTGGTTGGGTTAGGTTTGGTGAGGTAAGCGAGTTTTGTGTAAATCTTAAAATATCGAATTCATTGATTTCGGTGATGGTTAGGTAAGGATGGGTTAGGTTCGGTGAGGTAAGCGAGTTTTGTGTATATGATTGCATTGTCGAATTTTTTGATTTCGGTGATAGTTAGGCTTGGTTGGGTTAGGTTTGGTAGTGTAAGCGAGTTTTGCGTAAATCTTTTTATCTCGAATTCTTCGATTTCGGTGACGGTTAGGTTAGGTTGGGTTAAGTTTGGATTGTTAAGCTAGTTTTGTGTATATTTTTTCAATGTCGAATTCTTTGATTTTGGTGATGGTTAGGTTTGGTAAGGTAAGCGAGGTTTGTGTATATTATTGCATTGTCGAATTCTTTGATTTTGGTGATAGTCAGGCTTGGTTGGGTTAGGTTTGGAGAGGTTAGCGAGTTTTGTGTAAATCTTACTATCTCGAATTCTTCGATTTCGGTGACGGTTAGGTTAGGTTGGGTTAAGTTTAGTGCGGTAAGCGAGTTTCAAGTATATTTTTGCAATGTTAAATTCTTTGATTTCCGTGATGGTTAGGTTAGGTTGGGTTAGGTTTGGTGAGGTTAGCGAGTTTTGTGTATATTTTTGCGATGTCGAATTCTTTGATTTCGGTGATAGTTAGGCTAGGTTGGGATAGGTTTGGTAATGTAAGCGAGTTTTGCGTAAATATTTTTATCTCGAATTCTTCGATTTCGGTGACGGTAAGGTTAGGTTGAGTTAAGTTTGGATTGTTAAGCTAGTTTTGTGTATATTTTTGCAATGTCGAATTCTTTGATTTCGGTGATGGTTAGGTTTGGTTGGGTTAGGTTTGGTGGAGTAAGCGAGATTTGTGTATATTATTGCATTGTCGAATTCTTTGATTTTGGTGATAGTTAGGCTTGGTTGGGTTAGGTTTGGTGAGGTTAGCGAGTTTTGTGTAAATCTTACAATCTCGAATTCTTCGATTTTGGTGACGGTAAGGTTTGGTTGGGTTAAGTTTGGTGCGGTAAGCGAGTTTCAAGTATATTTTTGCAATGTCGAATTCTTTGATTTCCGTGATGGTTAGGTTAGGTTGGGTTAGGTTTGGTGAGGTTAGCGAGTTTTGTGTATATTTTTTCGATGTCAAATTTTTTGATTTCGGTGATGGTTAGGTTGGGTTGGGTTACGTTTGGTGAGGTAAGCGAGTTTCGTGTATATTTTGGAAATGTCGAATTCTTTGATTTCGGTGATGGTTAGGTTTGGATGGGTTAGGTTTGATGAGGTAAGCGAGATTTGTGTATATTATTGCATTGTCAAATTCTTTGATTTTGGTGATAGTTAGGCTTGGTTGGGTTAGGTTTGGTGAGGTTAGCGAGTTTTGTGTATATTTTTGCGATGTCGAATTCTTTAATTTCGTTGATAGTTAGGCTAGGTTGGGATAGGTTTGGTAATGTAAGCGAGTTTTGCGTAAATATTTTTATCTCGAATTCTTCGATTTCGGTGACGGTAAGGTTAGGTTGAGTTAAGTTTGGATTGTTAAGCTAGTTTTGTGTATATTTTTGCAATGTCGAATTCTTTGATTTTGGTGATAGTTAGGCTTGGTTGGGTTAGGTTTGGTGAGGTTAGCGAGTTTTGTGTAAATCTTACAATCTCGAATTCTTCGATTTTGGTGACGGTTAGGTTTGGTTGGGTTAAGTTTGGTGCGGTAAGCGAGTTTCAAGTATATTTTTGCAATGTCGAATTCTTTGATTTCCGTGATGGTTAGGTTAGGTTGGGTTAGGTTTGGTGAGGTTAGCGAGTTTTGTGTATATTTTTTTGATGTCGAATTTTTTGATTTCGGTGATGATTAGGTTGGGTTGGGTTACGTTTGGTGAGGTAAGCGAGTTTCGTGTATATTTTGGAAATGTCGATATCTTTGATTTCGGTGATGGTTAGGTTTGGTTGGGTTAGGTTTGGTGAGGTAAGCGAGATTTGTGTATATTATTGCATTGTCGAATTCGTTGATTTTGGTGATAGTTAGGCTTGGTTGGGTTAGGTTTGGTGAGGTTAGCGAGTTTTGTGTAAATCTAACAATCTCGAATTCTTCGATTTTGGTGACGGTTAGGTTTGGTTGGGTTAAGTTTGGTGCGGTAAGCGAGTTTCAAGTATATTTTTGCAATGTCGAAATCTTTGATTTCGGTGACGGTTAGGTTGGGTTGGGTTAGGTTTGGTGAGGTAAGCGAGTTTTTTGTATATTTTTGCAATGTCGAATTCTTTGATTTGGGTGACGGTAAGGTTGGGTTGGGTTAGGTTTGGTGAGGTTAGCGAGCTTCTTGTATATTTTTGCAATGTCGAATTCATTGAATTCGGCGATGGTTAGGTTGGGTTGGGTTACGTTTGGTGAGGTAAGCGAGTTTCGTGTATATTTTTGCAATGTCGAATTCTTTGATTTCGGTGATAGTTAGGCTTGGTTGGGTTAGGTTTGGTAGTGTAAGCGAGTTTTGCGTAAATCTTTTTATCTCGAATTCTTCGATTTCGGTGACGGTTAGGTTAGGTTGGGTTAAGTTTGGATTGTTAAGCTAGTTTTGTGTATATTTTTTCAATGTCGAATTCTTTGATTTTGGTGATGGTTAGGTTTGGTGAGGTAAGCAAGATTTGTGTATATTATTGCATTGTCGAATTCTTTGATTTTGGTGATAGTCAGGCTTGGTTGGGTTAGGTTTGGTGAGGTTAGCGAGTTTTGTGTAAATCTTACAATCTCGATTTCTTCGATTTCGGTGACGGTTAGGTTAGGTTGGGTTAAGTTTGGTGCGGTAAGCGAGTTTCAAGTATATTTTTGCAATGTCGAATTCTTTGATTTTCGTGATGGTTAGGTTAGGTTGGGTTAGGTTTGGTGAGGTTAGCGAGTTTTGTGTATATTTTTGCATTGTCGAATTCTTTGATTTCGGTGATAGTTAGGCTAGGTTGGGATAGGTTTGGTAATGTAAGCGAGTTTTGCGTAAATCTTTTTATCTCAAATTCTTCGATTTAGGTGACGGTTAGGTAAGGTTGGGTTAAGTTTGGATTGATAAGCCAGTTTCGTGTATATTTTTGCAATGTCGAATTCTTTGATTTCGGTGACGGTTAGGTTGGGTTGGGTTAGGTTTGGTGAGGTAAGCGAGTTTTGTGTAAATCTTAAAATATCGAATTCATTGATTTCGGTGATGGTTAGGTTAGGATGGGTTAGGTTCGGTGAGGTAAGCGAGTTTTGTGTATATGATTGCATTGTCGAATTTTTTGATTTCGGTGATAGTTAGGCTTGGTTGGGTTAGGTTTGGTAGTGTAAGCGAGTTTTGCGTAAATCTTTTTATCTCGAATTCTTCGATTTCGGTGACGGTTAGGTTAGGTTGGGTTAAGTTTGGATTGTTAAGCTAGTTTTGTGTATATTTTTTCAATGTCGAATTCTTTGATTTTGGTGATGGTTAGGTTTGGTGAGGTAAGCGAGATTTGTGTATATTATTGCATTGTCGAATTCTTTGATTTTGGTGATAGTCAGGCTTGGTTGGGTTAGGTTTGGTGAGGTTAGCGAGTTTTGTGTAAATCTTACAATCTCGAATTCTTCGATTTCGGTGACGGTTAGGTTAGGTACGGTTAAGTTTGGTGCGGTAAGCGAGTTTCAAGTATATTTTTGAAATGTCGAATTCTTTGATTTCCGTGATGGCTAGGTTAGGTTGGGTAAGGTTTGGTGAGGTTAGCGAGTTTTGTCTATATTTTTGCGATGTCGAATTCTTTGATTTCGGTGATAGTTAGGCTAGGTTGGGATAGGTTTGGTAATGTAAGCGAGTTTTGCGTAAATCTTTTTATCTCAAATTCTTCGATTTCGGTGACGGTTAGGTTAGGTTGGGTTAAGTTTGGATTGTTAAGCTAGTTTTGTGTATATTTTTTCAATGTCGAATTCTTTGATTTCGGTGATGGTTAGGTTGGGTTGGGTTACGTTTGGTGAGGTAAGCGAGTTTCGTGTATATTTTGGAAATGTCGATATCTTTGATTTCGGTGATGGTTAGGTTTGGTTGGGTTAGGTTTGGTGAGGTAAGCGAGATTTGTGTATATTATTGCATTGTCGAATTCGTTGATTTTGGTGATAGTTAGGCTTGGTTGGGTTAGGTTTGGTAGTGAAAGCGAGTTTTGCGTAAATCTTTTTATCTCGAATTCTTCGATTTCGGTGACGGTTAGGTTAGGTTGGGTTAAGTTTGGATTGTTAAGCTAGTTTTGTGTATATTTTTTTAATGTCGAATTCTTTGATTTTGGTGATGGTTAGGTTTGGTGAGGTAAGCGAGATTTGTGTATATTATTGCATTGTCGAATTCTTTGATTTTGGTGATAGTCAGGCTTGGTTGGGTTAGGTTTGGTGAGGTAAGCGAGTTTTGTGTAAATCTTACAATCTCGAATTCTTCGATTTCGGTGACGGTTAGGTTAGGTACGGTTAAGTTTGGTGCGGTAAGCGAGTTTCAAGTTTATTTTTGAAATGTCGAATTCTTTGATTTCCGTGATGGCTAGGTTAGGTTGGGTTAGGTTTGGTGAGGTTAGCGAGTTTTGTCTATATTTTTGCGATGTCGAATTCTTTGATTTCGGTGATAGTTAGGCTAGGTTAGGATAGGTTTGGTAATGTAAGCGAGTTTTGCGTAAATATTTTTATCTCGAATTCTTCGATTTCGGTGATGGTTAGGTTAGGTTGGGTTAAGTTTGGATTGTTAAGCTAGTTTTGTGTATATTTTTGCAATGTCGAATTCTTTGATTTCCGTGATGGTTAGGTAAGGTTGGGTTAGGTTTGGTGAGGTTAGCGAGTTTTGTGTGAATCTTAAAATATCGAATTCATTGATTTCGGTGATGGTTAGGTTAGGTTGGGTTAGGTTCGGTGAGGTAAGCGAGTTTTGTGTATATGATTGCGTTGTCGAATTTTTTGATTTCGGTGATAGTTAGGCTTGGTTGGGTTAGGTTTGGTAGTGTAAGCGAGTTTTGCGTAAATCTTTTTATCTCAAATTCTTCGATTTAGGTGACGGTTAGGTAAGGTTGGGTTAAGTTTGGATTGTTAAGCTAGTTTCGTGTATATTTTTGCAATGTCGAATTCTTTGATTTCGGTGACGGTTAGGTTGGGTTGGGTTAGGTTTGGTGAGGTAAGCGAGTTTTGTGTAAATCCCTAAATATCGAATTCATTGATTTCGGTGATGGTTAGGTTAGGATGGGTTAGGTTCGGTGAGGTAAGCGAGTTTTGTGTATATGATTGCATTGTCGAATTTTTTGATTTCGGTGATAGTTAGGCTTGGTTGGGTTAGGTTTGGTAGTGTAAGCGAGTTTTGCGTAAATCTTTTTATCTCGAATTCTTCGATTTCGGTGACGGTTAGGTTAGGTTGGGTTAAGTTTGGATTGTTAAGCTAGTTTTGTGTATATTTTTTCAATGTCGAATTCTTTGATTTTGGTGATGGTTAGGTTTGGTGAGGTAAGCGAGATTTGTGTATATTATTGCATTGTCGAATTCTTTGATTTTGGTGATAGTCAGGCTTGGTTGGGTTAGGTTTGGTGAGGTTAGCGAGTTTTGTGTAAATCTAACAATCTCGAATTCTTCGATTTCGGTGACGGTTAGGTTAGGTACGGTTAAGTTTGGTGCGGTAAGCGAGTTTCAAGTATATTTTTGAAATGTCGAATTCTTTGATTTCCGTGATGGCTAGGTTAGGTTGGGTTAGGTTTGGTGAGGTTAGCGAGTTTTGTCTATATTTTTGCGATGTCGAATTCTTTGATTTCGGTGATAGTTAGGCTAGGTTGGGATAGGTTTGGTAATGTAAGCGAGTTTTGCGTAAATCTTTTTATCTCAAATTCTTCGATTTCGGTGACGGTTAGGTTAGGTTGGGTTAAGTTTGGATTGTTAAGCTAGTTTTGTGTATATTTTTTCAATGTCGAATTCTTTGATTTTGGTGATGGTTAGGTTTGGTGAGGTAAGCGAGATTTGTGTATATTATTGCATTGTCGAATTCTTTGATTTTGGTGATAGTTAGGCTTGGTTGGGTTAGGTTTGGTGAGGTTAGCGAGTTTTGTGTAAATCTTACAATCTCGAATTCTTCGATTTTGGTGACGGTAAGGTTTGGTTGGGTTAAGTTTGGTGCGGTTAGCGAGTTTCAAGTATATTTTTGCAATGTCGAATTCTTTGATTTCCGTGATGGTTAGGTTAGGTTGGGTTAGGTTTGGTGAGGTTAGCGAGTTTTGTGTATATTTTTTCGATGTCAAATTTTTTGATTTCGGTGATGGTTAGGTTGGGTTGGGTTACGTTTGGTGAGGTAAGCGAGTTTCGTGTATATTTTGGAAATGTCGAATTCTTTGATTTCGGTGATGGTTAGGTTTGGATGGGTTAGGTTTGGTGAGGTAAGCGAGATTTGTGTATATTATTGCATTGTCGAATTCTTTGATTTTGGTGATAGTTAGGCTTGGTTGGGTTAGGTTTGGTGAGGTTAGCGAGTTTTGTGTATATTTTTGCGATGTCGAATTCTTTAATTTCGTTGATAGTTAGGCTAGGTTGGGATAGGTTTGGTAATGTAAGCGAGTTTTGCGTAAATATTTTTTTCTCGAATTCTTCGATTTCGGTGACGGTAAGGTTAGGTTGAGTTAAGTTTGGATTGTTAAGCTAGTTTTGTGTATATTTTTGCAATGTCGAATTCTTTGATTTTGGTGATAGTTAGGCTTGGTTGGGTTAGGTTTGGTGAGGTTAGCGAGTTTTGTGTAAATCTTACAATCTCGAATTCTTCGATTTTGGTGACGGTTAGGTTTGGTTGGGTTAAGTTTGGTGCGGTAAGCGAGTTTCAAGTATATTTTTGCAATGTCGAATTCTTTGATTTCCGTGATGGTTAGGTTAGGTTGGGTTAGGTTTGGTGAGGTTAGCGAGTTTTGTGTATATTTTTGCAATGTCGAATTTTTTGATTTCGGTGATGGTTAGGTTGGGTTGGGTTACGTTTGGTGAGGTAAGCGAGTTTCGTGTATATTTTGGAAATGTCGATATCTTTGATTTCGGTGATGGTTAGGTTTGGTTGGGTTAGGTTTGGTGAGGTAAGCGAGATTTGTGTATATTATTGCATTGTCGAATTCGTTGATTTTGGTGATAGTTAGGCTTGGTTGGGTTAGGTTTGGTAGTGTAAGCGAGTTTTGCGTAAATCTTTTTATCTCGAATTCTTCGATTTCGGTGACGGTTAGGTTAGGTTGGGTTAAGTTTGGATTGTTAAGCTAGTTTTGTGTATATTTTTTTAATGTCGAATTCTTTGATTTTGGTGATGGTTAGGTTTGGTGAGGTAAGCGAGATTTGTGTATATTATTGCATTGTCGAATTCTTTGATTTTGGTGATAGTCAGGCTTGGTTGGGTTAGGTTTGGTGAGGTTAGCGAGTTTTGTGTAAATCTTACAATCTCGAATTCTTCGATTTCGGTGACGGTTAGGTTAGGTACGGTTAAGTTTGGTGCGGTAAGCGAGTTTCAAGTTTATTTTTGAAATGTCGAATTCTTTGATTTCCGTGATGGCTAGGTTAGGTTGGGTTAGGTTTGGTGAGGTTAGCGAGTTTTGTCTATATTTTTGCGATGTCGAATTCTTTAATTTCGGTGATAGTTAGGCTAGGTTGGGATAGGTTTGGTAATGTAAGCGAGTTTTGCGTAAATATTTTTATCTCGAATTCTTCGATTTCGGTGACGGTTAGGTTAGGTTGGGTTAAGTTTGGATTGTTAAGCTAGTTTTGTGTATATTTTTGCAATGTCGAATTCTTTGATTTCCGTGATGGTTAGGTAAGGTTGGGTTAGGTTTGGTGAGGTTAGCGAGTTTTGTGTGAATCTTAAAATATCGAATTCATTGATTTCGGTGATGGTTAGGTTAGGTTGGGTTAGGTTCGGTGAGGTAAGCGAGTTTTGTGTATATGATTGCGTTGTCGAATTTTTTGATTTCGGTGATAGTTAGGCTTGGTTGGGTTAGGTTTGGTAGTGTAAGCGAGTTTTGCGTAAATCTTTTTATCTCAAATTCTTCGATTTAGGTGACGGTTAGGTAAGGTTGGGTTAAGTTTGGATTGTTAAGCTAGTTTCGTGTATATTTTTGCAATGTCGAATTCTTTGATTTCGGTGACGGTTAGGTTGGGTTGGGTTAGGTTTGGTGAGGTAAGCGAGTTTTGTGTAAATCCCTAAATATCGAATTCATTGATTTCGGTGATGGTTAGGTTAGGATGGGTTAGGTTCGGTGAGGTAAGCGAGTTTTGTGTATATGATTGCATTGTCGAATTTTTTGATTTCGGTGATAGTTAGGCTTGGTTGGGTTAGGTTTGGTAGTGTAAGCGAGTTTTGCGTAAATCTTTTTATCTCGAATTCTTCGATTTCGGTGACGGTTAGGTTAGGTTGGGTTAAGTTTGGATTGTTAAGCTAGTTTTGTGTATATTTTTTCAATGTCGAATTCTTTGATTTTGGTGATGGTTAGGTTTGGTGAGGTAAGCGAGATTTGTGTATATTATTGCATTGTCGAATTCTTTGATTTTGGTGATAGTCAGGCTTGGTTGGGTTAGGTTTGGTGAGGTTAGCGAGTTTTGTGTAAATCTTACAATCTCGAATTCTTCGATTTCGGTGACGGTTAGGTTAGGTACGGTTAAGTTTGGTGCGGTAAGCGAGTTTCAAGTATATTTTTGAAATGTCGAATTCTTTGATTTCCGTGATGGCTAGGTTAGGTTGGGTTAGGTTTGGTGAGGTTAGCGAGTTTTGTCTATATTTTTGCGATGTCGAATTCTTTGATTTCGGTGATAGTTAGGCTAGGTTGGGATAGGTTTGGTAATGTAAGCGAGTTTTGCGTAAATCTTTTAATCTCAAATTCTTCGATTTCGGTGACGGTTAGGTTAGGTTGGGTTAAGTTTGGATTGTTAAGCTAGTTTTGTGTATATTTTTTCAATGTCGAATTCTTTGATTTTGGTGATGGTTAGGTTTGGTGAGGTAAGCGAGATTTGTGTATATTATTGCATTGTCGAATTCTTTGATTTTGGTGATAGTTAGGCTTGGTTGGGTTAGGTTTGGTGAGGTTAGCGAGTTTTGTGTAAATCTTACAATCTCGAATTCTTCGATTTTGGTGACGGTAAGGTTTGGTTGGGTTAAGTTTGGTGCGGTTAGCGAGTTTCAAGTATATTTTTGCAATGTCGAATTCTTTGATTTCCGTGATGGTTAGGTTAGGTTGGGTTAGGTTTGGTGAGGTTAGCGAGTTTTGTGTATATTTTTTCGATGTCAAATTTTTTGATTTCGGTGATGGTTAGGTTGGGTTGGGTTACGTTTGGTGAGGTAAGCGAGTTTCGTGTATATTTTGGAAATGTCGAATTCTTTGATTTCGGTGATGGTTAGGTTTGGATGGGTTAGGTTTGGTGAGGTAAGCGAGATTTGTGTATATTATTGCATTGTCGAATTCTTTGATTTTGGTGATAGTTAGGCTTGGTTGGGTTAGGTTTGGTGAGGTTAGCGAGTTTTGTGTATATTTTTGCGATGTCGAATTCTTTAATTTCGTTGATAGTTAGGCTAGGTTGGGATAGGTTTGGTAATGTAAGCGAGTTTTGCGTAAATATTTTTTTCTCGAATTCTTCGATTTCGGTGACGGTAAGGTTAGGTTGAGTTAAGTTTGGATTGTTAAGCTAGTTTTGTGTATATTTTTGCAATGTCGAATTCTTTGATTTTGGTGATAGTTAGGCTTGGTTGGGTTAGGTTTGGTGAGGTTAGCGAGTTTTGTGTAAATCTTACAATCTCGAATTCTTCGATTTTGGTGACGGTTAGGTTTGGTTGGGTTAAGTTTGGTGCGGTAAGCGAGTTTCAAGTATATTTTTGCAATGTCGAATTCTTTGATTTCCGTGATGGTTAGGTTAGGTTGGGTTAGGTTTGGTGAGGTTAGCGAGTTTTGTGTATATTTTTGCAATGTCGAATTTTTTGATTTCGGTGATGGTTAGGTTGGGTTGGGTTACGTTTGGTGAGGTAAGCGAGTTTCGTGTATATTTTGGAAATGTCGATATCTTTGATTTCGGTGATGGTTAGGTTTGGTTGGGTTAGGTTTGGTGAGGTAAGCGAGATTTGTGTATATTATTGCATTGTCGAATTCGTTGATTTTGGTGATAGTTAGGCTTGGTTGGGTTAGGTTTGGTAGTGTAAGCGAGTTTTGCGTAAATCTTTTTATCTCGAATTCTTCGATTTCGGTGACGGTTAGGTTAGGTTGGGTTAAGTTTGGATTGTTAAGCTAGTTTTGTGTATATTTTTTTAATGTCGAATTCTTTGATTTTGGTGATGGTTAGGTTTGGTGAGGTAAGCGAGATTTGTGTATATTATTGCATTGTCGAATTCTTTGATTTTGGTGATAGTCAGGCTTGGTTGGGTTAGGTTTGGTGAGGTTAGCGAGTTTTGTGTAAATCTTACAATCTCGAATTCTTCGATTTCGGTGACGGTTAGGTTAGGTACGGTTAAGTTTGGTGCGGTAAGCGAGTTTCAAGTTTATTTTTGAAATGTCGAATTCTTTGATTTCCGTGATGGCTAGGTTAGGTTGGGTTAGGTTTGGTGAGGTTAGCGAGTTTTGTCTATATTTTTGCGATGTCGAATTCTTTGATTTCGGTGATAGTTAGGCTAGGTTGGGATAGGTTTGGTAATGTAAGCGAGTTTTGCGTAAATATTTTTATCTCAAATTCTTCGATTTCGGTGACGGTTAGGTTAGGTTGGGTTAAGTTTGGATTGTTAAGCTAGTTTTGTGTATATTTTTGCAATGTCGAATTCTTTGATTTCCGTGATGGTTAGGTAAGGTTGGGTTAGGTTTGGTGAGGTTAGCGAGTTTTGTGTGAATCTTAAAATATCGAATTCATTGATTTCGGTGATGGTTAGGTTAGGTTGGGTTAGGTTCGGTGAGGTAAGCGAGTTTTGTGTATATGATTGCGTTGTCGAATTTTTTGATTTTGGTGATAGTTAGGCTTGGTTGGGTTAGGTTTGGTAGTGTAAGCGAGTTTTGCGTAAATCTTTTTATCTCAAATTCTTCGATTTAGGTGACGGTTAGGTAAGGTTGGGTTAAGTTTGGATTGTTAAGCTAGTTTCGTGTATATTTTTGCAATGTCGAATTCTTTGATTTCGGTGACGGTTAGGTTGGGTTGGGTTAGGTTTTGTAGTGTAAGCGAGTTTTGCGTAAATCTTTTTATCTCGAATTCTTCGATTTCGGTGACGGTTAGGTTAGGTTGGGTTAAGTTTGGATTGTTAAGCTTGTTTTGTGTATATTTTTGCAATATCAAATTCATTGATTTCGGTGATGGTTAGTTTAGGTTGGGTTAGGTTCGGTGAGGTTAGCGATTTTTGTGTATATTTTTTCGATGTCGAATTCTTTAATTTCGGTGATAGTGAGGCTAGGTTTCGTAAGGTTTGGTGAGGTAAGCGAGTTTTGTGTATATTTTTGCGATGTCGAATTCTTTGATTTCGGTGATGGTTAGGTTGGGTTGGATTACGTTTGGTGAGGTAAGCGAGTTTCGTGTATATTTTTGCAATGTCGAATTCTTTGATTTCGGTGATAGTTAGGCTAGGTTGGGTTAGGTTTGGTGAGGTTAGCGAGTTTTGTGTATATTTTTGCATTGTCGAATTCTTTGATTTCGGTGATAGTTAGGCTAGGTTGGGATAGGTTTGGTAATGTAAGCGAGTTTTGCGTAAATCTTTTTATCTCAAATTCTTCGATTTAGGTGACGGTTAGGTAAGGTTGGGTTAAGTTTGGATTGTTAAGCTAGTTTCGTGTATATTTTTGCAATGTCGAATTCTTTGATTTCGGTGACGGTTAGGTTGGGTTGGGTTAGGTTTGGTGAGGTAAGCGAGTTTTGTGTAAATCTTAAAATATCGAATTCATTGATTTCGGTGATGGTTAGGTTAGGTTAGGTTGGGTTAGGTTCGGTGAGGTAAGCGAGTTTTGTGTATATGATTGCATTGTCGAATTTTTTGATTTCGGTGATAGTTAGGCTTGGTTGGGTTAGGTTTGGTAGTGTAAGCGAGTTTTGCGTTTTTTTATCTTTTTATCTTTTATCTTTTATCTTTTTATCTTTTTATCTCGAATTCTTCGATTTCGGTGACGGTTAGGTTAGGTTGGGTTAAGTTTGGATTGTTAAGCTTGTTTTGTGTAAATTTTTCAATGTCAAATTCTTTGATTTTGGTGATGGTTAGGTTTGGTGAGGTAAGCGAGATTTGTGTATATTATTGCATTGTCGAATTCTTTGATTTTGGTGATAGTCAGGCTTGGTTGGGTTAGGTTTGGTGAGGTTAGCGAGTTTTGTGTAAATCTTACAATCTCGAATTCTTCGATTTCGGTGACGGTTAGGTTAGGTTGGGTTAAGTTTGGTGCGGTAAGCGAGTTTCAAGTATATTTTTGCAATGTCGAATTCTTTGATTTCCGTGATGGTTAGGTTAGGTTGGGTTAGGTTTGGTGAGGTTAGCGAGTTTTGTGTATATTTTTGCGATGTCGAATTCTTTAATTTCGGTGATAGTTAGGCTAGGTTGGGATAGGTTTGGTAATGTAAGCGAGTTTTGCGTAAATATTTTTATCTCGAATTCTTCGATTTCGGTGACGGTAAGGTTATGTTGAGTTAAGTTTGGATTGTAAAGCTAGTTTTGTGTATATTTTTGCAATGTCGAATTCTTTGATTTCGGTGATGGTTAGGTTTGGTTGGGTTAGGTTTGGTGAGGTAAGCGAGATTTGTGTATATTATTGCATTGTCGAATTCTTTGATTTTGGTGACAGTTAGGCTTGGTTGGGTTAGGTTTGGTGAGGTTAGCGAGTTTTGTGTAAATCTTACAATCTCGAATTCTTCGATTTCGGTGACGGTTAGGTTAGGTTGGGTTAAGTTTGGATTGTTAAGCTTGTTTTGTGTATATTTTTGCAATATCAAATTCATTGATTTCGGTGATGGTTAGTTTAGGTTGGGTTAGGTTCGGTGAGGTTAGCGATTTTTGTGTATATTTTTTCGATGTCGAATTCTTTAATTTCGGTGATAGTAAGGCTAGGTTTCGTAAGGTTTGGTGAGGTAAGCGAGTTTTGTGTATATTTTTGCGATGTCGAATTCTTTGATTTCGGTGATGGTTAGGTTGGGTTGGATTACGTTTGGTGAGGTAAGCGAGTTTCGTGTATATTTTTGCAATGTCGAATTCTTTGATTTCGGTGATAGTTAGGCTAGGTTGGGTTAGGTTTGGTGAGGTTAGCGAGTTTTGTGTATATTTTTGCATTGTCGAATTCTTTGATTTCGGTGATAGTTAGGCTAGGTTGGGATAGGTTTGGTAATGTAAGCGAGTTTTGCGTAAATCTTTTTATCTCAAATTCTTCGATTTAGGTGACGGTTAGGTAAGGTTGGGTTAAGTTTGGATTGTTAAGCTAGTTTCGTGTATATTTTTGCAATGTCGAATTCTTTGATTTCGGTGACGGTTAGGTTGGGTTGGGTTAGGTTTGGTGAGGTAAGCGAGTTTTGTGTAAATCTTAAAATATCGAATTCATTGATTTCGGTGATGGTTAGGTTAGGTTAGGTTGGGTTAGGTTCGGTGAGGTAAGCGAGTTTTGTGTATATGATTGCATTGTCGAATTTTTTGATTTCGGTGATAGTTAGGCTTGGTTGGGTTAGGTTTGGTAGTGTAAGCGAGTTTTGCGTTTTTTTATCTTTTTATCTTTTATCTTTTTATCTTTTTATCTCGAATTCTTCGATTTCGGTGACGGTTAGGTTACGTTGGGTTAAGTTTGGATTGTTAAGCTTGTTTTGTGTAAATTTTTCAATGTCAAATTCTTTGATTTTGGTGATGGTTAGGTTTGGTGAGGTAAGCGAGATTTGTGTATATTATTGCATTGTCGAATTCTTTGATTTTGGTGATAGTCAGGCTTGGTTGGGTTAGGTTTGGTGAGGTTAGCGAGTTTTGTGTAAATCTTACAATCTCGAATTCTTCGATTTCGGTGACGGTTAGGTTAGGTTGGGTTAAGTTTGGTGCGGTAAGCGAGTTTCAAGTATATTTTTGCAATGTCAAATTCTTTGATTTCCGTGATGGTTAGGTTAGGTTGGGTTAGGTTTGGTGAGGTTAGCGAGTTTTGTGTATATTTTTGCGATGTCGAATTCTTTAATTTCGGTGATAGTTAGGCTAGGTTGGGATAGGTTTGGTAATGTAAGCGAGTTTTGCGTAAATATTTTTATCTCGAATTCTTCGATTTCGGTGACGGTAAGGTTATGTTGAGTTAAGTTTGGATTGTAAAGCTAGTTTTGTGTATATTTTTGCAATGTCGAATTCTTTGATTTCGGTGATGGTTAGGTTTGGTTGGGTTAGGTTTGGTGAGGTAAGCGAGATTTGTGTATATTATTGCATTGTCGAATTCTTTGATTTTGGTGACAGTTAGGCTTGGTTGGGTTAGGTTTGGTGAGGTTAGCGAGTTTTGTGTAAATCTTACAATCTCGAATTCTTCGATTTCGGTGACGGTTAGGTTAGGTTGGGTTAAGTTTGGTGCGGTAAGCGAGTTTCAAGTATATTTTTGCAATGTCGAATTCTTTGATTTCCGTGATGGTTAGGTTAGGTTGGGTTAGGTTTGGTGATGTTAGCGAGTTTTGTGTATATTTTTGCATTGTCGAATTCTTTGATTTCGGTGATAGTTAGGCTAGGTTGGGATAGGTTTGGTAATGTAAGCGAGTTTTGCGTAAATCTTTTTATCTCAAATTCTTCGATTTAGGTGACGGTTAGGTTGGGTTGGGTTAGGTTTGGTGAGGTAAGCGAGTTTTGTGTAAATCTTAAAATATCAAATTCATTGATTTCGGTGATGGTTAGGTTAGGTTGGGTTAGGTTCGGTGAGGTAAGCGAGTTTTGTGTATATGATTGCATTGTCGAATTTTTTGATTTCGGTGATAGTTAGGCTTGGTTGGGTTAGGTTTGGTAGTGTAAGCGAGTTTTGCGTAAATCTTTTTATCTCGAATTCTTCGATTTCGGTGACGGTTAGGTTAGGTTGGGTTAAGTTTGGATTGTTAAGCTTGTTTTGTGTATATTTTTTTAATGTCAAATTCTTTGATTTTGGTGATGGTTAGGTTTGGTGAGGTAAGCGAGATTTGTGTATATTATTGCATTGTCGAATTCTTTGATTTTGGTGATAGTCAGGCTTGGTTGGGTTAGGTTTGGTGAGGTTAGCGAGTTTTATGTAAATCTTACAATCTCGAATTCTTCGATTTCGGTGACGGTTAGGTTAGGTTGGGTTAAGTTTGGTGCGGTAAGCGAGTTTCAAGTATATTTTTGCAATGTCGAATTCTTTGATTTCCGTGATGGTTAGGTTAGGTTGGGTTAGGTTTGGTGAGGTTAGCGAGTTTTGTGTATATTTTTGCGATGTCGAATTCTTTAATTTCGGTGATAGTTAGGCTAGGTTGGGTTAAGTTTGGTGCGGTAAGCGAGTTTCAAGTATATTTTTGCAATGTCGAATTCTTTGATTTCGGTGATGGTTAGGTTTGGTTGGCTTAGGTTTGGTGAGGTAAGCGAGATTTGTGTATATTATTGCATTGTCGAATTCTTTGATTTTGGTGATAGTTAGGCTTGGTTGGGTTAGGTTTGGTGAGGTTAGCGAGTTTTGTGTAAATCTTACAATCTCGAATTCTTCGATTTCGGTGACGGTTAGGTTTGGTTGGGTTAAGTTTGGTGCGGTAAGCGAGTTTCAAGTATATTTTTGCAATGTCGAATTCTTTGATTTCCGTGATGGTTAGGTTAGGTTGGGTTAGGTTTGGTGATGTTAGCGAGTTTTGTGTATATTTTTTCGATGTCGAATTTTTTGATTTCGGTGATGGTTAGGTTGGGTTGGGTTACGTTTGGTGAGGTTAGCGAGTTTCGTGTATATTTTGGCAATGTCGAATTCTTTGATTTCGGTGATGTTCAGGTTAGGTTGGGTTAGGTTTGGTGAGGTTTGCCAGTTTTGTGTATATTATTGCATTGTCGAATTCTTTGATTTCGGTGATAGTTAGGCTAGGTTGGGTTAGGTTTAGTGAGGTTAGCGAGTTTTGTGTATATTTTTGCATTTTCGAATTCTTTGATTTCGGTGATAGTTAGGCTAGGTTGCGTAAGGTTTGGTAATGTAAGCGAGTTTTGCGTAAATCTTTTTATCTCGAATTCTTCGATTTCCGTGACGGTAAGGTTAGGTTGGGTTAAGTTTGGTGCGGTAAGCGAGTTTCAAGTATATTTTTGCAATGTCGAATTCTTTGATTTCCGTGATGGTTAGGTTAGGTTGGGTTAGGTTTGGTGAGG
The DNA here is from genome assembly GCF_051622035.1 of Arctopsyche grandis. NCBI lineage: Eukaryota > Metazoa > Arthropoda > Insecta > Trichoptera > Hydropsychidae > Arctopsyche > Arctopsyche grandis. The sequence continues at coordinate 89,833 of NC_135363.1, forward strand.
TTAGCGAGTTTTGTGTATATTTTTTCGATGTCAAATTCTTTGATTTCGGTGATGGTTCGGTTGGGTTGGGTTACGTTTGGTGAGGTAAGCGAGTTTTGTGTATATTTTTGCGATGTCGAATTCTTTGATTTCGGTGATGGTAAGGTTGGGTTGGATTACGTTTGATGAGGTAAGCGAGTTTCGTGTATATTTTTGCAATGTCGAATTCTTATATTTCGGTGATAATTAGGTAAGGTTGGGTTAGGTTTGGTGAGGTTAGCGAGTTTTGTGTATATTTTTGCATTGTCGAATTCTTTGATTTCGGTGATAGTCAGGCTTGGTTGGGTTAGGTTTGGTTGGGTTAAGTTTGGTGCGGTAAGCGAGTTTCAAGTATATTTTTGCAATGTCGAATTCTTTGATTTCCGTGATGGTTAGGTTAGGTTGGGTTAGGTTTGGTGATGTTAGCGAGTTTTGTGTATATTTTTTCGATGTCGAATTTTTTGATTTCGGTGATGGTTAGGTTGGGTTGGGTTACGTTTGGTGAGGTTAGCGAGTTTCGTGTATATTTTGGAAATGTCGAATTCTTTGATTTCGGTGATGTTCAGGTTAGGTTGGGTTAGGTTCGGTGAGGTTTGCCAGTTTTGTGTATATTATTGCATTGTCGAATTCTTTGATTTCGGTGATAGTTAGGCTAGGTTGGGTTAGGTTTAGTGAGGTTAGCGAGTTTTGTGTATATTTTTGCATTTTCGAATTCTTTGATTTCGGTGATAGTTAGGCTAGGTTGGGATAGGTTTGGTAATGTAAGCGAGTTTTGCGTAAATCTTTTTATCTCAAATTCTTCGATTTAGGTGACGGTTAGGTAAGGTTGGGTTAAGTTTGGATTGTTAAGCTAGTTTCGTGTATATTTTTGCAATGTCGAATTCTTTGATTTCGGTGACGGTTAGGTTGGGTTGGGTTAGGTTTGGTGAGGTAAGCGAGTTTTGTGCAAATCTTAAAATATCGAATTCATTGATTTCGGTGATGGCTAGGTTAGGTTTGGTTAGGTTCGGTGAGGTAAGCGAGTTTTGTGTATATGATTGCATTGTCGAATTTTTTGATTTCGGTGATAGTTAGGCTTGGTTGGGTTAGGTTTGGTAGTGTAAGCGAGTTTTGCGTAAATCTTTTTATCTCGAATTCTTCGATTTCGGTGACGGTTAGGTTAGGTTGGGTTAAGTTTGGATTGTTAAGCTAGTTTTGTGTATATTTTTTCAATGTCGAATTCTTTGATTTTGGTGATGGTTAGGTTTGGTGAGGTAAGCGAGATTTGTGTATATTATTGCATTGTCGAATTCTTTGATTTTGGTGATAGTCAGGCTTGGTTGGGTTAGGTTTGGTGAGGTTAGCGAGTTTTGTGTAAATCTTACAATCTCGAATTCTTCGATTTCGGTGACGGTTAGGTTAGGTTGGGTTAAGTTTGGTGCGGTAAGCGAGTTTCAAGTATATTTTTGCAATGTCGAATTCTTTGATTTCCGTGATGGTTAGGTTAGGTTGGGTTAGGTTTGGTGAGGTTAGCGAGTTTTGTGTATATTTTTGCGATGTCGAATTCTTTGATTTCGGTGATAGTTAGGCTAGGTTGGGATAGGTTTGGTAATGTAAGCGAGTTTTGCGTAAATATTTTTATCTCGAATTCTTCGATTTCGGTGACGGTTAGGTTAGGTTGAGTTAAGTTTGGATTGTTAAGCTAGTTTTGTGTATATTTTTGCAATGTCGAATTTTTTGATTTCGGTGATAGTTAGGCTAGGTTGCGTAAGGTTTGGAAATGTAAGCGAGTTTTGCGTAAATCTTTTTATCTCGAATTCTTCGATTTCGGTGACGGTAAGGTTAGGTTTGGTTGGGTTAGGTTTGGTGAGGTAAGCGAGATTTGTGTATATTTTTTCGATGTCGAATTCTTTGATTTCGGTGATGGTTAGGTTGGGTTGGGTTAGGTTTGGTGAGGTTAGCGAGTTAGTGAACAGTACCGCAACATTCCTCATCGATGGTATTCGGATGCAAGCTCAAGATCTGCAGTCTACACACCAACTGCCTACCTGCGAATCACGAATGCTGTTTCAATTGGCGTCCAAGGCTGGACGTGGGTGGAGATGAGGGGAGTGAGGTTCTATAGCTGCTATTTTTCTCCTAGTGCAACAATAGAGGAGTTCAAGAGAGATCTCGTCTGCCTTGAAGATGACGTGAGAACATCGACCTTACCTGTTGTCGTTGCCGGAGATTTTAACTCAAAAGCTCCAGAGTGGGGCTCTCAAAAAACGGATCGCAGAGGTATTTTACTCTCTGAAATGGCATCGCATTTACATCTGCATGCGGCCAACGTAGGAAGTGCTTACACGTTCGTTCGGGGCAGCACCGGATCGGTCATCGATGTCACATTTGCAGGTGAAACAATAATTGGCAGGATCCGAAAATGGCAAGTGCTTGACAGCTACTCTCACAGCGACCATCGCTATATTGGCTTCGAGTTGGAAGATCGCCTCGCCGGGCCACAAATGTTACCTTCTAGTTCTGGCTGGGGAGCTCGTCAGCTGGACATCGTAGCTTTGGACGAAGCCGTTGCAGAACTAAGATCAAAAGTGACTGACGTCGCAAGCAGCGGGGTTGGAGCCGAAGACATTGCCAACTCATTAAATGACCTATTGAGTGAGAGCTGCGACGCATCGATGCCGAGACGCGGAGGTAAAAAGAGGCGCCCGGTCTTCTGGTGGACCGAAAACATCGCCATACTTCGCCGCGAGTGCTTAACCTGCAGACGCCGAGCACAACGACGGTCAAGCAATGAACAGCACAGAGTGAAATATCAAGAAGCCAGGATAGCTTTACGAAAAGCTATAAAAGAAAGTAAAGAGAGATGCTGGAAAGAGCTCTGCAAATCGATTGATGTGAATCCGTGGGGGAGCCCATATAAGATCATAAGGAAAAAGCTCCGAATTGGAACTGTCGATCCATATCTTGAAAATAAGGCGAGTCTTGAATTGGTCATAGATGGCCTCTTTCCGCAACACCCAGTGATGGAAAGACGATCGGCGAGCAGTACTGGTGATGAGATGCCGATTTTCACGGAGGAAGAAGTCGTAGCAGCCGCCAAACGAATAAATATTGAAAAGGCGCCGGGACCGGACTGCATTCCAAACGCAGTTATTAAAAGAATTGCCTTGAGCGATCCTGCGTTGCTGTTGACGACCTTCAATGCTTGTCTGTCGGAAGGAACCTTTCCAAAACCATGGAAAAGACAAAAACTCGTGCTGATTTCAAAAGGAAAGGGAGGCCCACCAGGACCTTCATCATACAGGCCACTCTGCCTACTTGACGGGGTAGGAAAGTTACTAGAGAGACTTCTCCTACAGTGACTACAACAACAGCTAGAAAACAGCGACACAGGACTGTCATCGCAGCAATTTGGATTTCGACCCGGTCGCTCAACTATTGACGCGATCAGTGAAGTCGTAAACACCGTAAGACTTGCATGGCGTGGGAGCGTCAAGGCGAGCAAACATGTTGTGATGATCGCGCTCGACATAAAAAATGCATTCAACACTGCCAACTGGGGAAGGACTCTCGATGCATTAGTCACTATCAATGCTCCGGAAAAACTTATCAAGATGATCGAGAGCTATTTTTCGGACAGAATCCTTCTGTATGAATGCATGGGCAAAAAATACGAACGATCAGTCACTGCGGGCGTACCACAGGGATCGGTCCTGGGCCCGGCGCTTTGGAATGTAATGTACGACGGCTTGTTGAAGATCCCAATGCCAGATGAAACGAGCCTGGTCGCCTTTGCTGACGATGTCGCGTTGCTTGTCACCGCAAAGAACACAACATCTTTACGCCTAAGAAGCGAAGAAGCCATAAGAAGGGTTAAAAAATGGCTCGTGGATGCGGGCTTGGAGCTCGCCGTCCAGAAAACCGAAGCTGTATTCTTCACAAGACGTAGAAAGCTGCTGCCTCCTCAAATAACAGTCAACGGTTTTGAGGTGACGTTCAGCAGATCACTGCGGTATTTGGGAGTGCAGTTAGATGACAAACTACGCTTTGCAAAACATGCGGAAAAAGCGGGAGCTAGGGCGGCCCAAATAGCAGAAGACCTCGCCAGACTGATGCCCAACATCGGTGGACCGAAACAGAGGAGAAGAAAACTATACTGTGAAGTAGTACACTCAGTCCTCCTGTACGGTGCTCCGATTTGGGCGGAAAAAACAAAGGTTGAGAGGACGAGGCTCAGCCTCGCTAGAGTACAAAGAAGAGCTGCATTAAGAGTCGCAGCGGCATACCGTACAGTATCTGAAGATGCCATCCTGGTGTTGTGCGCCATTCCACCGATCGACTTACTCGCTCTAGAACGACAAGCGATCTACAGAGGTGAAAAGAAGAGTGCAGCCAGAGAGACAACGATGATCAAATGGCAAGACAGATGGAACAACTCAGAAAAAGGTCGATGGACACACCATCTCATCGGAGACCTAAAAGCGTGGTGCCAAAGAAAGCACGGCGAACTGAATCACCACACGACCCAAATACTCACAGGTCACGGGTGCTTCGGGACCTACCTACACAAAATAGGAAAGGAAACAACTCCGAAGTGCCACCACTGTGAAAACGAGAAAGACGACGCGGCCCACACAACCTTTGATTGTCCAGCATGGGAAGACGACAGAAGAACATTCAGAACTGTAATCGGCGTAGAACACCTGACGCCGATAAACATAATCTTCGTCATACTGGATAGCGCAACTGCCTGGTCAGCGTGGGAAGCATTTGCTTCGATGATAATGAAAAATAAAGAAGAAGCAGAAAGAACCCGAGAACTCGAAGGAAGAGCCATAAATGGCTAAGACAAAACTGCTTTCCCGAAGCAAAACATGAAAATGTGTCCGGGGAGCAGGGGAGTCAAGGGGGTGGGGTTTAGTCGGTAAAAATCCGACACTATCCTCCAGTTCGGGCTGGAGGATGTCTTTGGAAGATTCCCCACCTCCGACGATAAAAAAAAAAAAAAAAAAAAAAAGGTTAGCGAGTTTTGTGTATATTTTTTCGATGTCGAATTTTTTGATTTCGGTGATGGTTCGGTTGGGTTGGGTTACGTTTGGTGAGATAAGCGAGTTTTGTGTATATTTTTGCGATGTCGAATTCTTTGATTTCGGCGATGGTTAGGTTGGGTTGGATTACGTTTGGTGAGGTAAGCGAGTTTCGTGTATATTTTTGCAATGTCGAATTCTTATATTTCGGTGATAATTAGGTAAGGTTGGGTTAGGTTTGGTGAGGTTAGCGAGTTTTGTGTATATTTTTGCAATGTCGAATTCTTTGATTTCGGTGATAGTCAGGCTTGGTTGGGTTAGGTTTGGTTGGGTTAAGTTTGGTGCGGTAAGCGAGTTTCAAGTATATTTTTGCAATGTCGAATTCTTTGATTTCCGTGATGGTTAGGTTAGGTTGGGTTAGGTTTGGTGATGTTAGCGAGTTTTGTGTATATTTTTTCGATGTCGAATTTTTTGATTTCGGTGATGGTTAGGTTGGGTTGGGTTACGTTTGGTGAGGTTAGCGAGTTTCGTGTATATTTTGGCAATGTCGAATTCTTTGATTTCGGTGATGTTCAGGTTAGGTTGGGTTAGGTTCGGTGAGGTTTGCCAGTTTTGTGTATATTATTGCATTGTCGAATTCTTTGATTTCGGTGATAGTTAGGCTAGGTTGGGTTAGGTTTAGTGAGGTTAGCGAGTTTTGTGTATATTTTTGCATTTTCGAATTCTTTGATTTCGGTGATAGTTAGGCTAGGTTGGGATAGGTTTGGTAATGTAAGCGAGTTTTGCGTAAATCTTTTTATCTCAAATTCTTCGATTTAGGTGACGGTTAGGTAAGGTTGGGTTAGGTTTGGATTGTTAAGCTAGTTTCGTGTATATTTTTGCAATGTCGAATTCTTTGATTTCGGTGATAGTTAGGCTAGGTTGCGTAAGGTTTGGAAATGTAAGCGAGTTTTGCGTAAATCTTTTTATCTCGAATTCTTTGATTTCCGTGACGGTAAGGTTAGGTTGGGTTAAGTTTGGTGCGGTAAGCGAGTTTCAAGTATATTTTTGCAATGTCGAATTCTTTGATTTCCGTGATGGTTAGGTTAGGTTGGGTTAGGTTTGGTGAGGTTAGCGAGTTTTGTGTATATTTTTTCGATGTCGAATTTTTTGATTTCGGTGATGGTTCGGTTGGGTTGGGTTACGTTTGGTGAGATAAGCGAGTTTTGTGTATATTTTTGCGATGTCGAATTCTTTGATTTCGGCGATGGTTAGGTTGGGTTGGATTACATTTGGTGAGGTAAGCGAGTTTCGTGTATATTTTTGCAATGTCGAATTCTTTGATTTCGGTGACGGTTAGGTTGGGTTGGGTTAGGTTTGGTGAGGTAAGCGAGTTTTGTGTAAATCTTAAAATATCGAATTCATTGATTTCGGTGATGGTTAGGTTAGGATGGGTTAGGTTCGGTGAGGTAAGCGAGTTATGTGTATATGATTGCATTGTCGAATTTTTTGATTTCGGTGATAGTTAGGCTTGGTTGGGTTAGGTTTGGTAGTGTAAGCGAGTTTTGCGTAAATCTTTTTATCTCGAATTCTTCGATTTCGGTGACGGTTAGGTTAGGTTGGGTTAAGTTTGGATTGTTAAGCTAGTTTTGTGTATATTTTTTCAATGTCGAATTCTTTGATTTTGGTGATGGTTAGGTTTGGTGAGGTAAGCGAGATTTGTGTATATTATTGCATTGTCGAATTCTTTGATTTTGGTGATAGTCAGGCTTGGTTGGGTTAGGTTTGGTGAGGTTAGCGAGTTTTATGTAAATCTTACAATCTCGAATTCTTCGATTTCGGTGACGGTTAGGTTAGGTTGGGTTAAGTTTGGTGCGGTAAGCGAGTTTCAAGTATATTTTTGCAATGTCGAATTCTTTGATTTCCGTGATGGTTAGGTTAGGTTGGGTTAGGTTTGGTGAGGTTAGCGAGTTTTGTGTATATTTTTGCGATGTCGAATTCTTTAATTTCGGTGATAGTTAGGCTAGGTTGGGTTAAGTTTGGTGCGGTAAGCGAGTTTCAAGTATATTTTTGCAATGTCGAATTCTTTGATTTCGGTGATGGTTAGGTTTGGTTGGCTTAGGTTTGGTGAGGTAAGCGAGATTTGTGTATATTATTGCATTGTCGAATTCTTTGATTTTGGTGATAGTTAGGCTTGGTTGGGTTAGGTTTGGTGAGGTTAGCGAGTTTTGTGTAAATCTTACAATCTCGAATTCTTCGATTTCGGTGACGGTTAGGTTTGGTTGGGTTAAGTTTGGTGCGGTAAGCGAGTTTCAAGTATATTTTTGCAATGTCGAATTCTTTGATTTCCGTGATGGTTAGGTTAGGTTGGGTTAGGTTTGGTGATGTTAGCGAGTTTTGTGTATATTTTTTCGATGTCGAATTTTTTGATTTCGGTGATGGTTAGGTTGGGTTGGGTTACGTTTGGTGAGGTTAGCGAGTTTCGTGTATATTTTGGCAATGTCGAATTCTTTGATTTCGGTGATGTTCAGGTTAGGTTGGGTTAGGTTTGGTGAGGTTTGCCAGTTTTGTGTATATTATTGCATTGTCGAATTCTTTGATTTCGGTGATAGTTAGGCTAGGTTGGGTTAGGTTTAGTGAGGTTAGCGAGTTTTGTGTATATTTTTGCATTTTCGAATTCTTTGATTTCGGTGATAGTTAGGCTAGGTTGCGTAAGGTTTGGTAATGTAAGCGAGTTTTGCGTAAATCTTTTTATCTCGAATTCTTCGATTTCCGTGACGGTAAGGTTAGGTTGGGTTAAGTTTGGTGCGGTAAGCGAGTTTCAAGTATATTTTTGCAATGTCGAATTCTTTGATTTCCGTGATGGTTAGGTTAGGTTGGGTTAGGTTTGGTGAGGTTAGCGAGTTTTGTGTATATTTTTTCGATGTCAAATTCTTTGATTTCGGTGATGGTTCGGTTGGGTTGGGTTACGTTTGGTGAGGTAAGCGAGTTTTGTGTATATTTTTGCGATGTCGAATTCTTTGATTTCGGTGATGGTAAGGTTGGGTTGGATTACGTTTGATGAGGTATGCGAGTTTCGTGTATATTTTTGCAATGTCGAATTCTTATATTTCGGTGATAATTAGGTAAGGTTGGGTTAGGTTTGGTGAGGTTAGCGAGTTTTGTGTATATTTTTGCATTGTCGAATTCTTTGATTTCGGTGATAGTCAGGCTTGGTTGGGTTAGGTTTGGTTGGGTTAAGTTTGGTGCGGTAAGCGAGTTTCAAGTATATTTTTGCAATGTCGAATTCTTTGATTTCCGTGATGGTTAGGTTAGGTTGGGTTAGGTTTGGTGATGTTAGCGAGTTTTGTGTATATTTTTTCGATGTCGAATTTTTTGATTTCGGTGATGGTTAGGTTGGGTTGGGTTACGTTTGGTGAGGTTAGCGAGTTTCGTGTATATTTTGGCAATGTCGAATTCTTTGATTTCGGTGATGTTCAGGTTAGGTTGGGTTAGGTTCGGTGAGGTTTGCCAGTTTTGTGTATATTATTGCATTGTCGAATTCTTTGATTTCGGTGATAGTTAGGCTAGGTTGGGATAGGTTTGGTAATGTAAGCGAGTTTTGCGTAAATCTTTTTATCTCAAATTCTTCGATTTAGGTGACGGTTAGGTAAGGTTGGGTTAAGTTTGGATTGTTAAGCTAGTTTCGTGTATATTTTTGCAATGTCGAATTCTTTGATTTCGGTGACGGTTAGGTTGGGTTGGGTTAGGTTTGGTGAGGTAAGCGAGTTTTGTGCAAATCTTAAAATATCGAATTCATTGATTTCGGTGATGGCTAGGTTAGGTTTGGTTAGGTTCGGTGAGGTAAGCGAGTTTTGTGTATATGATTGCATTGTCGAATTTTTTGATTTCGGTGATAGTTAGGCTTGGTTGGGTTAGGTTTGGTAGTGTAAGCGAGTTTTGCGTAAATCTTTTTATCTCGAATTCTTCGATTTCGGTGACGGTTAGGTTAGGTTGGGTTAAGTTTGGATTGTTAAGCTAGTTTTGTGTATATTTTTTCAATGTCGAATTCTTTGATTTTGGTGATGGTTAGGTTTGGTGAGGTAAGCGAGATTTGTGTATATTATTGCATTGTCGAATTCTTTGATTTTGGTGATAGTCAGGCTTGGTTGGGTTAGGTTTGGTGAGGTTAGCGAGTTTTGTGTAAATCTTACAATCTCGAATTCTTCGATTTCGGTGACGGTTAGGTTAGGTTGGGTTAAGTTTGGTGCGGTAAGCGAGTTTCAAGTATATTTTTGCAATGTCGAATTCTTTGATTTCCGTGATGGTTAGGTTAGGTTGGGTTAGGTTTGGTGAGGTTAGCGAGTTTTGTGTATATTTTTGCGATGTCGAATTCTTTGATTTCGGTGATAGTTAGGCTAGGTTGGGATAGGTTTGGTAATGTAAGCGAGTTTTGCGTAAATATTTTTATCTCGAATTCTTCGATTTCGGTGACGGTTAGGTTAGGTTGAGTTAAGTTTGGATTGTTAAGCTAGTTTTGTGTATATTTTTGCAATGTCGAATTTTTTGATTTCGGTGATAGTTAGGCTAGGTTGCGTAAGGTTTGGAAATGTAAGCGAGTTTTGCGTAAATCTTTTTATCTCGAATTCTTCGATTTCGGTGACGGTAAGGTTAGGTTTGGTTGGGTTAGGTTTGGTGAGGTAAGCGAGATTTGTGTATATTTTTTCGATGTCGAATTCTTTGATTTCGGTGATGGTTAGGTTGGGTTGGGTTAGGTTTGGTGAGGTTAGCGAGTTAGTGAACAGTACCGCAACATTCCTCATCGATGGTATTCGGATGCAAGCTCAAGATCTGCAGTCTACACACCAACTGCCTACCTGCGAATCACGAATGCTGTTTCAATTGGCGTCCAAGGCTGGACGTGGGTGGAGATGAGGGGAGTGAGGTTCTATAGCTGCTATTTTTCTCCTAGTGCAACAATAGAGGAGTTCAAGAGAGATCTCGTCTGCCTTGAAGATGACGTGAGAACATCGACCTTACCTGTTGTCGTTGCCGGAGATTTTAACTCAAAAGCTCCAGAGTGGGGCTCTCAAAAAACGGATCGCAGAGGTATTTTACTCTCTGAAATGGCATCGCATTTACATCTGCATGCGGCCAACGTAGGAAGTGCTTACACGTTCGTTCGGGGCAGCACCGGATCGGTCATCGATGTCACATTTGCAGGTGAAACAATAATTGGCAGGATCCGAAAATGGCAAGTGCTTGACAGCTACTCTCACAGCGACCATCGCTATATTGGCTTCGAGTTGGAAGATCGCCTCGCCGGGCCACAAATGTTACCTTCTAGTTCTGGCTGGGGAGCTCGTCAGCTGGACATCGTAGCTTTGGACGAAGCCGTTGCAGAACTAAGATCAAAAGTGACTGACGTCGCAAGCAGCGGGGTTGGAGCCGAAGACATTGCCAACTCATTAAATGACCTATTGAGTGAGAGCTGCGACGCATCGATGCCGAGACGCGGAGGTAAAAAGAGGCGCCCGGTCTTCTGGTGGACCGAAAACATCGCCATACTTCGCCGCGAGTGCTTAACCTGCAGACGCCGAGCACAACGACGGTCAAGCAATGAACAGCACAGAGTGAAATATCAAGAAGCCAGGATAGCTTTACGAAAAGCTATAAAAGAAAGTAAAGAGAGATGCTGGAAAGAGCTCTGCAAATCGATTGATGTGAATCCGTGGGGGAGCCCATATAAGATCATAAGGAAAAAGCTCCGAATTGGAACTGTCGATCCATATCTTGAAAATAAGGCGAGTCTTGAATTGGTCATAGATGGCCTCTTTCCGCAACACCCAGTGATGGAAAGACGATCGGCGAGCAGTACTGGTGATGAGATGCCGATTTTCACGGAGGAAGAAGTCGTAGCAGCCGCCAAACGAATAAATATTGAAAAGGCGCCGGGACCGGACTGCATTCCAAACGCAGTTATTAAAAGAATTGCCTTGAGCGATCCTGCGTTGCTGTTGACGACCTTCAATGCTTGTCTGTCGGAAGGAACCTTTCCAAAACCATGGAAAAGACAAAAACTCGTGCTGATTTCAAAAGGAAAGGGAGGCCCACCAGGACCTTCATCATACAGGCCACTCTGCCTACTTGACGGGGTAGGAAAGTTACTAGAGAGACTTCTCCTACAGTGACTACAACAACAGCTAGAAAACAGCGACACAGGACTGTCATCGCAGCAATTTGGATTTCGACCCGGTCGCTCAACTATTGACGCGATCAGTGAAGTCGTAAACACCGTAAGACTTGCATGGCGTGGGAGCGTCAAGGCGAGCAAACATGTTGTGATGATCGCGCTCGACATAAAAAATGCATTCAACACTGCCAACTGGGGAAGGACTCTCGATGCATTAGTCACTATCAATGCTCCGGAAAAACTTATCAAGATGATCGAGAGCTATTTTTCGGACAGAATCCTTCTGTATGAATGCATGGGCAAAAAATACGAACGATCAGTCACTGCGGGCGTACCACAGGGATCGGTCCTGGGCCCGGCGCTTTGGAATGTAATGTACGACGGCTTGTTGAAGATCCCAATGCCAGATGAAACGAGCCTGGTCGCCTTTGCTGACGATGTCGCGTTGCTTGTCACCGCAAAGAACACAACATCTTTACGCCTAAGAAGCGAAGAAGCCATAAGAAGGGTTAAAAAATGGCTCGTGGATGCGGGCTTGGAGCTCGCCGTCCAGAAAACCGAAGCTGTATTCTTCACAAGACGTAGAAAGCTGCTGCCTCCTCAAATAACAGTCAACGGTTTTGAGGTGACGTTCAGCAGATCACTGCGGTATTTGGGAGTGCAGTTAGATGACAAACTACGCTTTGCAAAACATGCGGAAAAAGCGGGAGCTAGGGCGGCCCAAATAGCAGAAGACCTCGCCAGACTGATGCCCAACATCGGTGGACCGAAACAGAGGAGAAGAAAACTATACTGTGAAGTAGTACACTCAGTCCTCCTGTACGGTGCTCCGATTTGGGCGGAAAAAACAAAGGTTGAGAGGACGAGGCTCAGCCTCGCTAGAGTACAAAGAAGAGCTGCATTAAGAGTCGCAGCGGCATACCGTACAGTATCTGAAGATGCCATCCTGGTGTTGTGCGCCATTCCACCGATCGACTTACTCGCTCTAGAACGACAAGCGATCTACAGAGGTGAAAAGAAGAGTGCAGCCAGAGAGACAACGATGATCAAATGGCAAGACAGATGGAACAACTCAGAAAAAGGTCGATGGACACACCATCTCATCGGAGACCTAAAAGCGTGGTGCCAAAGAAAGCACGGCGAACTGAATCACCACACGACCCAAATACTCACAGGTCACGGGTGCTTCGGGACCTACCTACACAAAATAGGAAAGGAAACAACTCCGAAGTGCCACCACTGTGAAAACGAGAAAGACGACGCGGCCCACACAACCTTTGATTGTCCAGCATGGGAAGACGACAGAAGAACATTCAGAACTGTAATCGGCGTAGAACACCTGACGCCGATAAACATAATCTTCGTCATACTGGATAGCGCAACTGCCTGGTCAGCGTGGGAAGCATTTGCTTCGATGATAATGAAAAATAAAGAAGAAGCAGAAAGAACCCGAGAACTCGAAGGAAGAGCCATAAATGGCTAAGACAAAACTGCTTTCCCGAAGCAAAACATGAAAATGTGTCCGGGGAGCAGGGGAGTCAAGGGGGTGGGGTTTAGTCGGTAAAAATCCGACACTATCCTCCAGTTCGGGCTGGAGGATGTCTTTGGAAGATTCCCCACCTCCGACGATAAAAAAAAAAAAAAAAAAAAAAAAGGTTAGCGAGTTTTGTGTATATTTTTTCGATGTCGAATTTTTTGATTTCGGTGATGGTTCGGTTGGGTTGGGTTACGTTTGGTGAGATAAGCGAGTTTTGTGTATATTTTTGCGATGTCGAATTCTTTGATTTCGGCGATGGTTAGGTTGGGTTGGATTACGTTTGGTGAGGTAAGCGAGTTTCGTGTATATTTTTGCAATGTCGAATTCTTATATTTCGGTGATAATTAGGTAAGGTTGGGTTAGGTTTGGTGAGGTTAGCGAGTTTTGTGTATATTTTTGCAATGTCGAATTCTTTGATTTCGGTGATAGTCAGGCTTGGTTGGGTTAGGTTTGGTTGGGTTTGGTGATGTTAGCGAGTTTTGTGTATATTTTTTCGATGTCGAATTTTTTGATTTCGGTGATGGTTAGGTTGGGTTGGGTTACGTTTGGTGAGGTTAGCGAGTTTCGTGTATATTTTGGCAATGTCGAATTCTTTGATTTCGGTGATGTTCAGGTTAGGTTGGGTTAGGTTCGGTGAGGTTTGCCAGTTTTGTGTATATTATTGCATTGTCGAATTCTTTGATTTCGGTGATAGTTAGGCTAGGTTGGGTTAGGTTTAGTGAGGTTAGCGAGTTTTGTGTATATTTTTGCATTTTCGAATTCTTTGATTTCGGTGATAGTTAGGCTAGGTTGGGATAGGTTTGGTAATGTAAGCGAGTTTTGCGTAAATCTTTTTATCTCAAATTCTTCGATTTAGGTGACGGTTAGGTAAGGTTGGGTTAGGTTTGGATTGTTAAGCTAGTTTCGTGTATATTTTTGCAATGTCGAATTCTTTGATTTCGGTGATAGTTAGGCTAGGTTGCGTAAGGTTTGGAAATGTAAGCGAGTTTTGCGTAAATCTTTTTATCTCGAATTCTTTGATTTCCGTGACGGTAAGGTTAGGTTGGGTTAAGTTTGGTGCGGTAAGCGAGTTTCAAGTATATTTTTGCAATGTCGAATTCTTTGATTTCCGTGATGGTTAGGTTAGGTTGGGTTAGGTTTGGTGAGGTTAGCGAGTTTTGTGTATATTTTTTCGATGTCGAATTTTTTGATTTCGGTGATGGTTCGGTTGGGTTGGGTTACGTTTGGTGAGATAAGCGAGTTTTGTGTATATTTTTGCGATGTCGAATTCTTTGATTTCGGCGATGGTTAGGTTGGGTTGGATTACATTTGGTGAGGTAAGCGAGTTTCGTGTATATTTTTGCAATGTCGAATTCTTTGATTTCGGTGACGGTTAGGTTGGGTTGGGTTAGGTTTGGTGAGGTAAGCGAGTTTTGTGTAAATCTTAAAATATCGAATTCATTGATTTCGGTGATGGTTAGGTTAGGATGGGTTAGGTTCGGTGAGGTAAGCGAGTTATGTGTATATGATTGCATTGTCGAATTTTTTGATTTCGGTGATAGTTAGGCTTGGTTGGGTTAGGTTTGGTAGTGTAAGCGAGTTTTGCGTAAATCTTTTTATCTCGAATTCTTCGATTTCGGTGACGGTTAGGTTAGGTTGGGTTAAGTTTGGATTGTTAAGCTAGTTTTGTGTATATTTTTTCAATGTCGAATTCTTTGATTTTGGTGATGGTTAGGTTTGGTGAGGTAAGCGAGATTTGTGTATATTATTGCATTGTCGAATTCTTTGATTTTGGTGATAGTCAGGCTTGGTTGGGTTAGGTTTGGTGAGGTTAGCGAGTTTTGTGTAAATCTTACAATCTCGAATTCTTCGATTTCGGTGACGGTTAGGTTAGGTACGGTTAAGTTTGGTGCGGTAAGCGAGTTTCAAGTATATTTTTGAAATGTCGAATTCTTTGATTTCCGTGATGGCTAGGTTAGGTTGGGTTAGGTTTGGTGAGGTTAGCGAGTTTTGTCTATATTTTTGCGATGTCGAATTCTTTGATTTCGGTGATAGTTAGGCTAGGTTGGGATAGGTTTGGTAATGTAAGCGAGTTTTGCGTAAATATTTTTATCTCGAATTCTTCGATTTCGGTGACGGTTAGGTTAGGTTGGGTTAAGTTTGGATTGTTAAGCTAGTTTTGTGTATATTTTTGCAATGTCGAATTCTTTGATTTCCGTGATGGTTAGGTAAGGTTGGGTTAGGTTTGGTGAGGTTAGCGAGTTTTGTGTAAATCTTAAAATATCGAATTCATTGATTTCGGTGATGGTTAGGTTAGGTTGGGTTAGGTTCGGTGAGGTAAGCGAGTTTTGTGTATATGATTGCGTTGTCGAATTTTTTGATTTCGGTGATAGTTAGGCTTGGTTGGGTTAGGTTTGGTAGTGTAAGCGAGTTTTGCGTAAATCTTTTTATCTCAAATTCTTCGATTTAGGTGACGGTTAGGTAAGGTTGGGTTAAGTTTGGATTGTTAAGCTAGTTTCGTGTATATTTTTGCAATGTCGAATTCTTTGATTTCGGTGACGGTTAGGTTGGGTTGGGTTAGGTTTTGTAGTGTAAGCGAGTTTTGCGTAAATCTTTTTATCTCGAATTCTTCGATTTCGGTGACGGTTAGGTTAGGTTGGGTTAAGTTTGGATTGTTAAGCTTGTTTTGTGTATATTTTTGCAATATCAAATTCATTGATTTCGGTGATGGTTAGTTTAGGTTGGGTTAGGTTCGGTGAGGTTAGCGATTTTTGTGTATATTTTTTCGATGTCGAATTCTTTAATTTCGGTGATAGTAAGGCTAGGTTTCGTAAGGTTTGGTGAGGTAAGCGAGTTTTGTGTATATTTTTGCGATGTCGAATTCTTTGATTTCGGTGATGGTTAGGTTGGGTTGGATTACGTTTGGTGAGGTAAGCGAGTTTCGTGTATATTTTTGCAATGTCGAATTCTTTGATTTCGGTGATAGTTAGGCTAGGTTGGGTTAGGTTTGGTGAGGTTAGCGAGTTTTGTGTATATTTTTGCATTGTCGAATTCTTTGATTTCGGTGATAGTTAGGCTAGGTTGGGTTAGGTTTGGTAGTGTAAGCGAGTTTTGCGTAAATCTTTTTATCTCGAATTCTTCGATTTCGGTGACGGTTAGGTTAGGTTGGGTTAAGTTTGGATTGTTAAGCTTGTTTTGTGTATATTTTTTCAATGTCAAATTCTTTGATTTTGGTGATGGTTAGGTTTGGTGAGGTAAGCGAGATTTGTGTATATTATTGCATTGTCGAATTCTTTGATTTTGGTGATAGTCAGGCTTGGTTGGGTTAGGTTTGGTGAGGTTAGCGAGTTTTGTGTAAATCTTACAATCTCGAATTCTTCGATTTCGGTGACGGTTAGGTTAGGTTGGGTTAAGTTTGGTGCGGTAAGCGAGTTTCAAGTATATTTTTGCAATGTCGAATTCTTTGATTTCCGTGATGGTTAGGTTAGGTTGGGTTAGGTTTGGTGAGGTTAGCGAGTTTTGTGTATATTTTTGCGATGTCGAATTCTTTAATTTCGGTGATAGTTAGGCTAGGTTGGGATAGGTTTGGTAATGTAAGCGAGTTTTGCGTAAATATTTTTATCTCGAATTCTTCGATTTCGGTGACGGTAAGGTTAGGTTGAGTTAAGTTTGGATTGTAAAGCTAGTTTTGTGTATATTTTTGCAATGTCAAATTCTTTGATTTCGGTGATGGTTAGGTTTGGTTGGGTTAGGTTTGGTGAGGTAAGCGAGATTTGTGTATATTATTGCATTGTCGAATTCTTTGATTTTGGTGATAGTTAGGCTTGGTTGGGTTAGGTTTGGTGAGGTTAGCGAGTTTTGTGTAAATCTTACAATCTCGAATTCTTCGATTTCGGTGACGTTTAGGTTTGGTTGGGTTAAGTTTGGTGCGGTAAGCGAGTTTCAAGTATATTTTTGCAATGTCGAATTCTTTGATTTCCGTGATGGTTAGGTTAGGTTGGGTTAGGTTTGGTGATGTTAGCGAGTTTTGTGTATATTTTTGCAATGTCGAATTCTTATATTTCGGTGATAATTAGGTAAGGTTGGGTTAGGTTTGGTGAGGTTAGCGAGTTTTGTGTATATTTTTGCATTGTCGAATTCTTTGATTTCGGTGATAGTCAGGCTTGGTTGGGTTAGGTTTGGTTGGGTTAAGTTTGGTGCGGTAAGCGAGTTTCAAGTATATTTTTGCAATGTCGAATTCTTTGATTTCCGTGATGGTTAGGTTAGGTTGGGTTAGGTTTGGTGATGTTAGCGAGTTTTGTGTATATTTTTTCGATGTCGAATTTTTTGATTTCGGTGATGGTTAGGTTGGGTTGGGTTACGTTTGGTGAGGTTAGCGAGTTTCGTGTATATTTTGGCAATGTCGAATTCTTTGATTTCGGTGATGTTCAGGTTAGGTTGGGTTAGGTTTGGTGAGGTTTGCCAGTTTTGTGTATATTATTGCATTGTCGAATTCTTTGATTTCGGTGATAGTTAGGCTAGGTTGGGTTAGGTTTAGTGAGGTTAGCGACATTTGTGTATATTTTTGCATTTTCGAATTCTTTGATTTCGGTGATAGTTAGGCTAGGTTGGGATAGGTTTGGTAATGTAAGCGAGTTTTGCGTAAATCTTTTTATCTCAAATTCTTCGATTTAGGTGACGGTTAGGTAAGCATGGGTTAAGTTTGGATTGTTAAGCTAGTTTCGTGTATATTTTTGCAATGTCGAATTCTTTGATTTCGGTGACGGTTAGGTTGGGTTGGGTAAGGTTTGGTGAGGTAAGCGAGTTTTGTGTAAATCTTAAAATATCGAATTCATTGATTTCGGTGATGGTTAGGTTAGGTTTGGTTAGGTTCGGTGAGGTAAGCGAGTTTTGTGTATATGATTGCATTGTCGAATTTTTTGATTTCGGTGATAGTTAGGCTTGGTTGGGTTAGGTTTGGTAGTGTAAGCGAGTTTTGCGTAAATCTTTTTATCTCGAATTCTTCGATTTCGGTGACGGTTAGGTTAGGTTGGGTTAAGTTTGGTGCGGTAAGCGAGTTTCAAGTATATTTTTGCAATGTCGAATTCTTTGATTTCCGTGATGGTTAGGTTAGGTTGATTTAGGTTTGGTGAGGTAAGCGAGTTTTGTGTATATTTTTGCGATGTCGAATTCTTTGATTTCGGTGATGGTTAGGTTGGGTTGGGTTACGTTTGGTGAGGTAAGCGAGTTTCGGGTATATTTTTGCAATGTCGAATTTTTTGATTTCGGTGATAGTTAGGTTAGGTTGGGTTAGGTTTGGTGAGGTTAGCGAGTTTTGTGTATATTTTTGCATTGTCGAATTCTTTGATTTCGGTGATAGTTAGGCTAGGTTGCGTAAGGTTTGGTAATGTAAGCGAGTTTTGCGTAAATCTTTTTATCTCGAATTCTTCGATTTCGGTGACGGTTAGGTTAGGTTGGGTTAAGTTTGGATTGTTTAGCTAGTTTCGTGTACATTTTTGCAATGTCGAATTCTTTGATTTCTTTGATGGTTTGGTTAGGTTGGGTTAGGTTTGGTGAGGTAAGCAAGTTTTGTGAAAATCTAAAAATCTCGAATTCTTTGATTTCGGTGTTCGATAGGTTAGGTTGGGTAAGGTTTGGTGAGGTAAACGAGTTTTTTGTATATTTTTGCAATGTCGAATTCTTTGATTTCGGTGACGGTAAGGTTGGGTTGGGTTAGGTTTGGTGAGGTTAGCGAGCTTCTTGTATATTTTTGCAATGTCGAATTCATTGAATTCGGCGATGGTTAGGTTGGGTTGGGTTACGTTTGGTGAGGTTAACGAGTTTCGTGTATATTTTTGCAATGTCGAATTTTTTGATTTCGGTGACGGTTAGGTTGGGTTGGGTTAGGTTTGGTGAGGTAAGCGAGTTTTGTGTAAATCTTAAAATATCGAATTCATTGATTTCGGTGATAGTTAGGTTAGGTTGGGTTAGGATCGGTGAGGTTAGCGAGTTTTGTGTATATTTTTGCATTGTCGAATTCTTTGATTTCGGTGATAGTTAGGCTAGGTTGGGATAGGTTTGGTAATGTAAGCGAGTTTTGCGTTAATCTTTTTATCTCAAATTCTTCGATTTCGGTGACGGTTAGGTTAGGTTGGGTTAAGTTTGGATTGTTAAGCTAGTTTTGTGTATATTTTTTCAATGTCAAATTCTTTGATTTTGGTGATGGTTAGGTTTGGTGAGGTAAGCGAGATTTGTGT
Source organism: Arctopsyche grandis (assembly GCF_051622035.1). Lineage (NCBI taxonomy): Eukaryota > Metazoa > Arthropoda > Insecta > Trichoptera > Hydropsychidae > Arctopsyche > Arctopsyche grandis. The sequence continues at coordinate 108,760 of NC_135363.1, forward strand.
ATATTATTGCATTGTCGAATTCTTTGATTTTGGTGATAATCAGGCTTGGTTGGGTTAGGTTTGGTGAGGTTAGCGAGTTTTGTGTAAATCTTACAATCTCGAATTCTTCGATTTCGGTGACGGTTAGGTTAGGTACGGTTAAGTTTGGTGCGGTAAGCGAGTTTCAAGTATATTTTTGAAATGTCGAATTCTTTGATTTCCGTGATGGCTAGGTTAGGTTGGGTTAGGTTTGGTGAGGTTAGCGAGTTTTGTGTATATTTTTGCGATGTCGAATTCTTTGATTTCGGTGATGGTTAGGTTGGGTTGGATTACGTTTGGTGAGGTAAGCGAGTTTCGTGTATATTTTTGCAATGTCGAATTCTTTGATTTCGGTGATAGTTAGGTTAGGTTGGGTTAGGTTTGGTGAGGTTAGCGAGTTTTGTGTAAATCTTACAATCTCGAATTCTTCGATTTCGGTGACGGTTAGGTTAGGTTGGGTTAAGTTTGGTGCGGTAAGCGAGTTTCAAGTATATTTTTGCAATGTCGAATTCTTTGATTTCCGTGATGGTTAGGTAAGGTTGATTTAGGTTTGGTGAGGTTAGCGAGTTTTGTGTATATTTTTGCGATTTCAAATTCTTTGATTTCGGTGATGGTTAGGTTGGGTTGGGTTACGTTTGGTGAGGTAAGCGAGTTTCGGGTATATTTTTGCAATGTCGTATTTTTTGATTTCGGTGATAGTTAGGTTAGGTTGGGTTAGGTTTGGTGAGGTTAGCGAGTTTTGTGTATATTTTTGCATTGTCGAATTCTTTGATTTCGGTGATAGTTAGGCTAGGTTGCGTAAGGTTTGGTAATGTAAGCGAGTTTTGCGTAAATCTTTTTATCTCGAATTCTTCGATTTCGGTGACAGTTAGGTTAGGTTGGGTTAAGTTTGGTGCGGTAAGCGAGTTTCAAGTATATTTTTGCAATGTCGAATTCTTTGATTTCCGTGATGGTTAGGTTAGGTTGGGTTAGGTTTGGTGAGGTTAGCGAGTTTTGTGTATATTTTTGCAATGTCGAATTCTTTGATTTCGGTGATGTTTAGGTTTGGTTGGGTTAGGTTTGGTGAGGTAAGCGAGTTTCGTGTATATTTTTGCAATGTCGAATTCTTTGATTTCGGTGATAGTTAGGTTAGGTTGGGTTAGGTTTGGTGAGGTTAGCGAGTTTTGTGTATATTTTTGCCTTGTCGAATTCTTTGATTTCAGTGACGGTTAGGTTGGGTTGGGTTAGGTTTGGTGAGGTAAGCGAGTTTTGTGTAAATCTTAAAATATCGAATTCATTGATTTCGGTGATGGTTAGGTTAGGATGGGTTAGGTTCGGTGAGGTAAGCGAGTTTTGTGTATATGATTGCATTGTCGAATTCTTTGATTTCGGTGATAGGTTGGGATAGGTTTGGTAATGTAAGCGAGTTTTGCGTAAATATTTTTATCTCGAATTCTTCGATTTCGGTGACGGTAAGGTTAGGTTGGGTTAAATTTGGATTGTTAAGCTAGTTTTGTGTATATTTTTGCAATGTCGAATTCTTTGATTTTGGTGATGGTTAGGTTTGGTTGGGTTAGGTTTGGTGAGGTAAGCGAGTTTCGTGTATATTTTTGCAATGTCGAATTCTTATATTTCGGTGATAATTAGGTAAGGTTGGGTTAGGTTTGGTGAGGTTAGCGAGTTTTGTGTATATTTTTGCATTGTCGAATTCTTTGATTTCGGTGATAGTCAGGCTTGGTTGGGTTAGGTTTGGTTGGGTTAAGTTTGGTGTGGTAAGCGAGTTTCAAGTATATTTTTGCAATGTCGAATTCTTTGATTTCCGTGATGGTTAGGTTAGGTTGGGTTAGGTTTGGTGATGTTAGCGAGTTTTGTGTATATTTTTTCGATGTCGAATTTTTTGATTTCGGTGATGGTTAGGTTGGGTTGGGTTACGTTTGGTGAGGTAAGCGAGTTTCGTGTATATTTTGGCAATGTCGAATTCTTTGATTTCGGTGATGTTCAGGTTAGGTTGGGTTAGGTTCGGTGAGGTTTGCCAGTTTTGTGTTTATTATTGCATTGTCGAATTCTTTGATTTCGGTGATAGTAAGGCTAGGTTGGGTTAGGTTTAGTGAGGTTAGCGAGTTTTGTGTATATTTTTGCATTTTCGAATTCTTTGATTTCGGTGATAGTTAGGCTAGGTTGGGATAGGTTTGGTAATGTAAGCGAGTTTTGCGTAAATCTTTTTATCTCAAATTCTTCGATTTAGGTGACGGTTAGGTAAGGTTGGGTTAAGTTTGGATTGTTAAGCTAGTTTCGTGTATATTTTTGCAATGTCGAATTCTTTGATTTCGGTGACGGTTAGGTTGGGTTGGGTTAGGTTTGGTGAGGTAAGCGAGTTTTGTGTAAATCTTAAAATATCGAATTCATTGATTTCGGTGATGGCTAGGTTAGGTTTGGTTAGGTTCGGTGAGGTAAGCGAGTTTTGTGTATATGATTGCATTGTCGAATTTTTTGATTTCGGTGATAGTTAGGCTTGGTTGGGTTAGGTTTGGTAGTGTAAGCGAGTTTTGCGTAAATCTTTTTTTCTCGAATTCTTCGATTTCGGTGACGGTTAGGTTAGGTACGGTTAAGTTTGGTGCGGTAAGCGAGTTTCAAGTATATTTTTGAAATGTCGAATTCTTTGATTTCCGTGATGGCTAGGTTAGGTTGGGTTAGGTTTGGTGAGGTTAGCGAGTTTTGTGTATATTTTTGCGATGTCGAATTCTTTGATTTCGGTGATGGTTAGGTTGGGTTGGATTACGTTTGGTGAGGTAAGCGAGTTTCGTGTATATTTTTGCAATGTCGAATTCTTTGATTTCGGTGATAGTTAGGTTAGGTTGGGTTAGGTTTGGTGAGGTTAGCGAGTTTTGTGTAAATCTTACAATCTCGAATTCTTCGATTTCGGTGACGGTTAGGTTAGGTTGGGTTAAGTTTGGTGCGGTAAGCGAGTTTCAAGTATATTTTTGCAATGTCGAATTCTTTGATTTCCGTGATGGTTAGGTAAGGTTGATTTAGGTTTGGTGAGGTTAGCGAGTTTTGTGTATATTTTTGCGATTTCAAATTCTTTGATTTCGGTGATGGTTAGGTTGGGTTGGGTTACGTTTGGTGAGGTAAGCGAGTTTCGGGTATATTTTTGCAATGTCGTATTTTTTGATTTCGGTGATAGTTAGGTTAGGTTGGGTTAGGTTTGGTGAGGTTAGCGAGTTTTGTGTATATTTTTGCATTGTCGAATTCTTTGATTTCGGTGATAGTTAGGCTAGGTTGCGTAAGGTTTGGTAATGTAAGCGAGTTTTGCGTAAATCTTTTTATCTCGAATTCTTCGATTTCGGTGACAGTTAGGTTAGGTTGGGTTAAGTTTGGTGCGGTAAGCGAGTTTCAAGTATATTTTTGCAATGTCGAATTCTTTGATTTCCGTGATGGTTAGGTTAGGTTGGGTTAGGTTTGGTGAGGTTAGCGAGTTTTGTGTATATTTTTGCAATGTCGAATTCTTTGATTTCGGTGATGTTTAGGTTTGGTTGGGTTAGGTTTGGTGAGGTAAGCGAGTTTCGTGTATATTTTTGCAATGTCGAATTCTTTGATTTCGGTGATAGTTAGGTTAGGTTGGGTTAGGTTTGGTGAGGTTAGCGAGTTTTGTGTATATTTTTGCAATGTCGAATTCTTTGATTTCGGTGATGTTTAGGTTTGGTTGGGTTAGGTTTGGTGAGGTAAGCGAGTTTCGTGTATATTTTTGCAATGTCGAATTCTTTGATTTCGGTGATAGTTAGGCTTGGTTGGGTTAGGTTTGGTAGTGTAAGCGAGTTTTGCGTAAATCTTTTTTTCTCGAATTCTTCGATTTCGGTGACGGTTAGGTTAGGTTGGGTTAAGTTTGGATTGTTAAGCTAGTTTTGTGTATATTTTTTCAACGTCGAATTCTTTGATTTTGGTGATGGTTAGGTTTGGTGAGGTAAGCTAGATTTGTGTATATTATTGCATTGTCGAATTCTTTGATTTTGGTGATAGTCAGGCTTGGTTGGGTTAGGTTTGGTGAGGTTAGCGAGTTTTGTGTAAATCTTACAATCTCGAATTCTTCGATTTCGGTGACGGTTAGGTTAGGTACGGTTAAGTTTGGTGCGGTAAGCGAGTTTCAAGTATATTTTTGAAATGTCGAATTCTTTGATTTCCGTGATGGCTAGGTTAGGTTGGGTTAGGTTTGGTGAGGTTAGCGAGTTTTGTCTATATTTTTGCGATGTCGAATTCTTTGATTTCGGTGATAGTTAGGCTAGGTTGGGATAGGTTTGGTAATGTAAGCGAGTTTTGCGTAAATATTTTTATCTCGAATTCTTCGATTTCGGTGACGGTTAGGTTAGGTTGGGTTAAGTTTGGATTGTTAAGCTAGTTTTGTGTATATTTTTGCAATGTCGAATTCTTTGATTTCCGTGATGGTTAGGTAAGGTTGGGTTAGGTTTGGTGAGGTTAGCGAGTTTTGTGTAAATCTTAAAATATCGAATTCATTGATTTCGGTGATGGTTAGGTTAGGTTGGGTTAGGTTCGGTGAGGTAAGCGAGTTTTGTGTATATGATTGCGTTGTCGAATTTTTTGATTTCGGTGATAGTTAGGCTTGGTTGGGTTAGGTTTGGTAGTGTAAGCGAGTTTTGCGTAAATCTTTTTATCTCAAATTCTTCGATTTAGGTGACGGTTAGGTAAGGTTGGGTTAAGTTTGGATTGTTAAGCTAGTTTCGTGTATATTTTTGCAATGTCGAATTCTTTGATTTCGGTGACGGTTAGGTTGGGTTGGGTTAGGTTTTGTAGTGTAAGCGAGTTTTGCGTAAATCTTTTTATCTCGAATTCTTCGATTTCGGTGACGGTTAGGTTAGGTTGGGTTAAGTTTGGATTGTTAAGCTTGTTTTGTGTATATTTTTGCAATATCAAATTCATTGATTTCGGTGATGGTTAGTTTAGGTTGGGTTAGGTTCGGTGAGGTTAGCGATTTTTGTGTATATTTTTTCGATGTCGAATTCTTTAATTTCGGTGATAGTAAGGCTAGGTTTCGTAAGGTTTGGTGAGGTAAGCGAGTTTTGTGTATATTTTTGCGATGTCGAATTCTTTGATTTCGGTGATGGTTAGGTTGGGTTGGATTACGTTTGGTGAGGTAAGCGAGTTTCGTGTATATTTTTGCAATGTCGAATTCTTTGATTTCGGTGATAGTTAGGCAAGGTTGGGTTAGGTTTGGTGAGGTCAGCGAGTTTTGTGTATATTTTTGCATTGTCGAATTCTTTGATTTCGGTGATAGTTAGGCTAGGTTGGGTTAGGTTTGGTAGTGTAAGCGAGTTTTGCGTAAATCTTTTTATCTCGAATTCTTCGATTTCGGTGACGGTTAGGTTAGGTTGGGTTAAGTTTGGATTGTTAAGCTTGTTTTGTGTATATTTTTTCAATGTCAAATTCTTTGATTTTGGTGATGGTTAGGTTTGGTGAGGTAAGCGAGATTTGTGTATATTATTGCATTGTCGAATTCTTTGATTTTGGTGATAGTCAGGCTTAGTTGGGTTAGGTTTGGTGAGGTTAGCGAGTTTTGTGTAAATCTTACAATCTCGAATTCTTCGATTTCGGTGACGGTTAGGTTAGGTTGGGTTAAGTTTGGTGCGGTAAGCGAGTTTCAAGTATATTTTTGCAATGTCGAATTCTTTGATTTCCGTGATGGTTAGGTTAGGTTGGGTTAGGTTTGGTGAGGTTAGCGAGTTTTGTGTATATTTTTGCGATGTCGAATTCTTTAATTTCGGTGATAGTTAGGCTAGGTTGGGATAGGTTTGGTAATGTAAGCGAGTTTTGCGTAAATATTTTTATCTCGAATTCTTCGATTTCGGTGACGGTAAGGTTAGGTTGAGTTAAGTTTGGATTGTAAAGCTAGTTTTGTGTATATTTTTGCAATGTCGAATTCTTTGATTTCGGTGATGGTTAGGTTTGGTTGGGTTAGGTTTGGTGAGGTAAGCGAGATTTGTGTATATTATTGCATTGTCGAATTCTTTGATTTTGGTGATAGTTAGGCTTGGTTGGGTTAGGTTTGGTGAGGTTAGCGAGTTTTGTGTAAATCTTACAATCTCGAATTCTTCGATTTCGGTGACGGTTAGGTTTGGTTGGGTTAAGTTTGGTGCGGTAAGCGAGTTTCAAGTATATTTTTGCAATGTCGAATTCTTTGATTTCCGTGATGGTTAGGTTAGGTTGGGTTAGGTTTGGTGATGTTAGCGAGTTTTGTGTATATTTTTGCAATGTCGAATTCTTATATTTCGGTGATAATAAGGTAAGGTTGGGTTAGGTTTGGTGAGGTTAGCGAGTTTTGTGTATATTTTTGCATTGTCGAATTCTTTGATTTCGGTGATAGTCAGGCTTGGTTGGGTTAGGTTTGGTTGGGTTAAGTTTGGTGCGGTAAGCGAGTTTCAAGTATATTTTTGCAATGTCGAATTCTTTGATTTCCGTGATGGTTAGGTTAGGTTGGGTTAGGTTTGGTGATGTTAGCGAGTTTTGTGTATATTTTTTCGATGTCGAATTTTTTGATTTCGGTGATGGTTAGGTTGGGTTGGGTTACGTTTGGTGAGGTTAGCGAGTTTCGTGTATATTTTGGCAATGTCGAATTCTTTGATTTCGGTGATGTTCAGGTTAGGTTGGGTTAGGTTTGGTGAGGTTTGCCAGTTTTGTGTATATTATTGCATTGTCGAATTCTTTGATTTCGGTGATAGTTAGGCTAGGTTGGGTTAGGTTTAGTGAGGTTAGCGACATTTGTGTATATTTTTGCATTTTCGAATTCTTTGATTTCGGTGATAGTTAGGCTAGGTTGGGATAGGTTTGGTAATGTAAGCGAGTTTTGCGTAAATCTTTTTATCTCAAATTCTTCGATTTAGGTGACGGTTAGGTAAGGTTGGGTTAAGTTTGGATTGTTAAGCTAGTTTCGTGTATATTTTTGCAATGTCGAATTCTTTGATTTCGGTGACGGTTAGGTTGGGTTGGGTTAGGTTTGGTGAGGTAAGCGAGTTTTGTGTAAATCTTAAAATATCGAATTCATTGATTTCGGTGATGGTTAGGTTAGGTTTGGTTAGGTTCGGTGAGGTAAGCGAGTTTTGTGTATATGATTGCATTGTCGAATTTTTTGATTTCGGTGATAGTTAGGCTTGGTTGGGTTAGGTTTGGTAGTGTAAGCGAGTTTTGCGTAAATCTTTTTATCTCGAATTCTTCGATTTCGGTGACGGTTAGGTTAGGTTGGGTTAAGTTTGGTGCGGTAAGCGAGTTTCAAGTATATTTTTGCAATGTCGAATTCTTTGATTTCCGTGATGGTTAGGTTAGGTTGATTTAGGTTTGGTGAGGTTAGCGAGTTTTGTGTATATTTTTGCGATGTCGAATTCTTTGATTTCGGTGATGGTTAGGTTGGGTTGGGTTACGTTTGGTGAGGTAAGCGAGTTTCGGGTATATTTTTGCAATGTCGAATTTTTTGATTTCGGTGATAGTTAGGTTAGGTTGGGTTAGGTTTGGTGAGGTTAGCGAGTTTTGTGTATATTTTTGCATTGTCGAATTCTTTGATTTCGGTGATAGTTAGGCTAGGTTGCGTAAGGTTTGGTAATGTAAGCGAGTTTTGCGTAAATCTTTTTATCTCGAATTCTTCGATTTCGGTGACGGTTAGGTTAGGTTGGGTTAAGTTTGGATTGTTTAGCTAGTTTCGTGTACATTTTTGCAATGTCGAATTCTTTGATTTCTTTGATGGTTTGGTTAGGTTGGGTTAGGTTTGGTGAGGTAAGCAAGTTTTGTGAAAATCTAAAAATCTCGAATTCTTTGATTTCGGTGTTCGATAGGTTAGGTTGGGTAAGGTTTGGTGAGGTAAACGAGTTTTTTGTATATTTTTGCAATGTCGAATTCTTTGATTTCGGTGACGGTAAGGTTGGGTTGGGTTAGGTTTGGTGAGGTTAGCGAGCTTCTTGTATATTTTTGCAATGTCGAATTCATTGAATTCGGCGATGGTTAGGTTGGGTTGGGTTACGTTTGGTGAGGTTAACGAGTTTCGTGTATATTTTTGCAATGTCGAATTTTTTGATTTCGGTGACGGTTAGGTTGGGTTGGGTTAGGTTTGGTGAGGTAAGCGAGTTTTGTGTAAATCTTAAAATATCGAATTCATTGATTTCGGTGATGGCTAGGTTAGGTTTGGTTAGGTTCGGTGAGGTAAGCGAGTTTTGTGTATATGATTGCATTGTCGAATTTTTTGATTTCGGTGATAGTTAGGCTTGGTTGGGTTAGGTTTGGTAGTGTAAGCGAGTTTTGCGTAAATCTTTTTTTCTCGAATTCTTCGATTTCGGTGACGGTTAGGTTAGGTTGGGTTAAGTTTGGATTGTTAAGCTAGTTTTGTGTATATTTTTTCAATGTCGAATTCTTTGATTTTGGTGATGGTTAGGTTTGGTGAGGTAAGCTAGATTTGTGTATATTATTGCATTGTCGAATTCTTTGATTTTGGTGATAATCAGGCTTGGTTGGGTTAGGTTTGGTGAGGTTAGCGAGTTTTGTGTAAATCTTACAATCTCGAATTCTTCGATTTCGGTGACGGTTAGGTTAGGTACGGTTAAGTTTGGTGCGGTAAGCGAGTTTCAAGTATATTTTTGAAATGTCGAATTCTTTGATTTCCGTGATGGCTAGGTTAGGTTGGGTTAGGTTTGGTGAGGTTAGCGAGTTTTGTGTATATTTTTGCGATGTCGAATTCTTTGATTTCGGTGATGGTTAGGTTGGGTTGGATTACGTTTGGTGAGGTAAGCGAGTTTCGTGTATATTTTTGCAATGTCGAATTCTTTGATTTCGGTGATAGTTAGGTTAGGTTGGGTTAGGTTTGGTGAGGTTAGCGAGTTTTGTGTAAATCTTACAATCTCGAATTCTTCGATTTCGGTGACGGTTAGGTTAGGTTGGGTTAAGTTTGGTGCGGTAAGCGAGTTTCAAGTATATTTTTGCAATGTCGAATTCTTTGATTTCCGTGATGGTTAGGTAAGGTTGATTTAGGTTTGGTGAGGTTAGCGAGTTTTGTGTATATTTTTGCGATTTCAAATTCTTTGATTTCGGTGATGGTTAGGTTGGGTTGGGTTACGTTTGGTGAGGTAAGCGAGTTTCGGGTATATTTTTGCAATGTCGTATTTTTTGATTTCGGTGATAGTTAGGTTAGGTTGGGTTAGGTTTGGTGAGGTTAGCGAGTTTTGTGTATATTTTTGCATTGTCGAATTCTTTGATTTCGGTGATAGTTAGGCTAGGTTGCGTAAGGTTTGGTAATGTAAGCGAGTTTTGCGTAAATCTTTTTATCTCGAATTCTTCGATTTCGGTGACAGTTAGGTTAGGTTGGGTTAAGTTTGGTGCGGTAAGCGAGTTTCAAGTATATTTTTGCAATGTCGAATTCTTTGATTTCCGTGATGGTTAGGTTAGGTTGGGTTAGGTTTGGTGAGGTTAGCGAGTTTTGTGTATATTTTTGCAATGTCGAATTCTTTGATTTCGGTGATGTTTAGGTTTGGTTGGGTTAGGTTTGGTGAGGTAAGCGAGTTTCGTGTATATTTTTGCAATGTCGAATTCTTTGATTTCGGTGATAGTTAGGTTAGGTTGGGTTAGGTTTGGTGAGGTTAGCGAGTTTTGTGTATATTTTTGCCTTGTCGAATTCTTTGATTTCAGTGACGGTTAGGTTGGGTTGGGTTAGGTTTGGTGAGGTAAGCGAGTTTTGTGTAAATCTTAAAATATCGAATTCATTGATTTCGGTGATGGTTAGGTTAGGATGGGTTAGGTTCGGTGAGGTAAGCGAGTTTTGTGTATATGATTGCATTGTCGAATTCTTTGATTTCGGTGATAGTTAGGCTAGGTTGGGATAGGTTTGGTAATGTAAGCGAGTTTTGCGTAAATATTTTTATCTCGAATTCTTCGATTTCGGTGACGGTTAGGTAAGGTTGGGTTAAGTTTGGATTGTTAAGCTAGTTTTGTGTATATTTTTGCAATGTCGAATTCTTTGATTTTGGTGATGGTTAGGTTTGGTTGGGTTAGGTTTGGTGAGGTAAGCGAGTTTCGTGTATATTTTTGTAATGTCGAATTCTTTGATTTCGGTGAAAGTTAGGCTAGGTTGGGTTAGGTTTGGTGAGGTTAGCGAGTTTTGTGTATATTTTTGCGATGTCGAATTCTTTGATTTCGGTGATGGTAAGGTTGGGTTGGATTACGTTTGATGAGGTAAGCGAGTTTCGTGTATATTTTTGCAATGTCGAATTCTTATATTTCGGTGATAATTAGGTAAGGTTGGGTTAGGTTTGGTGAGGTTAGCGAGTTTTGTGTATATTTTTGCATTGTCGAATTCTTTGATTTCGGTGATAGTCAGGCTTGGTTGGGTAAGGTTTGGTTGGGTTAAGTTTGGTGCGGTAAGCGAGTTTCAAGTATATTTTTGCAATGTCGAATTCTTTGATTTCCGTGATGGTTAGGTTAGGTTGGGTTAGGTTTGGTGATGTTAGCGAGTTTTGTGTATATTTTTTCGATGTCGAATTTTTTGATTTCGGTGATGGTTAGGTTGGGTTGGGTTACGTTTGGTGAGGTAAGCGAGTTTCGTGTATATTTTGGCAATGTCGAATTCTTTGATTTCGGTGATGTTCAGGTTAGGTTGGGTTAGGTTCGGTGAGGTTTGCCAGTTTTGTGTATATTATTGCATTGTCGAATTCTTTGATTTCGGTGATAGTTAGGCTAGGTTGGGTTAGGTTTAGTGAGGTTAGCGAGTTTTGTGTATATTTTTGCATTTTCGAATTCTTTGATTTCGGTGATAGTTAGGCTAGGTTGGGATAGGTTTGGTTATGTAAGCGAGTTTTGCGTAAATCTTTTTATCTCAAATTCTTCGATTTAGGTGACGGTTAGGTAAGGTTGGGTTAAGTTTGGATTGTTAAGCTAGTTTCGTGTATATTTTTGCAATGTCGAATTCTTTGATTTCGGTGACGGTTAGGTTGGGTTGGGTTAGGTTTGGTGAGGTAAGCGAGTTTTGTGTAAATCTTAAAATATCGAATTCATTGATTTCGGTGATGGCTAGGTTAGGTTTGGTTAGGTTCGGTGAGGTAAGCGAGTTTTGTGTATATGATTGCATTGTCGAATTTTTTGATTTCGGTGATAGTTAGGCTTGGTTGGGTTAGGTTTGGTAGTGTAAGCGAGTTTTGCGTAAATCTTTTTTTCTCGAATTCTTCGATTTCGGTGACGGTTAGGTTAGGTTGGGTTAAGTTTGGATTGTTAAGCTAGTTTTGTGTATATTTTTTCAATGTCGAATTCTTTGATTTCCGTGATGGTTAGGTAAGGTTGGGTTAGGTTTGGTGAGGTTAGCGAGTTTTGTGTAAATCTTAAAATATCGAATTCATTGATTTCGGTGATGGTTAGGTTAGGTTGGGTTAGGTTCGGTGAGGTAAGCGAGTTTTGTGTATATGATTGCGTTGTCGAATTTTTTGATTTCGGTGATAGTTAGGCTTGGTTGGGATAGGTTTGGTAATGTAAGCGAGTTTTGCGTAAATATTTTTATCTCGAATTCTTCGATTTCGGTGACGGTTAGGTTAGGTTGGGTTAAGTTTGGATTGTTAAGCTAGTTTTGTGTATATTTTTGCAATGTCGAATTCTTTGATTTCCGTGATGGTTAGGTAAGGTTGGGTTAGGTTTGGTGAGGTTAGCGAGTTTTGTGTAAATCTTAAAATATCGAATTCATTGATTTCGGTGATGGTTAGGTTAGGTTGGGTTAGGTTCGGTGAGGTAAGCGAGTTTTGTGTATATGATTGCGTTGTCGAATTTTTTGATTTCGGTGATAGTTAGGCTTGGTTGGGTTAGGTTTGGTAGTGTAAGCGAGTTTTGCGTAAATCTTTTTATCTCGAATTCTTCGATTTCGGTGACGGTTAGGTTAGGTTGGGTTAAGTTTGGTGCGGTAAGCGAGTTTCAAGTAAATTTTTGCAATGTCGAATTCTTTGATTTCCGTGATGGTTAGGTTAGGTTGATTTAGGTTTGGTGAGGTTAGCGAGTTTTGTGTATATTTTTGCGATGTCGAATTCTTTGATGTCGGTGATGGTTAGGTTGGGTTGGGTTACGTTTGGTGAGGTAAGCGAGTTTCGGGTATATTTTCGCAATGTCGAATTTTTTGATTTCGGTGATAGTTAGGTTAGGTTGGGTTAGGTTTGGTGAGGTTAGCGAGTTTTGTGTATATTTTTGCATTGTCGAATTCTTTGATTTCGGTGATAGTTAGGCTAGGTTGGGATAGGTTTGGTAATGTAAGCGAGTTTTGCGTTAATCTTTTTATCTCAAATTCTTCGATTTCGGTGACGGTTAGGTTAGGTTGGGTTAAGTTTGGATTGTTAAGCTAGTTTTGTGTATATTTTTTCAATGTCGAATTCTTTGATTTTGGTGATGGTTAGGTTTGGTGAGGTAAGCGAGATTTGTTTATATTATTGCATTGTCGAATTCTTTGATTTTGGTGATAGTCAGGCTTTATTGGGTTAGGTTTGGTGAGGTTAGCGAGTTTTGTGTAAATCTTACAATCTCGAATTCTTCGATTTCGGTGACGGTTAGGTTAGGTTGGGTTAAGTTTTGTGCGGTAAGCGAGTTTCAAGTATATTTTTGCAATGTCGAATTCTTTGATTTCCGTGATGGTTAGGTTAGGTTGGGTTAGGTTTGGTGAGGTTAGCGAGTTTTGTGTATATTTTTGCGATGTCGAATTCTTTGATTTCGGTGATGGTTAGGTTGGGTTGGATTACGTTTGGTGAGGTAAGCGAGTTTCGTGTATATTTTTGCAATGTCGAATTCTTTGATTTCGGTGATAGTTAGGTTAGGTTGGGTTAGGTTTGGTGAGGTTAGCGAGTTTTGTGTAAATCTTACAATCTCGAATTCTTCGATTTCGGTGACGGTTAGGTTAGGTTGGGTTAAGTTTGGTGCGGTAAGCGAGTTTCAAGTATATTTTTGCAATGTCGAATTCTTTGATTTCCGTGATGGTTAGGTAAGGTTGATTTAGGTTTGGTGAGGTTAGCGAGTTTTGTGTATATTTTTGCGATGTCAAATTCTTTGATTTCGGTGATGGTTAGGTTGGGTTGGGTTACGTTTGGTGAGGTAAGCAAGTTTCGGGTATATTTTTGCAATGTCGTATTTTTTGATTTCGGTGATAGTTAGGTTAGGTTGGGTAAGGTTTGGTGAGGTTAGCGAGTTTTGTGTATATTTTTGCATTGTCGAATTCTTTGATTTCGGTGATAGTTAGGCTAGGTTGCGTAAGGTTTGGTAATGTAAGCGAGTTTTGCGTAAATCTTTTTATCTCGAATTCTTCGATTTCGGTGACAGTTAGGTTAGGTTGGGTTAAGTTTGGTGCGGTAAGCGAGTTTCAAGTATATTTTTGCAATGTCGAATTCTTTGATTTCCGTGATGGTTAGGTTAGGTTGGGTTAGGTTTGGTGAGGTTAGCGAGTTTTGTGTATATTTTTGCAATGTCGAATTCTTTGATTTTGGTGATGGTTAGGTTTGGTTGGGTTAGGTTTGGTGGGGTAAGCGAGTTTCGTGTATATTTTTGTAATGTCGAATTCTTTGATTTCGGTGAAAGTTAGGCTAGGTTGGGTTAGGTTTGGTGAGGTTAGCGAGTTTTGTGTATATTTTTGCGATGTCGAATTCTTTGATTTCGGTGATGGTAAGGTTGGGTTGGATTACGTTTGATGAGGTAAGCGAGTTTCGTGTATATTTTTGCAATGTCGAATTCTTATATTTCGGTGATAATTAGGTAAGGTTGATTTAGGTTTGGTGAGGTTAGCGAGTTTTGTGTATATTTTTGCGATGTCGAATTCTTTGATTTCGGTGATGGTTAGGTTGGGTTGGGTTACGTTTGGTGAGGTAAGCGAGTTTCGGGTATATTTTTGCAATGTCGAATTTTTTGATTTCGGTGATAGTTAGGTTAGGTTGGGTTAGGTTTGGTGAGGTTAGCGAGTTTTGTGTATATTTTTGCATTGTCGAATTCTTTGATTTCGGTGATAGTTAGGCTAGGTTGGGATAGGTTTGGTAATGTAAGCGAGTTTTGCGTTAATCTTTTTATCTCAAATTCTTCGATTTCGGTGACGGTTAGGTTAGGTTGGGTTAAGTTTGGATTGTTAAGCTAGTTTTGTGTATATTTTTTCAATGTCGAATTCTTTGATTTTGGTGATGGTTAGGTTTGGTGAGGTAAGCGAGATTTGTTTATATTATTGCATTGTCGAATTCTTTGATTTTGGTGATAGTCAGGCTTTATTGGGTTAGGTTTGGTGAGGTTAGCGAGTTTTGTGTAAATCTTACAATCTCGAATTCTTCGATTTCGGTGACGGTTAGGTTAGGTTGGGTTAAGTTTTGTGCGGTAAGCGAGTTTCAAGTATATTTTTGCAATGTCGAATTCTTTGATTTCCGTGATGGTTAGGTTAGGTTGGGTTAGGTTTGGTGAGGTTAGCGAGTTTTGTGTATATTTTTGCGATGTCGAATTCTTTGATTTCGGTGATGGTTAGGTTGGGTTGGATTACGTTTGGTGAGGTAAGCGAGTTTCGTGTATATTTTTGCAATGTCGAATTCTTTGATTTCGGTGATAGTTAGGTTAGGTTGGGTTAGGTTTGGTGAGGTTAGCGAGTTTTGTGTAAATCTTACAATCTCGAATTCTTCGATTTCGGTGACGGTTAGGTTAGGTTGGGTTAAGTTTGGTGCGGTAAGCGAGTTTCAAGTATATTTTTGCAATGTCGAATTCTTTGATTTCCGTGATGGTTAGGTAAGGTTGATTTAGGTTTGGTGAGGTTAGCGAGTTTTGTGTATATTTTTGCGATGTCAAATTCTTTGATTTCGGTGATGGTTAGGTTGGGTTGGGTTACGTTTGGTGAGGTAAGCGAGTTTCGGGTATATTTTTGCAATGTCGTATTTTTTGATTTCGGTGATAGTTAGGTTAGGTTGGGTTAGGTTTGGTGAGGTAAGCGAGTTTTGTGTATATTTTTGCATTGTCGAATTCTTTGATTTCGGTGATAGTTAGGCTAGGTTGCGTAAGGTTTGGTAATGTAAGCGAGTTTTGCGTAAATCTTTTTATCTCGAATTCTTCGATTTCGGTGACAGTTAGGTTAGGTTGGGTTAAGTTTGGTGCGGTAAGCGAGTTTCAAGTATATTTTTGCAATGTCGAATTCTTTGATTTCCGTGATGGTTAGGTTAGGTTGGGTTAGGTTTGGTGAGGTTAGCGAGTTTTGTGTATATTTTTGCAATCTCGAATTCTTCGATTTCGGTGACGGTTAGGTTAGGTTGGGTTAAATTTGGTGCGGTAAGCGAGTTTCAAGTATATTTTTGCAATGTCGAATTCTTTGATTTCCGTGATGGTTAGGTTAGGTTGGGTTAGGTTTGGTGAGGTTAGCGAGTTTTGTGTATATTTTTGCGATGTCGAATTCTTTGATTTCGGTGATGGTTAGGTTGGGTTTGGTTACGTTTGGATTGTTAAGCTAGTTTCGTGTATATTTTTGCAATGTCAAATTCTTTGATTTCGGTGACGGTTAGGTTGGGTTGGGTTAGGTTTGGTGAGGTACGCGAGTTTTGTGTATATTTTTTCGATGTCGAATTCTTTGATTTCGGTGATGGTTCGGTTGGGTTGGGTTACGTTTGGTGAGGTAAGCGAGTTTTGTGTATATTTTTGCGATGTCGAATTCTTTGATTTCGGTGATAGTTAGGCTAGGTTGCGTAAGGTTTGGTAATGTAAGCGAGTTTTGCGTAAATCTTTTTATCTCGAATTCTTCGATTTCGGTGACGGTTAGGTTAGGTTGGGTTAAGTTTGGTGCGGTAAGCGAGTTTCAAGTATATTTTTGCAATGTCGAATTCTTTGATTTCCGTGATGGTTAGGTTAGGTTGGGTTAGGTTTGGTGAGGTTAGCGAGTTTTTGTATATTTTTGCAATGTCGAATTCTTTGATTTCGGTGATGGTTAGGTTTGGTTGGGTTAGGTTTGGTGAGGTAAACGAGTTTCGTGTATATTTTTGCAATGTCGAATTCTTTGATTTCGGTGATAGTTAGGTTAGGTTGGGTTAGGTTTGGTGAGGTTAGCGAGTTTTGTGTATATTTTTGCCTTGTCGAATTCTTTGATTTCGGTGACGGTTAGGTTGGGTTGGGTTAGGTTTGGTGAGGTAAGCGAGTTTTGTGTAAATCTTAAAATATCGAATTCATTGATTTCGGTTATGGTTAGGTTAGGATGGGTTAGGTTCGGTGAGGTAAGCGAGTTTTGTGTATATGATTGCATTGTCGAATTCTTTGATTTCGGTGATGGTTAGGTTTGGTTGGGTTAGGTTTGGTGAGGTAAGCGAGTTTTGTGTATATTTTTGCATTGTCGAATTCTTTGATTTCGGTGATAGTTAGGCTAGGTTGGGATAGGTTTGGTAATGTAAGCGAGTTTTGCGTAAATCTTTTTATCTCAAATTCTTCGATTTAGGTGACGGTTAGGTAAGGTTGGGTTAAGTTTGGATTGTTAAGACAGTTTCGTGTATTCTTTTGCAATGTCGAATTCTTTGATTTCGGTGATGGTTAGGTTGGGTTGGGTTAGGTTAGGTGAGGTTAGCCAGTTTTGTGTATATTATTGCATTGTCGAATTCTATGATTTCGGTGATAGTTAGGCTAGGTTGGGTTAGGTTTAGTGAGGTAAGCGAGTTTTGTGTGTATTTTTGCATTGTCGAATTCTTTGATTTCGGTGATAGTTAGGCTAGGTTGCGTAAGGTTTGGTAATGTAAGCGAGTTTTGCGTAAATCTTTTTATCTCGAATTCTTCGATTTCCGTGACGGTTAGGTTAGGTTGGGTTAAGTTTGGTGCGGTAAGCGAGTTTTAAGTATATTTCTGCAATGTCGAATTCTTTGATTTCCGTGATGGTTAGGTTAGGTTGGGTTAGGTTTGGTGAGGTTAGCGAGTTTTGTGTATATTTTTTCGATGTCGAATTCTTTGATTTCGGTGATGGTTCGGTTGTGTTGGGTTACGTTTGGTGAGGTAAGCGAGTTTTGTGTATATTTTTGCGATGTCGAATTCTTTGATTTCGGTGATGGTTAGGTTGGGTTGGATTACGTTTGGTGAGGTAAGCGAGTTTCGTGTATATTTTTGCAATGTCGAATTCTTTGATTTCGGTGATAGTAAGGTTAGGTTGGGTTAGGTTTGGTGAGGTTAGCGAGTTTTGTGTATATTTTTGCATTATCGAATTCTTTGATTTCGGTGACAGTTGGGCTAGGTTGGGATAGGTTTGGTAATGTAAGCGAGTTTTGCGTAAATCTTTTTATCTCAAATTCTTCGATTTAGGTGACGGTTAGGTAAGGTTGGGTTAAGTTTGGATTGTTAATCTAGTTTCGTGTATATTTTTGCAATGTCGAATTCTTTGATTTCGGTGACGGTTAGGTTGGGTTGGGTTAGGTTTGTTAAGGTAAGTGAGTTTTGTGTAAATCT
This sequence comes from Arctopsyche grandis, assembly GCF_051622035.1. Lineage (NCBI taxonomy): Eukaryota > Metazoa > Arthropoda > Insecta > Trichoptera > Hydropsychidae > Arctopsyche > Arctopsyche grandis. Next base: position 126,184 of record NC_135363.1, read on the forward strand.
TAAAATATCGAATTAATTGATTTCGGTGATGGTTAGTTTATATTGGGTTAGGTTCGGTGAGGTTAGCAAATTTTTGTGTATATTATTGCAATGTCGAATTCTTTAATTTCGGTGATAGTAAGGCTAGGTTTCGTAAGGTTTGGTGAGGTAAGCAAATTTTGTGTATATTTTTGCAATGTCGAATTCTTTGATTTCGGTGATAGTTAGGTTAGGTTGGGTTAGGTTTGGTGAGGTAAGCGAGTTTTGTGTATATTTTTGCCTTGTCGAATTCTTTGATTTCGGTGACGGTTAGGTTGGGTTGGGTTAGGTTTGGTGAGGTAAGCGAGTTTTGTGTAAATCTTAAAATATCGAATTCATTGATTTCGGTGATGGTTAGGTTAGGATGGGTTAGGTTCGGTGAGGTAAGCGAGTTTTGTGTATATGATTGCATTGTCGAATTCTTTGATTTCGGTGATAGTTAGGCTAGGTTGGGATAGGTTTGGTAATGTAAGCGAGTTTTGCGTAAATATTTTTATCTCGAATTCTTCGATTTCGGTGACGGTTAGGTTAGGTTGGGTTAAGTTTGGATTGTTAAGCTAGTTTTGTGTATATTTTTGCATTGTCGAATTCTTTGATTTCGGTGATAGTTAGGCTAGGTTGGGATAGGTTTGGTAATGTAAGCGAGTTTTGCGTAAATCTTTTTATCTCAAATTCTTCGATTTAGGTGACGGTTAGGTAAGGTTGGGTTAAGTTTGGATTGTTAAGACAGTTTCGTGTATTCTTTTGCAATGTCGAATTCTTTGATTTCGGTGATGGTTAGGTTGGGTTGGGTTAGGTTAGGTGAGGTTAGCCAGTTTTGTGTATATTATTGCATTGTCGAATTCTATGATTTCGGTGATAGTTAGGCTAGGTTGGGTTAGGTTTAGTGAGGTAAGCGAGTTTTGTGTGTATTTTTGCATTGTCGAATTCTTTGATTTCGGTGATAGTTAGGCTAGGTTGCGTAAGGTTTGGTAATGTAAGCGAGTTTTGCGTAAATCTTTTTATCTCGAATTCTTCGATTTCCGTGACGGTTAGGTTAGGTTGGGTTAAGTTTGGTGCGGTAAGCGAGTTTTAAGTATATTTCTGCAATGTCGAATTCTTTGATTTCCGTGATGGTTAGGTTAGGTTGGGTTAGGTTTGGTGAGGTTAGCGAGTTTTGTGTATATTTTTTCGATGTCGAATTCTTTGATTTCGGTGATGGTTCGGTTGTGTTGGGTTACGTTTGGTGAGGTAAGCGAGTTTTGTGTATATTTTTGCGATGTCGAATTCTTTGATTTCGGTGATGGTTAGGTTGGGTTGGATTACGTTTGGTGAGGTAAGCGAGTTTCGTGTATATTTTTGCAATGTCGAATTCTTTGATTTCGGTGATAGTTAGGTTAGGTTGGGTTAGGTTTGGTGAGGTTAGCGAGTTTTGTGTATATTTTTGCATTATCGAATTCTTTGATTTCGGTGATAGTTGGGCTAGGTTGGGATAGGTTTGGTAATGTAAGCGAGTTTTGCGTAAATCTTTTTATCTCAAATTCTTCGATTTAGGTGACGGTTAGGTAAGGTTGGGTTAAGTTTGGATTGTTAATCTAGTTTCGTGTATATTTTTGCAATGTCGAATTCTTTGATTTCGGTGACGGTTAGGTTGGGTTGGGTTAGGTTTGTTGAGGTAAGCGAGTTTTGTGTAAATCTTAAAATATCGAATTAATTGATTTCGGTGATGGTTAGTTTAGATTGGGTTAGGTTCGGTGAGGTTAGCAATTTTTGTGTATATTATTGCAATGTCGAATTCTTTAATTTCGGTGATAGTAAGGCGAGGTTTCGTAAGGTTTGGTGAGGTAAGCAAATTTTGTGTATATTTTTGCAATGTCGAATTCTTTGATTTCGGTGATAGTTAGGTTAGGTTGGGTTAGGTTTGGTGAGGTAAGCGAATTTTGTGTATATTTTTGCCTTGTCGAATTCTTTGATTTCGGTGACGGTTAGGTTGGGTTGGGTTAGGTTTGGTGAGGTAAGCGAGTTTTGTGTAAATCTTAAAATATCGAATTCATTGATTTCGGTGATGGTTAGGTTAGGATGGGTTAGGTTCGGTGAGGTAAGCGAGTTTTGTGTATATGATTGCATTGTCGAATTCTTTGATTTCGGTGATAGTTAGGCTAGGTTGGGATAGGTTTGGTAATGTAAGCGAGTTTTGCGTAAATATTTTTATCTCGAATTCTTCGATTTCGGTGACGGTTAGGTTAGGTTGGGTTAAGTTTGGATTGTTAAGCTAGTTTTGTGTATATTTCTGCAATGTCGAATTCTTTGATTTCCGTGATGGTTAGGTTAGGTTGGGTTAGGTTTGGTGAGGTTAGCGAGTTTTGTGTATATTTTTTCGATGTCGAATTCTTTGATTTCGGTGATGGTTCGGTTGTGTTGGGTTACGTTTGGTGAGGTAAGCGAGTTTTGTGTATATTTTTGCGATGTCGAATTCTTTGATTTCGGTGATGGTTAGGTTGGGTTGGATTACGTTTGGTGAGGTAAGCGAGTTTCGTGTATATTTTTGCAATGTCGAATTCTTTGATTTCGGTGATAGTTAGGTTAGGTTGGGTTAGGTTTGGTGAGGTTAGCGAGTTTTGTGTATATTTTTGCATTATCGAATTCTTTGATTTCGGTGATAGTTGGGCTAGGTTGGGATAGGTTTGGTAATGTAAGCGAGTTTTGCGTAAATCTTTTTATCTCAAATTCTTCGATTTAGGTGACGGTTAGGTAAGGTTGGGTTAAGTTTGGATTGTTAATCTAGTTTCGTGTATATTTTTGCAATGTCGAATTCTTTGATTTCGGTGACGGTTAGGTTGGGTTGGGTTAGGTTTGTTAAGGTAAGTGAGTTTTGTGTAAATCTTAAAATATCGAATTAATTGATTTCGGTGATGGTTAGTTTATATTGGGTTAGGTTCGGTGAGGTTAGCAATTTTTGTGTATATTATTGCAATGTCGAATTCTTTAATTTCGGTGATAGTAAGGCTAGGTTTCGTAAGGTTTGGTGAGGTAAGCAAATTTTGTGTATATTTTTGCAATGTCGAATTCTTTGATTTCGGTGATAGTTAGGTTAAGTTGGGTTAGGTTTGGTGAGGTAAGCGAGTTTTGTGTATATTTTTGCCTTGTCGAATTCTTTGATTTCGGTGACGGTTAGGTTGGGTTGGGTTAGGTTTGGTGAGGTAAGCGAGTTTTGTGTAAATCTTAAAATATCGAATTCATTGATTTCGGTGATGGTTAGGTTAGGATGGGTTAGGTTCGGTGAGGTAAGCGAGTTTTGTGTATATGATTGCATTGTCGAATTCTTTGATTTCGGTGATAGTTAGGCTAGGTTGGGATAGGTTTGGTAATGTAAGCGAGTTTTGCGTAAATATTTTTATCTCGAATTCTTCGATTTCGGTGACGGTTAGGTTAGGTTGGGTTAAGTTTGGATTGTTAAGCTAGTTTTGTGTATATTTCTGCAATGTCGAATTCTTTGATTTCCGTGATGGTTAGGTTAGGTTGGGTTAGGTTTGGTGAGGTTAGCGAGTTTTGTGTATATTTTTTCGATGTCGAATTCTTTGATTTCGGTGATGGTTCGGTTGTGTTGGGTTACGTTTGGTGAGGAAAGCGAGTTTTGTGTATATTTTTGCGATGTCGAATTCTTTGATTTCGGTGATGGTTAGGTTGGGTTGGATTACGTTTGCTGAGGTAAGCGAGTTTCGTGTATATTTTTGCAATGTCGAATTCTTTGATTTCGGTGATAGTTAGGTTAGGTTGGGTTAGGTTTGGTGAGGTTAGCGAGTTTTGTGTATATTTTTGCATTGTCGAAGTCTTTGATTTCGGTGATAGTTGGGCTAGGTTGGGATAGGTTTGGTAATGTAAGAGAGTTTTGCGTAAATCTTTTTATCTCAAATTCTTCGATTTAGGTGACGGTTAGGTAAGGTTGGGTTAAGTTTGGATTGTTAAGACAGTTTCGTGTATTCTTTTGCAATGTCGAATTCTTTGATTTCGGTGACGGTTAGGTTGGGTTGGGTTAGGTTTGGTGAGGTAAGCGAGTTTTGTGTAAATCTTAAAATATCGAATTCATTGATTTCGGTGATGGTTAGGTTAGGATGGGTTAGGTTCGGTGAGGTAAGCGAGTTTTGTGTATATGATTGCATTGTCGAATTTTTTGATTTCGGTGATAGTTAGGCTTGGTTGGGTTAGGTTTGGTAGTGTAAGCGAGTTTTGCGTAAATCTTTTTATCTCGAATTCTTCGATTTCGGTGACAATTAGGTTAGGTTGGGTTAAGTTTGGATTGTTAAGCTAGTTTTGTGTATATTTTTTCAATGTCGAATTCTTTGATTTTGGTGATGGTTAGGTTTGGTAAGGTAAGCGAGGTTTGTGTATATTATTGCATTGTCGAATTCTTTGATTTTGGTGATAGTCAGGCTTGGTTGGGTTAGGTTTGGAGAGGTTAGCGAGTTTTGTGTAAATCTTACTATCTCGAATTCTTCGATTTCGGTGACGGTTAGGTTAGGTTGGGTTAAGTTTAGTGCGGTAAGCGAGTTTCAAGTATATTTTTGCAATGTCGAATTCTTTGATTTCCGTGATGGTTAGGTTAGGTTGGGTTAGGTTTGGTGAGGTTAGCGAGTTTTGTGTATATTTTTGCGATGTCGAATTCTTTGATTTCGGTGATAGTTAGGCTAGGTTGGGATAGGTTTGGTAATGTAAGTGAGTTTTGCGTAAATATTTTTATCTCGAATTCTTCGATTTCGGTGACGGTTAGGTAAGGTTGGGTTAAGTTTGGATTGTTAATCTAGTTTCGTGTATATTTTTGCAATGTCGAATTCTTTGTTTTCGGTGACGGTTAGGTTGGGTTGGGTTAGGTCTGTTGAGGTAAGCGAGTTTTGTGTAAATCTTAAAATATCGAATTAATTGATTTCGGTGATGGTTAGTTTAGATTGGGTTAGGTTCGGTAAGGTTAGCAATTTTTGTGTATATTATTGCAATGTCGAATTCTTTAATTTCGGTGATAGTAAGGCTAGGTTTCGTAAGGTTTGGTGAGGTAAGCAAATTTTGTGTATATTTTTGCAATGTCGAATTCTTTGATTTCGGTGATAGTTAGGTTAGGTTGGGTTAGGTTTGGTGAGGTAAGCGAGTTTTGTGTATATTTTTGCCTTGTCGAATTCTTTGATTTCGGTGACGGTTAGGTTGGGTTGGGTTAGGTTTGGTGAGGTAAGCGAGTTTTGTGTAAATCTTAAAATATCGAATTCATTGATTTCGGTGATGGTTAGGTTAGGATGGGTTAGGTTCGGTGAGGTAAGCGAGTTTTGTGTATATGATTGCATTGTCGAATTCTTTGATTTCGGTGAAAGTTAGGCTAGGTTGGGATAGGTTTGGTAATGTAAGCGAGTTTTGCGTAAATATTTTTATCTCGAATTCTTCGATTTCGGTGACGGTTAGGTTAGGTTGGGTTAAGTTTGGATTGTTAAGCTAGTTTTGTGTATATTTTTGCAATGTCGAATTCTTTGATTTCCGTGATGGTTAGGTTAGGTTGGGTTAGGTTTGGTGAGGTTAGCGAGTTTTGTGTATATTTTTGCAATGTCGAATTCTTTGATTTCGGTGACGGTTAGGTTGGGTTGGGTTAGGTTTGTTGAGGTAAGCGAGTTTTGTGTAAATCTTAAAATATCCAATTAATTGATTTCGGTGATGGTAAGTTTAGATTGGGTTAGGTTCGGTGAGGTTAGCAATTTTTGTGTATATTATTGCAATGTCGAATTCTTTAATTTCGGTGATAGTAAGGCTAGGTTTCGTAAGGTTTGGTGAGGTAAGCGAGTTTTGTGTATATTTTCGCAATGTCGAATTCTTTGATTTCGGTGATGGTTAGGTTTGGTTGGGTTAGGTTTGGTGAGGTTAGCGAGTTTTGTGTATATTTTTGCATTGTCGAATTCTTTGATTTCGGTGATAGTTAGGCTAGGTTGGGATAGGTTTGGTAATGTAAGCGAGTTTCGCGTAAATCTTTTTATCTCAAATTCTTCGATTTAGGTGACGGTTAGGTAAGGTTGGGTTAAGTTTGGATTGTTAAGACTGTTTCGTGTATTCTTTTGCAATGTCGAATTCTTTGATTTCCGTGATAGTTAGGTTAGGTTGGGTTAGGTTTGGTGAGGTAAGCGAGTTTTGTGTATATTTTTTCGATGTCGAATTCTTTGATTTCGGTGATGGTTCGGTTGTGTTGGGTTACGTTTGGTGAGGTAAGCGAGTTTTGTGTATATTTTTGCGATGTCGAATTCTTTGATTTCGGTGATGGTTAGGTTGGGTTGGGATAGGTTTGGTAATGTAAGCGAGTTTTGCGTAAATCTTTTTATCTCAAATTCTTCGATTTAGGTGACGGTTAGGTAAGGTTGGGTTAAGTTTGGATTGTTAATCTAGTTTCGTGTATATTTTTGCAATGTCGAATTCTTTGATTTCGGTGACGGTTAGGTTGGGTTGGGTTAGGTTTGTTGAGGTAAGCAAGTTTTGTGTAAATCTTAAAATATCGAATTCATTGATTTCGGTGATGGTTAGTTTAGGTTGGGTTAGGTTCGGTGAGGTTAGCGATTTTTGTGTATATTATTGCAATGTCGAATTCTTTAATTTCGGTGATAGTAAGGCTAGGTTTCATAAGGTTTGGTGAGGTAAGCGAGTTTTGTGTATATTTTCGCAATGTCGAATTCTTTGATTTCGGTGATGGTTAGGTTTGGTTGGGTTAGGTTTGGTGAGGTAAGCGAGTTTCGTGTATATTTTTGCAATGTCGAATTCTTTGATTTCGGTGATAGTTAGGTTAGGTTGGGTTAGGTTTGGTGAGGTTAGCGAGTTTTGTGTATATTTTTGCATTGTCGAATTCTTTGATTTCGGTGATAGTTAGGCTAGGTTATGATAGGTTTGGTAATGAAAGCGAGTTTTGCGTAAATCTTTTTATCTCAAATTCTTCGATTTAGGTGACGGTTAGGTAAGGTTGGGTTAAGTTTGGATTGTTAAGCCAGTTTCGTGTATATTTTTGCAATGTCGAATTCTTTGATTTTGGTGATGGTTAGGTTTGGTGAGGTAAGCGAGATTTGTGTATATTATTGCATTGTCGAATTCTTTGATTTTGGTGATAGTCAGGCTTGGTTGGGTTAGGTTTGGTGAGGTTAGCGAGTTTTGTGTAAATCTTACAATCTCGAATTCTTCGATTTCGGTGACGGTTAGGTTAGGTTGGGTTAAGTTTGGTGCGGTAAGCGAGTTTCAAGTATATTTTTGCAATGTCGAATTCTTTGATTTCCGTGATGGTTAGGTTAGGTTGGGTTAGGTTTGGTGAGGTTAGCGAGTTTTGTGTATATTTTTGCGATGTCGACTTCTTTGATTTCGGTGATGGTTAGGTTGGGTTGGGTTACGTTTGGATTGTTAAGCTAGTTTCGTGTATATTTTTGCAATGTCGAATTCTTTGAATTCGGTGACGGTTAGGTTGGGTTGGGTTAGGTTTGTTGAGGTAAGCGAGTTTTGTGTAAATCTTAAAATATCGAATTCATTGATTTCGGTGATGGTTAGGTTAGGTTGGGTTAGGTTCGTTGAGGTTAGCGATTTTTGTGTATATTATTGCAATGTCGAATTCTTTAATTTCGGTGAAAGTAAGGCTAGGTTTCGTAAGGTTTGGTGAGGTAAGCGAGTTTTGTGTATATTTTCGCAATGTCGAATTCTTTGATTTCGGTGATGGTAAGGTTAGGTTGGGTTAGGTTTGGTGAGGTTAGCGAGTTTTGTGTATATTTTTTCGATGTCGAATTCCTTGATTTCGGTGATGGTTAGGTTGGGTTGGGTTAGGTTTGGTGAGGTTAGCCAGTTTTGTGTATATTATTGCATTGTCGAATTCTTTGATTTCGGTGATAGTTAGGCTAGGTTGGGTTAGGTTTAGTGAGGTAAGCGAGTTTTGTGTATATTTTTGCATTGTCGAATTCTTTGATTTCGGTGATAGTTAGGCTAGGTTGCGTAAGGTTTGGTTATGTAAGCGAGTTTTGCGTAAATCTTTTTATCTCGAATTCTTCGATTTCCGTGACGATTAGGTTAGGTTGGGTTAAGTTTGGTGCGGTAAGCGAGTTTCAAGTATATTTTTACAATGTCGAATTCTTTGATTTCCGTGATGGTTAGGTTAGGTTGGGTTAGGTTTGGTGAGGTTAGCGAGTTTTGTGTATATTTTTGCGATGTCGAATTCTTTGATTTCGGTGATAGTTAGGCTAGGTTGGGATAGGTTTGATAATGTAAGCGAGTTTTGCGTAAATATTTTTATCTCGAATTCTTCGATTTCGGTGACGGTTAGGTTAGGTTGAGTTAAGTTTGGATTGTTAAGCTAGTTTTGTGTATATTTCTGCAATGTCGAATTCTTTGATTTCGATGATGGATAGGTTTGCTTGGGTTAGGTTTGGTGAGGTAAGCGAGATTTGTGTATATTATTGCATTGTCGAGTTCTTTGATTTTGGTGATAGTTAGGCTTGGTTGGGTTAGGTTTGGTGAGGTTAGCGAGTTTTGTGTAAATCTTACAATCTCGAATTCTTCGATTTCGGTGACGGTTAGGTTTGGTTGGGTTAAGTTTGGTGCGGTAAGCGAGTTTCAAGTATATTTTTGCAATGTCGAATTCTTTGATTTCGGTGATTTTCAGGTTAGGTAGGGTTAGGTTTGGTGAGGTTAGCCAGTTTTGTGTATATTATTGCATTGTCGAATTCTTTGATTTCGGTGATAGTTAGGCTAGGTTGGGTTAGGTTTAGTGAGGTTAGCGAGTTTTGTATATATTTTTGCATTGTCGAATTCTTTGATTTCGGTGATAGTTAGACTAGGTTGCGTAAGGTTTGGTAATGTAAGCGAGTTTTGCGTAAATCTTTTTATCTCGAATTTTTCGATTTCCGTGACGGTTAGGTTAGGTTGGGTTAAGTTTGGTGCGGTAAGCGAGTTTCAAGTATATTTTTGCAATGTCGAATTCTTTGATTTCCGTGATGGTTAGGTTAGGTTGGGTTAGGTTTGGTGAGGTTAGCGAGTTTTGTGTATATTTTTGCGATGTCGAATTCTTTAATTTCGTTGATAGTTAGGCTAGGTTGGGATAGGTTTGGTAATGTAAGCGAGTTTTGCGTAAATATTTTTATCTCGAATTCTTCGATTTCGGTGACGGTAAGGTTAGGTTGAGTTAAGTTTGGATTGTTAAGCTAGTTTTGTGTATATTTTTGCAATGTCGAATTCTTTGATTTCGGTGATGGTTAGGTTTGGATGGGTTAGGTTTGGTGAGGTAAGCGAGTTTTGTGTAAATCTTAAAATATCGAATTCATTGATTTCGGTGATGGTTAGGTTAGGTTGGGTTAGGTTCGGTGAGGTAAGCGAGTTTTGTGTATTTGATTGCATTGTCGAATTTTTTTGATTTCGGTGATAGTTAGGCTTGGTTGGGTTAGGTTTGGTAGTGTAAGCGAGTTTTGCGTAAATCTTTTTATTTCGAATTCTTCGATTTCGGTGACGGTTAGGTTAGGTTGGGTTAAGTTTGGATTGTTAGGCTAGTTTTGTGTATATTTTTTCAATGTCGAATTCTTTGATTTTGGTGATGGTTAGGTTTGGTGAGGTAAGCGAGATTTGTGTATATTATTGCATTGTCGAATTCTTTGATTTTGGTGATAGTCAGGCTTGGTTGGGTTAGGTTTGGTGAGGTTAGCGAGTTTTGTGTAAATCTTACAATCTCGAATTCTTCGATTTCGGTAACGGTTAGGTTAGGTTGGGTTAAGTTTGGTGCGGTTAGCGAGTTTCAAGTATATTTTTGCAATGTCGAATTCTTTGATTTCCGTGATGGTTAGGTTAGGTTGGGTTAGGTTTGGTGAGGTTAGCGAGTTTTGTGTATATTTTTTCGATGTCGAATTCTTTAATTTCGTTGATAGTTAGGCTAGGTTGGGATAGGTTTGGTAATGTAAGCGAGTTTTGCGTAAATATTTTTATCTCGAATTCTTCGATTTCGGTGACGGTAAGGTTAAGTTGAGTTAAGTTTGGATTGTTAAGCTAGTTTTGTGTATATTTTTGCAATGTCGAATTCTTTGATTTCGGTGATGGTTAGGTTTGGTTGGGTTAGGTTTGGTGGAGTAAGCGAGATTTGTGTATATTATTGCATTGTCGAATTCTTTGATTTTGGTGATAGTTAGGCTTGGTTGGGTTAGGTTTGGTGAGGTTAGCGAGTTTTGTGTAAATCTTACAATCTCGAATTCTTCGATTTTGGTGACGGTAAGGTTTGGTTGGGTTAAGTTTGGTGCGGTAAGCGAGTTTCAAGTATATTTTTGCAATGTCGAATTCTTTGATTTCGGTGATGTTCAGGTTAGGTTGGGTTAGGTTTGGTGAGGTTAGCCAGTTTTGTGTATATTATTGCATTGTCGAATTCTTTGATTTCGGTGATAGTTAGGCTAGGTTGGGTTAGATTTAGTGAGGTTAGCGAGATTTGTGTATATTATTGCATTGTCGAATTCTTTGATTTTGGTGATAGTTAGGCTTGGTTGGGTTAGGTTTGGTGAGGTTAGCGAGTTTCATGTATATTTTGGCAATGTCGAATTCCTTGATTTCGGTGATGTTCAGGTTAGGTTGGGTTAGGTTTGGTGAGGTTAGCCAGTTTTGTGTATATTATTGCATTGTCGAATTCTTTGATTTCGGTGATAGTTAGGCTAGGTTGGGTTAGATTTAGTGAGGTTAGCGAGATTTGTGTATATTATTGCATTGTCGAATTCTTTGATTTTGGTGATAGTTAGGCTTGGTTGGGTTAGGTTTGGTGAGGTTAGCGAGTTTTGTGTAAATCTTACAATCTCGAATTCTTCGATTTCGGTGACGGTTAGGTTTGGTTGGGTTAAGTTTGGTGCGGTAAGCGAGTTTCAAGTATATTTTTGCAATGTCGAATTCTTTGATTTCGGTGATGTTCAGGTTAGGTTGGGTTAGGTTTGGTGAGGTTAGCCAGTTTTGTGTATATTATTGCATTGTCGAATTCTTTGATTTCGGTGATAGTTAGGCTAGTTTGGGTTAGGTTTAGTGAGGTTAGCGAGTTTTGTGTATATTTTTGCATTGTCGAATTCTTTGATTTCGGTGATAGTTAGGCTAGGTTGCGTAAGGTTTGGTAATGTAAGCGAGTTTTGCGTAAATCTTTTTATCTCGAATTCTTCGATTTCCGTGACGGTTAGGTTAGGTTGGGTTAAGTTTGGTGCGGTAAGCAAGTTTCAAGTATATTTTTGCAATGTCGAATTCTTTGATTTCCGTGATGGTTAGGTTAGGTTGGGTTAGGTTTGGTGAGGTTAGCGAGTTTTGTGTATATTTTTTCGATGTCGAATTCTTTGATTTCGGTGATGGTTCGGTTGGGTTGGGTTACGTTTGGTGAGGTAAGCGAGTTATGTGTATATTTTTGCATTCTCGAATTCTTTGATTTCGGTGATAGTTAGGCTAGGTTGGGATAGGTTTGGTAATGTAAGCGAGTTTTGCGTAAATCTTTTTATCTCAAATTCTTCGATTTAGGTGACGGTTAGGTAAGGTTGGGTTAAGTTTGGATTGTTAAGCTAGTTTCGTGTATATTTTTGCAATGTCGAATTCTTTGATTTCGGTGACGGTTAGGTTGGGTTGGGTTAGGTTTGGTGAGGTAAGCGAGTTTTGTGTAAATCTTAAAATATCGAATTCATTGATTTCGGTGATGGTTAGGTTAGGTTGGGTTAGGTTCGGTGAGGTTAGCGATTTTTGTGTATATTATTGCAATGTCGAATTCTTTAATTTCGGTGATAGTAAGGCTAGGTTTCGTAAGGTTTGGTGAGGTAAGCGAGTTTTGTGTATATTTTTGCAATGTCGAATTCTTTGATTTCGGTGATGGTAAGGTTTGGTTGGGTTAGGTTTGGTGAGGTAAGCGAGTTTCGTGTATATTTTTGCAATGTCGAATTCTTTGATTTCGGTGATGGTTAAGTTAGATTGGGTTAGGTTTGGTGATGTAAGCGAGTTTTGTGTAAATCTTACAATCTCGAATTCTTCGATTTCGGTGACGGTTAGGTTAAGTTGGGTAAAGTTTGGTGCGGTAAGCGAGTTTCAAGTATATTTTTGCAATGTCGAATTCTTTGATTTCCGTGATGGTAAGGTTAGGTTGGGTAAGGTTTGGTGAGGTAAGCAAAATTTTGTGTATATTTTTGCAATTAGAATTCTTTGATTTCGGTGATTGTTAGGCTAGGTTGGGTTAGGTTTGGTGAGGTTAGCGAGTTTTGTGTATATTTTTGCATTGTCGAATTCTTTGATTTCGGTGATAGTTAGGCTAGGTTGGGATAGGTTTGGTAATGTAAGCGAGTTTTGCGTAAATATTTTTATCTCGAATTCTTCGATTTCGGTGACGGTAAGGTTAGGTTGGGTTAAGTTTGGATTGTTAAGCTAGCTTTGTGTATATTTTTGCAATGTCGAATTCTTTGATTTCGGTGATGGTTAGGTTTGGTTGGGTTAGGTTTGGTGAGGTAAGCGAGATTTGTGTATATTATTGCATTGTTGAATTCTTTGATTTTGGTGATACTCAGGCTTGGTTGGGTTAGGTTTGGTGAGGTTAGCGAGTTTTGTGTAAATCTTACAATCTCGAATTCTTCGATTTCGGTGACGGTTAGGTTAGGTTGGGTTAAGTTTGGTGCGGTAAGCGAGTTTCAAGTATATTTTTGCAATGTCGAATTCTTTGATTTCCGTGATGGTTAGGTTAGGTTGGGTTAGGTTTGGTGAGGTAAGCGAGTTTTGTGTATATTTTTGCAATGTCAAATTCTTTGATTTCGGTGACGGTTAGGTTGGGTTGGGTTAGGTTTGGTGAGGTACGCGAGTTTTGTGTATATTTTTTCGATGTCGAATTCTTTGATTTCGGTGATGGTTCGGTTGGGTTGGGTTACGTTTGGTGAGGTAAGCGAGTTTTGTGTATTATTTTGCGATGTCGAATTCTTTGATTTCGGTGATAGTTAGGCTAGGTTGCGTAAGGTTTGGTAATGTAAGCGAGTTTTGCGTAAATCTTTTTATCTCGAATTCTTCGATTTTGGTGACGGTTAGGTTAGGTTGGGTTAAGTTTGGTGCGGTAAGCGAGTTTTGTGTATATTTTCGCAATGTCGAATTCTTTGATTTCGGTGATGGTTAGGTTTGGTTGGGTTAGGTTTGGTGAGGTTAGCGAGTTTTGTGTATATTTTTGCATTGTCGAATTCTTTGATTTCGGTGATAGTTAGGCTAGGTTGGGATAGGTTTGGTAATGTAAGCGAGTTTTGCGTAAATCTTTTTATCTCAAATTCTTCGATTTAGGTGACGGTTAGGTAAGGTTGGGTTAAGTTTGGATTGTTAAGACAGTTTCGTGTATTCTTTTGCAATGTCGAATTCTTTGATTTCGGTGACGGTAAGGTTGGGTTGGGTTAGGTTTGGTGAGGTAAGCGAGTTTTGTGTAAATCTTAAAATATCGAATTCATTGATTTCGGTGATGGTTAGGTTAGGATGGGTTAGGTTCGGTGAGGTAAGCGAGTTTTGTGTATATGATTGCATTGTCGAATTTTTTGATTTCGGTGATAGTTAGGCTTGGTTGGGTTAGGTTTGGTAGTGTAAGCGAGTTTTGCGTAAATCTTTTTATCTCGAATTCTTCGATTTCAGTGACGGTTAGGTTAGGTTGGGTTAAGTTTGGATTGTTAAGCTAGTTTTGTGTATATTTTTTCAATGTCGAATTCTTTGATTTTGGTGATAGTTAGGTTTGGTAAGGTAAGCGAGGTTTGTGTATATTATTGCATTGTCGAATTCTTTGATTTTGGTGATAGTCAGGCTTGTTTGGGTTAGGTTTGGAGAGGTTAGCGAGTTTTGTGTAAATCTTACTATCTCGAATTCTTCGATTTCGGTGACGGTTAGGTTAGGTTGGGTTAAGTTTAGTGCGGTAAGCGAGTTTCAAGTATATTTTTGCAATGTCGAATTCTTTGATTTCGGTGACGGTTAGGTTGGGTTGGGTTAGGTTTGTTGAGGTAAGCGAGTTTTGTGTAAATCTTAAAATATCGAATTAATTGATTTCGGTGATGGTTAGTTTAGATTGGGTTAGGTTCGGTGAGGTTAGCAATTTTTGTGTATATTATTGCAATGTCGAATTCTTTAATTTCGGTGATAGTAAGGCTAGGTTTCGTAAGGTTTGGTGAGGTAAGCAAGTTTTGTGTATTTTTTTGCAATGTCGAATTCTTTGATTTCGGTGATAGTTAGGTTAGGTTGGGTTAGGTTTGGTGAGGTTAGCGAGTTTTGTGTATATTTTTGCCTTGTCGAATTCTTTGATTTCGGTGACGGTTAGGTTGGGTTGGGTTTGGTTTGGTGAGGTAAGCGAGTTTTGTGTAAATCTTAAAATATCGAATTCATTGATTTCGGTGATGGTTAGGTTAGGATGGGTTAGGTTCGGTGAGGTAAGCGAGTTTTGTTTATATGATTGCATTGTCGAATTCTTTGATTTCGGTGATAGTTAGGCTAGGTTGGGATAGGTTTGGTAATGTAAGCGAGTTTTGCGTAAATATTTTTATCTCGAATTCTTCGATTTCGGTGACGGTTAGGTTAGGTTGGGTTAAGTTTGGATTGTTAAGCTAGTTTTGTGTATATTTTTGCAATGTCGAATTCTTTGATTTCCGTGATGGTTAGGTTAGGTTGGGTTAGGTTTGGTGAGGTTAGCGAGTTTTGTGTATATTTTTGCAATGTCGAATTCTTTGATTTCGGTGACGGTTAGGTTGGGTTGGGTTAGGTTTGTTGAGGTAAGCGAGTTTTGTGTAAATCTTAAAATATCCAATTAATTGATTTCGGTGATGGTAAGTTTAGATTGGGTTAGGTTCGGTGAGGTTAGCAATTTTTGTGTATATTATTGCAATGTCGAATTCATTGATTTCGGTGATGGTTAGGTTAGGATGGGTTAGGTTCGGTGAGGTAAGCGAGTTTTGTGTATATGATTGCATTGTCGAATTTTTTGATTTCGGTGATAGTTAGGCTTGGTTGGGTTAGGTTTGGTAGTGTAAGCGAGTTTTGCGTAAATCTTTTTATCTCGAATTCTTCGATTTCGGTGACGGTTAGGTTAGGTTGGGTTAAGTTTGGATTGTTAAGCTAGTTTTGTGTATATTTTTTCAATGTCGAATTCTTTGATTTTGGTGATAGTTAGGTTTGGTAAGGTAAGCGAGGTTTGTGTATATTATTGCATTGTCGAATTCTTTGATTTTGGTGATAGTCAGGCTTGGTTGGGTTAGGTTTGGAGAGGTTAGCGAGTTTTGTGTAAATCTTACTATCTCGAATTCTTCGATTTCGGTGACGGTTAGGTTAGGTTGGGTTAAGTTTAGTGCGGTAAGCGAGTTTCAAGTATATTTTTGCGAAGTCGAATTCTTTGATTTCCGTGATGGTTAGGTTAGGTTGGGTTAGGTTTGGTGAGGTTAGCGAGTTTTGTGTATATTTTTGCGATGTCGAATTCTTTGATTTCGGTGATAGTTAGGCTAGGTTGGGATAGGTTTGGTAATGTAAGCGAGTTTTGCGTAAATATTTTTATCTCGAATTCTTTGATTTCGGTGACGGTTGGGTAAGGTTGGGTTAAGTTTGGATTGTTAAGCTAGTTTTGTGTATATTTTTGCAATGTCGAATTCTTTGATTTCCATGATGGTTAGGTTAGGTTGGGTTAGGTTTGGTGAGGTTACCGTGTTTTGTGTATATTTTTTTGATGTCGAATTCTTTGATTTCGGTGATGGTTAGGTTGGGTTGAGTTAGGTTTGGTGAGGTTAGCCAGTTTTGTGTATATTATTGCATTGTCGAATTCTATGATTTCGGTGATAGTTAGGCTAGGTTGGGTTAGGTTTAGTGAGGTAAGCGAGTTTTGTGTATATTTTTGCATTGTCGAATTCTTTAATTTCGGTGATAGTTAGGCTAGGTTGCGTAAGGTTTGGTAATGTAAGCGAGTTTTGCGTAAATCTTTTTATCTCGAATTCTTCGATTTCCGTGACGGGTAGGTTAGGTTGGGTTAAGTTTGGTGCGGTAAGCGAGTTTCAAGTATATTTTTGCAATGTCGAATTCTTTGATTTCCGTGATAGTTAGGTTAGGTTGGGTTAGGTTTGGTGAGGTTAGCGAGTTTTGTGTATATTTTTTCGATGTCGAATTCTTTGATTTCGGTGATGGTTCGGTTGTGTTGGGTTACGTTTGGTGAGGTAAGCGAGTTTTGTGTATATTTTTGCGATGTCGAATTCTTTGATTTCGGTGATGGTTAGGTTGGGTTGGATTACGTTTGGTGAGGTAAGCGAGTTTCGTGTATATTTTTGCAATGTCGAATTCTTTGATTTCGGTGATAGTTAGGCTAGGTTGGGATAGGTTTGGTAATGTAAGCGAGTTTTGCGTAAATCTTTTTTTCTCAAATTCTTCGATTTAGGTGACGGTTAGGTAAGGTTGGGTTAAGTTTGGATTGTTAAGCCAGTTTCGTGTACATTTTTGCAATGTCGAATTCTTTGATTTTGGTGATGGTTAGGTTTGGTGAGGTAAGCGAGATTTGTGTATATTATTGCATTGTCAAATTCTTTGATTTTGGTGATAGTCAGGCTTGGTTGGGTTAGGTTTGGTGAGGTTAGCGAGTTTTGTGTAAATCTTACAATCTCGAATTCTTCGATTTCGGTGACGGTTAGGTTAGGTTGGGTTAAGTTTGGTGCGGTAAGCGAGTTTCAAGTATATTTTTGCAATGTCGAATTCTTTGATTTCCGTAATGGTTAGGTTAGGTTGGGTTAGGTTTGGTGAGGTTAGCGAGTTTTGTGTATATTTTTGCGATGTCGAATTCTTTGATTTCGGTGATGGTTAGGTTGGGTTGGGTTACGTTTGGATTGTTAAGCTAGTTTCGTGTATATTTTTGCAATGTCGAATTCTTTGATTTCGGTGACGGTTAGGTTGGGTTGGGTTAGGTTTGTTGAGGTAAGCGAGTTTTGTGTAAATCTTAAAATATCGAATTCATTGATTTCGGTGATGGTTAGGTTAGGTTGGGTTAGGTTCGTTGAGGTTAGCGATTTTTGTGTATATTATTGCAATGTCGAATTCTTTAATTTCGGTGATAGTAAGGCTAGGTTTCGTAAGGTTTGGTGAGGTAAGCGAGTTTTGTGTATATTTTCGCAATGTCGAATTTTTTGATTTCGGTGATGGTAAGGTTTGGTTGGGTTAGGTTTGGTGAGGTTACCGAGTTTTGTGTATATTTTTTCGATGTCGAATTCTTTGATTTCGGTGATGGTTAGGTTGGGTTGGGTTAGGTTTGGTGAGGTTAGCCAGTTTTGTGTATATTATTGCATTGTCGAATTCTTTGATTTCGGTGATAGTTAGGCTAGGTTGCGTAAGGTTTGGTAATGTAAGCGAGTTTTGCGTAAATCTTTTTATCTCGAATTCTTCGATTTCCGTGACGATTAGGTTAGGTTGGGTTAAGTTTGGTGCGGTAAGCGAGTTTCAAGTATATTTTTGCAATGTTGAATTCTTTGATTTCCGTGATGGTTAGGTTAGGTTGGGTTAGGTTTGGTGAGGTTAGCGAGTTTTGTGTATATTTTTTCGATGTCGAATTCTTTGATTTCGGTGATGGTTCGGTTGTGTTGGGTTACGTTTCGTGAGGTAAGCGAGTTTTGTGTATATTTTTGCGATGTCGAATTCTTTGATTTCGGTGATGGTTAGGTTGGGTTGGGTTAGGTTTGGTGAGGTACGCGAGTTTTGTGTATATTTTTTCGATGTCGAATTCTTTGATTTCGGTGATGGTTCGGTTGGGTTGGGTTAGGTTTGTTGAGGTAAGCGAGTTTTGTGTAAATCTTAAAATATCGAATTCATTGATTTCGGTGATGGTTAGGTTAGGATGGGTTAGGTTCGGTGAGGTAAGCGAGTTTTGTGTATATGATTGCATTGTCGAATTCTTTGATTTCGGTGATAGTTAGGCTAGGTTGGGATAGGTTTGGTAATGTAAGCGAGTTTTGCGTAAATATTTTTATCTCGAATTCTTCGATTTCGGTGACGGTTAGGTTAGGTTGGGTTAAGTTTGGATTGTTAAGCTAGTTTTGTGTATATTTTGGCAATGTCGAATTCTTTGATTTCGGTGATGGTTAGGTTGGGTTGGATTACGTTTGGTGAGGTAAGCGAGTTTCGTGTATATTTTTGCAATGTCGAATTCTTTGATTTCGGTGATGGTTAGGTTGGGTTGGGTTACGTTTGGTGAGGTAAGCGAGTTTCGGGTATATTTTTGCAATGTCGAATTCATTGAATTCGGCGATGGTTAGGTTGGGTTGGGTTACGTTTGGTGAGGTTAACGAGTTTCGTGTATATTTTTGCAATGTCGAATTTTTTGATTTCGGTGACGGTTAGGTTGGGTTAGGTTAGGTTTGGTGAGGTAAGCGAGTTTTGTGTAAATCTTAAAATATCGAATTCATTGATTTCGGTGATAGTTAGGTTAGGTTGGGTTAGGATCGGTGAGGTTAGCGAGTTTTGTGTATATTTTTGCATTGTCGAATTCTTTGATTTCGGTGATAGTTAGGCTAGGTTGCGTAAGGTTTGGTAATGTAAGCGAGTTTTGCGTAAATCTTTTTATCTCGAATTCTTCGATTTCGGTGACGGTTAGGTTAGGTTGGGTTACGTTTGGTGAGGTTAGCGAGTTTTGTGTAAATCTTACAATCTCGAATTCTTCGATTTCGGTGACGGTTAGGTTAGGTTGGGTTAAGTTTGGTGCGGTAAGCGAGTTTCAAGTATATTTTTGCAATGTCGAATTCTTTGATTTCCGTGATGGTTAGGTTAGGTTGATTTAGGTTTGGTGAGGTTAGCGAGTTTTGTGTATATTTTTGCGATGTCGAATTCTTTGATTTCGGTGATGGTTAGGTTGGGTTGGGTTACGTTTGGTGAGGTAAGCGAGTTTCGGGTATATTTTTGCAATGTCGAATTCATTGAATTCGGCGATGGTTAGGTTGGGTTGGGTTACGTTTGGTGAGGTTAACGAGTTTCGTGTATATTTTTGCAATGTCGAATTTTTTGATTTCGGTGACGGTTAGGTTGGGTTAGGTTAGGTTTGGTGAGGTAAGCGAGTTTTGTGTAAATCTTAAAATATCGAATTCATTGATTTCGGTGATAGTTAGGTTAGGTTGGGTTAGGATCGGTGAGGTTAGCGAGTTTTGTGTATATTTTTGCATTGTCGAATTCTTTGATTTCGGTGATAGTTAGGCTAGGTTGCGTAAGGTTTGGTAATGTAAGCGAGTTTTGCGTAAATCTTTTTATCTCGAATTCTTCGATTTCGGTGACGGTTAGGTTAGGTTGGGTTACGTTTGGTGCGGTAAGCGAGTTTAAAGTATATTTTTGCAATGGCGAATTCTTTGATTTCCGTGATGGTTAGGTTAGGTTGGGTTAGGTTTGGTGAGGTTAGCGAGTTTTGTGTATATTTTTGCAATGTCGAATTCTTTGATTTCGGTGATGTTTAGGTTTGGTTGGGTTAGGTTTGGTGAGGTAAGCGAGTTTCGTGTATATTTTTGCAATGTCGAATTCTTTGATTTCGGTGATAGTTAGGTTAGGTTGGGTTAGGTTAGGTTAGGTTAGGTTAGGTTAGGTTAGGTTAGGTTAGGTTAGGTTTGGTGAGGTTAGCGAGTTTTGTGTATATTTTTGCAATGTCGAATTCTTTGATTTCGGTGATGTTTAGGTTTGGTTGGGTTAGGTTTGGTGAGGTAAGCGAGTTTCGTGTATATTTTTGCAATGTCGAATTCTTTGATTTCGGTGATAGTTAGGTTAGGTTGGGTTAGGTTTGGTGAGGTTAGCGAGTTTTGTGTATATTTTTGCCTTGTCGAATTCTTTGATTTCAGTGACGGTTAGGTTGGGTTGGGTTAGGTTTGGTGAGGTAAGCGAGTTTTGTGTAAATCTTAAAATATCGAATTCATTGATTTCGGTGATGGTTAGGTTAGGATGGGTTAGGTTCGGTGAGGTAAGCGAATTTTGTGTATATGATTGCATTGTCGAATTCTTTGATTTCGGTGATAGTTAGGCTAGGTTGGGATAGGTTTGGTAATGTAAGCGAGTTTTGCGTAAATATTTTTATCTCGAATTCTTCGATTTCGGTGACGGTTAGGTTAGGTTGGGTTAAGTTTGGATTGTTAAGCTAGTTTTGTGTATATTTTTGCAATGTCGAATTCTTTGATTTCCGTGATGGTTATGTTAGGTTGGGTTAGGTTTGGTGAGGTTAGCGAGTTTTGTGTATATTTTTGCAATGTCGAATTCTTTGATTTTGGTGATGGTTAGGTTTGGTTGGGTTAGGTTTGGTGAGGTAAGCGAGTTTCGTGTATATTTTTGTAATGTCGAATTCTTTGATTTCGGTGAAAGTTAGGCTAGGTTGGGTTAGGTTTGGTGAGGTTAGCGAGTTTTGTGTATATTTTTGCAATGTCGAATTCTTTGATTTCGGTGACGGTTAGGTTGGGTTGGGTTAGGTTTGTTGAGGTTAGCGAGTTTTGTGTAAATCTTAAAATATCGAATTAATTGATTTCGGTGATGGTTAGTTTAGATTGGGTTAGGTTCGGTGAGGTTAGCAATTTTTGTGTATATTATTGCAATGTCGAATTCTTTAATTTCGGTGATAGTAAGGCTAGGTTTCGTAAGGTTTGGTGAGGTAAGCGAGTTTTGTGTATATTTTCGCAATGTCGAATTCTTTGATTTCGGTGATGGTTAGGTTTGGTTGGGTTAGGTTTGGTGAGGTAAGCGAGTTTTGTGTATATTTTTGCATTGTCGAATTCTTTGATTTCGGTGATAGTTAGGCTAGGTTGGGATAGGTTTGGTAATGTAAGCGAGTTTTGCGTAAATCTTTTTATCTCAAATTCTTCGATTTAGGTGACGGTTAGGTAAGGTTGGGTTAAGTTTGGATTGTTAAGACAGTTTCGTGTATTCTTTTGCAATGTCGAATTCTTTGATTTCGGTGATGGTTAGGTTGGGTTGGGTTAGGTTAGGTGAGGTTAGCCAGTTATGTGTATATTATTGCATTGTCGAATTCTATGATTTCGGTGATAGTTAGGCTAGGTTGGGTTAGGTTTAGTGAATTAAGCGAGTTTTGTGTGTATTTTTGCATTGTCGAATTCTTTGATTTCGGTGATAGTTAGGCTAGGTTGCGTAAGGTTTGGTAATGTAAGCGAGTTTTGCGTAAATCTTTTTATCTCGAATTCTTCGATTTCCGTGACGGTTAGGTTAGGTTGGGTTAAGTTTGGTGCGGTAAGCGAGTTTTAAGTATATTTCTGCAATGTCGAATTCTTTGATTTCCGTGATGGTTAGGTTAGGTTGGGTTAGGTTTGGTGAGGTTACCGTGTTTTGTGTATATTTTTTTGATGTCGAATTCTTTGATTTCGGTGATGGTTAGGTTGGGTTGAGTTAGGTTTGGTGAGGTTAGCCAGTTTTGTGTATATTATTGCATTGTCGAATTCTATGATTTCGGTGATAGTTAGGCTAGGTTGGGTTAGGTTTAGTGAGGTAAGCGAGTTTTGTGTATATTTTTGCATTGTCGAATTCTTTAATTTCGGTGATAGTTAGGCTAGGTTGCGTAAGGTTTGGTAATGTAAGCGAGTTTTGCGTAAATCTTTTTATCTCGAATTCTTCGATTTCCGTGACGGGTAGGTTAGGTTGGGTTAAGTTTGGTGCGGTAAGCGAGTTTCAAGTATATTTTTGCAATGTCGAATTCTTTGATTTCCGTGATAGTTAGGTTAGGTTGGGTTAGGTTTGGTGAGGTTAGCGAGTTTTGTGTATATTTTTTCGATGTCGAATTCTTTGATTTCGGTGATGGTTCGGTTGTGTTGGGTTACGTTTGGTGAGGTAAGCGAGTTTTGTGTATATTTTTGCGATGTCGAATTCTTTGATTTCGGTGATGGTTAGGTTGGGTTGGATTACGTTTGGTGAGGTAAGCGAGTTTCGTGTATATTTTTGCAATGTCGAATTCTTTGATTTCGGTGATAGCTAGGTTAGGTTGGGTTAGGTTTGGTGAGGTTAGCGAGTTTTGTGTATATTTTTGCATTGTCGAATTCTTTGATTTCGGTGATAGTTAGGCTAGGTTGGGATAGGTTTGGTAATGTAAGCGAGTTTTGCGTAAATCTTTTTATCTCAAATTCTTCGATTAAGGTGACGGTTAGGTAAGGTTGGGTTAAGTTTGGATTGTTAATCTAGTTTCGTGTATATTTTTGCAATGTCGAATTCTTTGATTTCGGTGACGGTTAGGTTTGGTTGGGTTAGGTTTGGTGAGGTAAGCGAGTTTCGTGTATATTTTTGCAATGTCGAATTCTTTGATTTCGGTGATAGTTAGGCTAGGTTGGGATAGGTTTGGTAATGTAAGCGAGTTTTGCGTAAATCTTTTTATCTCAAATTCTTCGATTTAGGTGACGGTTAGGTAAGGTTGGGTTAAGTTTGGATTGTTAAGCCAGTTTCGTGTACATTTTTGCAATGTCGAATTCTTTGATTTTGGTGATGGTTAGGTTTGGTGAGGTAAGCGAGTTTTGTGTAAATCTTACAATCTCGAATTCTTCGATTTCGGTGACGGTTAGGTTAGGTTGGGTTAAGTTTGGTGCGGTAAGCGAGTTTCAAGTATATTTTTGCAATGTCGAATTCTTTGATTTCCGTAATGGTTAGGTTAGGTTGGGTTAGGTTTGGTGAGGTTAGCGAGTTTTGTGTATATTTTTGCGATGTCGAATTCTTTGATTTCGGTGATGGTTAGGTTGGGTTGGGTTACGTTTGGATTGTTAAGCTAGTTTCGTGTATATTTTTGCAATGTCGAATTCTTTGATTTCGGTGACGGTTAGGTTGGGATGGGTTAGGTTTGTTGAGGTAAGCGAGTTTTGTGTAAATCTTAAAATATCGAATTCATTGATTTCGGTGATGGTTAGGTTAGGTTGGGTTAGGTTCGTTGAGGTTAGCGATTTTTGTGTATATTATTGCAATGTCGAATTCTTTAATTTCGGTGATAGTAAGGCTAGGTTTCGTAAGGTTTGGTGAGGTAAGCGAGTTTTGTGTATATTTTCGCAATGTCGAATTTTTTGATTTCGGTGATGGTAAGGTTTGGTTGGGTTAGGTTTGGTGAGGTTACCGAGTTTTGTGTATATTTTTTCGATGTCGAATTCTTTGATTTCGGTGATGGTTAGGTTGGGTTGGGTTAGGTTTGGTGAGGTTAGCCAGTTTTGTGTATATTATTGCATTGTCGAATTCTTTGATTTCGGTGATAGTTAGGCTAGGTTGCGTAAGGTTTGGTAATGTAAGCGAGTTTTGCGTAAATCTTTTTATCTCGAATTCTTCGATTTCCGTGACGATTAGGTTAGGTTGGGTTAAGTTTGGTGCGGTAAGCGAGTTTCAAGTATATTTTTGCAATGTTGAATTCTTTGATTTCCGTGATGGTTAGGTTAGGTTGGGTTAGGTTTGGTGAGGTTAGCGAGTTTTGTGTATATTTTTTCGATGTCGAATTCTTTGATTTCGGTGATGGTTCGGTTGTGTTGGGTTACGTTTCGTGAGGTAAGCGAGTTTTGTGTATATTTTTGCGATGTCGAATTCTTTGATTTCGGTGATGGTTAGGTTGGGTTGGGTTAGGTTTGGTGAGGTACGCGAGTTTTGTGTATATTTTTTCGATGTCGAATTCTTTGATTTCGGTGATGGTTCGGTTGGGTTGGGTTAGGTTTGTTGAGGTAAGCGAGTTTTGTGTAAATCTTAAAATATCGAATTCATTGATTTCGGTGATGGTTAGGTTAGGATGGGTTAGGTTCGGTGAGGTAAGCGAGTTTTGTGTATATGATTGCATTGTCGAATTCTTTGATTTCGGTGATAGTTAGGCTAGGTTGGGATAGGTTTGGTAATGTAAGCGAGTTTTGCGTAAATATTTTTATCTCGAATTCTTCGATTTCGGTGACGGTTAGGTTAGGTTGGGTTAAGTTTGGATTGTTAAGCTAGTTTTGTGTATATTTTTGCAATGTCGAATTCTTTGATTTCGGTGATGGTTAGGTTGGGTTGGATTACGTTTTGTGAGGTAAGCGAGTTTCGTGTATATTTTTGCAATGTCGAATTCTTTGATTTCGGTGATAGTGAGGTTAGGTTGGGTTAGGTTTGGTGAGGTTAGCGAGTTTTGTGTAAATCTTACAATCTCGAATTCTTCGATTTCGGTGACGGTTAGGTTAGGTTGGGTTAAGTTTGGTGCGGTAAGCGAGTTTCAAGTATATTTTTGCAATGTCGAATTCTTTGATTTCCGTGATGGTTAGGTTAGGTTGATTTAGGTTTGGTGAGGTTAGCGAGTTTTGTGTATATTTTTGCGATGTCGAATTCTTTGATTTCGGTGATGGTTAGGTTGGGTTGGGTTACGTTTGGTGAGGTAAGCGAGTTTCGGGTATATTTTTGCAATGTCGAATTTTTTGATTTCGGTGATAGTTAGGTTAGGTTGGGTTAGGTTTGGTGAGGTTAGCGAGTTTTGTGTATATTTTTGCATTGTCGAATTCTTTGATTTCGGTGATAGTTAGGCTAGGTTGCGTAAGGTTTGGTAATGTAAGCGAGTTTTGCGTAAATCTTTTTATCTCGAATTCTTCGATTTCGGTGACGGTAAGGTTAGGTTGGGTTAAGTTTGGATTGTTAAGCTAGTTTCGTGTACATTTTTGCAATGTCGAATTCTTTGATTTCTTTGATGGTTTGGTTAGGTTGGGTTAGGTTTGGTGAGGTAAGCAAGTTTTGTGAAAATCTAAAAATCTCGAATTCTTTGATTTCGGTGTTCGATAGGTTAGGTTGGGTAAGGTTTGGTGAGGTAAACGAGTTTTTTGTATATTTTTGCAATGTCGAATTCTTTGATTTCGGTGACGGTAAGGTTGGGTTGGGTTAGGTTTGGTGAGGTTAGCGAGCTTCTTGTATATTTTTGCAATGTCGAATTCATTGAATTCGGCGATGGTTAGGTTGGGTTGGGTTACGTTTGGTGAGGTTAACGAGTTTCGTGTATATTTTTGCAATGTCGAATTTTTTGATTTCGGTGACGGTTAGGTTGGGTTAGGTTAGGTTTGGTGAGGTAAGCGAGTTTTGTGTAAATCTTAAAATATCGAATTCATTGATTTCGGTGATAGTTAGGTTAGGTTGGGTTAGGATCGGTGAGGTTAGCGAGTTTTGTGTATATTTTTGCATTGTCGAATTCTTTGATTTCGGTGATAGTTAGGCTAGGTTGCGTAAGGTTTGGTAATGTAAGCGAGTTTTGCGTAAATCTTTTTATCTCGAATTCTTCGATTTCGGTGACGGTTAGGTTAGGTTGGGTTACGTTTGGTGCGGTAAGCGAGTTTAAAGTATATTTTTGCAATGGCGAATTCTTTGATTTCCGTGATGGTTAGGTTAGGTTGGGTTAGGTTTGGTGAGGTTAGCGAGTTTTGTGTATATTTTTGCAATGTCGAATTCTTTGATTTCGGTGATGTTTAGGTTTGGTTGGGTTAGGTTTGGTGAGGTAAGCGAGTTTCGTGTATATTTTTGCAATGTCGAATTCTTTGATTTCGGTGATAGTTAGGTTAGGTTGGGTTAGGTTTGGTGAGGTTAGCGAGTTTTGTGTATATTTTTGCCTTGTCGAATTTTTTGATTTCAGTGACGGTTAGGTTGGGTTGGGTTAGGTTTGGTGAGGTAAGCGAGTTTTGTGTAAATCTTAAAATATCGAATTCATTGATTTCGGTGATGGTAAGGTTAGGATGGGTTAGGTTCGGTGAGGTAAGCGAGTTTTGTGTATATGATTGCATTGTCGAATTCTTTGATTTCGGTGATAGTTAGGCTAGGTTGGGATAGGTTTGGTAATGTAAGCGAGTTTTGCGTAAATATTTTTATCTCGAATTCTTCGATTTCGGTGACGGTTAGGTTAGGTTGGGTTAAGTTTGGATTGTTAAGCTAGTTTTGTGTATATTTTTGCAATGTCGAATTCTTTGATTTCCGTGATGGTTATGTTAGGTTGGGTTAGGTTTGGTGAGGTTAGCGAGTTTTGTGTATATTTTTGCAATGTCGAATTCTTTGATTTTGGTGATGGTTAGGTTTGGTTGGGTTAGGTTTGGTGAGGTAAGCGAGTTTCGTGTATATTTTTGTAATGTCGAATTCTTTGATTTCGGTGAAAGTTAGGCTAGGTTGGGTTAGGTTTGGTGAGGTTAGCGAGTTTTGTGTATATTTTTGCAATGTCGAATTCTTTGATTTCGGTGACGGTTAGGTTGGGTTGGGTTAGGTTTGTTGAGGTAAGCGAGTTTTGTGTAAATCTTAAAATATCGAATTAATTGATTTCGGTGATGGTTAGTTTAGATTGGGTTAGGTTCGGTGAGGTTAGCAATTTTTGTGTATATTATTGCAATGTCGAATTCTTTAATTTCGGTGATAGTAAGGCTAGGTTTCGTAAGGTTTGGTGAGGTAAGCGAGTTTTGTGTATATTTTCGCAATGTCGAATTCTTTGATTTCGGTGATGGTTAGGTTTGGTTGGGTTAGGTTTGGTGAGGTAAGCGAGTTTTGTGTATATTTTTGCATTGTCGAATTCTTTGATTTCGGTGATAGTTAGGCTAGGTTGGGATAGGTTTGGTAATGTAAGCGAGTTTTGCGTAAATCTTTTTATCTCAAATTCTTCGATTTAGGTGACGGTTAGGTAAGGTTGGGTTAAGTTTGGATTGTTAAGACAGTTTCGTGTATTCTTTTGCAATGTCGAATTCTTTGATTTCGGTGATGGTTAGGTTGGGTTGGGTTAGGTTAGGTGAGGTTAGCCAGTTATGTGTATATTATTGCATTGTCGAATTCTATGATTTCGGTGATAGTTAGGCTAGGTTGGGTTAGGTTTAGTGAATTAAGCGAGTTTTGTGTGTATTTTTGCATTGTCGAATTCTTTGATTTCGGTGATAGTTAGGCTAGGTTGCGTAAGGTTTGGTAATGTAAGCGAGTTTTGCGAAAATCTTTTTATCTCGAATTCTTCGATTTCCGTGACGGTTAGGTTAGGTTGGGTTAAGTTTGGTGCGGTAAGCGAGTTTTAAGTATATTTCTGCAATGTCGAATTCTTTGATTTCCGTGATGGTTAGGTTAGGTTGGGTTAGGTTTGGTGAGGTTAGCGAGTTTTGTGTATATTTTTTCGATGTCGAATTCTTTGATTTCGGTGATGGTTCGGTTGTGTTGGGTAACGTTTGGTGAGGTAAGCGAGTTTTGTGTATATTTTTGCGATGTCGAATTCTTTGATTTCGGTGATGGTTAGGTTGGGTTTGATTACGTTTGGTGAGGTAAGCGAGTTTCGTGTATATTTTTGCAATGTCGAATTCTTTGATTTCGGTGACAGTTAGGTTAGGTTGGGTTAGGTTTGGTGAGGTTAGCGAGTTTTGTGTATATTTTTGCATTGTCGAATTCTTTGATTTCGGTGATAGTTAGGCTAGGTTGGGATAGGTTTGGTAATGTAAGCGAGTTTTGCGTAAATCTTTTTATCTCAAATTCTTCGATTTAGGTGACGGTTAGGTAAGGTTGGGTTAAGTTTGGATTGTTAATCTAGTTTTGTGTATATTTTTGCAATGTCGAATTCTTTGATTTCGGTGACGGTTAGGTTGGGTTGGGTTAGGTTTGTTAAGGTAAGTGAGTTTTGTGTAAATCTTAAAATATCGAATTAATTGATTTCGGTGATGGTTAGTTTAGATTGGGTTAGGTTCGGTGAGGTTAGCAATTTTTGTGTATATTATTGCAATGTCGAATTCTTTAATTTCGGTGATAGTAAGGCTAGGTTTCGTAAGGTTTGGTGAGGTAAGCAAGTTTTGTGTATTTTTTTGCAATGTCAAATTCTTTGATTTCGGTGATAGTTAGGTTAGGTTGGGTTAGGTTTGGTGAGGTTAGCGAGTTTTGTGTATATTTTTGCCTTGTCGAATTCTTTGATTTCGGTGACGGTTAGGTTGGGTTGGGTTAGGTTTGGTGAGGTAAGCGAGTTTTGTGTAAATCTTAAAATATCGAATTCATTGATTTCGGTGATGGTTAGGTAAGGATGGGTTAGGTTCGGTGAGGTAAGCGAGTTTTGTGTATATGATTGCATTGTCGAATTTTTTGATTTCGGTGATAGTTAGGCTTGGTTGGGTTAGGTTTGGTAGTGTAAGCGAGTTTTGCGTAAATCTTTTTATCTCGAATTCTTCGATTTCGGTGACGGTTAGGTTAGGTTGGGTTAAGTTTGGATTGTTAAGCTAGTTTTGTGTATATTTTTTCAATGTCGAATTCTTTGATTTTGGTGATGGTTAGGTTTGGTAAGGTAAGCGAGGTTTGTGTATATTATTGCATTGTCGAATTCTTTGATTTTGGTGATAGTCAGGCTTGGTTGGGTTAGGTTTGGAGAGGTTAGCGAGTTTTGTGTAAATCTTACTATCTCGAATTCTTCGATTTCGGTGACGGTTAGGTTAGGTTGGGTTAAGTTTAGTGCGGTAAGCGAGTTTCAAGTATATTTTTGCAATGTCGAATTCTTTGATTTCCGTGATGGTTAGGTTAGGTTGGGTTAGGTTTGGTGAGGTTAGCGAGTTTTGTGTATATTTTTGCGATGTCGAATTCTTTGATTTCGGTGATAGTTAGGCTAGGTTGGGATAGGTTTGGTAATGTAAGCGAGTTTTGCGTAAATATTTTTATCTCGAATTCTTCGATTTCGGTGACGGTAAGGTTAGGTTGAGTTAAGTTTGGATTGTTAAGCTAGTTTTGTGTATATTTTTGCAATGTCGAATTCTTTGATTTCGGTGATGGTTAGGTTTGGTTGGGTTAGGTTTGGTGGAGTAAGCGAGATTTGTGTATATTATTGCATTGTCGAATTCTTTGATTTTGGTGATAGTTAGGCTTGGTTGGGTTAGGTTTGGTGAGGTTAGCGAGTTTTGTGTAAATCTTACAATCTCGAATTCTTCGATTTTGGTGACGGTAAGGTTTGGTTGGGTTAAGTTTGGTGCGGTAAGCGAGTTTCAAGTATATTTTTGCAATGTCGAATTCTTTGATTTCCGTGATGGTTAGGTTAGGTTGGGTTAGGTTTGGTGAGGTTAGCGAGTTTTGTGTATATTTTTTCGATGTCAAATTTTTTGATTTCGGTGATGGTTAGGTTGGGTTGGGTTACGTTTGGTGAGGTAAGCGAGTTTCGTGTATATTTTGGAAATGTCGAATTCTTTGATTTCGGTGATGGTTAGGTTTGGATGGGTTAGGTATGATGAGGTAAGCGAGATTTGTGTATATTATTGCATTGTCGAATTCTTTGATTTTGGTGATAGTTAGGCTTGGTTGGGTTAGGTTTGGTGAGGTTAGCGAGTTTTGTGTATATTTTTGCGATGTCGAATTCTTTAATTTCGTTGATAGTTAGGCTAGGTTGGGATAGGTTTGGTAATGTAAGCGAGTTTTGCGTAAATATTTTTATCTCGAATTCTTCGATTTCGGTGACGGTAAGGTTAGGTTGAGTTAAGTTTGGATTGTTAAGCTAGTTTTGTGTATATTTTTGCAATGTCGAATTCTTTGATTTTGGTGATAGTTAGGCTTGGTTGGGTTAGGTTTGGTGAGGTTAGCGAGTTTTGTGTAAATCTTACAATCTCGAATTCTTCGATTTTGGTGACGGTTAGGTTTGGTTGGGTTAAGTTTGGTGCGGTAAGCGAGTTTCAAGTATATTTTTGCAATGTCGAATTCTTTGATTTCCGTGATGGTTAGGTTAGGTTGAGTTAGGTTTGGTGAGGTTAGCGAGTTTTGTGTATATTTTTTTGATGTCGAATTTTTTGATTTCGGTGATGATTAGGTTGGGTTGGGTTACGTTTGGTGAGGTAAGCGAGTTTCGTGTATATTTTGGAAATGTCGATATCTTTGATTTCGGTGATGGTTAGGTTTGGTTGGGTTAGGTTTGGTGAGGTAAGCGAGATTTGTGTATATTATTGCATTGTCGAATTCGTTGATTTTGGTGATAGTTAGGCTTGGTTGGGTTAGGTTTGGTGAGGTTAGCGAGTTTTGTGTAAATCTAACAATCTCGAATTCTTCGATTTTGGTGACGGTTAGGTTTGGTTGGGTTAAGTTTGGTGCGGTAAGCGAGTTTCAAGTATATTTTTGCAATGTCGAAGTCTTTGATTTCGGTGACGGTTAGGTTGGGTTGGGTTAGGTTTGGTGAGGTAAGCGAGTTTTGTGTAAATCTTAAAATATCGAATTCATTGATTTCGGTGATGGTTAGGTTAGGTTGGGTTAAGTTTGGTGAGGTAAACGAGTTTTTTGTATATTTTTGCAATGTCGAATTCTTTGATTTGGGTGACGGTAAGGTTGGGTTGGGTTAGGTTTGGTGAGGTTAGCGAGTTTTGTGTAAATCTTACAATCTCGAATTCTTCGATTTTGGTGACGGTTAGGTTTGGTTGGGTTAAGTTTGGTGCGGTAAGCGAGTTTCAAGTATATTTTTGCAATGTCGAATTCTTTGATTTCCGTGATGGTTAGGTTAGGTTGGGTTAGGTTTGGTGAGGTTAGCGAGTTTTGTGTATATTTTTGCAATGTCGAATTTTTTGATTTCGGTGATGGTTAGGTTGGGTTGGGTTACGTTTGGTGAGGTAAGCGAGTTTCGTGTATATTTTGGAAATGTCGATATCTTTGATTTCGGTGATGGTTAGGTTTGGTTGGGTTAGGTTTGGTGAGGTAAGCGAGATTTGTGTATATTATTGCATTGTCGAATTCGTTGATTTTGGTGATAGTTAGGCTTGTTTGGGTTAGGTTTGGTAGTGTAAGCGAGTTTTGCGTAAATCTTTTTATCTCGAATTCTTCGATTTCGGTGACGGTTAGGTTAGGTTGGGTTAAGTTTGGATTGTTAAGCTAGTTTTGTGTATATTTTTTTAATGTCGAATTCTTTGATTTTGGTGATGGTTAGGTTTGGTGAGGTAAGCGAGATTTGTGTATATTATTGCATTGTCGAATTCTTTGATTTTGGTGATAGTCAGGCTTGGTTGGGTTAGGTTTGGTGAGGTTAGCGAGTTTTGTGTAAATCTTACAATCTCGAATTCTTCGATTTCGGTGACGGTTAGGTTAGGTACGGTTAAGTTTGGTGCGGTAAGCGAGTTTCAAGTTTATTTTTGAAATGTCGAATTCTTTGATTTCCGTGATGGCTAGGTTAGGTTGGGTTAGGTTTGGTGAGGTTAGCGAGTTTTGTCTATATTTTTGCGATGTCGAATTCTTTGATTTCGGTGATAGTTAGGCTAGGTTGGGATAGGTTTGGTAATGTAAGCGAGTTTTGCGTAAATATTTTTATCTCGAATTCTTCGATTTCGGTGACGGTTAGGTTAGGTTGGGTTAAGTTTGGATTGTTAAGCTAGTTTTGTGTATATTTTTGCAATGTCGAATTCTTTGATTTCCGTGATGGTTAGGTAAGGTTGGGTTAGGTTTGGTGAGGTTAGCGAGTTTTGTGTGAATCTTCAAATATCGAATTCATTGATTTCGGTGATGGTTAGGTTAGGTTGGGTTAGGTTCGGTGAGGTAAGCGAGTTTTGTGTATATGATTGCGTTGTCGAATTTTTTGATTTCGGTGATGGTTAGGCTTGGTTGGGTTAGGTTTGGTAGTGTAAGCGAGTTTTGCGTAAATCTTTTTATCTCGAATTCTTCGATTTCGGTGACGGTTAGGTTAGGTTGGGTTAAGTTTGGATTGTTAAGCTTGTTTTGTGTATATTTTTGCAATATCAAATTCATTGATTTCGGTGATGGTTAGTTTAGGTTGGGTTAGGTTCGGTGAGGTTAGCGATTTTTGTGTATATTTTTTCGATGTCGAATTCTTTAATTTCGGTGATAGTAAGGCTAGGTTTCGTAAGGTTTGGTGAGGTAAGCGAGTTTTGTGTATATTTTTGCGATGTCGAATTCTTTGATTTCGGTGATGGTTAGGTTGGGTTGGATTACGTTTGGTGAGGTAAGCGAGTTTCGTGTATATTTTTGCAATGTCGAATTCTTTGATTTCGGTGATAGTTAGGCTAGGTTGGGTTAGGTTTGGTGAGGTTAGCGAGTTTTGTGTATATTTTTGCATTGTCGAATTCTTTGATTTCGGTGATAGTTAGGCTAGGTTGGGATAGGTTTGGTAATGTAAGCGAGTTTTGCGTAAATCTTTTTATCTCAAATTCTTCGATTTAGGTGACGGTTAGGTAAGGTTGGGTTAAGTTTGGATTGTTAAGCTAGTTTCGTGTATATTTTTGCAATGTCGAATTCTTTGATTTCGGTGACGGTTAGGTTGGGTTGGGTTAGGTTTGGTGAGGTAAGCGAGTTTTGTGTAAATCTTAAAATATCGAATTCATTGATTTCGGTGATGGTTAGGTTAGGTTAGGTTGGGTTAGGTTCGGTGAGGTAAGCGAGTTTTGTGTATATGATTGCATTGTCGAATTTTTTGATTTCGGTGATAGTTAGGCTTGGTTGGGTTAGGTTTGGTAGTGTAAGCGAGTTTTGCGTTTTTTTATCTTTTTATCTTTTATCTTTTATCTTTTTATCTTTTTATCTCGAATTCTTCGATTTCGGTGACGGTAAGGTTAGGTTGGGTTTAGTTTGGATTGTTAAGCTTGTTTTGTGTAAATTTTTCAATGTCAAATTCTTTGATTTTGGTGATGGTTAGGTTTGGTGAGGTAAGCGAGATTTGTGTATATTATTGCATTGTCGAATTCTTTGATTTTGGTGATAGTCAGGCTTGGTTGGGTAAGGTTTGGTGAGGTTAGCGAGTTTTGTGTAAATCTTACAATCTCGAATTCTTCGATTTCGGTGACGGTTAGGTTAGGTTGGGTTAAGTTTGGTGCGGTAAGCGAGTTTCAAGTATATTTTTGCAATGTCGAATTCTTTGATTTCCGTGATGGTTAGGTTAGGTTGGGTTAGGTTTGGTGAGGTTAGCGAGTTTTGTGTATATTTTTGCGATGTCGAATTCTTTAATTTCGGTGATAGTTAGGCTAGGTTGGGATAGGTTTGGTAATGTAAGCGAGTTTTGCGTAAATATTTTTATCTCGAATTCTTCGATTTCGGTGACGGTAAGGTTATGTTGAGTTAAGTTTGGATTGTAAAGCTAGTTTTGTGTATATTTTTGCAATGTCGAATTCTTTGATTTCGGTGATGGTTAGGTTTGGTTGGGTTAGGTTTGGTGAGGTAAGCGAGATTTGTGTATATTATTGCATTGTCGAATTCTTTGATTTTGGTGATAGTTAGGCTTGGTTGGGTTAGGTTTGGTGAGGTAAGCGAGTTTTGTGTAAATCTTAAAATATCGAATTCATTGATTTCGGTGATGGTTAGGTAAGGATGGGTTAGGTTCGGTGAGGTAAGCGAGTTTTGTGTATATGATTGCATTGTCGAATTTTTTGATTTCGGTGATAGTTAGGCTTGGTTGGGTTAGGTTTGGTAGTGTAAGCGAGTTTTGCGTAAATCTTTTTATCTCGAATTCTTCGATTTCGGTGACGGTTAGGTTAGGTTGGGTTAAGTTTGGATTGTTAAGCTAGTTTTGTGTATATTTTTTCAATGTCGAATTCTTTGATTTTGGTGATGGTTAGGTTTGGTAAGGTAAGCGAGGTTTGTGTATATTATTGCATTGTCGAATTCTTTGATTTTGGTGATAGTCAGGCTTGGTTGGGTTAGGTTTGGAGAGGTTAGCGAGTTTTGTGTAAATCTTACTATCTCGAATTCTTCGATTTCGGTGACGGTTAGGTTAGGTTGGGTTAAGTTTAGTGCGGTAAGCGAGTTTCAAGTATATTTTTGCAATGTTAAATTCTTTGATTTCCGTGATGGTTAGGTTAGGTTGGGTTAGGTTTGGTGAGGTTAGCGAGTTTTGTGTATATTTTTGCGATGTCGAATTCTTTAATTTCGGTGATAGTTAGGCTAGGTTGGGATAGGTTTGGTAATGTAAGCGAGTTTTGCGTAAATATTTTTATCTCGAATTCTTCGATTTCGGTGACGGTAAGGTTATGTTGAGTTAAGTTTGGATTGTAAAGCTAGTTTTGTGTATATTTTTGCAATGTCGAATTCTTTGATTTCGGTGATGGTTAGGTTTGGTTGGGTTAGGTTTGGTGAGGTAAGCGAGATTTGTGTATATTATTGCATTGTCGAATTCTTTGATTTTGGTGATAGTTAGGCTTGGTTGGGTTAGGTTTGGTGAGGTAAGCGAGTTTTGTGTAAATCTTAAAATATCGAATTCATTGATTTCGGTGATGGTTAGGTAAGGATGGGTTAGGTTCGGTGAGGTAAGCGAGTTTTGTGTATATGATTGCATTGTCGAATTTTTTGATTTCGGTGATAGTTAGGCTTGGTTGGGTTAGGTTTGGTAGTGTAAGCGAGTTTTGCGTAAATCTTTTTATCTCGAATTCTTCGATTTCGGTGACGGTTAGGTTAGGTTGGGTTAAGTTTGGATTGTTAAGCTAGTTTTGTGTATATTTTTTCAATGTCGAATTCTTTGATTTTGGTGATGGTTAGGTTTGGTAAGGTAAGCGAGGTTTGTGTATATTATTGCATTGTCGAATTCTTTGATTTTGGTGATAGTCAGGCTTGGTTGGGTTAGGTTTGGAGAGGTTAGCGAGTTTTGTGTAAATCTTACTATCTCGAATTCTTCGATTTCGGTGACGGTTAGGTTAGGTTGGGTTAAGTTTAGTGCGGTAAGCGAGTTTCAAGTATATTTTTGCAATGTCGAATTCTTTGATTTCGGTGACGGTTAGGTTGGGTTGGGTTAGGTTTGTTGAGGTAAGCGAGTTTTGTGTAAATCTTAAAATATCGAATTAATTGATTTCGGTGATGGTTAGTTTAGATTGGGTTAGGTTCGGTGAGGTTAGCAATTTTTGTGTATATTATTGCAATGTCGAATTCTTTAATTTCGGTGATAGTAAGGCTAGGTTTCGTAAGGTTTGGTGAGGTAAGCAAGTTTTGTGTATTTTTTTGCAATGTCGAATTCTTTGATTTCGGTGATAGTTAGGTTAGGTTGGGTTAGGTTTGGTGAGGTTAGCGAGTTTTGTGTATATTTTTGCCTTGTCGAATTCTTTGATTTCGGTGACGGTTAGGTTGGGTTGGGTTAGGTTTGGTGAGGTAAGCGAGTTTTGTGTAAATCTTAAAATATCGAATTCATTGATTTCGGTGATGGTTAGGTTAGGATGGGTTAGGTTCGGTGAGGTAAGCGAGTTTTGTGTATATGATTGCATTGTCGAATTCTTTGATTTCGGTGATAGTTAGGCTAGGTTGGGATAGGTTTGGTAATGTAAGCGAGTTTTGCGTAAATATTTTTATCTCGAATTCTTCGATTTCGGTGACGGTTAGGTTAGGTTGGGTTAAGTTTGGATTGTTAAGCTAGTTTTGTGTATATTTTTGCAATGTCGAATTCTTTGATTTCCGTGATGGTTAGGTTAGGTTGGGTTAGGTTTGGTGAGGTTAGCGAGTTTTGTGTATATTTTTGCAATGTCGAATTCTTTGATTTCGGTGACGGTTAGGTTGGGTTGGGTTAGGTTTGTTGAGGTAAGCGAGTTTTGTGTAAATCTTAAAATATCCAATTAATTGATTTCGGTGATGGTAAGTTTAGATTGGGTTAGGTTCGGTGAGGTTAGCAATTTTTGTGTATATTATTGCAATGTCGAATTCATTGATTTCGGTGATGGTTAGGTTAGGATGGGTTAGGTTCGGTGAGGTAAGCGAGTTTTGTGTATATGATTGCATTGTCGAATTTTTTGATTTCGGTGATAGTTAGGCTTGGTTGGGTTAGGTTTGGTAGTGTAAGCGAGTTTTGCGTAAATCTTTTTATCTCGAATTCTTCGATTTCGGTGACGGTTACGTTAGGTTGGGTTAAGTTTGGATTGTTAAGCTAGTTTTGTGTATATTTTTTCAATGTCGAATTCTTTGATTTTGGTGATAGTTAGGTTTGGTAAGGTAAGCGAGGTTTGTGTATATTATTGCATTGTCGAATTCTTTGATTTTGGTGATAGTCAGGCTTGGTTGGGTTAGGTTTGGAGAGGTTAGCGAGTTTTGTGTAAATCTTACTATCTCGAATTCTTCGATTTCGGTGACGGTTAGGTTAGGTTGGGTTAAGTTTAGTGCGGTAAGCGAGTTTCAAGTATATTTTTGCGAAGTCGAATTCTTTGATTTCCGTGATGGTTAGGTTAGGTTGGGTTAGGTTTGGTGAGGTTAGCGAGTTTTGTGTATATTTTTGCGATGTCGAATTCTTTGATTTCGGTGATAGTTAGGCTAGGTTGGGATAGGTTTGGTAATGTAAGCGAGTTTTGCGTAAATATTTTTATCTCGAATTCTTTGATTTCGGTGACGGTTGGGTAAGGTTGGGTTAAGTTTGGATTGTTAAGCTAGTTTTGTGTATATTTTTGCAATGTCGAATTCTTTGATTTCCATGATGGTTAGGTTAGGTTGGGTTAGGTTTGGTGAGGTTACCGTGTTTTGTGTATATTTTTTTGATGTCGAATTCTTTGATTTCGGTGATGGTTAGGTTGGGTTGAGTTAGGTTTGGTGAGGTTAGCCAGTTTTGTGTATATTATTGCATTGTCGAATTCTATGATTTCGGTGATAGTTAGGCTAGGTTGGGTTAGGTTTAGTGAGGTGAGCGAGTTTTGTGTATATTTTTGCATTGTCGAATTCTTTAATTTCGGTGATAGTTAGGCTAGGTTGCGTAAGGTTTGGTAATGTAAGCGAGTTTTGCGTAAATCTTTTTATCTCGAATTCTTCGATTTCCGTGACGGGTAGGTTAGGTTGGGTTAAGTTTGGTGCGGTAAGCGAGTTTCAAGTATATTTTTGCATTGTCGAATTCTTTGATTTCCTTGATAGTTAGGTTAGGTTGGGTTAGGTTTGGTGAGGTTAGCGAGTTTTGTGTATATTTTTTCGATGTCGAATTCTTTGATTTCGGTGATGGTTCGGTTGTGTTGGGTTACGTTTGGTGAGGTAAGCGAGTTTTGTGTATATTTTTGCGATGTCGAATTCTTTGATTTCGGTGATGGTTAGGTTGGGTTGGATTACGTTTGGTGAGGTAAGCGAGTTTCGTGTATATTTTTGCAATGTCGAATTCTTTGATTTCGGTGATAGTTAGGCTAGGTTGGGATAGGTTTGGTAATGTAAGCGAGTTTTGCGTAAATCTTTTTTTCTCAAATTCTTCGATTTAGGTGACGGTTAGGTAAGGTTGGGTTAAGTTTGGATTGTTAAGCCAGTTTCGTGTACATTTTTGCAATGTCGAATTCTTTGATTTTGGTGATGGTTAGGTTTGGTGAGGTAAGCGAGATTTGTGTATATTATTGCATTGTCGAATTCTTTGATTTTGGTGATAGTCAGGCTTGGTTGGGTTAGGTTTGGTGAGGTTAGCGAGTTTTGTGTAAATCTTACAATCTCGAATTCTTCGATTTCGGTGACGGTTAGGTTAGGTTGGGTTAAGTTTGGTGCGGTAAGCGAGTTTCAAGTATATTTTTGCAATGTCGAATTCTTTGATTTCCGTAATGGTTAGGTTAGGTTGGGTTAGGTTTGGTGAGGTTAGCGAGTTTTGTGTATATTTTTGCGATGTCGAATTCTTTGATTTCGGTGATGGTTAGGTTGGGTTGGGTTACGTTTGGATTGTTAAGCTAGTTTCGTGTATATTTTTGCAATGTCGAATTCTTTGATTTCGGTGACGGTTAGGTTGGGTTGGGTTAGGTTTGTTGAGGTAAGCGAGTTTTGTGTAAATCTTAAAATATCGAATTCATTGATTTCGGTGATGGTTAGGTTAGGTTGGGTTAGGTTCGTTGAGGTTAGCGATTTTTGTGTATATTATTGCAATGTCGAATTCTTTAATTTCGGTGATAGTAAGGCTAGGTTTCGTAAGGTTTGGTGAGGTAAGCGAGTTTTGTGTATATTTTCGCAATGTCGAATTTTTTGATTTCGGTGATGGTAAGGTTTGGTTGGGTTAGGTTTGGTGAGGTTACCGAGTTTTGTGTATATTTTTTCGATGTCGAATTCTTTGATTTCGGTGATGGTTAGGTTGGGTTGGGTTAGGTTTGGTGAGGTTAGCCAGTTTTGTGTATATTATTGCATTGTCGAATTCTTTGATTTCGGTGATAGTTAGGCTAGGTTGCGTAAGGTTTGGTAATGTAAGCGAGTTTTGCGTAAATCTTTTTATCTCGAATTCTTCGATTTCCGTGACGATTAGGTTAGGTTGGGTTAAGTTTGGTGCGGTAAGCGAGTTGAAAGTATATTTTTGCAATGTTGAATTCTTTGATTTCCGTGATGGTTAGGTTAGGTTGGGTTAGGTTTGGTGAGGTTAGCGAGTTTTGTGTATATTTTTTCGATGTCGAATTCTTTGATTTCGGTGATGGTTCGGTTGTGTTGGGTTACGTTTCGTGAGGTAAGCGAGTTTTGTGTATATTTTTGCGATGTCGAATTCTTTGATTTCGGTGATGGTTAGGTTGGGTTGGGTTAGGTTTGGTGAGGTACGCGAGTTTTGTGTATATTTTTTCGATGTCGAATTCTTTGATTTCGGTGATGGTTCGGTTGGGTTGGGTTAGGTTTGTTGAGGTAAGCGAGTTTTGTGTAAATCTTAAAATATCGAATTCATTGATTTCGGTGATGGTTAGGTTAGGATGGGTTAGGTTCGGTGAGGTAAGCGAGTTTTGTGTATATGATTGCATTGTCGAATTCTTTGAT
Source organism: Arctopsyche grandis (assembly GCF_051622035.1). Classification (NCBI taxonomy): domain Eukaryota; kingdom Metazoa; phylum Arthropoda; class Insecta; order Trichoptera; family Hydropsychidae; genus Arctopsyche; species Arctopsyche grandis. Next base: position 164,707 of record NC_135363.1, read on the forward strand.
TTCGGTGATAGTTAGGCTAGGTTGGGATAGGTTTGGTAATGTAAGCGAGTTTTGCGTAAATATTTTTATCTCGAATTCTTCGATTTCGGTGACGGTTAGGTTAGGTTGGGTTAAGTTTGGATTGTTAAGCTAGTTTTGTGTATATTTTTGCAATGTCGAATTCTTTGATTTCGGTGATGGTTAGGTTGGGTTGGATTACGTTTGGTGAGGTAAGCGAGTTTCGTGTATATTTTTGCAATGTCGAATTCTTTGATTTCGGTGATGGTTAGGTTGGGTTGGGTTACGTTTGGTGAGGTAAGCGAGTTTCGGGTATATTTTTGCAATGTCGAATTCATTGAATTCGGCGATGGTTAGGTTGGGTTGGGTTACGTTTGGTGAGGTTAACGAGTTTCGTGTATATTTTTGCAATGTCGAATTTTTTGATTTCGGTGACGGTTAGGTTGGGTTAGGTTAGGTTTGGTGAGGTAAGCGAGTTTTGTGTAAATCTTAAAATATCGAATTCATTGATTTCGGTGATAGTTAGGTTAGGTTGGGTTAGGATCGGTGAGGTTAGCGAGTTTTGTGTATATTTTTGCATTGTCGAATTCTTTGATTTCGGTGATAGTTAGGCTAGGTTGCGTAAGGTTTGGTAATGTAAGCGAGTTTTGCGTAAATCTTTTTATCTCGAATTCTTCGATTTCCGTGACGGTTAGGTTAGGTTGGGTTAAGTTTGGTGCGGTAAGCGAGTTTTAAGTATATTTCTGCAATGTCGAATTCTTTGATTTCCGTGATGGTTAGGTTAGGTTGGGTTAGGTTTGGTGAGGTTACCGTGTTTTGTGTATATTTTTTTGATGTCGAATTCTTTGATTTCGGTGATGGTTAGGTTGGGTTGAGTTAGGTTTGGTGAGGTTAGCCAGTTTTGTGTATATTATTGCATTGTCGAATTCTATGATTTCGGTGATAGTTAGGCTAGGTTGGGTTAGGTTTAGTGAGGTAAGCGAGTTTTGTGTATATTTTTGCATTGTCGAATTCTTTAATTTCGGTGATAGTTAGGCTAGGTTGCGTAAGGTTTGGTAATGTAAGCGAGTTTTGCGTAAATCTTTTTATCTCGAATTCTTCGATTTCCGTGACGGGTAGGTTAGGTTGGGTTAAGTTTGGTGCGGTAAGCGAGTTTCAAGTATATTTTTGCAATGTCGAATTCTTTGATTTCCGTGATAGTTAGGTTAGGTTGGGTTAGGTTTGGTGAGGTTAGCGAGTTTTGTGTATATTTTTTCGATGTCGAATTCTTTGATTTCGGTGATGGTTCGGTTGTGTTGGGTTACGTTTGGTGAGGTAAGCGAGTTTTGTGTATATTTTTGCGATGTCGAATTCTTTGATTTCGGTGATGGTTAGGTTGGGTTGGATTACGTTTGGTGAGGTAAGCGAGTTTCGTGTATATTTTTGCAATGTCGAATTCTTTGATTTCGGTGATAGCTAGGTTAGGTTGGGTTAGGTTTGGTGAGGTTAGCGAGTTTTGTGTATATTTTTGCATTGTCGAATTCTTTGATTTCGGTGATAGTTAGGCTAGGTTGGGATAGGTTTGGTAATGTAAGCGAGTTTTGCGTAAATCTTTTTATCTCAAATTCTTCGATTAAGGTGACGGTTAGGTAAGGTTGGGTTAAGTTTGGATTGTTAATCTAGTTTCGTGTATATTTTTGCAATGTCGAATTCTTTGATTTCGGTGACGGTTAGGTTTGGTTGGGTTAGGTTTGGTGAGGTAAGCGAGTTTCGTGTATATTTTTGCAATGTCGAATTCTTTGATTTCGGTGATAGTTAGGCTAGGTTGGGATAGGTTTGGTAATGTAAGCGAGTTTTGCGTAAATCTTTTTATCTCAAATTCTTCGATTTAGGTGACGGTTAGGTAAGGTTGGGTTAAGTTTGGATTGTTAAGCCAGTTTCGTGTACATTTTTGCAATGTCGAATTCTTTGATTTTGGTGATGGTTAGGTTTGGTGAGGTAAGCGAGATTTGTGTATATTATTGCATTGTCGAATTCTTTGATTTTGGTGATAGTCAGGCTTGGTTGGGTTAGGTTTGGTGAGGTTAGCGAGTTTTGTGTAAATCTTACAATCTCGAATTCTTCGATTTCGGTGACGGTTAGGTTAGGTTGGGTTAAGTTTGGTGCGGTAAGCGAGTTTCAAGTATATTTTTGCAATGTCGAATTCTTTGATTTCCGTAATGGTTAGGTTAGGTTGGGTTAGGTTTGGTGAGGTTAGCGAGTTTTGTGTATATTTTTGCGATGTCGAATTCTTTGATTTCGGTGATGGTTAGGTTGGGTTGGGTTACGTTTGGATTGTTAAGCTAGTTTCGTGTATATTTTTGCAATGTCGAATTCTTTGATTTCGGTGACGGTTAGGTAGGGTTGGGTTAGGTTTGTTGAGGTAAGCGAGTTTTGTGTAAATCTTAAAATATCGAATTCATTGATTTCGGTGATGGTTAGGTTAGGTTGGGTTAGGTTCGTTGAGGTTAGCGATTTTTGTGTATATTATTGCAATGTCGAATTCTTTAATTTCGGTGATAGTAAGGCTAGGTTTCGTAAGGTTTGGTGAGGTAAGCGAGTTTTGTGTATATTTTCGCAATGTCGAATTTTTTGATTTCGGTGATGGTAAGGTTTGGTTGGGTTAGGTTTGGTGAGGTTACCGAGTTTTGTGTATATTTTTTCGATGTCGAATTCTTTGATTTCGGTGATGGTTAGGTTGGGTTGGGTTAGGTTTGGTGAGGTTAGCCAGTTTTGTGTATATTATTGCATTGTCGAATTCTTTGATTTCGGTGATAGTTAGGCTAGGTTGCGTGAGGTTTGGTAATGTAAGCGAGTTTTGCGTAAATCTTTTTATCTCGAATTCTTCGATTTCCGTGACGATTAGGTTAGGTTGGGTTAAGTTTGGTGCGGTAAGCGGGTTTCAAGTATATTTTTGCAATGTTGAATTCTTTGATTTCCGTGATGGTTAGGTTAGGTTGGGTTAGGTTTGGTGAGGTTAGCGAGTTTTGTGTATATTTTTTCGATGTCGAATTCTTTGATTTCGGTGATGGTTCGGTTGTGTTGGGTTACGTTTCGTGAGGTAAGCGAGTTTTGTGTATATTTTTGCGATGTCGAATTCTTTGATTTCGGTGATGGTTAGGTTGGGTTGGGTTAGGTTTGGTGAGGTACGCGAGTTTTGTGTATATTTTTTCGATGTCGAATTCTTTGATTTCGGTGATGGTTCGGTTGGGTTGGGTTAGGTTTGTTGAGGTAAGCGAGTTTTGTGTAAATCTTAAAATATCGAATTCATTGATTTCGGTGATGGTTAGGTTAGGATGGGTTAGGTTCGGTGAGGTAAGCGAGTTTTGTGTATATGATTGCATTGTCGAATTCTTTGATTTCGGTGATAGTTAGGCTAGGTTGGGATAGGTTTGGTAATGTAAGCGAGTTTTGCGTAAATATTTTTATCTCGAATTCTTCGATTTCGGTGACGGTTAGGTTAGGTTGGGTTAAGTTTGGATTGTTAAGCTAGTTTTGTGTATATTTTTGCAATGTCGAATTCTTTGATTTCGGTGATGGTTAGGTTGGGTTGGATTACGTTTTGTGAGGTAAGCGAGTTTCGTGTATATTTTTGCAATGTCGAATTCTTTGATTTCGGTGATAGTGAGGTTAGGTTGGGTTAGGTTTGGTGAGGTTAGCGAGTTTTGTGTAAATCTTACAATCTCGAATTCTTCGATTTCGGTGACGGTTAGGTTAGGTTGGGTTAAGTTTGGTGCGGTAAGCGAGTTTCAAGTATATTTTTGCAATGTCGAATTCTTTGATTTCCGTGATGGTTAGGTTAGGTTGATTTAGGTTTGGTGAGGTTAGCGAGTTTTGTGTATATTTTTGCGATGTCGAATTCTTTGATTTCGGTGATGGTTAGGTTGGGTTGGGTTACGTTTGGTGAGGTAAGCGAGTTTCGGGTATATTTTTGCAATGTCGAATTTTTTGATTTCGGTGATAGTTAGGTTAGGTTGGGTTAGGTTTGGTGAGGTTAGCGAGTTTTGTGTATATTTTTGCATTGTCGAATTCTTTGATTTCGGTGATAGTTAGGCTAGGTTGCGTAAGGTTTGGTAATGTAAGCGAGTTTTGCGTAAATCTTTTTATCTCGAATTCTTCGATTTCGGTGACGGTTAGGTTAGGTTGGGTTAAGTTTGGATTGTTAAGCTAGTTTCGTGTACATTTTTGCAATGTCGAATTCTTTGATTTCTTTGATGGTTTGGTTAGGTTGGGTTAGGTTTGGTGAGGTAAGCAAGTTTTGTGAAAATCTAAAAATCTCGAATTCTTTGATTTCGGTGTTCGATAGGTTAGGTTGGGTAAGGTTTGGTGAGGTAAACGAGTTTTTTGTATATTTTTGCAATGTCGAATTCTTTGATTTCGGTGACGGTAAGGTTGGGTTGGGTTAGGTTTGGTGAGGTTAGCGAGCTTCTTGTATATTTTTGCAATGTCGAATTCATTGAATTCGGCGATGGTTAGGTTGGGTTGGGTTACGTTTGGTGAGGTTAACGAGTTTCGTGTATATTTTTGCAATGTCGAATTTTTTGATTTCGGTGACGGTTAGGTTGGGTTAGGTTAGGTTTGGTGAGGTAAGCGAGTTTTGTGTAAATCTTAAAATATCGAATTCATTGATTTCGGTGATAGTTAGGTTAGGTTGGGTTAGGATCGGTGAGGTTAGCGAGTTTTGTGTATATTTTTGCATTGTCGAATTCTTTGATTTCGGTGATAGTTAGGCTAGGTTGCGTAAGGTTTGGTAATGTAAGCGAGTTTTGCGTAAATCTTTTTATCTCGAATTCTTCGATTTCGGTGACGGTTAGGTTAGGTTGGGTTACGTTTGGTGCGGTAAGCGAGTTTAAAGTATATTTTTGCAATGGCGAATTCTTTGATTTCCGTGATGGTTAGGTTAGGTTGGGTTAGGTTTGGTGAGGTTAGCGAGTTTTGTGTATATTTTTGCAATGTCGAATTCCTTTATTTCGGTGATGTTTAGGTTTGGTTGGGTTAGGTTTGGTGAGGTAAGCGAGTTTCGTGTATATTTTTGCAATGTCGAATTCTTTGATTTCGGTGATAGTTAGGTTAGGTTGGGTTAGGTTTGGTGAGGTTAGCGAGTTTTGTGTATATTTTTGCCTTGTCGAATTTTTTGATTTCAGTGACGGTTAGGTTGGGTTGGGTTAGGTTTGGTGAGGTAAGCGAGTTTTGTGTAAATCTTAAAATATCGAATTCATTGATTTCGGTGATGGTAAGGTTAGGATGGGTTAGGTTCGGTGAGGTAAGCGAGTTTTGTGTATATGATTGCATTGTCGAATTCTTTGATTTCGGTGATAGTTAGGCTAGGTTGGGATAGGTTTGGTAATGTAAGCGAGTTTTGCGTAAATATTTTTATCTCGAATTCTTCGATTTCGGTGACGGTTAGGTTAGGTTGGGTTAAGTTTGGATTGTTAAGCTAGTTTTGTGTATATTTTTGCAATGTCGAATTCTTTGATTTCCGTGATGGTTATGTTAGGTTGGGTTAGGTTTGGTGAGGTTAGCGAGTTTTGTGTATATTTTTGCAATGTCGAATTCTTTGATTTTGGTGATGGTTAGGTTTGGTTGGGTTAGGTTTGGTGAGGTAAGCGAGTTTCGTGTATATTTTTGTAATGTCGAATTCTTTGATTTCGGTGAAAGTTAGGCTAGGTTGGGTTAGGTTTGGTGAGGTTAGCGAGTTTTGTGTATATTTTTGCAATGTCGAATTCTTTGATTTCGGTGACGGTTAGGTTGGGTTGGGTTAGGTTTGTTGAGGTAAGCGAGTTTTGTGTAAATCTTAAAATATCGAATTAATTGATTTCGGTGATGGTTAGTTTAGATTGGGTTAGGTTCGGTGAGGTTAGCAATTTTTGTGTATATTATTGCAATGTCGAATTCTTTAATTTCGGTGATAGTAAGGCTAGGTTTCGTAAGGTTTGGTGAGGTAAGCGAGTTTTGTGTATATTTTCGCAATGTCGAATTCTTTGATTTCGGTGATGGTTAGGTTTGGTTGGGTTAGGTTTGGTGAGGTAAGCGAGTTTTGTGTATATTTTTGCATTGTCGAATTCTTTGATTTCGGTGATAGTTAGGCTAGGTTGGGATAGGTTTGGTAATGTAAGCGAGTTTTGCGTAAATCTTTTTATCTCAAATTCTTCGATTTAGGTGACGGTTAGGTAAGGTTGGGTTAAGTTTGGATTGTTAAGACAGTTTCGTGTATTCTTTTGCAATGTCGAATTCTTTGATTTCGGTGATGGTTAGGTTGGGTTGGGTTAGGTTAGGTGAGGTTAGCCAGTTATGTGTATATTATTGCATTGTCGAATTCTATGATTTCGGTGATAGTTAGGCTAGGTTGGGTTAGGTTTAGTGAATTAAGCGAGTTTTGTGTGTATTTTTGCATTGTCGAATTCTTTGATTTCGGTGATAGTTAGGCTAGGTTGCGTAAGGTTTGGTAATGTAAGCGAGTTTTGCGAAAATCTTTTTATCTCGAATTCTTCGATTTCCGTGACGGTTAGGTTAGGTTGGGTTAAGTTTGGTGCGGTAAGCGAGTTTTAAGTATATTTCTGCAATGTCGAATTCTTTGATTTCCGTGATGGTTAGGTTAGGTTGGGTTAGGTTTGGTGAGGTTAGCGAGTTTTGTGTATATTTTTTCGATGTCGAATTCTTTGATTTCGGTGATGGTTCGGTTGTGTTGGGTAACGTTTGGTGAGGTAAGCGAGTTTTGTGTATATTTTTGCGATGTCGAATTCTTTGATTTCGGTGATGGTTAGGTTGGGTTTGATTACGTTTGGTGAGGTAAGCGAGTTTCGTGTATATTTTTGCAATGTCGAATTCTTTGATTTCGGTGACAGTTAGGTTAGGTTGGGTTAGGTTTGGTGAGGTTAGCGAGTTTTGTGTATATTTTTGCATTGTCGAATTCTTTGATTTCGGTGATAGTTAGGCTAGGTTGGGATAGGTTTGGTAATGTAAGCGAGTTTTGCGTAATTTTTTTTATCTCAAATTCTTCGATTTAGGTGACGGTTAGGTAAGGTTGGGTTAAGTTTGGATTGTTAATCTAGTTTTGTGTATATTTTTGCAATGTCGAATTCTTTGATTTCGGTGACGGTTAGGTTGGGTTGGGTTAGGTTTGTTGAGGTAAGCGAGTTTTGTGTAAATCTTAAAATATCGAATTAATTGATTTCGGTGATGGTTAGTTTAGATTGGGTTAGGTTCGGTGAGGTTAGCAATTTTTGTGTATATTATTGCAATGTCGAATTCTTTAATTTCGGTGATAGTAAGGCTAGGTTTCGTAAGGTTTGGTGAGGTAAGCAAGTTTTGTGTATTTTTTTGCAATGTCAAATTCTTTGATTTCGGTGATAGTTAGGTTAGGTTGGGTTAGGTTTGGTGAGGTTAGCGAGTTTTGTGTATATTTTTGCCTTGTCGAATTCTTTGATTTCGGTGACGGTTAGGTTGGGTTGGGTTAGGTTTGGTGAGGTAAGCGAGTTTTGTGTAAATCTTAAAATATCGAATTCATTGATTTCGGTGATGGTTAGGTAAGGATGGGTTAGGTTCGGTGAGGTAAGCGAGTTTTGTGTATATGATTGCATTGTCGAATTTTTTGATTTCGGTGATAGTTAGGCTTGGTTGGGTTAGGTTTGGTAGTGTAAGCGAGTTTTGCGTAAATCTTTTTATCTCGAATTCTTCGATTTCGGTGACGGTTAGGTTAGGTTGGGTTAAGTTTGGATTGTTAAGCTAGTTTTGTGTATATTTTTTCAATGTCGAATTCTTTGATTTTGGTGATGGTTAGGTTTGGTAAGGTAAGCGAGGTTTGTGTATATTATTGCATTGTCGAATTCTTTGATTTTGGTGATAGTCAGGCTTGGTTGGGTTAGGTTTGGAGAGGTTAGCGAGTTTTGTGTAAATCTTACTATCTCGAATTCTTCGATTTCGGTGACGGTTAGGTTAGGTTGGGTTAAGTTTAGTGCGGTAAGCGAGTTTCAAGTATATTTTTGCAATGTCGAATTCTTTGATTTCCGTGATGGTTAGGTTAGGTTGGGTTAGGTTTGGTGAGGTTAGCGAGTTTTGTGTATATTTTTTCGATGTCAAATTTTTTGATTTCGGTGATGGTTAGGTTGGGTTGGGTTACGTTTGGTGAGGTAAGCGAGTTTCGTGTATATTTTGGAAATGTCGAATTCTTTGATTTCAGTGATGGTTAGGTTTGGATGGGTTAGGTATGATGAGGTAAGCGAGATTTGTGTATATTATTGCATTGTCGAATTCTTTGATTTTGGTGATAGTTAGGCTTGGTTGGGATAGGTTTGGTAATGTAAGCGAGTTTTGCGTAAATATTTTTATCTCGAATTCTTCGATTTCGGTGACGGTAAGGTTAGGTTGAGTTAAGTTTGGATTGTTAAGCTAGTTTTGTGTATATTTTTGCAATGTCGAATTCTTTGATTTCGGTGATGGTTAGGTTTGGTTGGGTTAGGTTTGGTGGAGTAAGCGAGATTTGTGTATATTATTGCATTGTCGAATTCTTTGATTTTGGTGATAGTTAGGCTTGGTTGGGTTAGGTTTGGTGAGGTTAGCGAGTTTTGTGTAAATCTTACAATCTCGAATTCTTCGATTTTGGTGACGGTAAGGTTTGGTTGGGTTAAGTTTGGTGCGGTAAGCGAGTTTCAAGTATATTTTTGCAATGTCGAATTCTTTGATTTCCGTGATGGTTAGGTTAGGTTGGGTTAGGTTTGGTGAGGTTAGCGAGTTTTGTGTATATTTTTTCGATGTCAAATTTTTTGATTTCGGTGATGGTTAGGTTGGGTTGGGTTACGTTTGGTGAGGTAAGCGAGTTTCGTGTATATTTTGGAAATGTCGAATTCTTTGATTTCAGTGATGGTTAGGTTTGGATGGGTTAGGTATGATGAGGTAAGCGAGATTTGTGTATATTATTGCATTGTCGAATTCTTTGATTTTGGTGATAGTTAGGCTTGGTTGGGTTAGGTTTGGTGAGGTAAGCGAGTTTTGTGTATATTTTTGCGATGTCGAATTCTTTAATTTCGTTGATAGTTAGGCTAGGTTGGGATAGGTTTGGTAATGTAAGCGAGTTTTGCGTAAATATTTTTATCTCGAATTCTTCGATTTCGGTGACGGTAAGGTTAGGTTGAGTTAAGTTTGGATTGTTAAGCTAGTTTTGTGTATATTTTTGCAATGTCGAATTCTTTGATTTTGGTGATAGTTAGGCTTGGTTGGGTTAGGTTTGGTGAGGTTAGCGAGTTTTGTGTAAATCTTACAATCTCGAATTCTTCGATTTTGGTGACGGTTAGGTTTGGTTGGGTTAAGTTTGGTGCGGTAAGCGAGTTTCAAGTATATTTTTGCAATGTCGAATTCTTTGATTTCCGTGATGGTTAGGTTAGGTTGGGTTAGGTTTGGTGAGGTTAGCGAGTTTTGTGTATATTTTTTTGATGTCGAATTTTTTGATTTCGGTGATGATTAGGTTGGGTTGGGTTACGTTTGGTGAGGTAAGCGAGTTTCGTGTATATTTTGGAAATGTCGATATCTTTGATTTCGGTGATGGTTAGGTTTGGTTGGGTTAGGTTTGGTGAGGTAAGCGAGATTTGTGTATATTATTGCATTGTCGAATTCGTTGATTTTGGTGATAGTTAGGCTTGGTTGGGTTAGGTTTGGTGAGGTTAGCGAGTTTTGTGTAAATCTAACAATCTCGAATTCTTCGATTTTGGTGACGGTTAGGTTTGGTTGGGTTAAGTTTGGTGCGGTAAGCGAGTTTCAAGTATATTTTTGCAATGTCGAAATCTTTGATTTCGGTGACGGTTAGGTTGGGTTGGGTTAGGTTTGGTGAGGTAAGCGAGTTTTGTGTAAATCTTAAAATATCGAATTCATTGATTTCGGTGATGGTTAGGTTAGGTTGGGTTAAGTTTGGTGAGGTAAACGAGTTTTTTGTATATTTTTGCAATGTCGAATTCTTTGATTTGGGTGACGGTAAGGTTGGGTTGGGTTAGGTTTGGTGAGGTTAGCGAGTTTTGTGTAAATCTTACAATCTCGAATTCTTCGATTTTGGTGACGGTTAGGTTTGGTTGGGTTAAGTTTGGTGCGGTAAGCGAGTTTCAAGTATATTTTTGCAATGTCGAATTCTTTGATTTCCGTGATGGTTAGGTTAGGTTGGGTTAGGTTTGGTTAGGTTAGCGAGTTTTGTGTATATTTTTGCAATGTCGAATTTTTTGATTTCGGTGATGGTTAGGTTGGGTTGGGTTACGTTTGGTGAGGTAAGCGAGTTTCGTGTATATTTTGGAAATGTCGATATCTTTGATTTCGGTGATGGTTAGGTTTGGTTGGGTTAGGTTTGGTGAGGTAAGCGAGATTTGTGTATATTATTGCATTGTCGAATTCGTTGATTTTGGTGATAGTTAGGCTTGTTTGGGTTAGGTTTGGTAGTGTAAGCGAGTTTTGCGTAAATCTTTTTATCTCGAATTCTTCGATTTCGGTGACGGTTAGGTTAGGTTGGGTTAAGTTTGGATTGTTAAGCTAGTTTTGTGTATATTTTTTTAATGTCGAATTCTTTGATTTTGGTGATGGTTAGGTTTGGTGAGGTAAGCGAGATTTGTGTATATTATTGCATTGTCGAATTCTTTGATTTTGGTGATAGTCAGGCTTGGTTGGGTTAGGTTTGGTGAGGTTAGCGAGTTTTGTGTAAATCTTACAATCTCGAATTCTTCGATTTCGGTGACGGTTAGGTTAGGTACGGTTAAGTTTGGTGCGGTAAGCGAGTTTCAAGTTTATTTTTGAAATGTCGAATTCTTTGATTTCCGTGATGGCTAGGTTAGGTTGGGTTAGGTTTGGTGAGGTTAGCGAGTTTTGTCTATATTTTTGCGATGTCGAATTCTTTGATTTCGGTGATAGTTAGGCTAGGTTGGGATAGGTTTGGTAATGTAAGCGAGTTTTGCGTAAATATTTTTATCTCGAATTCTTCGATTTCGGTGACGGTTAGGTTAGGTTGGGTTAAGTTTGGATTGTTAAGCTAGTTTTGTGTATATTTTTGCAATGTCGAATTCTTTGATTTCCGTGATGGTTAGGTAAGGTTGGGTTAGGTTTGGTGAGGTTAGCGAGTTTTGTGTGAATCTTAAAATATCGAATTCATTGATTTCGGTGATGGTTAGGTTAGGTTGGGTTAGGTTCGGTGAGGTAAGCGAGTTTTGTGTATATGATTGCGTTGTCGAATTTTTTGATTTCGGTGATGGTTAGGCTTGGTTGGGTTAGGTTTGGTAGTGTAAGCGAGTTTTGCGTAAATCTTTTTATCTCGAATTCTTCGATTTCGGTGACGGTTAGGTTAGGTTGGGTTAAGTTTGGATTGTTAAGCTTGTTTTGTGTATATTTTTGCAATATCAAATTCATTGATTTCGGTGATGGTTAGTTTAGGTTGGGTTAGGTTCGGTGAGGTTAGCGATTTTTGTGTATATTTTTTCGATGTCGAATTCTTTAATTTCGGTGATAGTAAGGCTAGGTTTCGTAAGGTTTGGTGAGGTAAGCGAGTTTTGTGTATATTTTTGCGATGTCGAATTCTTTGATTTCGGTGATGGTTAGGTTGGGTTGGATTACGTTTGGTGAGGTAAGCGAGTTTCGTGTATATTTTTGCAATGTCGAATTCTTTGATTTCGGTGATAGTTAGGCTAGGTTGGGTTAGGTTTGGTGAGGTTAGCGAGTTTTGTGTATATTTTTGCATTGTCGAATTCTTTGATTTCGGTGATAGTTAGGCTAGGTTGGGATAGGTTTGGTAATGTAAGCGAGTTTTGCGTAAATCTTTTTATCTCAAATTCTTCGATTTAGGTGACGGTTAGGTAAGGTTGGGTTAAGTTTGGATTGTTAAGCTAGTTTCGTGTATATTTTTGCAATGTCGAATTCTTTGATTTCGGTGACGGTTAGGTTGGGTTGGGTTAGGTTTGGTGAGGTAAGCGAGTTTTGTGTAAATCTTAAAATATCGAATTCATTGATTTCGGTGATGGTTAGGTTAGGTTAGGTTGGGTTAGGTTCGGTGAGGTAAGCGAGTTTTGTGTATATGATTGCATTGTCGAATTTTTTGATTTCGGTGATAGTTAGGCTTGGTTGGGTTAGGTTTGGTGAGGTTAGCGAGTTTTGTGTAAATCTTACAATCTCGAATTCTTCGATTTCGGTGACGGTTAGGTTAGGTTGGGTTAAGTTTGGTGCGGTAAGCGAGTTTCAAGTATATTTTTGCAATGTCGAATTCTTTGATTTCCGTGATGGTTAGGTTAGGTTGGGTTAGGTTTGGTGAGGTAAGCGAGATTTGTGTATATTATTGCATTGTCGAATTCGTTGATTTTGGTGATAGTTAGGCTTGTTTGGGTTAGGTTTGGTAGTGTAAGCGAGTTTTGCGTAAATATTTTTATCTCGAATTCTTCGATTTCGGTGACGGTAAGGTTATGTTGAGTTAAGTTTGGATTGTAAAGCTAGTTTTGTGTATATTTTTGCAATGTCGAATTCTTTGATTTCGGTGATGGTTAGGTTTGGTTGGGTTAGGTTTGGTGAGGTAAGCGAGATTTGTGTATATTATTGCATTGTCGAATTCTTTGATTTTGGTGATAGTTAGGCTTGGTTGGGTTAGGTTTGGTGAGGTAAGCGAGTTTTGTGTAAATCTTAAAATATCGAATTCATTGATTTCGGTGATGGTTAGGTAAGGATGGGTTAGGTTCGGTGAGGTAAGCGAGTTTTGTGTATATGATTGCATTGTCGAATTTTTTGATTTCGGTGATAGTTAGGCTTGGTTGGGTTAGGTTTGGTAGTGTAAGCGAGTTTTGCGTAAATCTTTTTATCTCGAATTCTTCGATTTCGGTGACGGTTAGGTTAGGTTGGGTTAAGTTTGGATTGTTAAGCTAGTTTTGTGTATATTTTTTCAATGTCGAATTCTTTGATTTTGGTGATGGTTAGGTTTGGTAAGGTAAGCGAGGTTTGTGTATATTATTGCATTGTCGAATTCTTTGATTTTGGTGATAGTCAGGCTTGGTTGGGTTAGGTTTGGAGAGGTTAGCGAGTTTTGTGTAAATCTTACTATCTCGAATTCTTCGATTTCGGTGACGGTTAGGTTAGGTTGGGTTAAGTTTAGTGCGGTAAGCGAGTTTCAAGTATATTTTTGCAATGTTAAATTCTTTGATTTCCGTGATGGTTAGGTTAGGTTGGGTTAGGTTTGGTGAGGTTAGCGAGTTTTGTGTATATTTTTGCGATGTCGAATTCTTTGATTTCGGTGATAGTTAGGCTAGGTTGGGACAGGTTTGGTAATGTAAGCGAGTTTTGCGTAAATATTTTTATCTCGAATTCTTCGATTTCGGTGACGGTAAGGTTAGGTTGAGTTAAGTTTGGATTGTTAAGCTAGTTTTGTGTATATTTTTGCAATGTCGAATTCTTTGATTTCGGTGATGGTTAGGTTTGGTTGGGTTAGGTTTGGTGGAGTAAGCGAGATTTGTGTATATTATTGCATTGTCGAATTCTTTGATTTTGGTGATAGTTAGGCTTGGTTGGGTTAGGTTTGGTGAGGTTAGCGAGTTTTGTGTAAATCTTACAATCTCGAATTCTTCGATTTTGGTGACGGTAAGGTTTGGTTGGGTTAAGTTTGGTGCGGTAAGCGAGTTTCAAGTATATTTTTGCAATGTCGAATTCTTTGATTTCCGTGATGGTTAGGTTAGGTTGGGTTAGGTTTGGTGAGGTTAGCGAGTTTTGTGTATATTTTTTCGATGTCAAATTTTTTGATTTCGGTGATGGTTAGGTTGGGTTGGGTTACGTTTGGTGAGGTAAGCGAGTTTCGTGTATATTTTGGAAATGTCGAATTCTTTGATTTCGGTGATGGTTAGGTTTGGATGGGTTAGGTTTGATGAGGTAAGCGAGATTTGTGTATATTATTGCATTGTCAAATTCTTTGATTTTGGTGATAGTTAGGCTTGGTTGGGTTAGGTTTGGTGAGGTTAGCGAGTTTTGTGTATATTTTTGCGATGTCGAATTCTTTAATTTCGTTGATAGTTAGGCTAGGTTGGGATAGGTTTGGTAATGTAAGCGAGTTTTGCGTAAATATTTTTATCTCGAATTCTTCGATTTCGGTGACGGTAAGGTTAGGTTGAGTTAAGTTTGGATTGTTAAGCTAGTTTTGTGTATATTTTTGCAATGTCGAATTCTTTGATTTTGGTGATAGTTAGGCTTGGTTGGGTTAGGTTTGGTGAGGTTAGCGAGTTTTGTGTAAATCTTACAATCTCGAATTCTTCGATTTTGGTGACGGTTAGGTTTGGTTGGGTTAAGTTTGGTGCGGTAAGCGAGTTTCAAGTATATTTTTGCAATGTCGAATTCTTTGATTTCCGTGATGGTTAGGTTAGGTTGGGTTAGGTTTGGTGAGGTTAGCGAGTTTTGTGTATATTTTTTTGATGTCGAATTTTTTGATTTCGGTGATGATTAGGTTGGGTTGGGTTACGTTTGGTGAGGTAAGCGAGTTTCGTGTATATTTTGGAAATGTCGATATCTTTGATTTCGGTGATGGTTAGGTTTGGTTGGGTTAGGTTTGGTGAGGTAAGCGAGATTTGTGTATATTATTGCATTGTCGAATTCGTTGATTTTGGTGATAGTTAGGCTTGGTTGGGTTAGGTTTGGTGAGGTTAGCGAGTTTTGTGTAAATCTAACAATCTCGAATTCTTCGATTTTGGTGACGGTTAGGTTTGGTTGGGTTAAGTTTGGTGCGGTAAGCGAGTTTCAAGTATATTTTTGCAATGTCGAAATCTTTGATTTCGGTGACGGTTAGGTTGGGTTGGGTTAGGTTTGGTGAGGTAAGCGAGTTTTTTGTATATTTTTGCAATGTCGAATTCTTTGATTTGGGTGACGGTAAGGTTGGGTTGGGTTAGGTTTGGTGAGGTTAGCGAGCTTCTTGTATATTTTTGCAATGTCGAATTCATTGAATTCGGCGATGGTTAGGTTGGGTTGGGTTACGTTTGGTGAGGTAAGCGAGTTTCGTGTATATTTTTGCAATGTCGAATTCTTTGATTTCGGTGATAGTTAGGCTTGGTTGGGTTAGGTTTGGTAGTGTAAGCGAGTTTTGCGTAAATCTTTTTATCTCGAATTCTTCGATTTCGGTGACGGTTAGGTTAGGTTGGGTTAAGTTTGGATTGTTAAGCTAGTTTTGTGTATATTTTTTCAATGTCGAATTCTTTGATTTTGGTGATGGTTAGGTTTGGTGAGGTAAGCAAGATTTGTGTATATTATTGCATTGTCGAATTCTTTGATTTTGGTGATAGTCAGGCTTGGTTGGGTTAGGTTTGGTGAGGTTAGCGAGTTTTGTGTAAATCTTACAATCTCGATTTCTTCGATTTCGGTGACGGTTAGGTTAGGTTGGGTTAAGTTTGGTGCGGTAAGCGAGTTTCAAGTATATTTTTGCAATGTCGAATTCTTTGATTTTCGTGATGGTTAGGTTAGGTTGGGTTAGGTTTGGTGAGGTTAGCGAGTTTTGTGTATATTTTTGCATTGTCGAATTCTTTGATTTCGGTGATAGTTAGGCTAGGTTGGGATAGGTTTGGTAATGTAAGCGAGTTTTGCGTAAATCTTTTTATCTCAAATTCTTCGATTTAGGTGACGGTTAGGTAAGGTTGGGTTAAGTTTGGATTGATAAGCCAGTTTCGTGTATATTTTTGCAATGTCGAATTCTTTGATTTCGGTGACGGTTAGGTTGGGCTGGGTTAGGTTTGGTGAGGTAAGCGAGTTTTGTGTAAATCTTAAAATATCGAATTCATTGATTTCGGTGATGGTTAGGTTAGGATGGGTTAGGTTCGGTGAGGTAAGCGAGTTTTGTGTATATGATTGCATTGTCGAATTTTTTGATTTCGGTGATAGTTAGGCTTGGTTGGGTTAGGTTTGGTAGTGTAAGCGAGTTTTGCGTAAATCTTTTTATCTCGAATTCTTCGATTTCGGTGACGGTTAGGTTAGGTTGGGTTAAGTTTGGATTGTTAAGCTAGTTTTGTGTATATTTTTTCAATGTCGAATTCTTTGATTTTGGTGATGGTTAGGTTTGGTGAGGTAAGCGAGATTTGTGTATATTATTGCATTGTCGAATTCTTTGATTTTGGTGATAGTCAGGCTTGGTTGGGTTAGGTTTGGTGAGGTTAGCGAGTTTTGTGTAAATCTTACAATCTCGAATTCTTCGATTTCGGTGACGGTTAGGTTAGGTACGGTTAAGTTTGGTGCGGTAAGCGAGTTTCAAGTATATTTTTGAAATGTCGAATTCTTTGATTTCCGTGATGGCTAGGTTAGGTTGGGTAAGGTTTGGTGAGGTTAGCGAGTTTTGTCTATATTTTTGCGATGTCGAATTCTTTGATTTCGGTGATAGTTAGGCTAGGTTGGGATAGGTTTGGTAATGTAAGCGAGTTTTGCGTAAATCTTTTTATCTCAAATTCTTCGATTTCGGTGACGGTTAGGTTAGGTTGGGTTAAGTTTGGATTGTTAAGCTAGTTTTGTGTATATTTTTTCAATGTCGAATTCTTTGATTTCGGTGATGGTTAGGTTGGGTTGGGTTACGTTTGGTGAGGTAAGCGAGTTTTGTGTATATTTTGGAAATGTCGATATCTTTGATTTCGGTGATGGTTAGGTTTGGTTGGGTTAGGTTTGGTGAGGTAAGCGAGATTTGTGTATATTATTGCATTGTCGAATTCGTTGATTTTGGTGATAGTTAGGCTTGGTTGGGTTAGGTTTGGTAGTGAAAGCGAGTTTTGCGTAAATCTTTTTATCTCGAATTCTTCGATTTCGGTGACGGTTAGGTTAGGTTGGGTTAAGTTTGGATTGTTAAGCTAGTTTTGTGTATATTTTTTTAATGTCGAATTCTTTGATTTTGGTGATGGTTAGGTTTGGTGAGGTAAGCGAGATTTGTGTATATTATTGCATTGTCGAATTCTTTGATTTTGGTGATAGTCAGGCTTGGTTGGGTTAGGTTTGGTGAGGTAAGCGAGTTTTGTGTAAATCTTACAATCTCGAATTCTTCGATTTCGGTGACGGTTAGGTTAGGTACGGTTAAGTTTGGTGCGGTAAGCGAGTTTCAAGTTTATTTTTGAAATGTCGAATTCTTTGATTTCCGTGATGGCTAGGTTAGGTTGGGTTAGGTTTGGTGAGGTTAGCGAGTTTTGTCTATATTTTTGCGATGTCGAATTCTTTGATTTCGGTGATAGTTAGGCTAGGTTAGGATAGGTTTGGTAATGTAAGCGAGTTTTGCGTAAATATTTTTATCTCGAATTCTTCGATTTCGGTGACGGTTAGGTTAGGTTGGGTTAAGTTTGGATTGTTAAGCTAGTTTTGTGTATATTTTTGCAATGTCGAATTCTTTGATTTCCGTGATGGTTAGGTAAGGTTGGGTTAGGTTTGGTGAGGTTAGCGAGTTTTGTGTGAATCTTAAAATATCGAATTCATTGATTTCGGTGATGGTTAGGTTAGGTTGGGTTAGGTTCGGTGAGGTAAGCGAGTTTTGTGTATATGATTGCGTTGTCGAATTTTTTGATTTCGGTGATAGTTAGGCTTGGTTGGGTTAGGTTTGGTAGTGTAAGCGAGTTTTGCGTAAATCTTTTTATCTCAAATTCTTCGATTTAGGTGACGGTTAGGTAAGGTTGGGTTAAGTTTGGATTGTTAAGCTAGTTTCGTGTATATTTTTGCAATGTCGAATTCTTTGATTTCGGTGACGGTTAGGTTGGGTTGGGTTAGGTTTGGTGAGGTAAGCGAGTTTTGTGTAAATCCCTAAATATCGAATTCATTGATTTCGGTGATGGTTAGGTTAGGATGGGTTAGGTTCGGTGAGGTAAGCGAGTTTTGTGTATATGATTGCATTGTCGAATTTTTTGATTTCGGTGATAGTTAGGCTTGGTTGGGTTAGGTTTGGTAGTGTAAGCGAGTTTTGCGTAAATCTTTTTATCTCGAATTCTTCGATTTCGGTGACGGTTAGGTTAGGTTGGGTTAAGTTTGGATTGTTAAGCTAGTTTTGTGTATATTTTTTCAATGTCGAATTCTTTGATTTTGGTGATGGTTAGGTTTGGTGAGGTAAGCGAGATTTGTGTATATTATTGCATTGTCGAATTCTTTGATTTTGGTGATAGTCAGGCTTGGTTGGGTTAGGTTTGGTGAGGTTAGCGAGTTTTGTGTAAATCTTACAATCTCGAATTCTTCGATTTCGGTGACGGTTAGGTTAGGTACGGTTAAGTTTGGTGCGGTAAGCGAGTTTCAAGTATATTTTTGAAATGTCGAATTCTTTGATTTCCGTGATGGCTAGGTTAGGTTGGGTTAGGTTTGGTGAGGTTAGCGAGTTTTGTCTATATTTTTGCGATGTCGAATTCTTTGATTTCGGTGATAGTTAGGCTAGGTTGGGATAGGTTTGGTAATGTAAGCGAGTTTTGCGTAAATCTTTTTATCTCAAATTCTTCGATTTCGGTGACGGTTAGGTTAGGTTGGGTTAAGTTTGGATTGTTAAGCTAGTTTTGTGTATATTTTTTCAATGTCGAATTCTTTGATTTTGGTGATGGTTAGGTTTGGTGAGGTAAGCGAGATTTGTGTATATTTTTGCATTGTCGAATTCTTTGATTTTGGTGATAGTTAGGCTTGGTTGGGTTAGGTTTGGTGAGGTTAGCGAGTTTTGTGTAAATCTTACAATCTCGAATTCTTCGATTTTGGTGACGGTAAGGTTTGGTTGGGTTAAGTTTGGTGCGGTTAGCGAGTTTCAAGTATATTTTTGCAATGTCGAATTCTTTGATTTCCGTGATGGTTAGGTTAGGTTGGGTTAGGTTTGGTGAGGTTAGCGAGTTTTGTGTATATTTTTTCGATGTCAAATTTTTTGATTTCGGTGATGGTTAGGTTGGGTTGGGTTACGTTTGGTGAGGTAAGCGAGTTTCGTGTATATTTTGGAAATGTCGAATTCTTTGATTTCGGTGATAGTTAGGTTTGGATGGGTTAGGTTTGGTGAGGTAAGCGAGATTTGTGTATATTATTGCATTGTCGAATTCTTTGATTTTGGTGATAGTTAGGCTTGGTTGGGTTAGGTTTGGTGAGGTTAGCGAGTTTTGTGTATATTTTTGCGATGTCGAATTCTTTAATTTCGTTGATAGTTAGGCTAGGTTGGGATAGGTTTGGTAATGTAAGCGAGTTTTGCGTAAATATTTTTTTCTCGAATTCTTCGATTTCGGTGACGGTAAGGTTAGGTTGAGTTAAGTTTGGATTGTTAAGCTAGTTTTGTGTATATTTTTGCAATGTCGAATTCTTTGATTTTGGTGATAGTTAGGCTTGGTTGGGTTAGGTTTGGTGAGGTTAGCGAGTTTTGTGTAAATCTTACAATCTCGAATTCTTCGATTTTGGTGACGGTTAGGTTTGGTTGGGTTAAGTTTGGTGCGGTAAGCGAGTTTCAAGTATATTTTTGCAATGTCGAATTCTTTGATTTCCGTGATGGTTAGGTTAGGTTGGGTTAGGTTTGGTGAGGTTAGCGAGTTTTGTGTATATTTTTGCAATGTCGAATTTTTTGATTTCGGTGATGGTTAGGTTGGGTTGGGTTACGTTTGGTGAGGTAAGCGAGTTTCGTGTATATTTTGGAAATGTCGATATCTTTGATTTCGGTGATGGTTAGGTTTGGTGAGGTAAGCGAGATTTGTGTATATTATTGCATTGTCGAATTCGTTGATTTTGGTGATAGTTAGGCTTGGTTGGGTTAGGTTTGGTAGTGTAAGCGAGTTTTGCGTAAATCTTTTTATCTCGAATTCTTCGATTTCGGTGACGGTTAGGTTAGGTTGGGTTAAGTTTGGATTGTTAAGCTAGTTTTGTGTATATTTTTTTAATGTCGAATTCTTTGATTTTGGTGATGGTTAGGTTTGGTGAGGTAAGCGAGATTTGTGTATATTATTGCATTGTCGAATTCTTTGATTTTGGTGATAGTCAGGCTTGGTTGGGTTAGGTTTGGTGAGGTTAGCGAGTTTTGTGTAAATCTTACAATCTCGAATTCTTCGATTTCGGTGACGGTTAGGTTAGGTACGGTTAAGTTTGGTGCGGTAAGCGAGTTTCAAGTTTATTTTTGAAATGTCGAATTCTTTGATTTCCGTGATGGCTAGGTTAGGTTGGGTTAGGTTTGGTGAGGTTAGCGAGTTTTGTCTATATTTTTGCGATGTCGAATTCTTTGATTTCGGTGATAGTTAGGCTAGGTTGGGATAGGTTTGGTAATGTAAGCGAGTTTTGCGTAAATATTTTTATCTCGAATTCTTCGATTTCGGTGACGGTTAGGTTAGGTTGGGTTAAGTTTGGATTGTTAAGCTAGTTTTGTGTATATTTTTGCAATGTCGAATTCTTTGATTTCCGTGATGGTTAGGTAAGGTTGGGTTAGGTTTGGTGAGGTTAGCGAGTTTTGTGTGAATCTTAAAATATCGAATTCATTGATTTCGGTGATGGTTAGGTTAGGTTGGGTTAGGTTCGGTGAGGTAAGCGAGTTTTGTGTATATGATTGCGTTGTCGAATTTTTTGATTTCGGTGATAGTTAGGCTTGGTTGGGTTAGGTTTGGTAGTGTAAGCGAGTTTTGCGTAAATCTTTTTATCTCAAATTCTTCGATTTAGGTGACGGTTAGGTAAGGTTGGGTTAAGTTTGGATTGTTAAGCTAGTTTCGTGTATATTTTTGCAATGTCGAATTCTTTGATTTCGGTGACGGTTAGGTTGGGTTGGGTTAGGTTTGGTGAGGTAAGCGAGTTTTGTGTAAATCCCTAAATATCGAATTCATTGATTTCGGTGATGGTTAGGTTAGGATGGGTTAGGTTCGGTGAGGTAAGCGAGTTTTGTGTATATGATTGCATTGTCGAATTTTTTGATTTCGGTGATAGTTAGGCTTGGTTGGGTTAGGTTTGGTAGTGTAAGCGAGTTTTGCGTAAATCTTTTTATCTCGAATTCTTCGATTTCGGTGACGGTTAGGTTAGGTTGGGTTAAGTTTGGATTGTTAAGCTAGTTTTGTGTATATTTTTTCAATGTCGAATTCTTTGATTTTGGTGATGGTTAGGTTTGGTGAGGTAAGCGAGATTTGTGTATATTATTGCATTGTCGAATTCTTTGATTTTGGTGATAGTCAGGCTTGGTTGGGTTAGGTTTGGTGAGGTTAGCGAGTTTTGTGTAAATCTTACAATCTCGAATTCTTCGATTTCGGTGACGGTTAGGTTAGGTACGGTTAAGTTTGGTGCGGTAAGCGAGTTTCAAGTATATTTTTGAAATGTCGAATTCTTTGATTTCCGTGATGGCTAGGTTAGGTTGGGTTAGGTTTGGTGAGGTTAGCGAGTTTTGTCTATATTTTTGCGATGTCGAATTCTTTGATTTCGGTGATAGTTAGGCTAGGTTGGGATAGGTTTGGTAATGTAAGCGAGTTTTGCGTAAATCTTTTTATCTCAAATTCTTCGATTTCGGTGACGGTTAGGTTAGGTTGGGTTAAGTTTGGATTGTTAAGCTAGTTTTGTGTATATTTTTTCAATGTCGAATTCTTTGATTTTGGTGATGGTTAGGTTTGGTGAGGTAAGCGAGATTTGTGTATATTATTGCATTGTCGAATTCTTTGATTTTGGTGATAGTTAGGCTTGGTTGGGTTAGGTTTGGTGAGGTTAGCGAGTTTTGTGTAAATCTTACAATCTCGAATTCTTCGATTTTGGTGACGGTAAGGTTTGGTTGGGTTAAGTTTGGTGCGGTTAGCGAGTTTCAAGTATATTTTTGCAATGTCGAATTCTTTGATTTCCGTGATGGTTAGGTTAGGTTGGGTTAGGTTTGGTGAGGTTAGCGAGTTTTGTGTATATTTTTTCGATGTCAAATTTTTTGATTTCGGTGATGGTTAGGTTGGGTTGGGTTACGTTTGGTGAGGTAAGCGAGTTTCGTGTATATTTTGGAAATGTCGAATTCTTTGATTTCGGTGATGGTTAGGTTTGGATGGGTTAGGTTTGGTGAGGTAAGCGAGATTTGTGTATATTATTGCATTGTCGAATTCTTTGATTTTGGTGATAGTTAGGCTTGGTTGGGTTAGGTTTGGTGAGGTTAGCGAGTTTTGTGTATATTTTTGCGATGTCGAATTCTTTAATTTCGTTGATAGTTAGGCTAGGTTGGGATAGGTTTGGTAATGTAAGCGAGTTTTGCGTAAATATTTTTTTCTCGAATTCTTCGATTTCGGTGACGGTAAGGTTAGGTTGAGTTAAGTTTGGATTGTTAAGCTAGTTTTGTGTATATTTTTGCAATGTCGAATTCTTTGATTTTGGTGATAGTTAGGCTTGGTTGGGTTAGGTTTGGTGAGGTTAGCGAGTTTTGTGTAAATCTTACAATCTCGAATTCTTCGATTTTGGTGACGGTTAGGTTTGGTTGGGTTAAGTTTGGTGCGGTAAGCGAGTTTCAAGTATATTTTTGCAATGTCGAATTCTTTGATTTCCGTGATGGTTAGGTTAGGTTGGGTTAGGTTTGGTGAGGTTAGCGAGTTTTGTGTATATTTTTGCAATGTCGAACTTTTTGATTTCGGTGATGGTTAGGTTGGGTTGGGTTACGTTTGGTGAGGTAAGCGAGTTTCGTGTATATTTTGGAAATGTCGATATCTTTGATTTCGGTGATGGTTAGGTTTGGTTGGGTTAGGTTTGGTGAGGTAAGCGAGATTTGTGTATATTATTGCATTGTCGAATTCGTTGATTTTGGTGATAGTTAGGCTTGGTTGGGTTAGGTTTGGTAGTGTAAGCGAGTTTTGCGTAAATCTTTTTATCTCGAATTCTTCGATTTCGGTGACGGTTAGGTTAGGTTGGGTTAAGTTTGGATTGTTAAGCTAGTTTTGTGTATATTTTTTTAATGTCGAATTCTTTGATTTTGGTGATGGTTAGGTTTGGTGAGGTAAGCGAGATTTGTGTATATTATTGCATTGTCGAATTCTTTGATTTTGGTGATAGTCAGGCTTGGTTGGGTTAGGTTTGGTGAGGTTAGCGAGTTTTGTGTAAATCTTACAATCTCGAATTCTTCGATTTCGGTGACGGTTAGGTTAGGTTGGGTTAAGTTTGGTGCGGTAAGCGAGTTTCAAGTATATTTTTGCAATGTCGAATTCTTTGATTTCCGTGATGGTTAGGTTAGGTTGGGTTAGGTTTGGTGAGGTTAGCGAGTTTTGTGTATATTTTTGCGATGTCGAATTCTTTATATTCGGTGATAGTTAGGCTAGGTTGGGATAGGTTTGGTAATGTAAGCGAGTTTTGCGTAAATATTTTTATCTCGAATTCTTCGATTTCGGTGACGGTAAGGTTATGTTGAGTTAAGTTTGGATTGTAAAGCTAGTTTTGTGTATATTTTTGCAATGTCGAATTCTTTGATTTCGGTGATGGTTAGGTTTGGTTGGGTTAGGTTTGGTGAGGTAAGCGAGATTTGTGTATATTATTGCATTGTCGAATTCTTTGATTTTGGTGACAGTTAGGCTTGGTTGGGTTAGGTTTGGTGAGGTTAGCGAGTTTTGTGTAAATCTTACAATCTCGAATTCTTCGATTTCGGTGACGGTTAGGTTAGGTTGGGTTAAGTTTGGTGCGGTAAGCGAGTTTCAAGTATATTTTTGCAATGTCGAATTCTTTGATTTCCGTGATGGTTAGGTTAGGTTGGGTTAGGTTTGGTGATGTTAGCGAGTTTTGTGTATATTTTTGCATTGTCGAATTCTTTGATTTCGGTGATAGTTAGGCTAGGTTGGGATAGGTTTGGTAATGTAAGCGAGTTTTGCGTAAATCTTTTTATCTCAAATTCTTCGATTTAGGTGACGGTTAGGTTGGGTTGGGTTAGGTTTGGTGAGGTAAGCGAGTTTTGTGTAAATCTTAAAATATCAAATTCATTGATTTCGGTGATGGTTAGGTTAGGTTGGGTTAGGTTCGGTGAGGTAAGCGAGTTTTGTGTATATGATTGCATTGTCGAATTTTTTGATTTCGGTGATAGTTAGGCTTGGTTGGGTTAGGTTTGGTAGTGTAAGCGAGTTTTGCGTAAATCTTTTTATCTCGAATTCTTCGATTTCGGTGACGGTTAGGTTAGGTTGGGTTAAGTTTGGATTGTTAAGCTTGTTTTGTGTATATTTTTTTAATGTCAAATTCTTTGATTTTGGTGATGGTTAGGTTTGGTGAGGTAAGCGAGATTTGTGTATATTATTGCATTGTCGAATTCTTTGATTTTGGTGATAGTCAGGCTTGGTTGGGTTAGGTTTGGTGAGGTTAGCGAGTTTTATGTAAATCTTACAATCTCGAATTCTTCGATTTCGGTGACGGTTAGGTTAGGTTGGGTTAAGTTTGGTGCGGTAAGCGAGTTTCAAGTATATTTTTGCAATGTCGAATTCTTTGATTTCCGTGATGGTTAGGTTAGGTTGGGTTAGGTTTGGTGAGGTTAGCGAGTTTTGTGTATATTTTTGCGATGTCGAATTCTTTAATTTCGGTGATAGTTAGGCTAGGTTGGGTTAAGTTTGGTGCGGTAAGCGAGTTTCAAGTATATTTTTGCAATGTCGAATTCTTTGATTTCGGTGATGGTTAGGTTTGGTTGGCTTAGGTTTGGTGAGGTAAGCGAGATTTGTGTATATTATTGCATTGTCGAATTCTTTGATTTTGGTGATAGTTAGGCTTGGTTGGGTTAGGTTTGGTGAGGTTAGCGAGTTTTGTGTAAATCTTACAATCTCAAATTCTTCGATTTCGGTGACGGTTAGGTTTGGTTGGGTTAAGTTTGGTGCGGTAAGCGAGTTTCAAGTATATTTTTGCAATGTCGAATTCTTTGATTTCCGTGATGGTTAGGTTAGGTTGGGTTAGGTTTGGTGATGTTAGCGAGTTTTGTGTATATTTTTTCGATGTCGAATTTTTTGATTTCGGTGATGGTTAGGTTGGGTTGGGTTACGTTTGGTGAGGTTAGCGAGTTTCGTGTATATTTTGGCAATGTCGAATTCTTTGATTTCGGTGATGTTCAGGTTAGGTTGGGTTAGGTTTGGTGAGGTTTGCCAGTTTTGTGTATATTATTGCATTGTCGAATTCTTTGATTTCGGTGATAGTTAGGCTAGGTTGGGTTAGGTTTAGTGAGGTTAGCGAGTTTTGTGTATATTTTTGCATTTTCGAATTCTTTGATTTCGGTGATAGTTAGGCTAGGTTGCGTAAGGTTTGGTAATGTAAGCGAGTTTTGCGTAAATCTTTTTATCTCGAATTCTTCGATTTCCGTGACGGTAAGGTTAGGTTGGGTTAAGTTTGGTGCGGTAAGCGAGTTTCAAGTATATTTTTGCAATGTCGAATTCTTTGATTTCCGTGATGGTTAGGTTAGGTTGGGTTAGGTTTGGTGAGGTTAGCGAGTTTTGTGTATATTTTTTCGATGTCGAATTCTTTGATTTCGGTGATGGTTCGGTTGGGTTGGGTTACGTTTGGTGAGGTAAGCGAGTTTTGTGTATATTTTTGCGATGTCGAATTCTTTGATTTCGGTGATGGTAAGGTTGGGTTGGATTACGTTTGATGAGGTAAGCGAGTTTCGTGTATATTTTTGCAATGTCGAATTCTTATATTTCGGTGATAATTAGGTAAGGTTGGGTTAGGTTTGGTGAGGTTAGCGAGTTTTGTGTATATTTTTGCATTGTCGAATTCTTTGATTTCGGTGATAGTCAGGCTTGGTTGGGTTAGGTTTGGTTGGGTTAAGTTTGGTGCGGTAAGCGAGTTTCAAGTATATTTTTGCAATGTCGAATTCTTTGATTTCCGTGATGGTTAGGTTAGGTTGGGTTAGGTTTGGTGATGTTAGCGAGTTTTGTGTATATTTTTTCGATGTCGAATTTTTTGATTTCGGTGATGGTTAGGTTGGGTTGGGTTACGTTTGGTGAGGTTAGCGAGTTTCGTGTATATTTTGGCAATGTCGAATTCTTTGATTTCGGTGATGTTCAGGTTAGGTTGGGTTAGGTTCGGTGAGGTTTGCCAGTTTTGTGTATATTATTGCATTGTCGAATTCTTTGATTTCGGTGATAGTTAGGCTAGGTTGGGTTAGGTTTAGTGAGGTTAGCGAGTTTTGTGTATATTTTTGCATTTTCGAATTCTTTGATTTCGGTGATAGTTAGGCTAGGTTGGGATAGGTTTGGTAATGTAAGCGAGTTTTGCGTAAATCTTTTTATCTCAAATTCTTCGATTTAGGTGACGGTTAGGTAAGGTTGGGTTAAGTTTGGATTGTTAAGCTAGTTTCGTGTATATTTTTGCAATGTCGAATTCTTTGATTTCGGTGACGGTTAGGTTGGGTTGGGTTAGGTTTGGTGAGGTAAGCGAGTTTTGTGCAAATCTTAAAATATCGAATTCATTGATTTCGGTGATGGCTAGGTTAGGTTTGGTTAGGTTCGGTGAGGTAAGCGAGTTTTGTGTATATGATTGCATTGTCGAATTTTTTGATTTCGGTGATAGTTAGGCTTGGTTGGGTTAGGTTTGGTAGTGTAAGCGAGTTTTGCGTAAATCTTTTTATCTCGAATTCTTCGATTTCGGTGACGGTTAGGTTAGGTTGGGTTAAGTTTGGATTGTTAAGCTAGTTTTGTGTATATTTTTTCAATGTCGAATTCTTTGATTTTGGTGATGGTTAGGTTTGGTGAGGTAAGCGAGATTTGTGTATATTATTGCATTGTCGAATTCTTTGATTTTGGTGATAGTCAGGCTTGGTTGGGTTAGGTTTGGTGAGGTTAGCGAGTTTTGTGTAAATCTTACAATCTCGAATTCTTCGATTTCGGTGACGGTTAGGTTAGGTTGGGTTAAGTTTGGTGCGGTAAGCGAGTTTCAAGTATATTTTTGCAATGTCGAATTCTTTGATTTCCGTGATGGTTAGGTTAGGTTGGGTTAGGTTTGGTGAGGTTAGCGAGTTTTGTGTATATTTTTGCGATGTCGAATTCTTTGATTTCGGTGATAGTTAGGCTAGGTTGGGATAGGTTTGGTAATGTAAGCGAGTTTTGCGTAAATATTTTTATCTCGAATTCTTCGATTTCGGTGACGGTTAGGTTAGGTTGAGTTAAGTTTGGATTGTTAAGCTAGTTTTGTGTATATTTTTGCAATGTCGAATTTTTTGATTTCGGTGATAGTTAGGCTAGGTTGCGTAAGGTTTGGAAATGTAAGCGAGTTTTGCGTAAATCTTTTTATCTCGAATTCTTCGATTTCGGTGACGGTAAGGTTAGGTTTGGTTGGGTTAGGTTTGGTGAGGTAAGCGAGATTTGTGTATATTTTTTCGATGTCGAATTCTTTGATTTCGGTGATGGTTAGGTTGGGTTGGGTTAGGTTTGGTGAGGTTAGCGAGTTAGTGAACAGTACCGCAACATTCCTCATCGATGGTATTCGGATGCAAGCTCAAGATCTGCAGTCTACACACCAACTGCCTACCTGCGAATCACGAATGCTGTTTCAATTGGCGTCCAAGGCTGGACGTGGGTGGAGATGAGGGGAGTGAGGTTCTATAGCTGCTATTTTTCTCCTAGTGCAACAATAGAGGAGTTCAAGAGAGATCTCGTCTGCCTTGAAGATGACGTGAGAACATCGACCTTACCTGTTGTCGTTGCCGGAGATTTTAACTCAAAAGCTCCAGAGTGGGGCTCTCAAAAAACGGATCGCAGAGGTATTTTACTCTCTGAAATGGCATCGCATTTACATCTGCATGCGGCCAACGTAGGAAGTGCTTACACGTTCGTTCGGGGCAGCACCGGATCGGTCATCGATGTCACATTTGCAGGTGAAACAATAATTGGCAGGATCCGAAAATGGCAAGTGCTTGACAGCTACTCTCACAGCGACCATCGCTATATTGGCTTCGAGTTGGAAGATCGCCTCGCCGGGCCACAAATGTTACCTTCTAGTTCTGGCTGGGGAGCTCGTCAGCTGGACATCGTAGCTTTGGACGAAGCCGTTGCAGAACTAAGATCAAAAGTGACTGACGTCGCAAGCAGCGGGGTTGGAGCCGAAGACATTGCCAACTCATTAAATGACCTATTGAGTGAGAGCTGCGACGCATCGATGCCGAGACGCGGAGGTAAAAAGAGGCGCCCGGTCTTCTGGTGGACCGAAAACATCGCCATACTTCGCCGCGAGTGCTTAACCTGCAGACGCCGAGCACAACGACGGTCAAGCAATGAACAGCACAGAGTGAAATATCAAGAAGCCAGGATAGCTTTACGAAAAGCTATAAAAGAAAGTAAAGAGAGATGCTGGAAAGAGCTCTGCAAATCGATTGATGTGAATCCGTGGGGGAGCCCATATAAGATCATAAGGAAAAAGCTCCGAATTGGAACTGTCGATCCATATCTTGAAAATAAGGCGAGTCTTGAATTGGTCATAGATGGCCTCTTTCCGCAACACCCAGTGATGGAAAGACGATCGGCGAGCAGTACTGGTGATGAGATGCCGATTTTCACGGAGGAAGAAGTCGTAGCAGCCGCCAAACGAATAAATATTGAAAAGGCGCCGGGACCGGACTGCATTCCAAACGCAGTTATTAAAAGAATTGCCTTGAGCGATCCTGCGTTGCTGTTGACGACCTTCAATGCTTGTCTGTCGGAAGGAACCTTTCCAAAACCATGGAAAAGACAAAAACTCGTGCTGATTTCAAAAGGAAAGGGAGGCCCACCAGGACCTTCATCATACAGGCCACTCTGCCTACTTGACGGGGTAGGAAAGTTACTAGAGAGACTTCTCCTACAGTGACTACAACAACAGCTAGAAAACAGCGACACAGGACTGTCATCGCAGCAATTTGGATTTCGACCCGGTCGCTCAACTATTGACGCGATCAGTGAAGTCGTAAACACCGTAAGACTTGCATGGCGTGGGAGCGTCAAGGCGAGCAAACATGTTGTGATGATCGCGCTCGACATAAAAAATGCATTCAACACTGCCAACTGGGGAAGGACTCTCGATGCATTAGTCACTATCAATGCTCCGGAAAAACTTATCAAGATGATCGAGAGCTATTTTTCGGACAGAATCCTTCTGTATGAATGCATGGGCAAAAAATACGAACGATCAGTCACTGCGGGCGTACCACAGGGATCGGTCCTGGGCCCGGCGCTTTGGAATGTAATGTACGACGGCTTGTTGAAGATCCCAATGCCAGATGAAACGAGCCTGGTCGCCTTTGCTGACGATGTCGCGTTGCTTGTCACCGCAAAGAACACAACATCTTTACGCCTAAGAAGCGAAGAAGCCATAAGAAGTGTTAAAAAATGGCTCGTGGATGCGGGCTTGGAGCTCGCCGTCCAGAAAACCGAAGCTGTATTCTTCACAAGACGTAGAAAGCTGCTGCCTCCTCAAATAACAGTCAACGGTTTTGAGGTGACGTTCAGCAGATCACTGCGGTATTTGGGAGTGCAGTTAGATGACAAACTACGCTTTGCAAAACATGCGGAAAAAGCGGGAGCTAGGGCGGCCCAAATAGCAGAAGACCTCGCCAGACTGATGCCCAACATCGGTGGACCGAAACAGAGGAGAAGAAAACTATACTGTGAAGTAGTACACTCAGTCCTCCTGTACGGTGCTCCGATTTGGGCGGAAAAAACAAAGGTTGAGAGGACGAGGCTCAGCCTCGCTAGAGTACAAAGAAGAGCTGCATTAAGAGTCGCAGCGGCATACCGTACAGTATCTGAAGATGCCATCCTGGTGTTGTGCGCCATTCCACCGATCGACTTACTCGCTCTAGAACGACAAGCGATCTACAGAGGTGAAAAGAAGAGTGCAGCCAGAGAGACAACGATGATCAAATGGCAAGACAGATGGAACAACTCAGAAAAAGGTCGATGGACACACCATCTCATCGGAGACCTAAAAGCGTGGTGCCAAAGAAAGCACGGCGAACTGAATCACCACACGACCCAAATACTCACAGGTCACGGGTGCTTCGGGACCTACCTACACAAAATAGGAAAGGAAACAACTCCGAAGTGCCACCACTGTGAAAACGAGAAAGACGACGCGGCCCACACAACCTTTGATTGTCCAGCATGGGAAGACGACAGAAGAACATTCAGAACTGTAATCGGCGTAGAACACCTGACGCCGATAAACATAATCTTCGTCATACTGGATAGCGCAACTGCCTGGTCAGCGTGGGAAGCATTTGCTTCGATGATAATGAAAAATAAAGAAGAAGCAGAAAGAACCCGAGAACTCGAAGGAAGAGCCATAAATGGCTAAGACAAAACTGCTTTCCCGAAGCAAAACATGAAAATGTGTCCGGGGAGCAGGGGAGTCAAGGGGGTGGGGTTTAGTCGGTAAAAATCCGACACTATCCTCCAGTTCGGGCTGGAGGATGTCTTTGGAAGATTCCCCACCTCCGACGATAAAAAAAAAAAAAAAAAAAAAAAAGGTTAGCGAGTTTTGTGTATATTTTTTCGATGTCGAATTTTTTGATTTCGGTGATGGTTCGGTTGGGTTGGGTTACGTTTGGTGAGATAAGCGAGTTTTGTGTATATTTTTGCGATGTCGAATTCTTTGATTTCGGCGATGGTTAGGTTGGGTTGGATTACGTTTGGTGAGGTAAGCGAGTTTCGTGTATATTTTTGCAATGTCGAATTCTTATATTTCGGTGATAATTAGGTAAGGTTGGGTTAGGTTTGGTGAGGTTAGCGAGTTTTGTGTATATTTTTGCAATGTCGAATTCTTTGATTTCGGTGATAGTCAGGCTTGGTTGGGTTAGGTTTGGTTGGGTTTGGTGATGTTAGCGAGTTTTGTGTATATTTTTTCGATGTCGAATTTTTTGATTTCGGTGATGGTTAGGTTGGGTTGGGTTACGTTTGGTGAGGTTAGCGAGTTTCGTGTATATTTTGGCAATGTCGAATTCTTTGATTTCGGTGATGTTCAGGTTAGGTTGGGTTAGGTTCGGTGAGGTTTGCCAGTTTTGTGTATATTATTGCATTGTCGAATTCTTTGATTTCGGTGATAGTTAGGCTAGGTTGGGTTAGGTTTAGTGAGGTGAGCGAGTTTTGTGTATATTTTTGCATTTTCGAATTCTTTGATTTCGGTGATAGTTAGGCTAGGTTGGGATAGGTTTGGTAATGTAAGCGAGTTTTGCGTAAATCTTTTTATCTCAAATTCTTCGATTTAGGTGACGGTTAGGTAAGGTTGGGTTAGGTTTGGATTGTTAAGCTAGTTTCGTGTATATTTTTGCAATGTCGAATTCTTTGATTTCGGTGATAGTTAGGCTAGGTTGCGTAAGGTTTGGAAATGTAAGCGAGTTTTGCGTAAATCTTTTTATCTCGAATTCTTTGATTTCCGTGACGGTAAGGTTAGGTTGGGTTAAGTTTGGTGCGGTAAGCGAGTTTCAAGTATATTTTTGCAATGTCGAATTCTTTGATTTCCGTGATGGTTAGGTTAGGTTGGGTTAGGTTTGGTGAGGTTAGCGAGTTTTGTGTATATTTTTTCGATGTCGAATTTTTTGATTTCGGTGATGGTTCGGTTGGGTTGGGTTACGTTTGGTGAGATAAGCGAGTTTTGTGTATATTTTTGCGATGTCGAATTCTTTGATTTCGGCGATGGTTAGGTTGGGTTGGATTACATTTGGTGAGGTAAGCGAGTTTCGTGTATATTTTTGCAATGTCGAATTCTTTGATTTCGGTGACGGTTAGGTTGGGTTGGGTTAGGTTTGGTGAGGTAAGCGAGTTTTGTGTAAATCTTAAAATATCGAATTCATTGATTTCGGTGATGGTTAGGTTAGGATGGGTTAGGTTCGGTGAGGTAAGCGAGTTATGTGTATATGATTGCATTGTCGAATTTTTTGATTTCGGTGATAGTTAGGCTTGGTTGGGTTAGGTTTGGTAGTGTAAGCGAGTTTTGCGTAAATCTTTTTATCTCGAATTCTTCGATTTCGGTGACGGTTAGGTTAGGTTGGGTTAAGTTTGGATTGTTAAGCTAGTTTTGTGTATATTTTTTCAATGTCGAATTCTTTGATTTTGGTGATGGTTAGGTTTGGTGAGGTAAGCGAGATTTGTGTATATTATTGCATTGTCGAATTCTTTGATTTTGGTGATAGTCAGGCTTGGTTGGGTTAGGTTTGGTGAGGTTAGCGAGTTTTGTGTAAATCTTACAATCTCGAATTCTTCGATTTCGGTGACGGTTAGGTTAGGTACGGTTAAGTTTGGTGCGGTAAGCGAGTTTCAAGTATATTTTTGAAATGTCGAATTCTTTGATTTCCGTGATGGCTAGGTTAGGTTGGGTTAGGTTTGGTGAGGTTAGCGAGTTTTGTCTATATTTTTGCGATGTCGAATTCTTTGATTTCGGTGATAGTTAGGCTAGGTTGGGATAGGTTTGGTAATGTAAGCGAGTTTTGCGTAAATATTTTTATCTCGAATTCTTCGATTTCGGTGACGGTTAGGTTAGGTTGGGTTAAGTTTGGATTGTTAAGCTAGTTTTGTGTATATTTTTGCAATGTCGAATTCTTTGATTTCCGTGATGGTTAGGTAAGGTTGGGTTAGGTTTGGTGAGGTTAGCGAGTTTTGTGTAAATCTTAAAATATCGAATTCATTGATTTCGGTGATGGTTAGGTTAGGTTGGGTTAGGTTCGGTGAGGTAAGCGAGTTTTGTGTATATGATTGCGTTGTCGAATTTTTTGATTTCGGTGATAGTTAGGCTTGGTTGGGTTAGGTTTGGTAGTGTAAGCGAGTTTTGCGTAAATCTTTTTATCTCAAATTCTTCGATTTAGGTGACGGTTAGGTAAGGTTGGGTTAAGTTTGGATTGTTAAGCTAGTTTCGTGTATATTTTTGCAATGTCGAATTCTTTGATTTCGGTGACGGTTAGGTTGGGTTGGGTTAGGTTTTGTAGTGTAAGCGAGTTTTGCGTAAATCTTTTTATCTCGAATTCTTCGATTTCGGTGACGGTTAGGTTAGGTTGGGTTAAGTTTGGATTGTTAAGCTTGTTTTGTGTATATTTTTGCAATATCAAATTCATTGATTTCGGTGATGGTTAGTTTAGGTTGGGTTAGGTTCGGTGAGGTTAGCGATTTTTGTGTATATTTTTTCGATGTCGAATTCTTTAATTTCGGTGATAGTAAGGCTAGGTTTCGTAAGGTTTGGTGAGGTAAGCGAGTTTTGTGTATATTTTTGCGATGTCGAATTCTTTGATTTCGGTGATGGTTAGGTTGGGTTGGATTACGTTTGGTGAGGTAAGCGAGTTTCGTGTATATTTTTGCAATGTCGAATTCTTTGATTTCGGTGATAGTTAGGCTAGGTTGGGTTAGGTTTGGTGAGGTTAGCGAGTTTTGTGTATATTTTTGCATTGTCGAATTCTTTGATTTCGGTGATAGTTAGGCTAGGTTGGGTTAGGTTTGGTAGTGTAAGCGAGTTTTGCGTAAATCTTTTTATCTCGAATTCTTCGATTTCGGTGACGGTTAGGTTAGGTTGGGTTAAGTTTGGATTGTTAAGCTTGTTTTGTGTATATTTTTTCAATGTCAAATTCTTTGATTTTGGTGATGGTTAGGTTTGGTGAGGTAAGCGAGATTTGTGTATATTATTGCATTGTCGAATTCTTTGATTTTGGTGATAGTCAGGCTTGGTTGGGTTAGGTTTGGTGAGGTTAGCGAGTTTTGTGTAAATCTTACAATCTCGAATTCTTCGATTTCGGTGACGGTTAGGTTAGGTTGGGTTAAGTTTGGTGCGGTAAGCGAGTTTCAAGTATATTTTTGCAATGTCGAATTCTTTGATTTCCGTGATGGTTAGGTTAGGTTGGGTTAGGTTTGGTGAGGTTAGCGAGTTTTGTGTATATTTTTGCGATGTCGAATTCTTTAATTTCGGTGATAGTTAGGCTAGGTTGGGATAGGTTTGGTAATGTAAGCGAGTTTTGCGTAAATATTTTTATCTCGAATTCTTCGATTTCGGTGACGGTAAGGTTAGGTTGAGTTAAGTTTGGATTGTAAAGCTAGTTTTGTGTATATTTTTGCAATGTCAAATTCTTTGATTTCGGTGATGGTTAGGTTTGGTTGGGTTAGGTTTGGTGAGGTAAGCGAGATTTGTGTATATTATTGCATTGTCGAATTCTTTGATTTTGGTGATAGTTAGGCTTGGTTGGGTTAGGTTTGGTGAGGTTAGCGAGTTTTGTGTAAATCTTACAATCTCGAATTCTTCGATTTCGGTGACGTTTAGGTTTGGTTGGGTTAAGTTTGGTGCGGTAAGCGAGTTTCAAGTATATTTTTGCAATGTCGAATTCTTTGATTTCCGTGATGGTTAGGTTAGGTTGGGTTAGGTTTGGTGATGTTAGCGAGTTTTGTGTATATTTTTTCGATGTCGAATTTTTTGATTTCGGTGATGGTTAGGTTGGGTTGGGTTACGTTTGGTGAGGTTAGCGAGTTTCGTGTATATTTTGGCAATGTCGAATTCTTTGATTTCGGTGATGTTCAGGTTAGGTTGGGTTAGGTTTGGTGAGGTTTGCCAGTTTTGTGTATATTATTGCATTGTCGAATTCTTTGATTTCGGTGATAGTTAGGCTAGGTTGGGTTAGGTTTAGTGAGGTTAGCGACATTTGTGTATATTTTTGCATTTTCGAATTCTTTGATTTCGGTGATAGTTAGGCTAGGTTGGGATAGGTTTGGTAATGTAAGCGAGTTTTGCGTAAATCTTTTTATCTCAAATTCTTCGATTTAGGTGACGGTTAGGTAAGCATGGGTTAAGTTTGGATTGTTAAGCTAGTTTCGTGTATATTTTTGCAATGTCGAATTCTTTGATTTCGGTGACGGTTAGGTTGGGTTGGGTAAGGTTTGGTGAGGTAAGCGAGTTTTGTGTAAATCTTAAAATATCGAATTCATTGATTTCGGTGATGGTTAGGTTAGGTTTGGTTAGGTTCGGTGAGGTAAGCGAGTTTTGTGTATATGATTGCATTGTCGAATTTTTTGATTTCGGTGATAGTTAGGCTTGGTTGGGTTAGGTTTGGTAGTGTAAGCGAGTTTTGCGTAAATCTTTTTATCTCGAATTCTTCGATTTCGGTGACGGTTAGGTTAGGTTGGGTTAAGTTTGGTGCGGTAAGCGAGTTTCAAGTATATTTTTGCAATGTCGAATTCTTTGATTTCCGTGATGGTTAGGTTAGGTTGATTTAGGTTTGGTGAGGTAAGCGAGTTTTGTGTATATTTTTGCGATGTCGAATTCTTTGATTTCGGTGATGGTTAGGTTGGGTTGGGTTACGTTTGGTGAGGTAAGCGAGTTTCGGGTATATTTTTGCAATGTCGAATTTTTTGATTTCGGTGATAGTTAGGTTAGGTTGGGTTAGGTTTGGTGAGGTTAGCGAGTTTTGTGTATATTTTTGCATTGTCGAATTCTTTGATTTCGGTGATAGTTAGGCTAGGTTGCGTAAGGTTTGGTAATGTAAGCGAGTTTTGCGTAAATCTTTTTATCTCGAATTCTTCGATTTCGGTGACGGTTAGGTTAGGTTGGGTTAAGTTTGGATTGTTTAGCTAGTTTCGTGTACATTTTTGCAATGTCGAATTCTTTGATTTCTTTGATGGTTTGGTTAGGTTGGGTTAGGTTTGGTGAGGTAAGCAAGTTTTGTGAAAATCTAAAAATCTCGAATTCTTTGATTTCGGTGTTCGATAGGTTAGGTTGGGTAAGGTTTGGTGAGGTAAACGAGTTTTTTGTATATTTTTGCAATGTCGAATTCTTTGATTTCGGTGACGGTAAGGTTGGGTTGGGTTAGGTTTGGTGAGGTTAGCGAGCTTCTTGTATATTTTTGCAATGTCGAATTCATTGAATTCGGCGATGGTTAGGTTGGGTTGGGTTACGTTTGGTGAGGTTAACGAGTTTCGTGTATATTTTTGCAATGTCGAATTTTTTGATTTCGGTGACGGTTAGGTTGGGTTGGGTTAGGTTTGGTGAGGTAAGCGAGTTTTGTGTAAATCTTAAAATATCGAATTCATTGATTTCGGTGATAGTTAGGTTAGGTTGGGTTAGGATCGGTGAGGTTAGCGAGTTTTGTGTATATTTTTGCATTGTCGAATTCTTTGATTTCGGTGATAGTTAGGCTAGGTTGGGATAGGTTTGGTAATGTAAGCGAGTTTTGCGTTAATCTTTTTATCTCAAATTCTTCGATTTCGGTGACGGTTAGGTTAGGTTGGGTTAAGTTTGGATTGTTAAGCTAGTTTTGTGTATATTTTTTCAATGTCAAATTCTTTGATTTTGGTGATGGTTAGGTTTGGTGAGGTAAGCGAGATTTGTGTATATTATTGCATTGTCGAATTCTTTGATTTTGGTGATAATCAGGCTTGGTTGGGTTAGGTTTGGTGAGGTTAGCGAGTTTTGTGTAAATCTTACAATCTCGAATTCTTCGATTTCGGTGACGGTTAGGTTAGGTACGGTTAAGTTTGGTGCGGTAAGCGAGTTTCAAGTATATTTTTGAAATGTCGAATTCTTTGATTTCCGTGATGGCTAGGTTAGGTTGGGTTAGGTTTGGTGAGGTTAGCGAGTTTTGTGTATATTTTTGCGATGTCGAATTCTTTGATTTCCGTGATAGTTAGGTTAGGTTGGGTTAGGTTTGGTGAGGTTAGCGAGTTTTGTGTATATTTTTTCGATGTCGAATTCTTTGATTTCGGTGATGGTTCGGTTGTGTTGGGTTACGTTTGGTGAGGTAAGCGAGTTTTGTGTATATTTTTGCGATGTCGAATTCTTTGATTTCGGTGATGGTTAGGTTGGGTTGGATTACGTTTGGTGAGGTAAGCGAGTTTCGTGTATATTTTTGCAATGTCGAATTCTTTGATTTCGGTGATAGCTAGGTTAGGTTGGGTTAGGTTTGGTGAGGTTAGCGAGTTTTGTGTATATTTTTGCATTGTCGAATTCTTTGATTTCGGTGATAGTTAGGCTAGGTTGGGATAGGTTTGGTAATGTAAGCGAGTTTTGCGTAAATCTTTTTATCTCAAATTCTTCGATTAAGGTGACGGTTAGGTAAGGTTGGGTTAAGTTTGGATTGTTAATCTAGTTTCGTGTATATTTTTGCAATGTCGAATTCTTTGATTTCGGTGACGGTTAGGTTTGGTTGGGTTAGGTTTGGTGAGGTAAGCGAGTTTCGTGTATATTTTTGCAATGTCGAATTCTTTGATTTCGGTGATAGTTAGGCTAGGTTGGGATAGGTTTGGTAATGTAAGCGAGTTTTGCGTAAATCTTTTTATCTCAAATTCTTCGATTTAGGTGACGGTTAGGTAAGGTTGGGTTAAGTTTGGATTGTTAAGCCAGTTTCGTGTACATTTTTGCAATGTCGAATTCTTTGATTTTGGTGATGGTTAGGTTTGGTGAGGTAAGCGAGATTTGTGTATATTATTGCATTGTCGAATTCTTTGATTTTGGTGATAGTCAGGCTTGGTTGGGTTAGGTTTGGTGAGGTTAGCGAGTTTTGTGTAAATCTTACAATCTCGAATTCTTCGATTTCGGTGACGGTTAGGTTAGGTTGGGTTAAGTTTGGTGCGGTAAGCGAGTTTCAAGTATATTTTTGCAATGTCGAATTCTTTGATTTCCGTAATGGTTAGGTTAGGTTGGGTTAGGTTTGGTGAGGTTAGCGAGTTTTGTGTATATTTTTGCGATGTCGAATTCTTTGATTTCGGTGATGGTTAGGTTGGGTTGGGTTACGTTTGGATTGTTAAGCTAGTTTCGTGTATATTTTTGCAATGTCGAATTCTTTGATTTCGGTGACGGTTAGGTTGGGTTGGGTTAGGTTTGTTGAGGTAAGCGAGTTTTGTGTAAATCTTAAAATATCGAATTCATTGATTTCGGTGATGGTTAGGTTAGGTTGGGTTAGGTTCGTTGAGGTTAGCGATTTTTGTGTATATTATTGCAATGTCGAATTCTTTAATTTCGGTGATAGTAAGGCTAGGTTTCGTAAGGTTTGGTGAGGTAAGCGAGTTTTGTGTATATTTTCGCAATGTCGAATTTTTTGATTTCGGTGATGGTAAGGTTTGGTTGGGTTAGGTTTGGTGAGGTTACCGAGTTTTGTGTATATTTTTTCGATGTCGAATTCTTTGATTTCGGTGATGGTTAGGTTGGGTTGGGTTAGGTTTGGTGAGGTTAGCCAGTTTTGTGTATATTATTGCATTGTCGAATTCTTTGATTTCGGTGATAGTTAGGCTAGGTTGCGTGAGGTTTGGTAATGTAAGCGAGTTTTGCGTAAATCTTTTTATCTCGAATTCTTCGATTTCCGTGACGATTAGGTTAGGTTGGGTTAAGTTTGGTGCGGTAAGCGGGTTTCAAGTATATTTTTGCAATGTTGAATTCTTTGATTTCCGTGATGGTTAGGTTAGGTTGGGTTAGGTTTGGTGAGGTTAGCGAGTTTTGTGTATATTTTTTCGATGTCGAATTCTTTGATTTCGGTGATGGTTCGGTTGTGTTGGGTTACGTTTCGTGAGGTAAGCGAGTTTTGTGTATATTTTTGCGATGTCGAATTCTTTGATTTCGGTGATGGTTAGGTTGGGTTGGGTTAGGTTTGGTGAGGTACGCGAGTTTTGTGTATATTTTTTCGATGTCGAATTCTTTGATTTCGGTGATGGTTCGGTTGGGTTGGGTTAGGTTTGTTGAGGTAAGCGAGTTTTGTGTAAATCTTAAAATATCGAATTCATTGATTTCGGTGATGGTTAGGTTAGGATGGGTTAGGTTCGGTGAGGTAAGCGAGTTTTGTGTATATGATTGCATTGTCGAATTCTTTGATTTCGGTGATAGTTAGGCTAGGTTGGGATAGGTTTGGTAATGTAAGCGAGTTTTGCGTAAATATTTTTATCTCGAATTCTTCGATTTCGGTGACGGTTAGGTTAGGTTGGGTTAAGTTTGGATTGTTAAGCTAGTTTTGTGTATATTTTTGCAATGTCGAATTCTTTGATTTCGGTGATGGTTAGGTTGGGTTGGATTACGTTTTGTGAGGTAAGCGAGTTTCGTGTATATTTTTGCAATGTCGAATTCTTTGATTTCGGTGATAGTGAGGTTAGGTTGGGTTAGGTTTGGTGAGGTTAGCGAGTTTTGTGTAAATCTTACAATCTCGAATTCTTCGATTTCGGTGACGGTTAGGTTAGGTTGGGTTAAGTTTGGTGCGGTAAGCGAGTTTCAAGTATATTTTTGCAATGTCGAATTCTTTGATTTCCGTGATGGTTAGGTTAGGTTGATTTAGGTTTGGTGAGGTTAGCGAGTTTTGTGTATATTTTTGCGATGTCGAATTCTTTGATTTCGGTGATGGTTAGGTTGGGTTGGGTTACGTTTGGTGAGGTAAGCGAGTTTCGGGTATATTTTTGCAATGTCGAATTTTTTGATTTCGGTGATAGTTAGGTTAGGTTGGGTTAGGTTTGGTGAGGTTAGCGAGTTTTGTGTATATTTTTGCATTGTCGAATTCTTTGATTTCGGTGATAGTTAGGCTAGGTTGCGTAAGGTTTGGTAATGTAAGCGAGTTTTGCGTAAATCTTTTTATCTCGAATTCTTCGATTTCGGTGACGGTTAGGTTAGGTTGGGTTAAGTTTGGATTGTTAAGCTAGTTTCGTGTACATTTTTGCAATGTCGAATTCTTTGATTTCTTTGATGGTTTGGTTAGGTTGGGTTAGGTTTGGTGAGGTAAGCAAGTTTTGTGAAAATCTAAAAATCTCGAATTCTTTGATTTCGGTGTTCGATAGGTTAGGTTGGGTAAGGTTTGGTGAGGTAAACGAGTTTTTTGTATATTTTTGCAATGTCGAATTCTTTGATTTCGGTGACGGTAAGGTTGGGTTGGGTTAGGTTTGGTGAGGTTAGCGAGCTTCTTGTATATTTTTGCAATGTCGAATTCATTGAATTCGGCGATGGTTAGGTTGGGTTGGGTT
This sequence comes from Arctopsyche grandis, assembly GCF_051622035.1. Taxonomy (NCBI): domain Eukaryota; kingdom Metazoa; phylum Arthropoda; class Insecta; order Trichoptera; family Hydropsychidae; genus Arctopsyche; species Arctopsyche grandis. Next base: position 204,465 of record NC_135363.1, read on the forward strand.
ACGTTTGGTGAGGTTAACGAGTTTCGTGTATATTTTTGCAATGTCGAATTTTTTGATTTCGGTGACGGTTAGGTTGGGTTAGGTTAGGTTTGGTGAGGTAAGCGAGTTTTGTGTAAATCTTAAAATATCGAATTCATTGATTTCGGTGATAGTTAGGTTAGGTTGGGTTAGGATCGGTGAGGTTAGCGAGTTTTGTGTATATTTTTGCATTGTCGAATTCTTTGATTTCGGTGATAGTTAGGCTAGGTTGCGTAAGGTTTGGTAATGTAAGCGAGTTTTGCGTAAATCTTTTTATCTCGAATTCTTCGATTTCGGTGACGGTTAGGTTAGGTTGGGTTACGTTTGGTGCGGTAAGCGAGTTTAAAGTATATTTTTGCAATGGCGAATTCTTTGATTTCCGTGATGGTTAGGTTAGGTTGGGTTAGGTTTGGTGAGGTTAGCGAGTTTTGTGTATATTTTTGCAATGTCGAATTCCTTTATTTCGGTGATGTTTAGGTTTGGTTGGGTTAGGTTTGGTGAGGTAAGCGAGTTTCGTGTATATTTTTGCAATGTCGAATTCTTTGATTTCGGTGATAGTTAGGTTAGGTTGGGTTAGGTTTGGTGAGGTTAGCGAGTTTTGTGTATATTTTTGCCTTGTCGAATTTTTTGATTTCAGTGACGGTTAGGTTGGGTTGGGTTAGGTTTGGTGAGGTAAGCGAGTTTTGTGTAAATCTTAAAATATCGAATTCATTGATTTCGGTGATGGTAAGGTTAGGATGGGTTAGGTTCGGTGAGGTAAGCGAGTTTTGTGTATATGATTGCATTGTCGAATTCTTTGATTTCGGTGATAGTTAGGCTAGGTTGGGATAGGTTTGGTAATGTAAGCGAGTTTTGCGTAAATATTTTTATCTCGAATTCTTCGATTTCGGTGACGGTTAGGTTAGGTTGGGTTAAGTTTGGATTGTTAAGCTAGTTTTGTGTATATTTTTGCAATGTCGAATTCTTTGATTTCCGTGATGGTTATGTTAGGTTGGGTTAGGTTTGGTGAGGTTAGCGAGTTTTGTGTATATTTTTGCAATGTCGAATTCTTTGATTTTGGTGATGGTTAGGTTTGGTTGGGTTAGGTTTGGTGAGGTAAGCGAGTTTCGTGTATATTTTTGTAATGTCGAATTCTTTGATTTCGGTGAAAGTTAGGCTAGGTTGGGTTAGGTTTGGTGAGGTTAGCGAGTTTTGTGTATATTTTTGCAATGTCGAATTCTTTGATTTCGGTGACGGTTAGGTTGGGTTGGGTTAGGTTTGTTGAGGTAAGCGAGTTTTGTGTAAATCTTAAAATATCGAATTAATTGATTTCGGTGATGGTTAGTTTAGATTGGGTTAGGTTCGGTGAGGTTAGCAATTTTTGTGTATATTATTGCAATGTCGAATTCTTTAATTTCGGTGATAGTAAGGCTAGGTTTCGTAAGGTTTGGTGAGGTAAGCGAGTTTTGTGTATATTTTCGCAATGTCGAATTCTTTGATTTCGGTGATGGTTAGGTTTGGTTGGGTTAGGTTTGGTGAGGTAAGCGAGTTTTGTGTATATTTTTGCATTGTCGAATTCTTTGATTTCGGTGATAGTTAGGCTAGGTTGGGATAGGTTTGGTAATGTAAGCGAGTTTTGCGTAAATCTTTTTATCTCAAATTCTTCGATTTAGGTGACGGTTAGGTAAGGTTGGGTTAAGTTTGGATTGTTAAGACAGTTTCGTGTATTCTTTTGCAATGTCGAATTCTTTGATTTCGGTGATGGTTAGGTTGGGTTGGGTTAGGTTAGGTGAGGTTAGCCAGTTATGTGTATATTATTGCATTGTCGAATTCTATGATTTCGGTGATAGTTAGGCTAGGTTGGGTTAGGTTTAGTGAATTAAGCGAGTTTTGTGTGTATTTTTGCATTGTCGAATTCTTTGATTTCGGTGATAGTTAGGCTAGGTTGCGTAAGGTTTGGTAATGTAAGCGAGTTTTGCGAAAATCTTTTTATCTCGAATTCTTCGATTTCCGTGACGGTTAGGTTAGGTTGGGTTAAGTTTGGTGCGGTAAGCGAGTTTTAAGTATATTTCTGCAATGTCGAATTCTTTGATTTCCGTGATGGTTAGGTTAGGTTGGGTTAGGTTTGGTGAGGTTAGCGAGTTTTGTGTATATTTTTTCGATGTCGAATTCTTTGATTTCGGTGATGGTTCGGTTGTGTTGGGTAACGTTTGGTGAGGTAAGCGAGTTTTGTGTATATTTTTGCGATGTCGAATTCTTTGATTTCGGTGATGGTTAGGTTGGGTTTGATTACGTTTGGTGAGGTAAGCGAGTTTCGTGTATATTTTTGCAATGTCGAATTCTTTGATTTCGGTGACAGTTAGGTTAGGTTGGGTTAGGTTTGGTGAGGTTAGCGAGTTTTGTGTAAATCTTAAAATATCGAATTAATTGATTTCGGTGATGGTTAGTTTAGATTGGGTTAGGTTCGGTGAGGTTAGCAATTTTTGTGTATATTATTGCAATGTCGAATTCTTTAATTTCGGTGATAGTAAGGCTAGGTTTCGTAAGGTTTGGTGAGGTAAGCAAGTTTTGTGTATTTTTTTGCAATGTCAAATTCTTTGATTTCGGTGATAGTTAGGTTAGGTTGGGTTAGGTTTGGTGAGGTTAGCGAGTTTTGTGTATATTTTTGCCTTGTCGAATTCTTTGATTTCGGTGACGGTTAGGTTGGGTTGGGTTAGGTTTGGTGAGGTAAGCGAGTTTTGTGTAAATCTTAAAATATCGAATTCATTGATTTCGGTGATGGTTAGGTAAGGATGGGTTAGGTTCGGTGAGGTAAGCGAGTTTTGTGTATATGATTGCATTGTCGAATTTTTTGATTTCGGTGATAGTTAGGCTTGGTTGGGTTAGGTTTGGTAGTGTAAGCGAGTTTTGCGTAAATCTTTTTATCTCGAATTCTTCGATTTCGGTGACGGTTAGGTTAGGTTGGGTTAAGTTTGGATTGTTAAGCTAGTTTTGTGTATATTTTTTCAATGTCGAATTCTTTGATTTTGGTGATGGTTAGGTTTGGTAAGGTAAGCGAGGTTTGTGTATATTATTGCATTGTCGAATTCTTTGATTTTGGTGATAGTCAGGCTTGGTTGGGTTAGGTTTGGAGAGGTTAGCGAGTTTTGTGTAAATCTTACTATCTCGAATTCTTCGATTTCGGTGACGGTTAGGTTAGGTTGGGTTAAGTTTAGTGCGGTAAGCGAGTTTCAAGTATATTTTTGCAATGTCGAATTCTTTGATTTCCGTGATGGTTAGGTTAGGTTGGGTTAGGTTTGGTGAGGTTAGCGAGTTTTGTGTATATTTTTGCGATGTCGAATTCTTTGATTTCGGTGATAGTTAGGCTAGGTTGGGATAGGTTTGGTAATGTAAGCGAGTTTTGCGTAAATATTTTTATCTCGAATTCTTCGATTTCGGTGACGGTAAGGTTAGGTTGAGTTAAGTTTGGATTGTTAAGCTAGTTTTGTGTATATTTTTGCAATGTCGAATTCTTTGATTTCGGTGATGGTTAGGTTTGGTTGGGTTAGGTTTGGTGGAGTAAGCGAGATTTGTGTATATTATTGCATTGTCGAATTCTTTGATTTTGGTGATAGTTAGGCTTGGTTGGGTTAGGTTTGGTGAGGTTAGCGAGTTTTGTGTAAATCTTACAATCTCGAATTCTTCGATTTCGGTGACGGTTAGGTTAGGTTGGGTTAAGTTTGGTGCGGTAAGCGAGTTTCAAGTATATTTTTGCAATGTCGAATTCTTTGATTTCCGTGATGGTTAGGTTAGGTTGATTTAGGTTTGGTGAGGTTAGCGAGTTTTGTGTATATTTTTGCGATGTCGAATTCTTTGATTTCGGTGATGGTTAGGTTGGGTTGGGTTACGTTTGGTGAGGTAAGCGAGTTTCAGGTATATTTTTGCAATGTCGAATTTTTTGATTTCGGTGATAGTTAGGTTAGGTTGGGTTAGGTTTGGTGAGGTTAGCGAGTTTTGTGTATATTTTTGCATTGTCGAATTCTTTGATTTCGGTGATAGTTAGGCTAGGTTGCGTAAGGTTTGGTAATGTAAGCGAGTTTTGCGTAAATCTTTTTATCTCGAATTCTTCGATTTCGGTGACGGTTAGGTTAGGTTGGGTTAAGTTTGGATTGTTAAGCTAGTTTCGTGTACATTTTTGCAATGTCGAATTCTTTGATTTCTTTGATGGTTTGGTTAGGTTGGGTTAGGTTTGGTGAGGTAAGCAAGTTTTGTGAAAATCTAAAAATCTCGAATTCTTTGATTTCGGTGTTCGATAGGTTAGGTTGGGTAAGGTTTGGTGAGGTAAACGAGTTTTTTGTATATTTTTGCAATGTCGAATTCTTTGATTTCGGTGACGGTAAGGTTGGGTTGGGTTAGGTTTGGTGAGGTTAGCGAGCTTCTTGTATATTTTTGCAATGTCGAATTCATTGAATTCGGCGATGGTTAGGTTGGGTTGGGTTACGTTTGGTGAGGTTAACGAGTTTCGTGTATATTTTTGCAATGTCGAATTTTTTGATTTCGGTGACGGTTAGGTTGGGTTAGGTTAGGTTTGGTGAGGTAAGCGAGTTTTGTGTAAATCTTAAAATATCGAATTCATTGATTTCGGTGATAGTTAGGTTAGGTTGGGTTAGGATCGGTGAGGTTAGCGAGTTTTGTGTATATTTTTGCATTGTCGAATTCTTTGATTTCGGTGATAGTTAGGCTAGGTTGCGTAAGGTTTGGTAATGTAAGCGAGTTTTGCGTAAATCTTTTTATCTCGAATTCTTCGATTTCGGTGACGGTTAGGTTAGGTTGGGTTACGTTTGGTGCGGTAAGCGAGTTTAAAGTATATTTTTGCAATGGCGAATTCTTTGATTTCCGTGATGGTTAGGTTAGGTTGGGTTAGGTTTGGTGAGGTTAGCGAGTTTTGTGTATATTTTTGCAATGTCGAATTCCTTTATTTCGGTGATGTTTAGGTTTGGTTGGGTTAGGTTTGGTGAGGTAAGCGAGTTTCGTGTATATTTTTGCAATGTCGAATTCTTTGATTTCGGTGATAGTTAGGTTAGGTTGGGTTAGGTTTGGTGAGGTTAGCGAGTTTTGTGTATATTTTTGCCTTGTCGAATTTTTTGATTTCAGTGACGGTTAGGTTGGGTTGGGTTAGGTTTGGTGAGGTAAGCGAGTTTTGTGTAAATCTTAAAATATCGAATTCATTGATTTCGGTGATGGTAAGGTTAGGATGGGTTAGGTTCGGTGAGGTAAGCGAGTTTTGTGTATATGATTGCATTGTCGAATTCTTTGATTTCGGTGATAGTTAGGCTAGGTTGGGATAGGTTTGGTAATGTAAGCGAGTTTTGCGTAAATATTTTTATCTCGAATTCTTCGATTTCGGTGACGGTTAGGTTAGGTTGGGTTAAGTTTGGATTGTTAAGCTAGTTTTGTGTATATTTTTGCAATGTCGAATTCTTTGATTTCCGTGATGGTTATGTTAGGTTGGGTTAGGTTTGGTGAGGTTAGCGAGTTTTGTGTATATTTTTGCAATGTCGAATTCTTTGATTTTGGTGATGGTTAGGTTTGGTTGGGTTAGGTTTGGTGAGGTAAGCGAGTTTCGTGTATATTTTTGTAATGTCGAATTCTTTGATTTCGGTGAAAGTTAGGCTAGGTTGGGTTAGGTTTGGTGAGGTTAGCGAGTTTTGTGTATATTTTTGCAATGTCGAATTCTTTGATTTCGGTGACGGTTAGGTTGGGTTGGGTTAGGTTTGTTGAGGTAAGCGAGTTTTGTGTAAATCTTAAAATATCGAATTAATTGATTTCGGTGATGGTTAGTTTAGATTGGGTTAGGTTCGGTGAGGTTAGCAATTTTTGTGTATATTATTGCAATGTCGAATTCTTTAATTTCGGTGATAGTAAGGCTAGGTTTCGTAAGGTTTGGTGAGGTAAGCGAGTTTTGTGTATATTTTCGCAATGTCGAATTCTTTGATTTCGGTGATGGTTAGGTTTGGTTGGGTTAGGTTTGGTGAGGTAAGCGAGTTTTGTGTATATTTTTGCATTGTCGAATTCTTTGATTTCGGTGATAGTTAGGCTAGGTTGGGATAGGTTTGGTAATGTAAGCGAGTTTTGCGTAAATCTTTTTATCTCAAATTCTTCGATTTAGGTGACGGTTAGGTAAGGTTGGGTTAAGTTTGGATTGTTAAGACAGTTTCGTGTATTCTTTTGCAATGTCGAATTCTTTGATTTCGGTGATGGTTAGGTTGGGTTGGGTTAGGTTAGGTGAGGTTAGCCAGTTATGTGTATATTATTGCATTGTCGAATTCTATGATTTCGGTGATAGTTAGGCTAGGTTGGGTTAGGTTTAGTGAATTAAGCGAGTTTTGTGTGTATTTTTGCATTGTCGAATTCTTTGATTTCGGTGATAGTTAGGCTAGGTTGCGTAAGGTTTGGTAATGTAAGCGAGTTTTGCGAAAATCTTTTTATCTCGAATTCTTCGATTTCCGTGACGGTTAGGTTAGGTTGGGTTAAGTTTGGTGCGGTAAGCGAGTTTTAAGTATATTTCTGCAATGTCGAATTCTTTGATTTCCGTGATGGTTAGGTTAGGTTGGGTTAGGTTTGGTGAGGTTAGCGAGTTTTGTGTATATTTTTTCGATGTCGAATTCTTTGATTTCGGTGATGGTTCGGTTGTGTTGGGTAACGTTTGGTGAGGTAAGCGAGTTTTGTGTATATTTTTGCGATGTCGAATTCTTTGATTTCGGTGATGGTTAGGTTGGGTTTGATTACGTTTGGTGAGGTAAGCGAGTTTCGTGTATATTTTTGCAATGTCGAATTCTTTGATTTCGGTGACAGTTAGGTTAGGTTGGGTTAGGTTTGGTGAGGTTAGCGAGTTTTGTGTATATTTTTGCATTGTCGAATTCTTTGATTTCGGTGATAGTTAGGCTAGGTTGGGATAGGTTTGGTAATGTAAGCGAGTTTTGCGTAAATCTTTTTATCTCAAATTCTTCGATTTAGGTGACGGTTAGGTAAGGTTGGGTTAAGTTTGGATTGTTAATCTAGTTTTGTGTATATTTTTGCAATGTCGAATTCTTTGATTTCGGTGACGGTTAGGTTGGGTTGGGTTAGGTTTGTTGAGGTAAGCGAGTTTTGTGTAAATCTTAAAATATCGAATTAATTGATTTCGGTGATGGTTAGTTTAGATTGGGTTAGGTTCGGTGAGGTTAGCAATTTTTGTGTATATTATTGCAATGTCGAATTCTTTAATTTCGGTGATAGTAAGGCTAGGTTTCGTAAGGTTTGGTGAGGTAAGCAAGTTTTGTGTATTTTTTTGCAATGTCAAATTCTTTGATTTCGGTGATAGTTAGGTTAGGTTGGGTTAGGTTTGGTGAGGTTAGCGAGTTTTGTGTATATTTTTGCCTTGTCGAATTCTTTGATTTCGGTGACGGTTAGGTTGGGTTGGGTTAGGTTTGGTGAGGTAAGCGAGTTTTGTGTAAATCTTAAAATATCGAATTCATTGATTTCGGTGATGGTTAGGTAAGGATGGGTTAGGTTCGGTGAGGTAAGCGAGTTTTGTGTATATGATTGCATTGTCGAATTTTTTGATTTCGGTGATAGTTAGGCTTGGTTGGGTTAGGTTTGGTAGTGTAAGCGAGTTTTGCGTAAATCTTTTTATCTCGAATTCCTCGATTTCGGTGACGGTTAGGTTAGGTTGGGTTAAGTTTGGATTGTTAAGCTAGTTTTGTGTATATTTTTTCAATGTCGAATTCTTTGATTTTGGTGATGGTTAGGTTTGGTAAGGTAAGCGAGGTTTGTGTATATTATTGCATTGTCGAATTCTTTGATTTTGGTGATAGTCAGGCTTGGTTGGGTTAGGTTTGGAGAGGTTAGCGAGTTTTGTGTAAATCTTACTATCTCGAATTCTTCGATTTCGGTGACGGTTAGGTTAGGTTGGGTTAAGTTTAGTGCGGTAAGCGAGTTTCAAGTATATTTTTGCAATGTCGAATTCTTTGATTTCCGTGATGGTTAGGTTAGGTTGGGTTAGGTTTGGTGAGGTTAGCGAGTTTTGTGTATATTTTTGCGATGTCGAATTCTTTGATTTCGGTGATAGTTAGGCTAGGTTGGGATAGGTTTGGTAATGTAAGCGAGTTTTGCGTAAATATTTTTATCTCGAATTCTTCGATTTCGGTGACGGTAAGGTTAGGTTGAGTTAAGTTTGGATTGTTAAGCTAGTTTTGTGTATATTTTTGCAATGTCGAATTCTTTGATTTCGGTGATGGTTAGGTTTGGTTGGGTTAGGTTTGGTGGAGTAAGCGAGATTTGTGTATATTATTGCATTGTCGAATTCTTTGATTTTGGTGATAGTTAGGCTTGGTTGGGTTAGGTTTGGTGAGGTTAGCGAGTTTTGTGTAAATCTTACAATCTCGAATTCTTCGATTTTGGTGACGGTAAGGTTTGGTTGGGTTAAGTTTGGTGCGGTAAGCGAGTTTCAAGTATATTTTTGCAATGTCGAATTCTTTGATTTCCGTGATGGTTAGGTTAGGTTGGGTTAGGTTTGGTGAGGTTAGCGAGTTTTGTGTATATTTTTTCGATGTCAAATTTTTTGATTTCGGTGATGGTTAGGTTGGGTTGGGTTACGTTTGGTGAGGTAAGCGAGTTTCGTGTATATTTTGGAAATGTCGAATTCTTTGATTTCGGTGATGGTTAGGTTTGGATGGGTTAGGTATGATGAGGTAAGCGAGATTTGTGTATATTATTGCATTGTCGAATTCTTTGATTTTGGTGATAGTTAGGCTTGGTTGGGTTAGGTTTGGTGAGGTAAGCGAGTTTTGTGTATATTTTTGCGATGTCGAATTCTTTAATTTCGTTGATAGTTAGGCTAGGTTGGGATAGGTTTGGTAATGTAAGCGAGTTTTGCGTAAATATTTTTATCTCGAATTCTTCGATTTCGGTGACGGTAAGGTTAGGTTGAGTTAAGTTTGGATTGTTAAGCTAGTTTTGTGTATATTTTTGCAATGTCGAATTCTTTGATTTTGGTGATAGTTAGGCTTGGTTGGGTTAGGTTTGGTGAGGTTAGCGAGTTTTGTGTAAATCTTACAATCTCGAATTCTTCGATTTTGGTGACGGTTAGGTTTGGTTGGGTTAAGTTTGGTGCGGTAAGCGAGTTTCAAGTATATTTTTGCAATGTCGAATTCTTTGATTTCCGTGATGGTTAGGTTAGGTTGGGTTAGGTTTGGTGAGGTTAGCGAGTTTTGTGTATATTTTTTTGATGTCGAATTTTTTGATTTCGGTGATGATTAGGTTGGGTTGGGTTACGTTTGGTGAGGTAAGCGAGTTTCGTGTATATTTTGGAAATGTCGATATCTTTGATTTCGGTGATGGTTAGGTTTGGTTGGGTTAGGTTTGGTGAGGTAAGCGAGATTTGTGTATATTATTGCATTGTCGAATTCGTTGATTTTGGTGATAGTTAGGCTTGGTTGGGTTAGGTTTGGTGAGGTTAGCGAGTTTTGTGTAAATCTAACAATCTCGAATTCTTCGATTTTGGTGACGGTTAGATTTGGTTGGGTTAAGTTTGGTGCGGTAAGCGAGTTTCAAGTATATTTTTGCAATGTCGAAATCTTTGATTTCGGTGACGGTTAGGTTGGGTTGGGTTAGGTTTGGTGAGGTAAGCGAGTTTTGTGTAAATCTTAAAATATCGAATTCATTGATTTCGGTGATGGTTAGGTTAGGTTGGGTTAAGTTTGGTGAGGTAAACGAGTTTTTTGTATATTTTTGCAATGTCGAATTCTTTGATTTGGGTGACGGTAAGGTTGGGTTGGGTTAGGTTTGGTGAGGTTAGCGAGTTTTGTGTAAATCTTACAATCTCGAATTCTTCGATTTTGGTGACGGTTAGGTTTGGTTGGGTTAAGTTTGGTGCGGTAAGCGAGTTTCAAGTATATTTTTGCAATGTCGAATTCTTTGATTTCCGTGATGGTTAGGTTAGGTTGGGTTAGGTTTGGTGAGGTTAGCGAGTTTTGTGTATATTTTTGCAATGTCGAATTTTTTGATTTCGGTGATGGTTAGGTTGGGTTGGGTTACGTTTGGTGAGGTAAGCGAGTTTCGTGTATATTTTGGAAATGTCGATATCTTTGATTTCGGTGATGGTTAGGTTTGGTTGGGTTAGGTTTGGTGAGGTAAGCGAGATTTGTGTATATTATTGCATTGTCGAATTCGTTGATTTTGGTGATAGTTAGGCTTGTTTGGGTTAGGTTTGGTAGTGTAAGCGAGTTTTGCGTAAATCTTTTTATCTCGAATTCTTCGATTTCGGTGACGGTTAGGTTAGGTTGGGTTAAGTTTGGATTGTTAAGCTAGTTTTGTGTATATTTTTTTAATGTCGAATTCTTTGATTTTGGTGATGGTTAGGTTTGGTGAGGTAAGCGAGATTTGTGTATATTATTGCATTGTCGAATTCTTTGATTTTGGTGATAGTCAGGCTTGGTTGGGTTAGGTTTGGTGAGGTTAGCGAGTTTTGTGTAAATCTTACAATCTCGAATTCTTCGATTTCGGTGACGGTTAGGTTAGGTACGGTTAAGTTTGGTGCGGTAAGCGAGTTTCAAGTTTATTTTTGAAATGTCGAATTCTTTGATTTCCGTGATGGCTAGGTTAGGTTGGGTTAGGTTTGGTGAGGTTAGCGAGTTTTGTCTATATTTTTGCGATGTCGAATTCTTTGATTTCGGTGATAGTTAGGCTAGGTTGGGATAGGTTTGGTAATGTAAGCGAGTTTTGCGTAAATATTTTTATCTCGAATTCTTCGATTTCGGTGACGGTTAGGTTAGGTTGGGTTAAGTTTGGATTGTTAAGCTAGTTTTGTGTATATTTTTGCAATGTCGAATTCTTTGATTTCCGTGATGGTTAGGTAAGGTTGGGTTAGGTTTGGTGAGGTTAGCGAGTTTTGTGTGAATCTTAAAATATCGAATTCATTGATTTCGGTGATGGTTAGGTTAGGTTGGGTTAGGTTCGGTGAGGTAAGCGAGTTTTGTGTATATGATTGCGTTGTCGAATTTTTTGATTTCGGTGATGGTTAGGCTTGGTTGGGTTAGGTTTGGTAGTGTAAGCGAGTTTTGCGTAAATCTTTTTATCTCGAATTCTTCGATTTCGGTGACGGTTAGGTTAGGTTGGGTTAAGTTTGGATTGTTAAGCTTGTTTTGTGTATATTTTTGCAATATCAAATTCATTGATTTCGGTGATGGTTAGTTTAGGTTGGGTTAGGTTCGGTGAGGTTAGCGATTTTTGTGTATATTTTTTCGATGTCGAATTCTTTAATTTCGGTGATAGTAAGGCTAGGTTTCGTAAGGTTTGGTGAGGTAAGCGAGTTTTGTGTATATTTTTGCGATGTCGAATTCTTTGATTTCGGTGATGGTTAGGTTGGGTTGGATTACGTTTGGTGAGGTAAGCGAGTTTCGTGTATATTTTTGCAATGTCGAATTCTTTGATTTCGGTGATAGTTAGGCTAGGTTGGGTTAGGTTTGGTGAGGTTAGCGAGTTTTGTGTATATTTTTGCATTGTCGAATTCTTTGATTTCGGTGATAGTTAGGCTAGGTTGGGATAGGTTTGGTAATGTAAGCGAGTTTTGCGTAAATCTTTTTATCTCAAATTCTTCGATTTAGGTGACGGTTAGGTAAGGTTGGGTTAAGTTTGGATTGTTAAGCTAGTTTCGTGTATATTTTTGCAATGTCGAATTCTTTGATTTCGGTGACGGTTAGGTTGGGTTGGGTTAGGTTTGGTGAGGTAAGCGAGTTTTGTGTAAATCTTAAAATATCGAATTCATTGATTTCGGTGATGGTTAGGTTAGGTTAGGTTGGGTTAGGTTCGGTGAGGTAAGCGAGTTTTGTGTATATGATTGCATTGTCGAATTTTTTGATTTCGGTGATAGTTAGGCTTGGTTGGGTTAGGTTTGGTGAGGTTAGCGAGTTTTGTGTAAATCTTACAATCTCGAATTCTTCGATTTCGGTGACGGTTAGGTTAGGTTGGGTTAAGTTTGGTGCGGTAAGCGAGTTTCAAGTATATTTTTGCAATGTCGAATTCTTTGATTTCCGTGATGGTTAGGTTAGGTTGGGTTAGGTTTGGTGAGGTAAGCGAGATTTGTGTATATTATTGCATTGTCGAATTCGTTGATTTTGGTGATAGTTAGGCTTGTTTGGGTTAGGTTTGGTAGTGTAAGCGAGTTTTGCGTAAATATTTTTATCTCGAATTCTTCGATTTCGGTGACGGTAAGGTTATGTTGAGTTAAGTTTGGATTGTAAAGCTAGTTTTGTGTATATTTTTGCAATGTCGAATTCTTTGATTTCGGTGATGGTTAGGTTTGGTTGGGTTAGGTTTGGTGAGGTAAGCGAGATTTGTGTATATTATTGCATTGTCGAATTCTTTGATTTTGGTGATAGTTAGGCTTGGTTGGGTTAGGTTTGGTGAGGTAAGCGAGTTTTGTGTAAATCTTAAAATATCGAATTCATTGATTTCGGTGATGGTTAGGTAAGGATGGGTTAGGTTCGGTGAGGTAAGCGAGTTTTGTGTATATGATTGCATTGTCGAATTTTTTGATTTCGGTGATAGTTAGGCTTGGTTGGGTTAGGTTTGGTAGTGTAAGCGAGTTTTGCGTAAATCTTTTTATCTCGAATTCTTCGATTTCGGTGACGGTTAGGTTAGGTTGGGTTAAGTTTGGATTGTTAAGCTAGTTTTGTGTATATTTTTTCAATGTCGAATTCTTTGATTTTGGTGATGGTTAGGTTTGGTAAGGTAAGCGAGGTTTGTGTATATTATTGCATTGTCGAATTCTTTGATTTTGGTGATAGTCAGGCTTGGTTGGGTTAGGTTTGGAGAGGTTAGCGAGTTTTGTGTAAATCTTACTATCTCGAATTCTTCGATTTCGGTGACGGTTAGGTTAGGTTGGGTTAAGTTTAGTGCGGTAAGCGAGTTTCAAGTATATTTTTGCAATGTTAAATTCTTTGATTTCCGTGATGGTTAGGTTAGGTTGGGTTAGGTTTGGTGAGGTTAGCGAGTTTTGTGTATATTTTTGCGATGTCGAATTCTTTGATTTCGGTGATAGTTAGGCTAGGTTGGGATAGGTTTGGTAATGTAAGCGAGTTTTGCGTAAATATTTTTATCTCGAATTCTTCGATTTCGGTGACGGTAAGGTTAGGTTGAGTTAAGTTTGGATTGTTAAGCTAGTTTTGTGTATATTTTTGCAATGTCGAATTCTTTGATTTCGGTGATGGTTAGGTTTGGTTGGGTTAGGTTTGGTGGAGTAAGCGAGATTTGTGTATATTATTGCATTGTCGAATTCTTTGATTTTGGTGATAGTTAGGCTTGGTTGGGTTAGGTTTGGTGAGGTTAGCGAGTTTTGTGTAAATCTTACAATCTCGAATTCTTCGATTTTGGTGACGGTAAGGTTTGGTTGGGTTAAGTTTGGTGCGGTAAGCGAGTTTCAAGTATATTTTTGCAATGTCGAATTCTTTGATTTCCGTGATGGTTAGGTTAGGTTGGGTTAGGTTTGGTGAGGTTAGCGAGTTTTGTGTATATTTTTTCGATGTCAAATTTTTTGATTTCGGTGATGGTTAGGTTGGGTTGGGTTACGTTTGGTGAGGTAAGCGAGTTTCGTGTATATTTTGGAAATGTCGAATTCTTTGATTTCGGTGATGGTTAGGTTTGGATGGGTTAGGTTTGATGAGGTAAGCGAGATTTGTGTATATTATTGCATTGTCAAATTCTTTGATTTTGGTGATAGTTAGGCTTGGTTGGGTTAGGTTTGGTGAGGTTAGCGAGTTTTGTGTATATTTTTGCGATGTCGAATTCTTTAATTTCGTTGATAGTTAGGCTAGGTTGGGATAGGTTTGGTAATGTAAGCGAGTTTTGCGTAAATATTTTTATCTCGAATTCTTCGATTTCGGTGACGGTAAGGTTAGGTTGAGTTAAGTTTGGATTGTTAAGCTAGTTTTGTGTATATTTTTGCAATGTCGAATTCTTTGATTTTGGTGATAGTTAGGCTTGGTTGGGTTAGGTTTGGTGAGGTTAGCGAGTTTTGTGTAAATCTTACAATCTCGAATTCTTCGATTTTGGTGACGGTTAGGTTTGGTTGGGTTAAGTTTGGTGCGGTAAGCGAGTTTCAAGTATATTTTTGCAATGTCGAATTCTTTGATTTCCGTGATGGTTAGGTTAGGTTGGGTTAGGTTTGGTGAGGTTAGCGAGTTTTGTGTATATTTTTTTGATGTCGAATTTTTTGATTTCGGTGATGATTAGGTTGGGTTGGGTTACGTTTGGTGAGGTAAGCGAGTTTCGTGTATATTTTGGAAATGTCGATATCTTTGATTTCGGTGATGGTTAGGTTTGGTTGGGTTAGGTTTGGTGAGGTAAGCGAGATTTGTGTATATTATTGCATTGTCGAATTCGTTGATTTTGGTGATAGTTAGGCTTGGTTGGGTTAGGTTTGGTGAGGTTAGCGAGTTTTGTGTAAATCTAACAATCTCGAATTCTTCGATTTTGGTGACGGTTAGGTTTGGTTGGGTTAAGTTTGGTGCGGTAAGCGAGTTTCAAGTATATTTTTGCAATGTCGAAATCTTTGATTTCGGTGACGGTTAGGTTGGGTTGGGTTAGGTTTGGTGAGGTAAGCGAGTTTTTTGTATATTTTTGCAATGTCGAATTCTTTGATTTGGGTGACGGTAAGGTTGGGTTGGGTTAGGTTTGGTGAGGTTAGCGAGCTTCTTGTATATTTTTGCAATGTCGAATTCATTGAATTCGGCGATGGTTAGGTTGGGTTGGGTTACGTTTGGTGAGGTAAGCGAGTTTCGTGTATATTTTTGCAATGTCGAATTCTTTGATTTCGGTGATAGTTAGGCTTGGTTGGGTTAGGTTTGGTAGTGTAAGCGAGTTTTGCGTAAATCTTTTTATCTCGAATTCTTCGATTTCGGTGACGGTTAGGTTAGGTTGGGTTAAGTTTGGATTGTTAAGCTAGTTTTGTGTATATTTTTTCAATGTCGAATTCTTTGATTTTGGTGATGGTTAGGTTTGGTGAGGTAAGCAAGATTTGTGTATATTATTGCATTGTCGAATTCTTTGATTTTGGTGATAGTCAGGCTTGGTTGGGTTAGGTTTGGTGAGGTTAGCGAGTTTTGTGTAAATCTTACAATCTCGATTTCTTCGATTTCGGTGACGGTTAGGTTAGGTTGGGTTAAGTTTGGTGCGGTAAGCGAGTTTCAAGTATATTTTTGCAATGTCGAATTCTTTGATTTTCGTGATGGTTAGGTTAGGTTGGGTTAGGTTTGGTGAGGTTAGCGAGTTTTGTGTATATTTTTGCATTGTCGAATTCTTTGATTTCGGTGATAGTTAGGCTAGGTTGGGATAGGTTTGGTAATGTAAGCGAGTTTTGCGTAAATCTTTTTATCTCAAATTCTTCGATTTAGGTGACGGTTAGGTAAGGTTGGGTTAAGTTTGGATTGATAAGCCAGTTTCGTGTATATTTTTGCAATGTCGAATTCTTTGATTTCGGTGACGGTTAGGTTGGGCTGGGTTAGGTTTGGTGAGGTAAGCGAGTTTTGTGTAAATCTTAAAATATCGAATTCATTGATTTCGGTGATGGTTAGGTTAGGATGGGTTAGGTTCGGTGAGGTAAGCGAGTTTTGTGTATATGATTGCATTGTCGAATTTTTTGATTTCGGTGATAGTTAGGCTTGGTTGGGTTAGGTTTGGTAGTGTAAGCGAGTTTTGCGTAAATCTTTTTATCTCGAATTCTTCGATTTCGGTGACGGTTAGGTTAGGTTGGGTTAAGTTTGGATTGTTAAGCTAGTTTTGTGTATATTTTTTCAATGTCGAATTCTTTGATTTTGGTGATGGTTAGGTTTGGTGAGGTAAGCGAGATTTGTGTATATTATTGCATTGTCGAATTCTTTGATTTTGGTGATAGTCAGGCTTGGTTGGGTTAGGTTTGGTGAGGTTAGCGAGTTTTGTGTAAATCTTACAATCTCGAATTCTTCGATTTCGGTGACGGTTAGGTTAGGTACGGTTAAGTTTGGTGCGGTAAGCGAGTTTCAAGTATATTTTTGAAATGTCGAATTCTTTGATTTCCGTGATGGCTAGGTTAGGTTGGGTAAGGTTTGGTGAGGTTAGCGAGTTTTGTCTATATTTTTGCGATGTCGAATTCTTTGATTTCGGTGATAGTTAGGCTAGGTTGGGATAGGTTTGGTAATGTAAGCGAGTTTTGCGTAAATCTTTTTATCTCAAATTCTTCGATTTCGGTGACGGTTAGGTTAGGTTGGGTTAAGTTTGGATTGTTAAGCTAGTTTTGTGTATATTTTTTCAATGTCGAATTCTTTGATTTCGGTGATGGTTAGGTTGGGTTGGGTTACGTTTGGTGAGGTAAGCGAGTTTCGTGTATATTTTGGAAATGTCGATATCTTTGATTTCGGTGATGGTTAGGTTTGGTTGGGTTAGGTTTGGTGAGGTAAGCGAGATTTGTGTATATTATTGCATTGTCGAATTCGTTGATTTTGGTGATAGTTAGGCTTGGTTGGGTTAGGTTTGGTAGTGAAAGCGAGTTTTGCGTAAATCTTTTTATCTCGAATTCTTCGATTTCGGTGACGGTTAGGTTAGGTTGGGTTAAGTTTGGATTGTTAAGCTAGTTTTGTGTATATTTTTTTAATGTCGAATTCTTTGATTTTGGTGATGGTTAGGTTTGGTGAGGTAAGCGAGATTTGTGTATATTATTGCATTGTCGAATTCTTTGATTTTGGTGATAGTCAGGCTTGGTTGGGTTAGGTTTGGTGAGGTAAGCGAGTTTTGTGTAAATCTTACAATCTCGAATTCTTCGATTTCGGTGACGGTTAGGTTAGGTACGGTTAAGTTTGGTGCGGTAAGCGAGTTTCAAGTTTATTTTTGAAATGTCGAATTCTTTGATTTCCGTGATGGCTAGGTTAGGTTGGGTTAGGTTTGGTGAGGTTAGCGAGTTTTGTCTATATTTTTGCGATGTCGAATTCTTTGATTTCGGTGATAGTTAGGCTAGGTTAGGATAGGTTTGGTAATGTAAGCGAGTTTTGCGTAAATATTTTTATCTCGAATTCTTCGATTTCGGTGACGGTTAGGTTAGGTTGGGTTAAGTTTGGATTGTTAAGCTAGTTTTGTGTATATTTTTGCAATGTCGAATTCTTTGATTTCCGTGATGGTTAGGTAAGGTTGGGTTAGGTTTGGTGAGGTTAGCGAGTTTTGTGTGAATCTTAAAATATCGAATTCATTGATTTCGGTGATGGTTAGGTTAGGTTGGGTTAGGTTCGGTGAGGTAAGCGAGTTTTGTGTATATGATTGCGTTGTCGAATTTTTTGATTTCGGTGATAGTTAGGCTTGGTTGGGTTAGGTTTGGTAGTGTAAGCGAGTTTTGCGTAAATCTTTTTATCTCAAATTCTTCGATTTAGGTGACGGTTAGGTAAGGTTGGGTTAAGTTTGGATTGTTAAGCTAGTTTCGTGTATATTTTTGCAATGTCGAATTCTTTGATTTCGGTGACGGTTAGGTTGGGTTGGGTTAGGTTTGGTGAGGTAAGCGAGTTTTGTGTAAATCCCTAAATATCGAATTCATTGATTTCGGTGATGGTTAGGTTAGGATGGGTTAGGTTCGGTGAGGTAAGCGAGTTTTGTGTATATGATTGCATTGTCGAATTTTTTGATTTCGGTGATAGTTAGGCTTGGTTGGGTTAGGTTTGGTAGTGTAAGCGAGTTTTGCGTAAATCTTTTTATCTCGAATTCTTCGATTTCGGTGACGGTTAGGTTAGGTTGGGTTAAGTTTGGATTGTTAAGCTAGTTTTGTGTATATTTTTTCAATGTCGAATTCTTTGATTTTGGTGATGGTTAGGTTTGGTGAGGTAAGCGAGATTTGTGTATATTATTGCATTGTCGAATTCTTTGATTTTGGTGATAGTCAGGCTTGGTTGGGTTAGGTTTGGTGAGGTTAGCGAGTTTTGTGTAAATCTTACAATCTCGAATTCTTCGATTTCGGTGACGGTTAGGTTAGGTACGGTTAAGTTTGGTGCGGTAAGCGAGTTTCAAGTATATTTTTGAAATGTCGAATTCTTTGATTTCCGTGATGGCTAGGTTAGGTTGGGTTAGGTTTGGTGAGGTTAGCGAGTTTTGTCTATATTTTTGCGATGTCGAATTCTTTGATTTCGGTGATAGTTAGGCTAGGTTGGGATAGGTTTGGTAATGTAAGCGAGTTTTGCGTAAATCTTTTTATCTCAAATTCTTCGATTTCGGTGACGGTTAGGTTAGGTTGGGTTAAGTTTGGATTGTTAAGCTAGTTTTGTGTATATTTTTTCAATGTCGAATTCTTTGATTTTGGTGATGGTTAGGTTTGGTGAGGTAAGCGAGATTTGTGTATATTTTTGCATTGTCGAATTCTTTGATTTTGGTGATAGTTAGGCTTGGTTGGGTTAGGTTTGGTGAGGTTAGCGAGTTTTGTGTAAATCTTACAATCTCGAATTCTTCGATTTTGGTGACGGTAAGGTTTGGTTGGGTTAAGTTTGGTGCGGTTAGCGAGTTTCAAGTATATTTTTGCAATGTCGAATTCTTTGATTTCCGTGATGGTTAGGTTAGGTTGGGTTAGGTTTGGTGAGGTTAGCGAGTTTTGTGTATATTTTTTCGATGTCAAATTTTTTGATTTCGGTGATGGTTAGGTTGGGTTGGGTTACGTTTGGTGAGGTAAGCGAGTTTCGTGTATATTTTGGAAATGTCGAATTCTTTGATTTCGGTGATAGTTAGGTTTGGATGGGTTAGGTTTGGTGAGGTAAGCGAGATTTGTGTATATTATTGCATTGTCGAATTCTTTGATTTTGGTGATAGTTAGGCTTGGTTGGGTTAGGTTTGGTGAGGTTAGCGAGTTTTGTGTATATTTTTGCGATGTCGAATTCTTTAATTTCGTTGATAGTTAGGCTAGGTTGGGATAGGTTTGGTAATGTAAGCGAGTTTTGCGTAAATATTTTTTTCTCGAATTCTTCGATTTCGGTGACGGTAAGGTTAGGTTGAGTTAAGTTTGGATTGTTAAGCTAGTTTTGTGTATATTTTTGCAATGTCGAATTCTTTGATTTTGGTGATAGTTAGGCTTGGTTGGGTTAGGTTTGGTGAGGTTAGCGAGTTTTGTGTAAATCTTACAATCTCGAATTCTTCGATTTTGGTGACGGTTAGGTTTGGTTGGGTTAAGTTTGGTGCGGTAAGCGAGTTTCAAGTATATTTTTGCAATGTCGAATTCTTTGATTTCCGTGATGGTTAGGTTAGGTTGGGTTAGGTTTGGTGAGGTTAGCGAGTTTTGTGTATATTTTTGCAATGTCGAATTTTTTGATTTCGGTGATGGTTAGGTTGGGTTGGGTTACGTTTGGTGAGGTAAGCGAGTTTCGTGTATATTTTGGAAATGTCGATATCTTTGATTTCGGTGATGGTTAGGTTTGGTTGGGTTAGGTTTGGTGAGGTAAGCGAGATTTGTGTATATTATTGCATTGTCGAATTCGTTGATTTTGGTGATAGTTAGGCTTGGTTGGGTTAGGTTTGGTAGTGTAAGCGAGTTTTGCGTAAATCTTTTTATCTCGAATTCTTCGATTTCGGTGACGGTTAGGTTAGGTTGGGTTAAGTTTGGATTGTTAAGCTAGTTTTGTGTATATTTTTTTAATGTCGAATTCTTTGATTTTGGTGATGGTTAGGTTTGGTGAGGTAAGCGAGATTTGTGTATATTATTGCATTGTCGAATTCTTTGATTTTGGTGATAGTCAGGCTTGGTTGGGTTAGGTTTGGTGAGGTTAGCGAGTTTTGTGTAAATCTTACAATCTCGAATTCTTCGATTTCGGTGACGGTTAGGTTAGGTACGGTTAAGTTTGGTGCGGTAAGCGAGTTTCAAGTTTATTTTTGAAATGTCGAATTCTTTGATTTCCGTGATGGCTAGGTTAGGTTGGGTTAGGTTTGGTGAGGTTAGCGAGTTTTGTCTATATTTTTGCGATGTCGAATTCTTTGATTTCGGTGATAGTTAGGCTAGGTTGGGATAGGTTTGGTAATGTAAGCGAGTTTTGCGTAAATATTTTTATCTCGAATTCTTCGATTTCGGTGACGGTTAGGTTAGGTTGGGTTAAGTTTGGATTGTTAAGCTAGTTTTGTGTATATTTTTGCAATGTCGAATTCTTTGATTTCCGTGATGGTTAGGTAAGGTTGGGTTAGGTTTGGTGAGGTTAGCGAGTTTTGTGTGAATCTTAAAATATCGAATTCATTGATTTCGGTGATGGTTAGGTTAGGTTGGGTTAGGTTCGGTGAGGTAAGCGAGTTTTGTGTATATGATTGCGTTGTCGAATTTTTTGATTTCGGTGATAGTTAGGCTTGGTTGGGTTAGGTTTGGTAGTGTAAGCGAGTTTTGCGTAAATCTTTTTATCTCAAATTCTTCGATTTAGGTGACGGTTAGGTAAGGTTGGGTTAAGTTTGGATTGTTAAGCTAGTTTCGTGTATATTTTTGCAATGTCGAATTCTTTGATTTCGGTGACGGTTAGGTTGGGTTGGGTTAGGTTTGGTGAGGTAAGCGAGTTTTGTGTAAATCCCTAAATATCGAATTCATTGATTTCGGTGATGGTTAGGTTAGGATGGGTTAGGTTCGGTGAGGTAAGCGAGTTTTGTGTATATGATTGCATTGTCGAATTTTTTGATTTCGGTGATAGTTAGGCTTGGTTGGGTTAGGTTTGGTAGTGTAAGCGAGTTTTGCGTAAATCTTTTTATCTCGAATTCTTCGATTTCGGTGACGGTTAGGTTAGGTTGGGTTAAGTTTGGATTGTTAAGCTAGTTTTGTGTATATTTTTTCAATGTCGAATTCTTTGATTTTGGTGATGGTTAGGTTTGGTGAGGTAAGCGAGATTTGTGTATATTATTGCATTGTCGAATTCTTTGATTTTGGTGATAGTCAGGCTTGGTTGGGTTAGGTTTGGTGAGGTTAGCGAGTTTTGTGTAAATCTTACAATCTCGAATTCTTCGATTTCGGTGACGGTTAGGTTAGGTACGGTTAAGTTTGGTGCGGTAAGCGAGTTTCAAGTATATTTTTGAAATGTCGAATTCTTTGATTTCCGTGATGGCTAGGTTAGGTTGGGTTAGGTTTGGTGAGGTTAGCGAGTTTTGTCTATATTTTTGCGATGTCGAATTCTTTGATTTCGGTGATAGTTAGGCTAGGTTGGGATAGGTTTGGTAATGTAAGCGAGTTTTGCGTAAATCTTTTTATCTCAAATTCTTCGATTTCGGTGACGGTTAGGTTAGGTTGGGTTAAGTTTGGATTGTTAAGCTAGTTTTGTGTATATTTTTTCAATGTCGAATTCTTTGATTTTGGTGATGGTTAGGTTTGGTGAGGTAAGCGAGATTTGTGTATATTATTGCATTGTCGAATTCTTTGATTTTGGTGATAGTTAGGCTTGGTTGGGTTAGGTTTGGTGAGGTTAGCGAGTTTTGTGTAAATCTTACAATCTCGAATTCTTCGATTTTGGTGACGGTAAGGTTTGGTTGGGTTAAGTTTGGTGCGGTTAGCGAGTTTCAAGTATATTTTTGCAATGTCGAATTCTTTGATTTCCGTGATGGTTAGGTTAGGTTGGGTTAGGTTTGGTGAGGTTAGCGAGTTTTGTGTATATTTTTTCGATGTCAAATTTTTTGATTTCGGTGATGGTTAGGTTGGGTTGGGTTACGTTTGGTGAGGTAAGCGAGTTTCGTGTATATTTTGGAAATGTCGAATTCTTTGATTTCGGTGATGGTTAGGTTTGGATGGGTTAGGTTTGGTGAGGTAAGCGAGATTTGTGTATATTATTGCATTGTCGAATTCTTTGATTTTGGTGATAGTTAGGCTTGGTTGGGTTAGGTTTGGTGAGGTTAGCGAGTTTTGTGTATATTTTTGCGATGTCGAATTCTTTAATTTCGTTGATAGTTAGGCTAGGTTGGGATAGGTTTGGTAATGTAAGCGAGTTTTGCGTAAATATTTTTTTCTCGAATTCTTCGATTTCGGTGACGGTAAGGTTAGGTTGAGTTAAGTTTGGATTGTTAAGCTAGTTTTGTGTATATTTTTGCAATGTCGAATTCTTTGATTTTGGTGATAGTTAGGCTTGGTTGGGTTAGGTTTGGTGAGGTTAGCGAGTTTTGTGTAAATCTTACAATCTCGAATTCTTCGATTTTGGTGACGGTTAGGTTTGGTTGGGTTAAGTTTGGTGCGGTAAGCGAGTTTCAAGTATATTTTTGCAATGTCGAATTCTTTGATTTCCGTGATGGTTAGGTTAGGTTGGGTTAGGTTTGGTGAGGTTAGCGAGTTTTGTGTATATTTTTGCAATGTCGAACTTTTTGATTTCGGTGATGGTTAGGTTGGGTTGGGTTACGTTTGGTGAGGTAAGCGAGTTTCGTGTATATTTTGGAAATGTCGATATCTTTGATTTCGGTGATGGTTAGGTTTGGTTGGGTTAGGTTTGGTGAGGTAAGCGAGATTTGTGTATATTATTGCATTGTCGAATTCGTTGATTTTGGTGATAGTTAGGCTTGGTTGGGTTAGGTTTGGTAGTGTAAGCGAGTTTTGCGTAAATCTTTTTATCTCGAATTCTTCGATTTCGGTGACGGTTAGGTTAGGTTGGGTTAAGTTTGGATTGTTAAGCTAGTTTTGTGTATATTTTTTTAATGTCGAATTCTTTGATTTTGGTGATGGTTAGGTTTGGTGAGGTAAGCGAGATTTGTGTATATTATTGCATTGTCGAATTCTTTGATTTTGGTGATAGTCAGGCTTGGTTGGGTTAGGTTTGGTGAGGTTAGCGAGTTTTGTGTAAATCTTACAATCTCGAATTCTTCGATTTCGGTGACGGTTAGGTTAGGTTGGGTTAAGTTTGGTGCGGTAAGCGAGTTTCAAGTATATTTTTGCAATGTCGAATTCTTTGATTTCCGTGATGGTTAGGTTAGGTTGGGTTAGGTTTGGTGAGGTTAGCGAGTTTTGTGTATATTTTTGCGATGTCGAATTCTTTAATTTCGGTGATAGTTAGGCTAGGTTGGGATAGGTTTGGTAATGTAAGCGAGTTTTGCGTAAATATTTTTATCTCGAATTCTTCGATTTCGGTGACGGTAAGGTTATGTTGAGTTAAGTTTGGATTGTAAAGCTAGTTTTGTGTATATTTTTGCAATGTCGAATTCTTTGATTTCGGTGATGGTTAGGTTTGGTTGGGTTAGGTTTGGTGAGGTAAGCGAGATTTGTGTATATTATTGCATTGTCGAATTCTTTGATTTTGGTGACAGTTAGGCTTGGTTGGGTTAGGTTTGGTGAGGTTAGCGAGTTTTGTGTAAATCTTACAATCTCGAATTCTTCGATTTCGGTGACGGTTAGGTTAGGTTGGGTTAAGTTTGGTGCGGTAAGCGAGTTTCAAGTATATTTTTGCAATGTCGAATTCTTTGATTTCCGTGATGGTTAGGTTAGGTTGGGTTAGGTTTGGTGATGTTAGCGAGTTTTGTGTATATTTTTGCATTGTCGAATTCTTTGATTTCGGTGATAGTTAGGCTAGGTTGGGATAGGTTTGGTAATGTAAGCGAGTTTTGCGTAAATCTTTTTATCTCAAATTCTTCGATTTAGGTGACGGTTAGGTTGGGTTGGGTTAGGTTTGGTGAGGTAAGCGAGTTTTGTGTAAATCTTAAAATATCAAATTCATTGATTTCGGTGATGGTTAGGTTAGGTTGGGTTAGGTTCGGTGAGGTAAGCGAGTTTTGTGTATATGATTGCATTGTCGAATTTTTTGATTTCGGTGATAGTTAGGCTTGGTTGGGTTAGGTTTGGTAGTGTAAGCGAGTTTTGCGTAAATCTTTTTATCTCGAATTCTTCGATTTCGGTGACGGTTAGGTTAGGTTGGGTTAAGTTTGGATTGTTAAGCTTGTTTTGTGTATATTTTTTTAATGTCAAATTCTTTGATTTTGGTGATGGTTAGGTTTGGTGAGGTAAGCGAGATTTGTGTATATTATTGCATTGTCGAATTCTTTGATTTTGGTGATAGTCAGGCTTGGTTGGGTTAGGTTTGGTGAGGTTAGCGAGTTTTATGTAAATCTTACAATCTCGAATTCTTCGATTTCGGTGACGGTTAGGTTAGGTTGGGTTAAGTTTGGTGCGGTAAGCGAGTTTCAAGTATATTTTTGCAATGTCGAATTCTTTGATTTCCGTGATGGTTAGGTTAGGTTGGGTTAGGTTTGGTGAGGTTAGCGAGTTTTGTGTATATTTTTGCGATGTCGAATTCTTTAATTTCGGTGATAGTTAGGCTAGGTTGGGTTAAGTTTGGTGCGGTAAGCGAGTTTCAAGTATATTTTTGCAATGTCGAATTCTTTGATTTCGGTGATGGTTAGGTTTGGTTGGCTTAGGTTTGGTGAGGTAAGCGAGATTTGTGTATATTATTGCATTGTCGAATTCTTTGATTTTGGTGATAGTTAGGCTTGGTTGGGTTAGGTTTGGTGAGGTTAGCGAGTTTTGTGTAAATCTTACAATCTCGAATTCTTCGATTTCGGTGACGGTTAGGTTTGGTTGGGTTAAGTTTGGTGCGGTAAGCGAGTTTCAAGTATATTTTTGCAATGTCGAATTCTTTGATTTCCGTGATGGTTAGGTTAGGTTGGGTTAGGTTTGGTGATGTTAGCGAGTTTTGTGTATATTTTTTCGATGTCGAATTTTTTGATTTCGGTGATGGTTAGGTTGGGTTGGGTTACGTTTGGTGAGGTTAGCGAGTTTCGTGTATATTTTGGCAATGTCGAATTCTTTGATTTCGGTGATGTTCAGGTTAGGTTGGGTTAGGTTTGGTGAGGTTTGCCAGTTTTGTGTATATTATTGCATTGTCGAATTCTTTGATTTCGGTGATAGTTAGGCTAGGTTGGGTTAGGTTTAGTGAGGTTAGCGAGTTTTGTGTATATTTTTGCATTTTCGAATTCTTTGATTTCGGTGATAGTTAGGCTAGGTTGCGTAAGGTTTGGTAATGTAAGCGAGTTTTGCGTAAATCTTTTTATCTCGAATTCTTCGATTTCCGTGACGGTAAGGTTAGGTTGGGTTAAGTTTGGTGCGGTAAGCGAGTTTCAAGTATATTTTTGCAATGTCGAATTCTTTGATTTCCGTGATGGTTAGGTTAGGTTGGGTTAGGTTTGGTGAGGTTAGCGAGTTTTGTGTATATTTTTTCGATGTCGAATTCTTTGATTTCGGTGATGGTTCGGTTGGGTTGGGTTACGTTTGGTGAGGTAAGCGAGTTTTGTGTATATTTTTGCGATGTCGAATTCTTTGATTTCGGTGATGGTAAGGTTGGGTTGGATTACGTTTGATGAGGTAAGCGAGTTTCGTGTATATTTTTGCAATGTCGAATTCTTATATTTCGGTGATAATTAGGTAAGGTTGGGTTAGGTTTGGTGAGGTTAGCGAGTTTTGTGTATATTTTTGCATTGTCGAATTCTTTGATTTCGGTGATAGTCAGGCTTGGTTGGGTTAGGTTTGGTTGGGTTAAGTTTGGTGCGGTAAGCGAGTTTCAAGTATATTTTTGCAATGTCGAATTCTTTGATTTCCGTGATGGTTAGGTTAGGTTGGGTTAGGTTTGGTGATGTTAGCGAGTTTTGTGTATATTTTTTCGATGTCGAATTTTTTGATTTCGGTGATGGTTAGGTTGGGTTGGGTTACGTTTGGTGAGGTTAGCGAGTTTCGTGTATATTTTGGCAATGTCGAATTCTTTGATTTCGGTGATGTTCAGGTTAGGTTGGGTTAGGTTCGGTGAGGTTTGCCAGTTTTGTGTATATTATTGCATTGTCGAATTCTTTGATTTCGGTGATAGTTAGGCTAGGTTGGGTTAGGTTTAGTGAGGTTAGCGAGTTTTGTGTATATTTTTGCATTTTCGAATTCTTTGATTTCGGTGATAGTTAGGCTAGGTTGGGATAGGTTTGGTAATGTAAGCGAGTTTTGCGTAAATCTTTTTATCTCAAATTCTTCGATTTAGGTGACGGTTAGGTAAGGTTGGGTTAAGTTTGGATTGTTAAGCTAGTTTCGTGTATATTTTTGCAATGTCGAATTCTTTGATTTCGGTGACGGTTAGGTTGGGTTGGGTTAGGTTTGGTGAGGTAAGCGAGTTTTGTGCAAATCTTAAAATATCGAATTCATTGATTTCGGTGATGGCTAGGTTAGGTTTGGTTAGGTTCGGTGAGGTAAGCGAGTTTTGTGTATATGATTGCATTGTCGAATTTTTTGATTTCGGTGATAGTTAGGCTTGGTTGGGTTAGGTTTGGTAGTGTAAGCGAGTTTTGCGTAAATCTTTTTATCTCGAATTCTTCGATTTCGGTGACGGTTAGGTTAGGTTGGGTTAACTTTGGATTGTTAAGCTAGTTTTGTGTATATTTTTTCAATGTCGAATTCTTTGATTTTGGTGATGGTTAGGTTTGGTGAGGTAAGCGAGATTTGTGTATATTATTGCATTGTCGAATTCTTTGATTTTGGTGATAGTCAGGCTTGGTTGGGTTAGGTTTGGTGAGGTTAGCGAGTTTTGTGTAAATCTTACAATCTCGAATTCTTCGATTTCGGTGACGGTTAGGTTAGGTTGGGTTAAGTTTGGTGCGGTAAGCGAGTTTCAAGTATATTTTTGCAATGTCGAATTCTTTGATTTCCGTGATGGTTAGGTTAGGTTGGGTTAGGTTTGGTGAGGTTAGCGAGTTTTGTGTATATTTTTGCGATGTCGAATTCTTTGATTTCGGTGATAGTTAGGCTAGGTTGGGATAGGTTTGGTAATGTAAGCGAGTTTTGCGTAAATATTTTTATCTCGAATTCTTCGATTTCGGTGACGGTTAGGTTAGGTTGAGTTAAGTTTGGATTGTTAAGCTAGTTTTGTGTATATTTTTGCAATGTCGAATTTTTTGATTTCGGTGATAGTTAGGCTAGGTTGCGTAAGGTTTGGAAATGTAAGCGAGTTTTGCGTAAATCTTTTTATCTCGAATTCTTCGATTTCGGTGACGGTAAGGTTAGGTTTGGTTGGGTTAGGTTTGGTGAGGTAAGCGAGATTTGTGTATATTTTTTCGATGTCGAATTCTTTGATTTCGGTGATGGTTAGGTTGGGTTGGGTTAGGTTTGGTGAGGTTAGCGAGTTAGTGAACAGTACCGCAACATTCCTCATCGATGGTATTCGGATGCAAGCTCAAGATCTGCAGTCTACACACCAACTGCCTACCTGCGAATCACGAATGCTGTTTCAATTGGCGTCCAAGGCTGGACGTGGGTGGAGATGAGGGGAGTGAGGTTCTATAGCTGCTATTTTTCTCCTAGTGCAACAATAGAGGAGTTCAAGAGAGATCTCGTCTGCCTTGAAGATGACGTGAGAACATCGACCTTACCTGTTGTCGTTGCCGGAGATTTTAACTCAAAAGCTCCAGAGTGGGGCTCTCAAAAAACGGATCGCAGAGGTATTTTACTCTCTGAAATGGCATCGCATTTACATCTGCATGCGGCCAACGTAGGAAGTGCTTACACGTTCGTTCGGGGCAGCACCGGATCGGTCATCGATGTCACATTTGCAGGTGAAACAATAATTGGCAGGATCCGAAAATGGCAAGTGCTTGACAGCTACTCTCACAGCGACCATCGCTATATTGGCTTCGAGTTGGAAGATCGCCTCGCCGGGCCACAAATGTTACCTTCTAGTTCTGGCTGGGGAGCTCGTCAGCTGGACATCGTAGCTTTGGACGAAGCCGTTGCAGAACTAAGATCAAAAGTGACTGACGTCGCAAGCAGCGGGGTTGGAGCCGAAGACATTGCCAACTCATTAAATGACCTATTGAGTGAGAGCTGCGACGCATCGATGCCGAGACGCGGAGGTAAAAAGAGGCGCCCGGTCTTCTGGTGGACCGAAAACATCGCCATACTTCGCCGCGAGTGCTTAACCTGCAGACGCCGAGCACAACGACGGTCAAGCAATGAACAGCACAGAGTGAAATATCAAGAAGCCAGGATAGCTTTACGAAAAGCTATAAAAGAAAGTAAAGAGAGATGCTGGAAAGAGCTCTGCAAATCGATTGATGTGAATCCGTGGGGGAGCCCATATAAGATCATAAGGAAAAAGCTCCGAATTGGAACTGTCGATCCATATCTTGAAAATAAGGCGAGTCTTGAATTGGTCATAGATGGCCTCTTTCCGCAACACCCAGTGATGGAAAGACGATCGGCGAGCAGTACTGGTGATGAGATGCCGATTTTCACGGAGGAAGAAGTCGTAGCAGCCGCCAAACGAATAAATATTGAAAAGGCGCCGGGACCGGACTGCATTCCAAACGCAGTTATTAAAAGAATTGCCTTGAGCGATCCTGCGTTGCTGTTGACGACCTTCAATGCTTGTCTGTCGGAAGGAACCTTTCCAAAACCATGGAAAAGACAAAAACTCGTGCTGATTTCAAAAGGAAAGGGAGGCCCACCAGGACCTTCATCATACAGGCCACTCTGCCTACTTGACGGGGTAGGAAAGTTACTAGAGAGACTTCTCCTACAGTGACTACAACAACAGCTAGAAAACAGCGACACAGGACTGTCATCGCAGCAATTTGGATTTCGACCCGGTCGCTCAACTATTGACGCGATCAGTGAAGTCGTAAACACCGTAAGACTTGCATGGCGTGGGAGCGTCAAGGCGAGCAAACATGTTGTGATGATCGCGCTCGACATAAAAAATGCATTCAACACTGCCAACTGGGGAAGGACTCTCGATGCATTAGTCACTATCAATGCTCCGGAAAAACTTATCAAGATGATCGAGAGCTATTTTTCGGACAGAATCCTTCTGTATGAATGCATGGGCAAAAAATACGAACGATCAGTCACTGCGGGCGTACCACAGGGATCGGTCCTGGGCCCGGCGCTTTGGAATGTAATGTACGACGGCTTGTTGAAGATCCCAATGCCAGATGAAACGAGCCTGGTCGCCTTTGCTGACGATGTCGCGTTGCTTGTCACCGCAAAGAACACAACATCTTTACGCCTAAGAAGCGAAGAAGCCATAAGAAGTGTTAAAAAATGGCTCGTGGATGCGGGCTTGGAGCTCGCCGTCCAGAAAACCGAAGCTGTATTCTTCACAAGACGTAGAAAGCTGCTGCCTCCTCAAATAACAGTCAACGGTTTTGAGGTGACGTTCAGCAGATCACTGCGGTATTTGGGAGTGCAGTTAGATGACAAACTACGCTTTGCAAAACATGCGGAAAAAGCGGGAGCTAGGGCGGCCCAAATAGCAGAAGACCTCGCCAGACTGATGCCCAACATCGGTGGACCGAAACAGAGGAGAAGAAAACTATACTGTGAAGTAGTACACTCAGTCCTCCTGTACGGTGCTCCGATTTGGGCGGAAAAAACAAAGGTTGAGAGGACGAGGCTCAGCCTCGCTAGAGTACAAAGAAGAGCTGCATTAAGAGTCGCAGCGGCATACCGTACAGTATCTGAAGATGCCATCCTGGTGTTGTGCGCCATTCCACCGATCGACTTACTCGCTCTAGAACGACAAGCGATCTACAGAGGTGAAAAGAAGAGTGCAGCCAGAGAGACAACGATGATCAAATGGCAAGACAGATGGAACAACTCAGAAAAAGGTCGATGGACACACCATCTCATCGGAGACCTAAAAGCGTGGTGCCAAAGAAAGCACGGCGAACTGAATCACCACACGACCCAAATACTCACAGGTCACGGGTGCTTCGGGACCTACCTACACAAAATAGGAAAGGAAACAACTCCGAAGTGCCACCACTGTGAAAACGAGAAAGACGACGCGGCCCACACAACCTTTGATTGTCCAGCATGGGAAGACGACAGAAGAACATTCAGAACTGTAATCGGCGTAGAACACCTGACGCCGATAAACATAATCTTCGTCATACTGGATAGCGCAACTGCCTGGTCAGCGTGGGAAGCATTTGCTTCGATGATAATGAAAAATAAAGAAGAAGCAGAAAGAACCCGAGAACTCGAAGGAAGAGCCATAAATGGCTAAGACAAAACTGCTTTCCCGAAGCAAAACATGAAAATGTGTCCGGGGAGCAGGGGAGTCAAGGGGGTGGGGTTTAGTCGGTAAAAATCCGACACTATCCTCCAGTTCGGGCTGGAGGATGTCTTTGGAAGATTCCCCACCTCCGACGATAAAAAAAAAAAAAAAAAAAAAAAAAGGTTAGCGAGTTTTGTGTATATTTTTTCGATGTCGAATTTTTTGATTTCGGTGATGGTTCGGTTGGGTTGGGTTACGTTTGGTGAGATAAGCGAGTTTTGTGTATATTTTTGCGATGTCGAATTCTTTGATTTCGGCGATGGTTAGGTTGGGTTGGATTACGTTTGGTGAGGTAAGCGAGTTTCGTGTATATTTTTGCAATGTCGAATTCTTATATTTCGGTGATAATTAGGTAAGGTTGGGTTAGGTTTGGTGAGGTTAGCGAGTTTTGTGTATATTTTTGCAATGTCGAATTCTTTGATTTCGGTGATAGTCAGGCTTGGTTGGGTTAGGTTTGGTTGGGTTTGGTGATGTTAGCGAGTTTTGTGTATATTTTTTCGATGTCGAATTTTTTGATTTCGGTGATGGTTAGGTTGGGTTGGGTTACGTTTGGTGAGGTTAGCGAGTTTCGTGTATATTTTGGCAATGTCGAATTCTTTGATTTCGGTGATGTTCAGGTTAGGTTGGGTTAGGTTCGGTGAGGTTTGCCAGTTTTGTGTATATTATTGCATTGTCGAATTCTTTGATTTCGGTGATAGTTAGGCTAGGTTGGGTTAGGTTTAGTGAGGTTAGCGAGTTTTGTGTATATTTTTGCATTTTCGAATTCTTTGATTTCGGTGATAGTTAGGCTAGGTTGGGATAGGTTTGGTAATGTAAGCGAGTTTTGCGTAAATCTTTTTATCTCAAATTCTTCGATTTAGGTGACGGTTAGGTAAGGTTGGGTTAGGTTTGGATTGTTAAGCTAGTTTCGTGTATATTTTTGCAATGTCGAATTCTTTGATTTCGGTGATAGTTAGGCTAGGTTGCGTAAGGTTTGGAAATGTAAGCGAGTTTTGCGTAAATCTTTTTATCTCGAATTCTTTGATTTCCGTGACGGTAAGGTTAGGTTGGGTTAAGTTTGGTGCGGTAAGCGAGTTTCAAGTATATTTTTGCAATGTCGAATTCTTTGATTTCCGTGATGGTTAGGTTAGGTTGGGTTAGGTTTGGTGAGGTTAGCGAGTTTTGTGTATATTTTTTCGATGTCGAATTTTTTGATTTCGGTGATGGTTCGGTTGGGTTGGGTTACGTTTGGTGAGATAAGCGAGTTTTGTGTATATTTTTGCGATGTCGAATTCTTTGATTTCGGCGATGGTTAGGTTGGGTTGGATTACATTTGGTGAGGTAAGCGAGTTTCGTGTATATTTTTGCAATGTCGAATTCTTTGATTTCGGTGACGGTTAGGTTGGGTTGGGTTAGGTTTGGTGAGGTAAGCGAGTTTTGTGTAAATCTTAAAATCTCGAATTCTTCGATTTCGGTGACGGTTAGGTTAGGTACGGTTAAGTTTGGTGCGGTAAGCGAGTTTCAAGTATATTTTTGAAATGTCGAATTCTTTGATTTCCGTGATGGCTAGGTTAGGTTGGGTTAGGTTTGGTGAGGTTAGCGAGTTTTGTGTATATTTTTGCGATGTCGAATTCTTTGATTTCGGTGATGGTTAGGTTGGGTTGGATTACGTTTGGTGAGGTAAGCGAGTTTCGTGTATATTTTTGCAATGTCGAATTCTTTGATTTCGGTGATAGTTAGGTTAGGTTGGGTTAGGTTTGGTGAGGTTAGCGAGTTTTGTGTAAATCTTACAATCTCGAATTCTTCGATTTCGGTGACGGTTAGGTTAGGTTGGGTTAAGTTTGGTGCGGTAAGCGAGTTTCAAGTATATTTTTGCAATGTCGAATTCTTTGATTTCCGTGATGGTTAGGTAAGGTTGATTTAGGTTTGGTGAGGTTAGCGAGTTTTGTGTATATTTTTGCGATTTCAAATTCTTTGATTTCGGTGATGGTTAGGTTGGGTTGGGTTACGTTTGGTGAGGTAAGCGAGTTTCGGGTATATTTTTGCAATGTCGTATTTTTTGATTTCGGTGATAGTTAGGTTAGGTTGGGTTAGGTTTGGTGAGGTTAGCGAGTTTTGTGTATATTTTTGCATTGTCGAATTCTTTGATTTCGGTGATAGTTAGGCTAGGTTGCGTAAGGTTTGGTAATGTAAGCGAGTTTTGCGTAAATCTTTTTATCTCGAATTCTTCGATTTCGGTGACAGTTAGGTTAGGTTGGGTTAAGTTTGGTGCGGTAAGCGAGTTTCAAGTATATTTTTGCAATGTCGAATTCTTTGATTTCCGTGATGGTTAGGTTAGGTTGGGTTAGGTTTGGTGAGGTTAGCGAGTTTTGTGTATATTTTTGCAATGTCGAATTCTTTGATTTCGGTGATGTTTAGGTTTGGTTGGGTTAGGTTTGGTGAGGTAAGCGAGTTTCGTGTATATTTTTGCAATGTCGAATTCTTTGATTTCGGTGATAGTTAGGTTAGGTTGGGTTAGGTTTGGTGAGGTTAGCGAGTTTTGTGTATATTTTTGCCTTGTCGAATTCTTTGATTTCAGTGACGGTTAGGTTGGGTTGGGTTAGGTTTGGTGAGGTAAGCGAGTTTTGTGTAAATCTTAAAATATCGAATTCATTGATTTCGGTGATGGTTAGGTTAGGATGGGTTAGGTTCGGTGAGGTAAGCGAGTTTTGTGTATATGATTGCATTGTCGAATTCTTTGATTTCGGTGATAGGTTGGGATAGGTTTGGTAATGTAAGCGAGTTTTGCGTAAATATTTTTATCTCGAATTCTTCGATTTCGGTGACGGTAAGGTTAGGTTGGGTTAAATTTGGATTGTTAAGCTAGTTTTGTGTATATTTTTGCAATGTCGAATTCTTTGATTTTGGTGATGGTTAGGTTTGGTTGGGTTAGGTTTGGTGAGGTAAGCGAGTTTCGTGTATATTTTTGCAATGTCGAATTCTTATATTTCGGTGATAATTAGGTAAGGTTGGGTTAGGTTTGGTGAGGTTAGCGAGTTTTGTGTATATTTTTGCATTGTCGAATTCTTTGATTTCGGTGATAGTCAGGCTTGGTTGGGTTAGGTTTGGTTGGGTTAAGTTTGGTGTGGTAAGCGAGTTTCAAGTATATTTTTGCAATGTCGAATTCTTTGATTTCCGTGATGGTTAGGTTAGGTTGGGTTAGGTTTGGTGATGTTAGCGAGTTTTGTGTATATTTTTTCGATGTCGAATTTTTTGATTTCGGTGATGGTTAGGTTGGGTTGGGTTACGTTTGGTGAGGTAAGCGAGTTTCGTGTATATTTTGGCAATGTCGAATTCTTTGATTTCGGTGATGTTCAGGTTAGGTTGGGTTAGGTTCGGTGAGGTTTGCCAGTTTTGTGTTTATTATTGCATTGTCGAATTCTTTGATTTCGGTGATAGTTAGGCTAGGTTGGGTTAGGTTTAGTGAGGTTAGCGAGTTTTGTGTATATTTTTGCATTTTCGAATTCTTTGATTTCGGTGATAGTTAGGCTAGGTTGGGATAGGTTTGGTAATGTAAGCGAGTTTTGCGTAAATCTTTTTATCTCAAATTCTTCGATTTAGGTGACGGTTAGGTAAGGTTGGGTTAAGTTTGGATTGTTAAGCTAGTTTCGTGTATATTTTTGCAATGTCGAATTCTTTGATTTCGGTGACGGTTAGGTTGGGTTGGGTTAGGTTTGGTGAGGTAAGCGAGTTTTGTGTAAATCTTAAAATATCGAATTCATTGATTTCGGTGATGGCTAGGTTAGGTTTGGTTAGGTTCGGTGAGGTAAGCGAGTTTTGTGTATATGATTGCATTGTCGAATTTTTTGATTTCGGTGATAGTTAGGCTTGGTTGGGTTAGGTTTGGTAGTGTAAGCGAGTTTTGCGTAAATCTTTTTTTCTCGAATTCTTCGATTTCGGTGACGGTTAGGTTAGGTTGGGTTAAGTTTGGATTGTTATGCTAGTTTTGTGTATATTTTTTCAATGTCGAATTCTTTGATTTTGGTGATGGTTAGGTTTGGTGAGGTAAGCTAGATTTGTGTATATTATTGCATTGTCGAATTCTTTGATTTTGGTGATAATCAGGCTTGGTTGGGTTAGGTTTGGTGAGGTTAGCGAGTTTTGTGTAAATCTTACAATCTCGAATTCTTCGATTTCGGTGACGGTTAGGTTAGGTACGGTTAAGTTTGGTGCGGTAAGCGAGTTTCAAGTATATTTTTGAAATGTCGAATTCTTTGATTTCCGTGATGGCTAGGTTAGGTTGGGTTAGGTTTGGTGAGGTTAGCGAGTTTTGTGTATATTTTTGCGATGTCGAATTCTTTGATTTCGGTGATGGTTAGGTTGGGTTGGATTACGTTTGGTGAGGTAAGCGAGTTTCGTGTATATTTTTGCAATGTCGAATTCTTTGATTTCGGTGATAGTTAGGTTAGGTTGGGTTAGGTTTGGTGAGGTTAGCGAGTTTTGTGTAAATCTTACAATCTCGAATTCTTCGATTTCGGTGACGGTTAGGTTAGGTTGGGTTAAGTTTGGTGCGGTAAGCGAGTTTCAAGTATATTTTTGCAATGTCGAATTCTTTGATTTCCGTGATGGTTAGGTAAGGTTGATTTAGGTTTGGTGAGGTTAGCGAGTTTTGTGTATATTTTTGCGATTTCAAATTCTTTGATTTCGGTGATGGTTAGGTTGGGTTGGGTTACGTTTGGTGAGGTAAGCGAGTTTCGGGTATATTTTTGCAATGTCGTATTTTTTGATTTCGGTGATAGTTAGGTTAGGTTGGGTTAGGTTTGGTGAGGTTAGCGAGTTTTGTGTATATTTTTGCATTGTCGAATTCTTTGATTTCGGTGATAGTTAGGCTAGGTTGCGTAAGGTTTGGTAATGTAAGCGAGTTTTGCGTAAATCTTTTTATCTCGAATTCTTCGATTTCGGTGACAGTTAGGTTAGGTTGGGTTAAGTTTGGTGCGGTAAGCGAGTTTCAAGTATATTTTTGCAATGTCGAATTCTTTGATTTCCGTGATGGTTAGGTTAGGTTGGGTTAGGTTTGGTGAGGTTAGCGAGTTTTGTGTATATTTTTGCAATGTCGAATTCTTTGATTTCGGTGATGTTTAGGTTTGGTTGGGTTAGGTTTGGTGAGGTAAGCGAGTTTCGTGTATATTTTTGCAATGTCGAATTCTTTGATTTCGGTGATAGTTAGGTTAGGTTGGGTTAGGTTTGGTGAGGTTAGCGAGTTTTGTGTATATTTTTGCAATGTCGAATTCTTTGATTTCGGTGATGTTTAGGTTTGGTTGGGTTAGGTTTGGTGAGGTAAGCGAGTTTCGTGTATATTTTTGCAATGTCGAATTCTTTGATTTCGGTGATAGTTAGGCTTGGTTGGGTTAGGTTTGGTAGTGTAAGCGAGTTTTGCGTAAATCTTTTTTTCTCGAATTCTTCGATTTCGGTGACGGTTAGGTTAGGTTGGGTTAAGTTTGGATTGTTAAGCTAGTTTTGTGTATATTTTTTCAACGTCGAATTCTTTGATTTTGGTGATGGTTAGGTTTGGTGAGGTAAGCTAGATTTGTGTATATTATTGCATTGTCGAATTCTTTGATTTTGGTGATAGTCAGGCTTGGTTGGGTTAGGTTTGGTGAGGTTAGCGAGTTTTGTGTAAATCTTACAATCTCGAATTCTTCGATTTCGGTGACGGTTAGGTTAGGTACGGTTAAGTTTGGTGCGGTAAGCGAGTTTCAAGTATATTTTTGAAATGTCGAATTCTTTGATTTCCGTGATGGCTAGGTTAGGTTGGGTTAGGTTTGGTGAGGTTAGCGAGTTTTGTCTATATTTTTGCGATGTCGAATTCTTTGATTTCGGTGATAGTTAGGCTAGGTTGGGATAGGTTTGGTAATGTAAGCGAGTTTTGCGTAAATATTTTTATCTCGAATTCTTCGATTTCGGTGACGGTTAGGTTAGGTTGGGTTAAGTTTGGATTGTTAAGCTAGTTTTGTGTATATTTTTGCAATGTCGAATTCTTTGATTTCCGTGATGGTTAGGTAAGGTTGGGTTAGGTTTGGTGAGGTTAGCGAGTTTTGTGTAAATCTTAAAATATCGAATTCATTGATTTCGGTGATGGTTAGGTTAGGTTGGGTTAGGTTCGGTGAGGTAAGCGAGTTTTGTGTATATGATTGCGTTGTCGAATTTTTTGATTTCGGTGATAGTTAGGCTTGGTTGGGTTAGGTTTGGTAGTGTAAGCGAGTTTTGCGTAAATCTTTTTATCTCAAATTCTTCGATTTAGGTGACGGTTAGGTAAGGTTGGGTTAAGTTTGGATTGTTAAGCTAGTTTCGTGTATATTTTTGCAATGTCGAATTCTTTGATTTCGGTGACGGTTAGGTTGGGTTGGGTTAGGTTTTGTAGTGTAAGCGAGTTTTGCGTAAATCTTTTTATCTCGAATTCTTCGATTTCGGTGACGGTTAGGTTAGGTTGGGTTAAGTTTGGATTGTTAAGCTTGTTTTGTGTATATTTTTGCAATATCAAATTCATTGATTTCGGTGATGGTTAGTTTAGGTTGGGTTAGGTTCGGTGAGGTTAGCGATTTTTGTGTATATTTTTTCGATGTCGAATTCTTTAATTTCGGTGATAGTAAGGCTAGGTTTCGTAAGGTTTGGTGAGGTAAGCGAGTTTTGTGTATATTTTTGCGATGTCGAATTCTTTGATTTCGGTGATGGTTAGGTTGGGTTGGATTACGTTTGGTGAGGTAAGCGAGTTTCGTGTATATTTTTGCAATGTCGAATTCTTTGATTTCGGTGATAGTTAGGCAAGGTTGGGTTAGGTTTGGTGAGGTCAGCGAGTTTTGTGTATATTTTTGCATTGTCGAATTCTTTGATTTCGGTGATAGTTAGGCTAGGTTGGGTTAGGTTTGGTAGTGTAAGCGAGTTTTGCGTAAATCTTTTTATCTCGAATTCTTCGATTTCGGTGACGGTTAGGTTAGGTTGGGTTAAGTTTGGATTGTTAAGCTTGTTTTGTGTATATTTTTTCAATGTCAAATTCTTTGATTTTGGTGATGGTTAGGTTTGGTGAGGTAAGCGAGATTTGTGTATATTATTGCATTGTCGAATTCTTTGATTTTGGTGATAGTCAGGCTTGGTTGGGTTAGGTTTGGTGAGGTTAGCGAGTTTTGTGTAAATCTTACAATCTCGAATTCTTCGATTTCGGTGACGGTTAGGTTAGGTTGGGTTAAGTTTGGTGCGGTAAGCGAGTTTCAAATATATTTTTGCAATGTCGAATTCTTTGATTTCCGTGATGGTTAGGTTAGGTTGGGTTAGGTTTGGTGAGGTTAGCGAGTTTTGTGTATATTTTTGCGATGTCGAATTCTTTAATTTCGGTGATAGTTAGGCTAGGTTGGGATAGGTTTGGTAATGTAAGCGAGTTTTGCGTAAATATTTTTATCTCGAATTCTTCGATTTCGGTGACGGTAAGGTTAGGTTGAGTTAAGTTTGGATTGTAAAGCTAGTTTTGTGTATATTTTTGCAATGTCGAATTCTTTGATTTCGGTGATGGTTAGGTTTGGTTGGGTTAGGTTTGGTGAGGTAAGCGAGATTTGTGTATATTATTGCATTGTCGAATTCTTTGATTTTGGTGATAGTTAGGCTTGGTTGGGTTAGGTTTGGTGAGGTTAGCGAGTTTTGTGTAAATCTTACAATCTCGAATTCTTCGATTTCGGTGACGGTTAGGTTTGGTTGGGTTAAGTTTGGTGCGGTAAGCGAGTTTCAAGTATATTTTTGCAATGTCGAATTCTTTGATTTCCGTGATGGTTAGGTTAGGTTGGGTTAGGTTTGGTGATGTTAGCGAGTTTTGTGTATATTTTTGCAATGTCGAATTCTTATATTTCGGTGATAATTAGGTAAGGTTGGGTTAGGTTTGGTGAGGTTAGCGAGTTTTGTGTATATTTTTGCATTGTCGAATTCTTTGATTTCGGTGATAGTCAGGCTTGGTTGGGTTAGGTTTGGTTGGGTTAAGTTTGGTGCGGTAAGCGAGTTTCAAGTATATTTTTGCAATGTCGAATTCTTTGATTTCCGTGATGGTTAGGTTAGGTTGGGTTAGGTTTGGTGATGTTAGCGAGTTTTGTGTATATTTTTTCGATGTCGAATTTTTTGATTTCGGTGATGGTTAGGTTGGGTTGGGTTACGTTTGGTGAGGTTAGCGAGTTTCGTGTATATTTTGGCAATGTCGAATTCTTTGATTTCGGTGATGTTCAGGTTAGGTTGGGTTAGGTTTGGTGAGGTTTGCCAGTTTTGTGTATATTATTGCATTGTCGAATTCTTTGATTTTGGTGATAGTTAGGCTAGGTTGGGTTAGGTTTAGTGAGGTTAGCGACATTTGTGTATATTTTTGCATTTTCGAATTCTTTGATTTCGGTGATAGTTAGGCTAGGTTGGGATAGGTTTGGTAATGTAAGCGAGTTTTGCGTAAATCTTTTTATCTCAAATTCTTCGATTTAGGTGACGGTTAGGTAAGGTTGGGTTAAGTTTGGATTGTTAAGCTAGTTTCGTGTATATTTTTGCAATGTCGAATTCTTTGATTTCGGTGACGGTTAGGTTGGGTTGGGTTAGGTTTGGTGAGGTAAGCGAGTTTTGTGTAAATCTTAAAATATCGAATTCATTGATTTCGGTGATGGTTAGGTTAGGTTTGGTTAGGTTCGGTGAGGTAAGCGAGTTTTGTGTATATGATTGCATTGTCGAATTTTTTGATTTCGGTGATAGTTAGGCTTGGTTGGGTTAGGTTTGGTAGTGTAAGCGAGTTTTGCGTAAATCTTTTTATCTCGAATTCTTCGATTTCGGTGACGGTTAGGTTAGGTTGGGTTAAGTTTGGTGCGGTAAGCGAGTTTCAAGTATATTTTTGCAATGTCGAATTCTTTGATTTCCGTGATGGTTAGGTTAGGTTGATTTAGGTTTGGTGAGGTTAGCGAGTTTTGTGTATATTTTTGCGATGTCGAATTCTTTGATTTCGGTGATAGTTAGGCTAGGTTGCGTAAGGTTTGGTAATGTAAGCGAGTTTTGCGTAAATCTTTTTATCTCGAATTCTTCGATTTCGGTGACGGTTAGGTTAGGTTGGGTTAAGTTTGGATTGTTTAGCTAGTTTCGTGTACATTTTTGCAATGTCGAATTCTTTGATTTCTTTGATGGTTTGGTTAGGTTGGGTTAGGTTTGGTGAGGTAAGCAAGTTTTGTGAAAATCTAAAAATCTCGAATTCTTTGATTTCGGTGTTCGATAGGTTAGGT
Source organism: Arctopsyche grandis (assembly GCF_051622035.1). NCBI lineage: Eukaryota > Metazoa > Arthropoda > Insecta > Trichoptera > Hydropsychidae > Arctopsyche > Arctopsyche grandis. The sequence continues at coordinate 243,733 of NC_135363.1, forward strand.
TGGGTAAGGTTTGGTGAGGTAAACGAGTTTTTTGTATATTTTTGCAATGTCGAATTCTTTGATTTCGGTGACGGTAAGGTTGGGTTGGGTTAGGTTTGGTGAGGTTAGCGAGCTTCTTGTTTATTTTTGCAATGTCGAATTCATTGAATTCGGCGATGGTTAGGTTGGGTTGGGTTACGTTTGGTGAGGTTAACGAGTTTCGTGTATATTTTTGCAATGTCGAATTTTTTGATTTCGGTGACGGTTAGGTTGGGTTGGGTTAGGTTTGGTGAGGTAAGCGAGTTTTGTGTAAATCTTAAAATATCGAATTCATTGATTTCGGTGATGGCTAGGTTAGGTTTGGTTAGGTTCGGTGAGGTAAGCGAGTTTTGTGTATATGATTGCATTGTCGAATTTTTTGATTTCGGTGATAGTTAGGCTTGGTTGGGTTAGGTTTGGTAGTGTAAGCGAGTTTTGCGTAAATCTTTTTTTCTCGAATTCTTCGATTTCGGTGACGGTTAGGTTAGGTTGGGTTAAGTTTGGATTGTTAAGCTAGTTTTGTGTATATTTTTTCAATGTCGAATTCTTTGATTTTGGTGATGGTTAGGTTTGGTGAGGTAAGCTAGATTTGTGTATATTATTGCATTGTCGAATTCTTTGATTTTGGTGATAATCAGGCTTGGTTGGGTTAGGTTTGGTGAGGTTAGCGAGTTTTGTGTAAATCTTACAATCTCGAATTCTTCGATTTCGGTGACGGTTAGGTTAGGTACGGTTAAGTTTGGTGCGGTAAGCGAGTTTCAAGTATATTTTTGAAATGTCGAATTCTTTGATTTCCGTGATGGCTAGGTTAGGTTGGGTTAGGTTTGGTGAGGTTAGCGAGTTTTGTGTATATTTTTGCGATGTCGAATTCTTTGATTTCGGTGATGGTTAGGTTGGGTTGGATTACGTTTGGTGAGGTAAGCGAGTTTCGTGTATATTTTTGCAATGTCGAATTCTTTGATTTCGGTGATAGTTAGGTTAGGTTGGGTTAGGTTTGGTGAGGTTAGCGAGTTTTGTGTAAATCTTACAATCTCGAATTCTTCGATTTCGGTGACGGTTAGGTTAGGTTGGGTTAAGTTTGGTGCGGTAAGCGAGTTTCAAGTATATTTTTGCAATGTCGAATTCTTTGATTTCCGTGATGGTTAGGTAAGGTTGATTTAGGTTTGGTGAGGTTAGCGAGTTTTGTGTATATTTTTGCGATTTCAAATTCTTTGATTTCGGTGATGGTTAGGTTGGGTTGGGTTACGTTTGGTGAGGTAAGCGAGTTTCGGGTATATTTTTGCAATGTCGTATTTTTTGATTTCGGTGATAGTTAGGTTAGGTTGGGTTAGGTTTGGTGAGGTTAGCGAGTTTTGTGTATATTTTTGCATTGTCGAATTCTTTGATTTCGGTGATAGTTAGGCTAGGTTGCGTAAGGTTTGGTAATGTAAGCGAGTTTTGCGTAAATCTTTTTATCTCGAATTCTTCGATTTCGGTGACAGTTAGGTTAGGTTGGGTTAAGTTTGGTGCGGTAAGCGAGTTTCAAGTATATTTTTGCAATGTCGAATTCTTTGATTTCCGTGATGGTTAGGTTAGGTTGGGTTAGGTTTGGTGAGGTTAGCGAGTTTTGTGTATATTTTTGCAATGTCGAATTCTTTGATTTCGGTGATGTTTAGGTTTGGTTGGGTTAGGTTTGGTGAGGTAAGCAAGTTTCGTGTATATTTTTGCAATGTCGAATTCTTTGATTTCGGTGATAGTTAGGTTAGGTTGGGTTAGGTTTGGTGAGGTTAGCGAGTTTTGTGTATATTTTTGCCTTGTCGAATTCTTTGATTTCAGTGACGGTTAGGTTGGGTTGGGTTAGGTTTGGTGAGGTAAGCGAGTTTTGTGTAAATCTTAAAATATCGAATTCATTGATTTCGGTGATGGTTAGGTTAGGATGGGTTAGGTTCGGTGAGGTAAGCGAGTTTTGTGTATATGATTGCATTGTCGAATTCTTTGATTTCGGTGATAGTTAGGCTAGGTTGGGATAGGTTTGGTAATGTAAGCGAGTTTTGCGTAAATATTTTTATCTCGAATTCTTCGATTTCGGTGACGGTTAGGTTAGGTTGGGTTAAGTTTGGATTGTTAAGCTAGTTTTGTGTATATTTTTGCAATGTCGAATTCTTTGATTTTGGTGATGGTTAGGTTTGGTTGGGTTAGGTTTGGTGAGGTAAGCGAGTTTCGTGTATATTTTTGTAATGTCGAATTCTTTGATTTCGGTGAAAGTTAGGCTAGGTTGGGTTAGGTTTGGTGAGGTTAGCGAGTTTTGTGTATATTTTTGCGATGTCGAATTCTTTGATTTCGGTGATGGTAAGGTTGGGTTGGATTACGTTTGATGAGGTAAGCGAGTTTCGTGTATATTTTTGCAATGTCGAATTCTTATATTTCGGTGATAATTAGGTAAGGTTGGGTTAGGTTTGGTGAGGTTAGCGAGTTTTGTGTATATTTTTGCATTGTCGAATTCTTTGATTTCGGTGATAGTCAGGCTTGGTTGGGTAAGGTTTGGTTGGGTTAATTTTGGTGCGGTAAGCGAGTTTCAAGTATATTTTTGCAATGTCGAATTCTTTGATTTCCGTGATGGTTAGGTTAGGTTGGGTTAGGTTTGGTGATGTTAGCGAGTTTTGTGTATATTTTTTCGATGTCGAATTTTTTGATTTCGGTGATGGTTAGGTTGGGTTGGGTTACGTTTGGTGAGGTAAGCGAGTTTCGTGTATATTTTGGCAATGTCGAATTCTTTGATTTCGGTGATGTTCAGGTTAGGTTGGGTTAGGTTCGGTGAGGTTTGCCAGTTTTGTGTATATTATTGCATTGTCGAATTCTTTGATTTCGGTGATAGTTAGGCTAGGTTGGGTTAGGTTTAGTGAGGTTAGCGAGTTTTGTGTATATTTTTGCATTTTCGAATTCTTTGATTTCGGTGATAGTTAGGCTAGGTTGGGATAGGTTTGGTAATGTAAGCGAGTTTTGCGTAAATCTTTTTATCTCAAATTCTTCGATTTAGGTGACGGTTAGGTAAGGTTGGGTTAAGTTTGGATTGTTAAGCTAGTTTCGTGTATATTTTTGCAATGTCGAATTCTTTGATTTCGGTGACGGTTAGGTTGGGTTGGGTTAGGTTTGGTGAGGTAAGCGAGTTTTGTGTAAATCTTAAAATATCGAATTCATTGATTTCGGTGATGGCTAGGTTAGGTTTGGTTAGGTTCGGTGAGGTAAGCGAGTTTTGTGTATATGATTGCATTGTCGAATTTTTTGATTTCGGTGATAGTTAGGCTTGGTTGGGTTAGGTTTGGTAGTGTAAGCGAGTTTTGCGTAAATCTTTTTTTCTCGAATTCTTCGATTTCGGTGACGGTTAGGTTAGGTTGGGTTAAGTTTGGATTGTTAAGCTAGTTTTGTGTATATTTTTTCAATGTCGAATTCTTTGATTTCCGTGATGGTTAGGTAAGGTTGGGTTAGGTTTGGTGAGGTTAGCGAGTTTTGTGTAAATCTTAAAATATCGAATTCATTGATTTCGGTGATGGTTAGGTTAGGTTGGGTTAGGTTCGGTGAGGTAAGCGAGTTTTGTGTATATGATTGCGTTGTCGAATTTTTTGATTTCGGTGATAGTTAGGCTTGGTTGGGATAGGTTTGGTAATGTAAGCGAGTTTTGCGTAAATATTTTTATCTCGAATTCTTCGATTTCGGTGACGGTTAGGTTAGGTTGGGTTAAGTTTGGATTGTTAAGCTAGTTTTGTGTATATTTTTGCAATGTCGAATTCTTTGATTTCCGTGATGGTTAGGTAAGGTTGGGTTAGGTTTGGTGAGGTTAGCGAGTTTTGTGTAAATCTTAAAATATCGAATTCATTGATTTCGGTGATGGTTAGGTTAGGTTGGGTTAGGTTCGGTGAGGTAAGCGAGTTTTGTGTATATGATTGCGTTGTCGAATTTTTTGATTTCGGTGATAGTTAGGCTTGGTTGGGTTAGGTTTGGTAGTGTAAGCGAGTTTTGCGTAAATCTTTTTATCTCGAATTCTTCGATTTCGGTGACGGTTAGGTTAGGTTGGGTTAAGTTTGGTGCGGTAAGCGAGTTTCAAGTAAATTTTTGCAATGTCGAATTCTTTGATTTCCGTGATGGTTAGGTTAGGTTGATTTAGGTTTGGTGAGGTTAGCGAGTTTTGTGTATATTTTTGCGATGTCGAATTCTTTGATGTCGGTGATGGTTAGGTTGGGTTGGGTTACGTTTGGTGAGGTAAGCGAGTTTCGGGTATATTTTTGCAATGTCGAATTTTTTGATTTCGGTGATAGTTAGGTTAGGTTGGGTTAGGTTTGGTGAGGTTAGCGAGTTTTGTGTATATTTTTGCATTGTCGAATTCTTTGATTTCGGTGATAGTTAGGCTAGGTTGGGATAGGTTTGGTAATGTAAGCGAGTTTTGCGTTAATCTTTTTATCTCAAATTCTTCGATTTCGGTGACGGTTAGGTTAGGTTGGGTTAAGTTTGGATTGTTAAGCTAGTTTTGTGTATATTTTTTCAATGTCGAATTCTTTGATTTTGGTGATGGTTAGGTTTGGTGAGGTAAGCGAGATTTGTTTATATTATTGCATTGTCGAATTCTTTGATTTTGGTGATAGTCAGGCTTTATTGGGTTAGGTTTGGTGAGGTTAGCGAGTTTTGTGTAAATCTTACAATCTCGAATTCTTCGATTTCGGTGACGGTTAGGTTAGGTTGGGTTAAGTTTTGTGCGGTAAGCGAGTTTCAAGTATATTTTTGCAATGTCGAATTCTTTGATTTCCGTGATGGTTAGGTTAGGTTGGGTTAGGTTTGGTGAGGTTAGCGAGTTTTGTGTATATTTTTGCGATGTCGAATTCTTTGATTTCGGTGATGGTTAGGTTGGCTTGGATTACGTTTGGTGAGGTAAGCGAGTTTCGTGTATATTTTTGCAATGTCGAATTCTTTGATTTCGGTGATAGTTAGGTTAGGTTGGGTTAGGTTTGGTGAGGTTAGCGAGTTTTGTGTAAATCTTACAATCTCGAATTCTTCGATTTCGGTGACGGTTAGGTTAGGTTGGGTTAAGTTTGGTGCGGTAAGCGAGTTTCAAGTATATTTTTGCAATGTCGAATTCTTTGATTTCCGTGATGGTTAGGTAAGGTTGATTTAGGTTTGGTGAGGTTAGCGAGTTTTGTGTATATTTTTGCGATGTCAAATTCTTTGATTTCGGTGATGGTTAGGTTGGGTTGGGTTACGTTTGGTGAGGTAAGCGAGTTTCGGGTATATTTTTGCAATGTCGTATTTTTTGATTTCGGTGATAGTTAGGTTAGGTTGGGTTAGGTTTGGTGAGGTTAGCGAGTTTTGTGTATATTTTTGCATTGTCGAATTCTTTGATTTCGGTGATAGTTAGGCTAGGTTGCGTAAGGTTTGGTAATGTAAGCGAGTTTTGCGTAAATCTTTTTATCTCGAATTCTTCGATTTCGGTGACAGTTAGGTTAGGTTGGGTTAAGTTTGGTGCGGTAAGCGAGTTTCAAGTATATTTTTGCAATGTCGAATTCTTTGATTTCCGTGATGGTTAGGTTAGGTTGGGTTAGGTTTGGTGAGGTTAGCGAGTTTTGTGTATATTTTTGCAATGTCGAATTCTTTGATTTTGGTGATGGTTAGGTTTGGTTGGGTTAGGTTTGGTGAGGTAAGCGAGTTTCGTGTATATTTTTGTAATGTCGAATTCTTTGATTTCGGTGAAAGTTAGGCTAGGTTGGGTTAGGTTTGGTGAGGTTAGCGAGTTTTGTGTATATTTTTGCGATGTCGAATTCTTTGATTTCGGTGATGGTAAGGTTGGGTTGGATTACGTTTGATGAGGTAAGCGAGTTTCGTGTATATTTTTGCAATGTCGAATTCTTATATTTCGGTGATAATTAGGTAAGGTTGATTTAGGTTTGGTGAGGTTAGCGAGTTTTGTGTATATTTTTGCGATGTCGAATTCTTTGATTTCGGTGATGGTTAGGTTGGGTTGGGTTACGTTTGGTGAGGTAAGCGAGTTTCGGGTATATTTTTGCAATGTCGAATTTTTTGATTTCGGTGATAGTTAGGTTAGGTTGGGTTAGGTTTGGTGAGGTTAGCGAGTTTTGTGTATATTTTTGCATTGTCGAATTCTTTGATTTCGGTGATAGTTAGGCTAGGTTGGGATAGGTTTGGTAATGTAAGCGAGTTTTGCGTTAATCTTTTTATCTCAAATTCTTCGATTTCGGTGACGGTTAGGTTAGGTTGGGTTAAGTTTGGATTGTTAAGCTAGTTTTGTGTATATTTTTTCAATGTCGAATTCTTTGATTTTGGTGATGGTTAGGTTTGGTGAGGTAAGCGAGATTTGTTTATATTATTGCATTGTCGAATTCTTTGATTTTGGTGATAGTCAGGCTTTATTGGGTTAGGTTTGGTGAGGTTAGCGAGTTTTGTGTAAATCTTACAATCTCGAATTCTTCGATTTCGGTGACGGTTAGGTTAGGTTGGGTTAAGTTTTGTGCGGTAAGCGAGTTTCAAGTATATTTTTGCAATGTCGAATTCTTTGATTTCCGTGATGGTTAGGTTAGGTTGGGTTAGGTTTGGTGAGGTTAGCGAGTTTTGTGTATATTTTTGCGATGTCGAATTCTTTGATTTCGGTGATGGTTAGGTTGGGTTGGATTACGTTTGGTGAGGTAAGCGAGTTTCGTGTATATTTTTGCAATGTCGAATTCTTTGATTTCGGTGATAGTTAGGTTAGGTTGGGTTAGGTTTGGTGAGGTTAGCGAGTTTTGTGTAAATCTTACAATCTCGAATTCTTCGATTTCGGTGACGGTTAGGTTAGGTTGGGTTAAGTTTGGTGCGGTAAGCGAGTTTCAAGTATATTTTTGCAATGTCGAATTCTTTGATTTCCGTGATGGTTAGGTAAGGTTGATTTAGGTTTGGTGAGGTTAGCGAGTTTTGTGTATATTTTTGCGATGTCAAATTCTTTGATTTCGGTGATGGTTAGGTTGGGTTGGGTTACGTTTGGTGAGGTAAGCGAGTTTCGGGTATATTTTTGCAATGTCGTATTTTTTGATTTCGGTGATAGTTAGGTTAGGTTGGGTTAGGTTTGGTGAGGTTAGCGAGTTTTGTGTATATTTTTGCATTGTCGAATTCTTTGATTTCGGTGATAGTTAGGCTAGGTTGCGTAAGGTTTGGTAATGTAAGCGAGTTTTGCGTAAATCTTTTTATCTCGAATTCTTCGATTTCGGTGACAGTTAGGTTAGGTTGGGTTAAGTTTGGTGCGGTAAGCGAGTTTCAAGTATATTTTTGCAATGTCGAATTCTTTGATTTCCGTGATGGTTAGGTTAGGTTGGGTTAGGTTTGGTGAGGTTAGCGAGTTTTGTGTATATTTTTGCAATGTCGAATTCTTTGATTTTGGTGATGGTTAGGTTTGGTTGGGTTAGGTTTGGTGAGGTAAGCGAGTTTCGTGTATATTTTTGTAATGTCGAATTCTTTGATTTCGGTGAAAGTTAGGCTAGGTTGGGTTAGGTTTGGTGAGGTTAGCGAGTTTTGTGTATATTTTTGCGATGTCGAATTCTTTGATTTCGGTGATGGTAAGGTTGGGTTGGATTACGTTTGATGAGGTAAGCGAGTTTCGTGTATATTTTTGCAATGTCGAATTCTTATATTTCGGTGATAATTAGGTAAGGTTGGGTTAGGTTTGGTGAGGTTAGCGAGTTTTGTGTATATTTTTGCATTGTCGAATTCTTTGATTTCGGTGATAGTCAGGCTTGGTTGGGTTAGGTTTGGTTGGGTTAAGTTTGGTGCGGTAAGCGAGTTTCAAGTATATTTTTGCAATGTCGAATTCTTTGATTTCCGTGATGGTTAGGTTAGGTTGGGTTAGGTTTGGTGATGTTAGCGAGTTTTGTGTATATTTTTTCGATGTCGAATTTTTTGATTTCGGTGATGGTTAGGTTGGGTTGGGTTACGTTTGGTGAGGTAAGCGAGTTTTGTCTATATTTTTGCGATGTCGAATTCTTTGATTTCGGTGATAGTTAGGCTAGGTTGGGATAGGTTTGGTAATGTAAGCGAGTTTTGCGTAAATATTTTTATCTCGAATTCTTCGATTTCGGTGACGGTTAGGTTAGGTTGGGTTAAGTTTGGATTGTTAAGCTAGTTTTGTGTATATTTTTGCAATGTCGAATTCTTTGATTTCCGTGATGGTTAGGTAAGGTTGGGTTAGGTTTGGTGAGGTTAGCGAGTTTTGTGTAAATCTTAAAATATCGAATTCATTGATTTCGGTGATGGTTAGGTTAGGTTGGGTTAGGTTCGGTGAGGTAAGCGAGTTTTGTGTATATGATTGCGTTGTCGAATTTTTTGATTTCGGTGATAGTTAGGCTTGGTTGGGTTAGGTTTGGTAGTGTAAGCGAGTTTTGCGTAAATCTTTTTATCTCGAATTCTTCGATTTCGGTGACGGTTAGGTTAGGTTGGGTTAAGTTTGGATTGTTAAGCTAGTTTTGTGTATATTTTTTCAATGTCGAATTCTTTGATTTTGGTGATGGTTAGGTTTGGTGAGGTAAGCTAGATTTGTGTATATTATTGCATTGTCGAATTCTTTGATTTTGGTGATAGTCAGGCTTGGTTGGGTTAGGTTTGGTGAGGTTAGCGAGTTTTGTGTAAATCTTACAATCTCGAATTCTTCGATTTCGGTGACGGTTAGGTTAGGTACGGTTAAGTTTGGTGCGGTAAGCGAGTTTCAAGTATATTTTTGAAATGTCGAATTCTTTGATTTCCGTGATGGCTAGGTTAGGTTGGGTTAGGTTTGGTGAGGTTAGCGAGTTTTGTCTATATTTTTGCGATGTCGAATTCTTTGATTTCGGTGATAGTTAGGCTAGGTTGGGATAGGTTTGGTAATGTAAGCGAGTTTTGCGTAAATATTTTTATCTCGAATTCTTCGATTTCGGTGACGGTTAGGTTAGGTTGGGTTAAGTTTGGATTGTTAAGCTAGTTTTGTGTATATTTTTGCAATGTCGAATTCTTTGATTTCCGTGATGGTTAGGTAAGGTTGGGTTAGGTTTGGTGAGGTTAGCGAGTTTTGTGTAAATCTTAAAATTTCGAATTCATTGATTTCGGTGATGGTTAGGTTAGGTTGGGTTAGGTTCGGTGAGGTAAGCGAGTTTTGTGTATATGATTGCGTTGTCGAATTTTTTGATTTCGGTGATAGTTAGGCTTGGTTGGGTTAGGTTTGGTAGTGTAAGCGAGTTTTGCGTAAATCTTTTTATCTCAAATTCTTCGATTTAGGTGACGGTTAGGTAAGGTTGGGTTAAGTTTGGATTGTTAAGCTAGTTTCGTGTATATTTTTGCAATGTCGAATTCTTTGATTTCGGTGACGGTTAGGTTGGGTTGGGTTAGGTTTTGTAGTGTAAGCGAGTTTTGCGTAAATCTTTTTATCTCGAATTCTTCGATTTCGGTGACGGTTAGGTTAGGTTGGGTTAAGTTTGGATTGTTAAGCTTGTTTTGTGTATATTTTTGCAATATCAAATTCATTGATTTCGGTGATGGTTAGTTTAGGTTGGGTTAGGTTCGGTGAGGTTAGCGATTTTTGTGTATATTTTTTCGATGTCGAATTCTTTAATTTCGGTGATAGTTAGGCTAGGTTTCGTAAGGTTTGGTGAGGTAAGCGAGTTTTGTGTATATTTTTGCGATGTCGAATTCTTTGATTTCGGTGATGGTTAGGTTGGGTTGGATTACGTTTGGTGAGGTAAGCGAGTTTCGTGTATATTTTTGCAATGTCGAATTCTCTGATTTCGGTGATAGTTAGGCTAGGTTGGGTTAGGTTTGGTGAGGTAAGCGAGTTTTGTGTATATTTTTGCGATGTCGAATTCTTTAATTTCGGTGATAGTTAGGCTAGGTTGGGATAGGTTTGGTAATGTAAGCGAGTTTTGCGTAAATATTTTTATCTCGAATTCTTCGATTTCGGTGACGGTAAGGTTAGGTTGAGTTAAGTTTGGATTGTAAAGCTAGTTTTGTGTATATTTTTGCAATGTCGAATTCTTTGATTTCGGTGATGGTTAGGTTTGGTTGGGTTAGGTTTGGTGAGGTATGCGAGATTTGTGTATATTATTGCATTGTCGAATTCTTTGATTTTGGTGATAGTTAGGCTTGGTTGGGTTAGGTTTGGTGAGGTTAGCGAGTTTTGTGTAAATCTTACAATCTCGAATTCTTCGATTTCGGTGACGGTTAGGTTTGGTTGGGTTAAGTTTGGTGCGGTAAGCGAGTTTCAAGTATATTTTTGCAATGTCGAATTCTTTGATTTCCGTGATGGTTAGGTTAGGTTGGGTTAGGTTTGGTGATGTTAGCGAGTTTTGTGTATATTTTTGCAATGTCGAATTCTTATATTTCGGTGATAATTAGGTAAGGTTGGGTTAGGTTTGGTGAGGTTAGCGAGTTTTGTGTATATTTTTGCATTGTCGAATTCTTTGATTTCGGTGATAGTCAGGCTTGGTTGGGTTAGGTTTGGTTGGGTTAAGTTTGGTGCGGTAAGCGAGTTTCAAGTATATTTTTGCAATGTCGAATTCTTTGATTTCCGTGATGGTTAGGTTAGGTTGGGTTAGGTTTGGTGAGGTTAGCGAGTTTTGTGTATATTTTTGCAATGTCGAATTCTTTGATTTTGGTGATGGTTAGGTTTGGTTGGGTTAGGTTTGGTGAGGTAAGCGAGTTTCGTGTATATTTTTGTAATGTCGAATTCTTTGATTTCGGTGAAAGTTAGGCTAGGTTGGGTTAGGTTTGGTGAGGTTAGCGAGTTTTGTGTATATTTTTGCGATGTCGAATTCTTTGATTTCGGTGATGGTAAGGTTGGGTTGGATTACGTTTGATGAGGTAAGCGAGTTTCGTGTATATTTTTGCAATGTCGAATTCTTATATTTCGGTGATAATTAGGTAAGGTTGGGTTAGGTTTGGTGAGGTTAGCGAGTTTTGTGTATATTTTTGCATTGTCGAATTCTTTGATTTCGGTGATAGTCAGGCTTGGTTGGGTTAGGTTTGGTTGGGTTAAGTTTGGTGCGGTAAGCGAGTTTCAAGTATATTTTTGCAATGTCGAATTCTTTGATTTCCGTGATGGTTAGGTTAGGTTGGGTTAGGTTTGGTGATGTTAGCGAGTTTTGTGTATATTTTTTCGATGTCGAATTTTTTGATTTCGGTGATGGTTAGGTTGGGTTGGGTTACGTTTGGTGAGGTAAGCGAGTTTTGTCTATATTTTTGCGATGTCGAATTCTTTGATTTCGGTGATAGTTAGGCTAGGTTGGGATAGGTTTGGTAATGTAAGCGAGTTTTGCGTAAATATTTTTATCTCGAATTCTTCGATTTCGGTGACGGTTAGGTTAGGTTGGGTTAAGTTTGGATTGTTAAGCTAGTTTTGTGTATATTTTTGCAATGTCGAATTCTTTGATTTCCGTGATGGTTAGGTAAGGTTGGGTTAGGTTTGGTGAGGTTAGCGAGTTTTGTGTAAATCTTAAAATATCGAATTCATTGATTTCGGTGATGGTTAGGTTAGGTTGGGTTAGGTTCGGTGAGGTAAGCGAGTTTTGTGTATATGATTGCGTTGTCGAATTTTTTGATTTCGGTGATAGTTAGGCTTGGTTGGGTTAGGTTTGGTAGTGTAAGCGAGTTTTGCGTAAATCTTTTTATCTCGAATTCTTCGATTTCGGTGACGGTTAGGTTAGGTTGGGTTAAGTTTGGATTGTTAAGCTAGTTTTGTGTATATTTTTTCAATGTCGAATTCTTTGATTTTGGTGATGGTTAGGTTTGGTGAGGTAAGCTAGATTTGTGTATATTATTGCATTGTCGAATTCTTTGATTTTGGTGATAGTCAGGCTTGGTTGGGTTAGGTTTGGTGAGGTTAGCGAGTTTTGTGTAAATCTTACAATCTCGAATTCTTCGATTTCGGTGACGGTTAGGTTAGGTACGGTTAAGTTTGGTGCGGTAAGCGAGTTTCAAGTATATTTTTGAAATGTCGAATTCTTTGATTTCCGTGATGGCTAGGTTAGGTTGGGTTAGGTTTGGTGAGGTTAGCGAGTTTTGTCTATATTTTTGCGATGTCGAATTCTTTGATTTCGGTGATAGTTAGGCTAGGTTGGGATAGGTTTGGTAATGTAAGCGAGTTTTGCGTAAATATTTTTATCTCGAATTCTTCGATTTCGGTGACGGTTAGGTTAGGTTGGGTTAAGTTTGGATTGTTAAGCTAGTTTTGTGTATATTTTTGCAATGTCGAATTCTTTGATTTCCGTGATGGTTAGGTAAGGTTGGGTTAGGTTTGGTGAGGTTAGCGAGTTTTGTGTAAATCTTAAAATATCGAATTCATTGATTTCGGTGATGGTTAGGTTAGGTTGGGTTAGGTTCGGTGAGGTAAGCGAGTTTTGTGTATATGATTGCGTTGTCGAATTTTTTGATTTCGGTTATAGTTAGGCTTGGTTGGGTTAGGTTTGGTAGTGTAAGCGAGTTTTGCGTAAATCTTTTTATCTCAAATTCTTCGATTTAGGTGACGGTTAGGTAAGGTTGGGTTAAGTTTGGATTGTTAAGCTAGTTTCGTGTATATTTTTGCAATGTCGAATTCTTTGATTTCGGTGACGGTTAGGTTGGGTTGGGTTAGGTTTTGTAGTGTAAGCGAGTTTTGCGTAAATCTTTTTATCTCGAATTCTTCGATTTCGGTGACGGTTAGGTTAGGTTGGGTTAAGTTTGGATTGTTAAGCTTGTTTTGTGTATATTTTTGCAATATCAAATTCATTGATTTCGGTGATGGTTAGTTTAGGTTGGGTTAGGTTCGGTGAGGTTAGCGATTTTTGTGTATATTTTTTCGATGTCGAATTCTTTAATTTCGGTGATAGTTAGGCTAGGTTTCGTAAGGTTTGGTGAGGTAAGCGAGTTTTGTGTATATTTTTGCGATGTCGAATTCTTTGATTTCGGTGATGGTTAGGTTGGGTTGGATTACGTTTGGTGAGGTAAGCGAGTTTCGTGTATATTTTTGCAATGTCGAATTCTCTGATTTCGGTGATAGTTAGGCTAGGTTGGGTTAGGTTTGGTGAGGTAAGCGAGTTTTGTGTATATTTTTGCGATGTCGAATTCTTTAATTTCGGTGATAGTTAGGCTAGGTTGGGATAGGTTTGGTAATGTAAGCGAGTTTTGCGTAAATATTTTTATCTCGAATTCTTCGATTTCGGTGACGGTAAGGTTAGGTTGAGTTAAGTTTGGATTGTAAAGCTAGTTTTGTGTATATTTTTGCAATGTCGAATTCTTTGATTTCGGTGATGGTTAGGTTTGGTTGGGTTAGGTTTGGTGAGGTATGCGAGATTTGTGTATATTATTGCATTGTCGAATTCTTTGATTTTGGTGATAGTTAGGCTTGGTTGGGTTAGGTTTGGTGAGGTTAGCGAGTTTTGTGTAAATCTTACAATCTCGAATTCTTCGATTTCGGTGACGGTTAGGTTTGGTTGGGTTAAGTTTGGTGCGGTAAGCGAGTTTCAAGTATATTTTTGCAATGTCGAATTCTTTGATTTCCGTGATGGTTAGGTTAGGTTGGGTTAGGTTTGGTGATGTTAGCGAGTTTTGTGTATATTTTTGCAATGTCGAATTCTTATATTTCGGTGATAATTAGGTAAGGTTGGGTTAGGTTTGGTGAGGTTAGCGAGTTTTGTGTATATTTTTGCATTGTCGAATTCTTTGATTTCGGTGATAGTCAGGCTTGGTTGGGTTAGGTTTGGTTGGGTTAAGTTTGGTGCGGTAAGCGAGTTTCAAGTATATTTTTGCAATGTCGAATTCTTTGATTTCCGTGATGGTTAGGTTAGGTTGGGTTAGGTTTGGTGATGTTAGCGAGTTTTGTGTATATTTTTTCGATGTCGAATTTTTTGATTTCGGTGATGGTTAGGTTGGGTTGGGTTACGTTTGGTGAGGTTAGCGAGTTTCGTGTATATTTTGGCAATGTCGAATTCTTTGATTTCGGTGATGTTCAGGTTAGGTTGGGTTAGGTTTGGTGAGGTTTGCCAGTTTTGTGTATATTATTGCATTGTCGAATTCTTTGATTTCGGTGATAGTTAGGCTAGGTTGGGTTAGGTTTAGTGAGGTTAGCGAGTTTTGTGTATATTTTTGCATTTTCGAATTCTTTGATTTCGGTGATAGTTAGGCTAGGTTGGGATAGGTTTGGTAATGTAAGCGAGTTTTGCGTAAATCTTTTTATCTCAAATTCTTCGATTTAGGTGACGGTTAGGTAAGGTTGGGTTAAGTTTGGATTGTTAAGCTAGTTTTGTGTATATTTTTGCAATGTCGAATTCTTTGATTTCGGTGACGGTTAGGTTGGGTTGGGTTAGGTTTGGTGAGGTAAGCGAGTTTTGTGTAAATCTTAAAATATCGAATTCTTTGATTTCGGTGATGGTTAGGTTAGGTTTGGTTAGGTTCGGTGAGGTAAGCGAGTTTTGTGTATATGATTGCATTGTCAAATTTTTGGATTTCGGTGATAGTTAGGCTTGGTTGGGTTAGGTTTGGTAGTGTAAGCGAGTTTTGCGTAAATCTTTTTATCTCGAATTCTTCGATTTCGGTGACGGTTAGGTTAGGTTGGGTTAAGTTTGGTGCGGTAAGCGAGTTTCAAGTATATTTTTGCAATGTCGAATTCTTTGATTTCCGTGATGGTTAGGTTAGGTTGATTTAGGTTTGGTGAGGTTAGCGAGTTTTGTGTATATTTTTGCGATGTCGAATTCTTTGATTTCGGTGATGGTTAGGTTGGGTTGGGTTACGTTTGGTGAGGTAAGCGAGTTTCGGGTATATTTTTGCAATGTCGAATTTTTTGATTTCGGTGATAGTTAGGTTAGGTTGGGTTAGGTTTGGTGAGGTTAGCGAGTTTTGTGTATATTTTTGCATTGTCGAATTCTTTGATTTCGGTGATAGTTAGGCTAGGTTGGGATAGGTTTGGTAATGTAAGCGAGTTTTGCGTTAATCTTTTTATCTCAAATTCTTCGATTTCGGTGACGGTTAGGTTAGGTTGGGTTAAGTTTGGATTGTTAAGCTAGTTTTGTGTATATTTTTTCAATGTCGAATTCTTTGATTTTGGTGATGGTTAGGTTTGGTGAGGTAAGCGAGATTTGTGTATATTATTGCATTGTCGAATTCTTTGATTTTGGTGATAGTCAGGCTTTATTGGGTTAGGTTTGGTGAGGTTAGCGAGTTTTGTGTAAATCTTACAATCTCGAATTCTTCGATTTCGGTGACGGTTAGGTTAGGTTGGGTTAAGTTTGGTGCGGTAAGCGAGTTTCAAGTATATTTTTGCAATGTCGAATTCTTTGATTTCCGTGATGGTTAGGTTAGGTTGGGTTAGGTTTGGTGAGGTAAGCGAGTTTTGTGTATATTTTTGCGATGTCGAATTCTTTGATTTCGGTGATGGTTAGGTTGGGTTGGATTACGTTTGGTGAGGTAAGCGAGTTTCGTGTATATTTTTGCAATGTCGAATTCTTTGATTTCGGTGATAGTTAGGTTAGGTTGGGTTAGGTTTGGTGAGGTTAGCGAGTTTTGTGTAAATCTTACAATCTCGAATTCTTCGATTTCGGTGACGGTTAGGTTAGGTTGGGTTAAGTTTGGTGCGGTAAGCGAGTTTCAAGTATATTTTTGCAATGTCGAATTCTTTGATTTCCGTGATGGTTAGGTAAGGTTGATTTAGGTTTGGTGAGGTTAGCGAGTTTTGTGTATATTTTTGCGATGTCAAATTCTTTGATTTCGGTGATGGTTAGGTTGGGTTGGGTTACGTTTGGTGAGGTAAGCGAGTTTCGGGTATATTTTTGCAATGTCGTATTTTTTGATTTCGGTGATAGTTAGGTTAGGTTGGGTTAGGTTTGGTGAGGTTAGCGAGTTTTGTGTATATTTTTGCATTGTCGAATTCTTTGATTTCGGTGATAGTTAGGCTAGGTTGCGTAAGGTTTGGTAATGTAAGCGAGTTTTGCGTAAATCTTTTTATCTCGAATTCTTCGATTTCGGTGACAGTTAAATTAGGTTGGGTTAAGTTTGGTGCGGTAAGCGAGTTTCAAGTATATTTTTGCAATGTCGAATTCTTTGATTTCCGTGATGGTTAGGTTAGGTTGGGTTAGGTTTGGTGAGGTTAGCGAGTTTTGTGTATATTTTTGCAATGTCGAATTCTTTGATTTTGGTGATGGTTAGGTTTGGTTGGGTTAGGTTTGGTGAGGTAAGCGAGTTTCGTGTATATTTTTGTAATGTCGAATTCTTTGATTTCGGTGAAAGTTAGGCTAGGTTGGGTTAGGTTTGGTGAGGTTAGCGAGTTTTGTGTATATTTTTGCGATGTCGAATTCTTTGATTTCGGTGATGGTAAGGTTGGGTTGGATTACGTTTGATGAGGTAAGCGAGTTTCGTGTATATTTTTGCAATGTCGAATTCTTATATTTCGGTGATAATTAGGTAAGGTTGGGTTAGGTTTGGTGAGGTTAGCGAGTTTTGTGTATATTTTTGCATTGTCGAATTCTTTGATTTCGGTGATAGTCAGGCTTGGTTGGGTTAGGATTGGTTGGGTTAAGTTTGGTGCGGTAAGCGAGTTTCAAGTATATTTTTGCAATGTCGAATTCTTTGATTTCCGTGATGGTTAGGTTAGGTTGGGTTAGGTTTGGTGATGTTAGCGAGTTTTGTGTATATTTTTTCGATGTCGAATTTTTTGATTTCGGTGATGGTTAGGTTGGGTTGGGTTACGTTTGGTGAGGTTAGCGAGTTTCGTGTATATTTTGGCAATGTCGAATTCTTTGATTTCGGTGATGTTCAGGTTAGGTTGGGTTAGGTTCGGTGAGGTTTGCCAGTTTTGTGTATATTATTGCATTGTCGAATTCTTTGATTTCGGTGATAGTTAGGCTAGGTTGGGTTAGGTTTAGTGAGGTTAGCGAGTTTTGTGTATATTTTTGCATTTTCGAATTCTTTGATTTCGGTGATAGTTAGGCTAGGTTAAGATAGGTTTGGTAATGTAAGCGAGTTTTGCGTAAATCTTTTTATCTCAAATTCTTCGATTTAGGTGACGGTTAGGTAAGGTTGGGTTAAGTTTGGATTGTTAAGCTAGTTTCGTGTATATTTTTGCAATGTCGAATTCTTTGATTTCGGTGACGGTTAGGTTGGGTTGGGTTAGGTTTGGTGATTTAAGCGAGTTTTGTGTAAATCTTAAAATATCGAATTCATTGATTTCGGTGATGGCTAGGTTAGGTTTGGTTAGGTTCGGTGAGGTAAGCGAGTTTTGTGTATATGATTGCATTGTCGAATTTTTTGATTTCGGTGATAGTTAGGCTTGGTTGGGTTAGGTTTGGTAGTGTAAGCGAGTTTTGCGTAAATCTTTTTTTCTCGAATTCTTCGATTTCGGTGACGGTTAGGTTAGGTTGGGTTAAGTTTGGATTGTTAAGCTAGTTTTGTGTATATTTTTTCAATGTCGAATTCTTTGATTTCGGTGATGGTTAGGTTTGGTTGGGTTAGGTTTGGTGAGGTAAGCGAGATTTGTGTATATTATTGCATTGTCGAATTCTTTGATTTTGGTGATAGTTAGGCTAGGTTGGGATAGGTTTGGTAATGTAAGCGAGTTTTGCGTAAATATTTTTATCTCGAATTCTTCGATTTCGGTAACGGTAAGGTTAGGTTGAGTTAAGTTTGGATTGTAAAGCTAGTTTTGTGTATATTTTTGCAATGTCGAATTCTTTGATTTCGGTGATGGTTAGGTTTGGTTGGGTTAGGTTTGGTGAGGTAAGCGAGATTTGTGTATATTATTGCATTGTCGAATTCTTTGATTTTGGTGATAGTTAGGCTTGGTTGGGTTAGGTTTGGTGAGGTTAGCGAGTTTTGTGTAAATCTTACAATCTCGAATTCTTCGATTTCGGTGACGGTTAGGTTTGGTTGGGTTAAGTTTGGTGCGGTAAGCGAGTTTCAAGTATATTTTTGCAATGTCTAATTCTTTGATTTCCGTGATGGTTAGGTTAGGTTGGGTTAGGTTTGGTGATGTTAGCGAGTTTTGTGTATATTTTTGCAATGTCGAATTCTTATATTTCGGTGATAATTAGGTAAGGTTGGGTTAGGTTTGGTGAGGTTAGCGAGTTTTGTGTATATTTTTGCATTGTCGAATTCTTTGATTTCGGTGATAGTCAGGCTTGGTTGGGTTAGGTTTGGTTGGGTTAAGTTTGGTGCGGTAAGCGAGTTTCAAGTATATTTTTGCAATGTCGAATTCTTTGATTTCCGTGATGGTTAGGTTAGGTTGGGTTAGGTTTGGTGATGTTAGCGAGTTTTGTGTATATTTTTGCGATGTCGAATTCTTTAATTTCGGTGATAGTTAGGCTAGGTTGGGATAGGTTTGGTAATGTAAGCGAGTTTTGCGTAAATATTTTTATCTCGAATTCTTCGATTTCGGTGACGGTAAGGTTAGGTTGAGTTAAGTTTGGATTGTAAAGCTAGTTTTGTGTATATTTTTGCAATGTCGAATTCTTTGATTTCGGTGATGGTTAGGTTTGGTTGGGTTAGGTTTGGTGAGGTAAGCGAGATTTGTGTATATTATTGCATTGTCGAATTCTTTGATTTTGGTGATAGTTAGGCTTGGTTGGGTTAGGTTTGGTGAGGTTAGCGAGTTTTGTGTAAATCTTACAATCTCGAATTCTTCGATTTCGGTGACGGTTAGGTTTGGTTGGGTTAAGTTTGGTGCGGTAAGCGAGTTTCAAGTATATTTTTGCAATGTCGAATTCTTTGATTTCCGTGATGGTTAGGTTAGGTTGGGTTAGGTTTGGTGATGTTAGCGAGTTTTGTGTATATTTTTGCAATGTCGAATTCTTATATTTCGGTGATAATTAGGTAAGGTTGGGTTAGGTTTGGTGAGGTTAGCGAGTTTTGTGTATATTTTTGCATTGTCGGATTCTTTGATTTCGGTGATAGTCAGGCTTGGTTGGGTTAGGTTTGGTTGGGTTAAGTTTGGTGCGGTAAGCGAGTTTCAAGTATATTTTTGCAATGTCGAATTCTTTGATTTCCGTGATGGTTAGGTTAGGTTGGGTTAGGTTTGGTGATGTTAGCGAGTTTTGTGTATATTTTTTCGATGTCGAATTTTTTGATTTCGGTGATGGTTAGGTTGGGTTGGGTTACGTTTGGTGAGGTTAGCGAGTTTCGTGTATATTTTGGCAATGTCGAATTCTTTGATTTCGGTGATGTTCAGGTTAGGTTGGGTTAGGTTTGGTGAGGTTTGCCAGTTTTGTGTATATTATTGCATTGTCGAATTCTTTGATTTCGGTGATAGTTAGGCTAGGTTGGGTTAGGTTTAGTGAGGTTAGCGAGTTTTGTGTATATTTTGGCATTTTCGAATTCTTTGATTTCGGTGATAGTTAGGCTAGGTTGGGATAGGTTTGGTAATGTAAGCGAGTTTTGCGTAAATCTTTTTATCTCAAATTCTTCGATTTAGGTGACGGTTAGGTAAGGTTGGGTTAAGTTTGGATTGTTAAGCTAGTTTCGTGTATATTTTTGCAATGTCGAATTCTTTGATTTCGGTGACGGTTAGGTTGGGTTGGGTTAGGTTTGGTGAGGTAAGCGAGTTTTGTGTAAATCTTAAAATATCGAATTCTTTGATTTCGGTGATGGTTAGGTTAGGTTTGGTTAGGTTCGGTGAGGTAAGCGAGTTTTGTGTATATGATTGCATTGTCGAATTTTTTGATTTCGGTGATAGTTAGGCTTGGTTGGGTTAGGTTTGGTAGTGTAAGCGAGTTTTGCGTAAATCTTTTTATCTCGAATTCTTCGATATCGGTGACGGTTAGGTTAGGTTGGGTTAAGTTTGGTGCGGTAAGCGAGTTTCAAGTATATTTTTGCAATGTCGAATTCTTTGATTTCCGTGATGGTTAGGTTAGGTTGATTTAGGTTTGGTGAGGTTAGCGAGTTTTGTGTATATTTTTGCGATGTCGAATTCTTTGATTTCGGTGATGGTTAGGTTGGGTTGGGTTACGTTTGGTGAGGTAAGCGAGTTTCGGGTATATTTTTGCAATGTCGAATTTTTTGATTTCAGTGATAGTTAGGTTAGGTTGGGTTAGGTTTGGTGAGGTTAGCGAGTTTTGTGTATATTTTTGCATTGTCGAATTCTTTGATTTCGGTGATAGTTAGGCTAGGTTGCGTAAGGTTTGGTAATGTAAGCGAGTTTTGCGTAAATCTTTTTATCTCGAATTCTTCGATTTCGGTGACGGTTAGGTTAGGTTGGGTTAAGTTTGGATTGTTTAGCTAGTTTCGTGTACATTTTTGCAATGTCGAATTCTTTGATTTCTTTGATGGTTTGGTTAGGTTGGGTTAGGTTTGGTGAGGTAAGCAAGTTTTGTGAAAATCTAAAAATCTCGAATTCTTTGATTTCGGTGTTCGATAGGTTAGGTTGGGTAAGGTTTGGTGAGGTAAACGAGTTTTTTGTATATTTTTGCAATGTCGAATTCTTTGATTTCGGTGACGGTAAGGTTGGGTTGGGTTAGGTTTGGTGAGGTTAGCGAGCTTCTTGTATATTTTTGCAATGTCGAATTCATTGAATTCGGCGATGGTTAGGTTGGGTTGGGTTACGTTTGGTGAGGTTAACGAGTTTCGTGTATATTTTTGCAATGTCGAATTTTTTGATTTCGGTGACGGTTAGGTTGGGTTGGGTTAGGTTTGGTGAGGTAAGCGAGATTTGTGTATATTATTGCATTGTCGAATTCTTTGATTTTGGTGATAGTCAGGCTTTATTGGGTTAGGTTTGGTGAGGTTAGCGAGTTTTGTGTAAATCTTACAATCTCGAATTCTTCGATTTCGGTGACGGTTAGGTTACGTTGGGTTAAGTTTGGTGCGGTAAGCGAGTTTCAAGTATATTTTTGCAATGTCGAATTCTTTGATTTCCGTGATGGTTAGGTTAGGTTGGGTTAGGTTTGGTGAGGTTAGCGAGTTTTGTGTATATTTTTGCGATGTCGAATTCTTTGATTTCGGTGATGGTTAGGTTGGGTTGGATTACGTTTGGTGAGGTAAGCGAGTTTTGTGTATATTTTTGCAATGTCGAATTCTTTGATTTCGGTGATAGTTAGGTTAGGTTGGGTTAGGTTTGGTGAGGTTAGCGAGTTTTGTGTAAATCTTACAATCTCGAATTCTTCGATTTCGGTGACGGTTAGGTTAGGTTGGGTTAAGTTTGGTGCGGTAAGCGAGTTTCAAGTATATTTTTGCAATGTCGAATTCTTTGATTTCCGTGATGGTTAGGTAAGGTTGATTTAGGTTTGGTGAGGTTAGCGAGTTTTGTTTATATTTTTGCGATGTCGAATTCTTTGATTTCGGTGATGGTTAGGTTGGGTTGGGTTACGTTTGGTGAGGTAAGCGAGTTTCGGGTATATTTTTGCAATGTCGTATTTTTTGATTTCGGTGATAGTTAGGTTAGGTTGGGTTAGGTTTGGTGAGGTTAGCGAGTTTTGTGTATATTTTTGCATTGTCGAATTCTTTGATTTCGGTGATAGTTAGGCTAGGTTGCGTAAGGTTTGGTAATGTAAGCGAGTTTTGCGTAAATCTTTTTATCTCGAATTCTTCGATTTCGGTGACAGTTAGGTTAGGTTGGGTTAAGTTTGGTGCGGTAAGCGAGTTTCAAGTATATTTTTGCAATGTCGAATTCTTTGATTTCCGTGATGGTTAGGTTAGGTTGGGTTAGGTTTGGTGAGGTTAGCGAGTTTTGTGTATATTTTTGCAATGTCGAATTCTTTGATTTCGGTGATGTTTAGGTTTGGTTGGGTTAGGTTTGGTGAGGTAAGCGAGTTTCGTGTATATTTTTGCAATGTCGAATTCTTTGATTTTGGTGATAGTTAGGTTAGGTTGGGTTAGGTTTGGTGAGGTTAGCGAGTTTTGTGTATATTTTTGCCTTGTCGAATTCTTTGATTTCAGTGACGGTTAGGTTGGGTTGGGTTAGGTTTGGTGAGGTAAGCGAGTTTTGTGTAAATCTTAAAATATCGAATTCATTGATTTCGGTGATGGTTAGGTTAGGATGGGTTAGGTTCGGTGAGGTAAGCGAGTTTTGTGTATATGATTGCATTGTCGAATTCTTTGATTTCGGTGATAGTTAGGCTAGGTTGGGATAGGTTTGGTAATGTAAGCGAGTTTTGCGTAAATATTTTTATCTCGAATTCTTCGATTTCGGTGACGGTAAGGTTATGTTGAGTTAAGTTTGGATTGTAAAGCTAGTTTTGTGTATATTTTTGCAATGTCGAATTCTTTGATTTCGGTGATGGTTAGGTTTGGTTGGGTTAGGTTTGGTGAGGTAAGCGAGATTTGTGTATATTATTGCATTGTCGAATTCTTTGATTTTGGTGATAGTTAGGCTTGGTTGGGTTAGGTTTGGTGAGGTTAGCGAGTTTTGTGTAAATCTTACAATCTCGAATTCTTCGATTTCGGTGACGGTTAGGTTTGGTTGGGTTAAGTTTGGTGCGGTAAGCGAGTTTCAAGTATATTTTTGCAATGTCGAATTCTTTGATTTCCGTGATGGTTAGGTTAGGTTGGGTTAGGTTTGGTGATGTTAGCGAGTTTTGTGTATATTTTTGCATTGTCGAATTCTTTGATTTCGGTGATAGTTAGGCTAGGTTGGGATAGGTTTGGTAATGTAAGCGAGTTTTGCGTAAATCTTTTTATCTCAAATTCTTCGATTTAGGTGACGGTTAGGTAAGGTTGGGTTTAGTTTGGATTGTTACGCTAGTTTCGTGTATATTTTTGCAATGTCGAATTCTTTGATTTCGGTGACGGTTAGGTTGGGTTGGGTTAGGTTTGGTGAGGTAAGCGAGTTTTGTGTAAATCTTAAAATATCAAATTCATTGATTTCGGTGATGGTTAGGTTAGGTTGGGTTAGGTTCGGTGAGGTAAGCGAGTTTTGTGTATATGATTGCATTGTCGAATTTTTTGATTTCGGTGATAGTTAGGCTTGGTTGGGTTAGGTTTGGTAGTGTAAGCGAGTTTTGCGTAAATCTTTTTATCTCGAATTCTTCGATTTCGGTGACGGTTAGGTTAGGTTGGGTTAAGTTTGGATTGTTAAGCTTGTTTTGTGTATATTTTTTCAATGTCAAATTCTTTGATTTTGGTGATGGTTAGGTTTGGTGAGGTAAGCGAGATTTGTGTATATTATTGCATTGTCGAATTCTTTGATTTTGGTGATAGTCAGGCTTGGTTGGGTTAGGTTTGGTGAGGTTAGCGAGTTTTGTGTAAATCTTACAATCTCGAATTCTTCGATTTCGGTGACGGTTAGGTTAGGTTGGGTTAAGTTTGGTGCGGTAAGCGAGTTTCAAGTATATTTTTGCAATGTCGAATTCTTTGATTTCCGTGATGGTTAGGTTAGGTTGGGTTAGGTTTGGTGAGGTTAGCGAGTTTTGTGTATATTTTTGCGATGTCGAATTCTTTAATTTCGGTGATAGTTAGGCTAGGTTGGGATAGGTTTGGTAATGTAAGCGAGTTTTGCGTAAATATTTTTATCTCGAATTCTTCGATTTCGGTGACGGTAAGGTTAGGTTGAGTTAAGTTTGGATTGTAAAGCTTGTTTTGTGTATATTTTTGCAATGTCGAATTCTTTGATTTCGGTGATGGTTAGGTTTGGTTGGGTTAGGTTTGGTGAGGTAAGCGAGATTTGTGTATATTATTGCATTGTCGAATTCTTTGATTTTGGTGATAGTTAGGCTTGGTTGGGTTAGGTTTGGTGAGGTTAGCGAGTTTTGTGTAAATCTTACAATCTCGAATTCTTCGATTTCGGTGACGGTTAGGTTTGGTTGGGTTAAGTTTGGTGCGGTAAGCGAGTTTCAAGTATATTTTTGCAATGTCGAATTCTTTGATTTCCGTGATGGTTAGGTTAGGTTGGGTTAGGTTTGGTGATGTTAGCGAGTTTTGTGTATATTTTTTCGATGTCGAATTTTTTGATTTCGGTGATGGTTAGGTTGGGTTGGGTTACGTTTGGTGAGGTTAGCGAGTTTCGTGTATATTTTGGCAATGTCGAATTCTTTGATTTCGGTGATGTTCAGGTTAGGTTGGGTTAGGTTTGGTGAGGTTTGCCAGTTTTGTATATATTATTGCATTGTCGAATTCTTTGATTTCGGTGAAAGTTAGGCTAGGTTGGGTTAGGTTTAGTGAGGTTAGCGAGTTTTGTGTATATTTTTGCATTTTCGAATTCTTTGATTTCGGTGATAGTTAGGCTAGGTTGCGTAAGGTTTGGTAATGTAAGCGAGTTTTGCGTAAATCTTTTTATCTCGAATTCTTCGATTTCCGTGACGGTAAGGTTAGGTTGGGTTAAGTTTGGTGCGGTAAGCGAGTTTCAAGTATATTTTTGCAATGTCGAATTCTTTGATTTCCGTGATGGTTAGGTTAGGTTGGGTTAGGTTTGGTGATGTTAGCGAGTTTTGTGTATATTTTTTCGATGTCGAATTTTTTGATTTCGGTGATGGTTAGGTTGGGTTGGGTTACGTTTGGTGAGGTTAGCGAGTTTCGTGTATATTTTGGCAATGTCGAATTCTTTGATTTCGGTGATGTTCAGGTTAGGTTGGGTTAGGTTCGGTGAGGTTTGCCAGTTTTGTGTATATTATTGCATTGTCGAATTCTTTGATTTCGGTGATAGTTAGGCTAGGTTGGGTTAGGTTTAGTGAGGTTAGCGAGTTTTTTGTATATTTTTGCATTTTCGAATTCTTTGATTTCGGTGATAGTTAGGCTAGGTTGGGATAGGTTTGGTAATGTAAGCGAGTTTTGCGTAAATCTTTTTATCTCAAATTCTTCGATTTAGGTGACGGTTAGGTAAGGTTGGGTTAAGTTTGGATTGTTAAGCTAGTTTCGTGTATATTTTTGCAATGTCGAATTCTTTGATTTCGGTGATAGTTAGGCTAGGTTGCGTAAGGTTTGGAAATGTAAGCGAGTTTTGCGTAAATCTTTTTATCTCGAATTCTTTGATTTCCGTGACGGTAAGGTTAGGTTGGGTTAAGTTTGGTGCGGTAAGCGAGTTTCAAGTATATTTTTGCAATGTCGAATTCTTTGATTTCCGTGATGGTTAGGTTAGGTTGGGTTAGGTTTGGTGAGGTTAGCGAGTTTTGTGTATATTTTTTCGATGTCGAATTTTTTGATTTCGGTGATGGTTCGGTTGGGTTGGGTTACGTTTGGTGAGATAAGCGAGTTTTGTGTATATTTTTGCGATGTCGAATTCTTTGATTTCGGCGATGGTTAGGTTGGGTTGGATTACGTTTGGTGAGGTAAGCGAGTTTCGTGTATATTTTTGCAATGTCGAATTCTTTGATTTCGGTGATAGTTAGGTTAGGTTGGGTTAGGTTTGGTGAGGTTAGCGAGTTTTGTGTATTTTTTTTGCATTGTCGAATTCTTTGATTTCGGTGATAGTTAGGCTAGGTTGGGATAGGTTTGGTAATGTAAGCGAGTTTTGCGTAAATCTTTTTATCTCAAATTCTTCGATTTAGGTGACGGTTAGGTAAGGTTGGGTTAAGTTTGGATTGTTAAGCTAGTTTCGTGTATATTTTTGCAATGTCGAATTCTTTGATTTCGGTGACGGTTAGGTTGGGTTGGGTTAGGTTTGGTGAGGTAAGCGAGTTTTGTGTAAATCTTAAAATATCGAATTCATTGATTTCGGTGATGGTTAGGTTTGGTTGGGTTAGGTTTGGTGAGGTGAGCTAGATTTGTCTATATTATTGCATTGTCGAATTCTTTGATTTTGGTGATAGTTAGGCTAGGTTGGGATAGGTTTGGTAATGTAAGCGAGTTTTGCGTAAATCTTTTTATCTCAAATTCTTCGATTTAGGTGATGGTTAGGTAAGGTTGAGTTAAGTTTGTATTGTTGAGCCAGTTTCGTGTATATTTTTGCAATGTCGAATTCTTTGATTTCGGTGACGGTTAGGTTGGGTTGGGTTAGGTTTGGTGAGGTAAGCGAGTTTTGTGTAAATCTTAAAATATCGAATTCATTGATTTCGGTGATGGTTAGGTTAGGATGGGTTAGGTTCGGTGAGGTAAGCGAGTTTTGTGTATATGATTGCATTGTCGAATTTTTTGATTTCGGTGATAGTTAGGCTTGGTTGGGTTAGGTTTGGTAGTGTAAGCGAGTTTTGCGTAAATCTTTTTATCTCGAATTCTTCGATTTCGGTGACGGTTAGGTTAGGTTGGGTTAAGTTTGGATTGTTAAGCTAGTTTTGTGTATATTTTTTCAATGTCGAATTCTTTGATTTTGGTGATGGTTAGGTTTGGTGAGGTTAGCGAGTTTTGTGTAAATCTTACAATCTCGAATTCTTCGATTTCGGTGACGGTTAGGTTAGGTTGGGTTAAGTTTGGTGCGGTAAGCGAGTTTCAAGTATATTTTTGCAATGTCGAATTCTTTGATTTCCGGGATGGTTAGGTTAGGTTGGGTTAGGTTTGGTGAGGTTAGCATGTTTTGTGTATATTTTTGCGATGTCGAATTCTTTGATTTCGGTGATAGTTAGGCTAGGTTGGGATAGGTTTGGTAATGAAAGCGAGTTTTGCGTAAATATTTTTATCTCGAATTCTTCGATTTCGGTGACGGTTAGGTTAGGTTGGGTTAAGTTTGGATTGTTAAGCTTGTTTTGTGTATATTTTTTCAATGTCGAATTCTTTGATTTTGGTGATGGTTAGGTTTGGTGAGGTAAGCGAGATTTGTGTAAATTATTGCATTGTCGAATTCTTTGATTTTGGTGATAGTCAGGCTTGGTTGGGTTAAGTTTGGTGCGGTAAGCGAGTTTCAAGTATATTTTTGCAATGTCGAATTCTTTGATTTCCGTGATGGTTAGGTTAGGTTGGGTTAGGTTTGGTGAGGTTAGCGAGTTTTGTGTATATTTTTGCGATGTCGAATTCTTTAATTTCGGTGATAGTTAGGCTAGGTTGGGATAGGTTTGGTAATGTAAGCGAGTTTTGCGTAAATCTTTTTATCTCAAATTCTTCGATTTAGGTGATGGTTAGGTAAGGTTGGGTTAAGTTTGTATTGTTGAGCCAGTTTCGTGTATATTTTTGCAATGTCGAATTCTTTGATTTCGGTGACGGTTAGGTTGGGTTGGGTTAGGTTTGGTGAGGTTAGCGAGTTTTGTGTATATTTTTGCGATGTCGAATTCTTTGATTTCGGTGATAGTTAGGCTAGGTTGGGATAGGTTTGGTAATGTAAGCGAGTTTTGCGTAAATATTTTTATCTCGAATTCTTCGATTTCGGTGACGGTTAGGTTAGGTTTGGTTGGGTTAGGTTTGGTGAGGTAAGCGAGATTTGTGTATATTTTTTCGATGTCGAATTCTTTGATTTCGGTGATGGTTAGGTTGGGTTGGGTTAGGTTTGGTGAGGTTAGCGAGTTTTGTGTATATTTTTTCGATGTCGAATTTTTTGATTTCGGTGATGGTTCGGTTGGGTTGGGTTACGTTTGGTGAGATAAGCGAGTTTTGTGTATATTTTTGCGATGTCGAATTCTTTGATTTCGGCGATGGTTAGGTTGGGTTGGATTACGTTTGGTGAGGTAAGCGAGTTTCGTGTATATTTTTGCAATGTCGAATTCTTATATTTCGGTGATAATTAGGTAAGGTTGGGTTAGGTTTGGTGAGGTTAGCGAGTTTTGTGTATATTTTTGCATTGTCGAATTCTTTGATTTCGGTGATAGTCAGGCTTGGTTGGGTTAGGTTTTGTTGGGTTAAGTTTGGTGCGGTAAGCGAGTTTCAAGTATATTTTTGCAATGTCGAATTCTTTGATTTCCGTGATGGTTAGGTTAGGTTGGGTTAGGTTTGGTGATGTTAGCGAGTTTTGTGTATATTTTTTCGATGTCGAATTTTTTGATTTCGGTGATGGTTAGGTTGGGTTGGGTTACGTTTGGTGAGGTTAGCGAGTTTCGTGTATATTTTGGCAATGTCGAATTCTTTGATTTCGGTGATGTTCAGGTTAGGTTGGGTTAGGTTCGGTGAGGTTTGCCAGTTTTGTGTATATTATTGCATTGTCGAATTCTTTGATTTCGGTGATAGTTAGGCTAGGTTGGGTTAGGTTTAGTGAGGTTAGCGAGTTTTGTGTATATTTTTGCATTTTCGAATTCTTTGATTTCGGTGATAGTTAGGCTAGGTTGGGATAGGTTTGGTAATGTAAGCGAGTTTTGCGTAAATCTTTTTATCTCAAATTCTTCGATTTAGGTGACGGTTAGGTAAGGTTGGGTTAAGTTTGGATTGTTAAGCTAGTTTCGTGTATATTTTTGCAATGTCGAATTCTTTGATTTTGGTGATAGTTAGGCTAGGTTGCGTAAGGTTTGGAAATGTAAGCGAGTTTTGCGTAAATCTTTTTATCTCGAATTCTTTGATTTCCGTGACGGTAAGGTTAGGTTGGGTTAAGTTTGGTTCGGTAAGCGAGTTTCAAGTATATTTTTGCAATGTCGAATTCTTTGATTTCCGTGATGGTTAGGTTAGGTTGGGTTAGGTTTGGTGAGGTTAGCGAGTTTTGTGTATATTTTTTCGATGTCGAATTTTTTGATTTCGGTGATGGTTCGGTTGGGTTGGGTTACGTTTGGTGAGATAAGCGAGTTTTGTGTATATTTTTGCGATGTCGAATTCTTTGATTTCGGCGATGGTTAGGTTGGGTTGGATTACGTTTGGTGAGGTAAGCGAGTTTCGTGTATATTTTTGCAATGTCGAATTCTTTGATTTCGGTGATAGTTAGGTTAGGTTGGGTTAGGTTTGGTGAGGTTAGCGAGTTTTGTGTATTTTTTTTGCATTGTCGAATTCTTTGATTTCGGTGATAGTTAGGCTAGGTTGGGATAGGTTTGGTAATGTAAGCGAGTTTTGCGTAAATCTTTTTATCTCAAATTCTTCGATTTAGGTGACGGTTAGGTAAGGTTGGGTTAAGTTTGGATTGTTAAGCTAGTTTCGTGTATATTTTTGCAATGTCGAATTCTTTGATTTCGGTGACGGTTAGGTTGGGTTGGGTTAGGTTTGGTGAGGTAAGCGAGTTTTGTGTAAATCTTAAAATATCGAATTCATTGATTTCGGTGATGGTTAGGTTTGGTTGGGTTAGGTTTGGTGAGGTGAGCTAGATTTGTCTATATTATTGCATTGTCGAATTCTTTGATTTTGGTGATAGTTAGGCTAGGTTGGGATAGGTTTGGTAATGTAAGCGAGTTTTGCGTAAATCTTTTTATCTCAAATTCTTCGATTTAGGTGATGGTTAGGTAAGGTTGGGTTAAGTTTGTATTGTTGAGCCAGTTTCGTGTATATTTTTGCAATGTCGAATTCTTTGATTTCGGTGACGGTTAGGTTGGGTTGGGTTAGGTTTGGTGAGGTAAGCGAGTTTTGTGTAAATCTTAAAATATCGAATTCATTGATTTCGGTGATGGTTAGGTTAGGATGGGTTAGGTTCGGTGAGGTAAGCGAGTTTTGTGTATATGATTGCATTGTCGAATTTTTTGATTTCGGTGATAGTTAGGCATGGTTGGGTTAGGTTTGGTAGTGTAAGCGAGTTTTGCGTAAATCTTTTTATCTCGAATTCTTCGATTTCGGTGACGGTTAGGTTAGGTTGGGTTAAGTTTGGATTGTTAAGCTAGTTTTGTGTATATTTTTTCAATGTCGAATTCTTTGATTTTGGTGATGGTTAGGTTTGGTGAGGTTAGCGAGTTTTGTGTAAATCTTACAATCTCGAATTCTTCGATTTCGGTGACGGTTAGGTTAGGTTGGGTTAAGTTTGGTGCGGTAAGCGAGTTTCAAGTATATTTTTGCAATGTCGAATTCTTTGATTTCCGGGATGGTTAGGTTAGGTTGGGTTAGGTTTGGTGAGGTTAGCATGTTTTGTGTATATTTTTGCGATGTCGAATTCTTTGATTTCGGTGATAGTTAGGCTAGGTTGGGATAGGTTTGGTAATGTAAGCGAGTTTTGCGTAAATATTTTTATCTCGAATTCTTCGATTTCGGTGACGGTTAGGTTAGGTTGGGTTAAGTTTGGATTGTTAAGCTTGTTTTGTGTATATTTTTTCAATGTCGAATTCCTTGATTTTGGTGATGGTTAGGTTTGGTGAGGTAAGCGAGATTTGTGTATATTATTGCATTGTCGAATTCTTTGATTTTGGTGATAGTCAGGCTTGGTTGGGTTAAGTTTGGTGCGGTAAGCGAGTTTCAAGTATATTTTTGCAATGTCGAATTCTTTGATTTCCGTGATGGTTAGGTTAGGTTGGGTTAGGTTTGGTGAGGTTAGCGAGTTTTGTGTATATTTTTGCGATGTCGAATTCTTTAATTTCGGTGATAGTTAGGCTAGGTTGGGATAGGTTTGGTAATGTAAGCGAGTTTTGCGTAAATCTTTTTATCTCAAATTCTTCGATTTAGGTGATGGTTAGGTAAGGTTGGGTTAAGTTTGTATTGTTGAGCCAGTTTCGTGTATATTTTTGCAATGTCGAATTCTTTGATTTCGGTTACGGTTAGGTTGGGTTGGGTTAGGTTTGGTGAGGTAAGCGAGTTTTGTGTTAATCTTAAAATATCGAATTCATTGATTTCAGTGATGGTTAGGTTAGGATGGGTTAGGTTCGGTGAGGTAAGCGAGTTTTGTGTATATGATTGCATTGTCGAATTTTTTGATTTCGACGATAGTTAGGCTTGGTTGGGTTAGGTTTGGTAGTGTAAGCGAGTTTTGCGTAAATCTTTTTATCTCGAATTCTTCGATTTCGGTGACGGTTAGGTTAGGTTGGGTTAAGTTTGGATTGTTAAGCTAGTTTTGTGTATATTTTTTCAAAATCGAATTCTTTGATTTTGGTGATGGTTAGGTTTGGTGAGGTTAGCAAGTTTTGTGTAAATCTTACAATCTCGAATTCTTCGATTTCGGTAACGGTTAGGTTAGGTTGGGTTAAGTTTGGTGCGGTAAGCGAGTTTCAAGTATATTTTTGCAATGTCGAATTCTTTGATTTCCGGGATGGTTAGGTTAGGTTGGGTTAGGTTTGGTGAGGTTAGCATGTTTTGTGTATATTTTTGCGATGTCGAATTCTTTGATTTCGGTGATAGTTAGGCTAGGTTGGGATAGGTTTGGTAATGTAAGCGAGTTTTGCGTAAATATTTTTATCTCGAATTCTTCGATTTCGGTGACGGTTAGGTTAGGTTGGGTTAAGTTTGGATTGTTAAGCTTGTTTTGTGTATATTTTTTCAATGTCGAATTCTTTGATTTTGGTGATGGTTAGGTTTGGTGAGGTAAGCGAGATTTGTGTATATTATTGCATTGTCGAATTCTTTGATTTTGGTGATAGTCAGGCTTGGTTGGTTTAGGTTTGGTGAGGTTAGCGAGTTTTGTGTAAATCTTACAATCTCGAATTCTTCGATTTCGGTGACGGTTAGGTTAGGTTGGGTTAAGTTTGGTGCGGTAAGCGAGTTTCAAGTATATTTTTGCAATGTCGAATTCTTTGATTTCCGTGATGGTTAGGTTAGGTTGGGTTAGGTTTGGTGAGGTTAGCTAGTTTTGTGTATATTTTTGCGATGTCGAATTCTTTAATTTCGGTGATAGTTAGGCTAGGTTGGGATAGGTTTGGTAATGTAAGCGAGTTTTGCGTAAATATTTTTATCTCGAATTCTTCGATTTCGGTGACGGTAAGGTTAGGTTGAGTTAAGTTTGGATTGTTAAGCTAGTTTTGTGTATATTTTTGCAATGTCGAATTCTTTGATTTCGGTGATGGTTAGGTTTGGTTGGGTTAGGTTTGGTGAGGTGAGCGAGATTTGTGTATATTATTGCATTGTCGAATTCTTTGATTTTGGTGATAGTTAGGCTTGGTTGGGTTAGGTTTGGTGAGGTTAGCGAGTTTTGTGTAAATCTTACAATCTCGAATTCTTCGATTTCGGTGACGGTTAGGTTTGGTTGGGTTAAGTTTGGTGCGGTAAGCGAGTTTCAAGTATATTTTTGCAATGTCGAATTCTTTGATTTCCGTGATGGTTAGGTTAGGTTGGGTTAGGTTTGGTGAGGTTAGCGAGTTTTGTGTATATTTTTTCGATGTCGAATTTTTTGATTTCGGTGATGGTTAGGTTGGGTTGGGTTACGTTTGGTGAGGTAAGCGAGTTTCGTGTATATTTTGGCAATGTCGAATTCTTTGATTTCGGTGATAGTTAGGTTAGGTTGGGTTAGGTTTGGTGAGGTTAGCGAGTTTTGTGTATATTTTTGCATTGTCGAATTCTTTGATTTCGGTGATAGTTAGGCTAGGTTGGGATAGGTTTGGTAATGTAAGCGAGTTTTGCGTAAATCTTTTTATCTCAAATTCTTCGATTTAGGTGACGGTTAGGTTAGGTTGGGTTAAGTTTGGATTGTTAAGCTAGTTTCGTGTATATTTTTGCAATGTCGAATTCTTTGATTTCGGTGACGGTTAGGTTGGGTTGGGTTAGGTTTGGTGAGGTAAGCGAGTTTTGTGCTAATCTTAAAATATCGAATTCATTGATTTCGGTGATGGTTAGGTTAGGTTGGGTTAGGTTCGGCTAGGTAAGCGAGTTTTGTGTATATTATTGCATTGTCGAATTCTTTGATTTCAGTGATAGTTAGGCTTGGTTGGGTTAGGTTTGGTGAGGTTAGCGAGTTTTGTGTAAATCTTACAATCTCGAATTCTTCGATTTCGGTGACGGTTAGGTTAGGTTGGGTTAAGTTTGGATTGTTAAGCTAGTTTTGTGTATATTTTTTCAATGTCGAATTCTTTGATTTTGGTGATGGTTAGTGGAAAAGACTTCGATAATGGTTCGATGTAGTTTATTGAAATGTAAAATTTGCACGTGGTGGTTCAGCGGAGCGTACGGAACACAAGTTGTCCGTACGCCGTCTGCTCGCTGACTCTGTCGACCGTCGCGTATTTCCGCTTGGGCCGACACTAATGCCAACTCGTCAATAATGCCAATCGACAATCAGTTAATAAGACTGTTTGCCACACGTCATTACAAAAGTCGGAACATAGTCCCACATAGGAAAACTGTTGAACAATACAGTTATTCTACAGAGTTACAGCATTACTGACGAGTCGTTTACAATAAATCATAGCTCTTAAAATAATTAAATAGAGGGTGAATAATGAAACCTTTGCCTCATCCAGTGTGAGGATAAAATCAATTTATTGGTTTAGTAATATTTCAACTTATAGGTATACCTCTGGTGAATGTTGTTTCTATTTACATTAAAATTTTTGAAATCTCCTTTGAAGCTGTGAATAAGCATTACAAGATAAGTTTACTTTAAAGAAGAGAGAGTGGACTGTATATGGTTTAAAACTTAAGCATTCCTCATCTTGATGTTAACTTAGACAATACAATGTTGACACTGTTACAGTTGTCAAGACAGATCAGCTATTACCGATCAACTAAACTTGATTAGTGAGTGTAATGCTCCTAAGTTAACTTGATTTCATCAACAAGTAGCACAAACATTGCTAAATTAAAAGTAAATTGGAAAGTCATTCATTCATTCCTACAAGCAGGAAATGAAGGCGAACTATGATTATAGATGTCTCTACGTTAAACATCGAAATGTTCAGTATTATAATATTTACTTATTCTATGATTCACATAAATACTATAAACAGTAAGAGTTAACTTATGTTTTCATAACAAGAAACATAAGACCTGCGGATGACTCCCGGCAGGTTATAATTAAGTAGACATGAAATAATTTAAGATGCTCCATTAAGTGTGGCTTGGAGACTAACATTAACAAATCATGAATCTAATTTTAACTGTCAAATTTGAACAGTTTATTTTAAACTCGGATATAATCCTTCCGAGTGATGACATGAGACAAGTCTTATATTATAAAGACAAAATGATTAGATTAAATTCGGAGATATATACTGCCGAATGTTAAAATGAAAATAGCTTAAATTATACACACAACACAATTAAAGTGAATTACGGAGTACTACTATTAACATTGAATGATTTAAACTCATGATTACATCTAATAAGTAATATGAGTTGGGGGTAGTGTCTTCGGGTTAAACTAAGCTACCGAAGTTGACGGAATTGAAGCTGCTGTTTCTCCTCCCTCTTGCTGATCTTCCTTCCTGTCAAGTGATCCTTGTGGTAGAATCGGCAATGGCGCCACTAGATGACTGGACCGACGAAACTCTCCGCTGGCAGTAAAGACGTCGACGACTCGAACTCTGCCATCTGGTCCGGGATACAATTTAGTGACTCGACCCAAGACCCATCGGGTTGGCAGCATGTGTTCCTCCTTTAACAGGACCATTTGACCCACACTCAGATTGTTGCTCGAGTCCTTCTTCCATTTGTGTCGTAACTGCAAAGAATGTAAATATTCCGCCGACCAACGTTTCCAAAATGCTGCTGTGGTCAATTGTATCTGAAGCAGATTGGCATGGACATTAGTGTTATATTTAACCTCCATTGGAAGAGCGAGTAAGGATCTGCCAATTAAGAAATGTCCAGGTGTGAGGGGTAAAAGGTCTAGTGGATCCGAAGACAAGGGACTAAGAGGACGGGAATTCATGCAAGCTTCTATTTGAGTCAATACCGTACAAAATGATTCGAAATTTAAGGTGGTGGCCTTTAACACCTTGTTTAAATGAATCTTCATGGATTTAACCGCTGCTTCCCACAGCCCTCCCATGTGAGGCGCCCTTGGCGGGTTAAACTTCCAACGAATCCCTTCGGAGGCTACATACCGTAGTAGCTTCTCCTCATGAGGACGTTCGTTAATTAATTTTACTAAATTAACGAGTTCACGACTTGCACCGACAAAATTAGTAGCATTGTCGGAATATATCGTATTGGGCCTGCCACGTCTGGCTACGAATCTTCTTAAACAATTTAAGAAATTTGAACTCGTTAAGTCTCCGACAAGTTCCAAGTGAACTGCCTTACTGGAAAAACACACAAAGACACAAACGTAACCCTTAATTATCTTAGAATTCTTATTGCAACCACTCTTCACAGGAAAAGGTCCTGCGAAATCTATCCCCACATGACTGAAAGGAAAATTCGCAGTGGTACGTTCAAGCGGGAGTAATCCCATTAATCTATTGTGTGACAGTGGTTTATTTCTGAAACAAATGACACATGAACGCACCACTCCTTTGACCGTATTATGTACGGCCAATGGCCAATAGGTCTGCCGCAATAACGACAGTAAGGCTTGAGTACCCAAGTGAATATATTTCAAGTGCGCATCTCGGACAATCATGTGTGTAAGTTTATGCTTATTTGACAAGATAATGGGTGACGTTGATAGAGTTGTTCCCAGAGGAAGTCTTTTTCCAACACAAATTAAATTCTCGTGGAATAGAGGGGACAATTTAGCTAATTTACTGCTACTGGGAATTGGATGTCCCTTGCTCAGCAAACGATATTCCAATGGAAATGATTCCATTTGCGATAACCTTATCAAATTATTTAAAGCATCTTTTAATTCTAAAGCGGACGGTTCGTTATTTTCTTTAACGTTTAATTGTTTATTCCTTAGTGGCCGACGAACATATGATAAAACTCGAAGGAGTCTTGGAAGATGAGAATGTTTATCTATCCAATTATTTTCCCTCACAAGGGTAGCGTTAGTGACTACCCTTCTCTCTGGAAGATCTATTGTGATCTCAGGAGGTCTTCGAGGCCATCGTGATTCGTCTAATTTCAACCAACTAGGGCCGTCCCACCATAACGAATTATGATTTAATTCTGATGGTTGAGTCCCTCGAGAAATTAAATCTGCTGGATTGTCTGTAGAGGAGACATGGTACCACTCAATGGGTTGAGATATTGATTGGATTTCGGCCACTCGATTGGCAACGAAGGTGGTCCATTTACATGACTCTCCTCTAATCCAATGCAATGCGACGGTTGAATCCGTCCAATAATATTTTTCATTAATATGAATTGTTAATTGGTCTATTGTTGACTTCATTAACTTTGATAATAACATAGCGGAGCACAGCTCTAAACGCGGAATAGTTACAAAACTGAGCGGAGCGACTCTCGAACGAGAACACACAAGATGACATTTGGAATTTCCCAATTGATCAGTACATTTTACATAAATACAAGCACCATAAGCTTTCTCGGATGCGTCACAAAATCCGTGTGCCTGTATATTAATGACATTATTTAGTATTATCAATCTAGGAATTTTATAAAGTTTCATGACTGTATTGGATAATTGACAATCTTTCCATTTTTTGAAGATTGTCTGAGGAATGAATTCATCCCAACCAATGGTTTGTTGCCAGACAGATTGCATTAATATCTTATAATTAATTAACAATGGAGATAATAGTCCTAATGGGTCGAAGATCTGACTAATTACTGATAAAAAGTTTCTTTTTGTTATATTTTCAGTCTCGACTTCGGTTTGAACCTTAAATACAAAAACGTCTTCCCGCGGTTTCCAAAATAAACCTAAAGTTTTGTGTGATTCGTTAGAGAAGTTAAAATCTGAACAATCGTCAGCTTTAACATCCGTGATTATATCGGAGTTGTTCGATGTCCATTTGCTTAAGGGCATACCGGCTGATAATAATATGGTTTCCAGTTGAACCTTTAATAATTTACCAGCTTCAATAGTATTAGTTCCCGTGAGCAAATCATCAACATAAAAATCACGTTCGATCACTTTACTAGCGATGGGATATTTGTTTCTATTCTCCTCTGCTAACTGATTTAGACATCTAGTAGCTAAAAATGGGGCTGAAGCAGTTCCGAATGTTACTGTATTAAGCTTGTAATGCTTGAATTTACTCTGGGGATCTGTTCGCCAAATGATTCGTTGTACATTTTTATTTTTCTCTGCTATTTGAATCTGTCGGTACATCTGCTTAATATCCGCAGTAATCACGTATTTATGGAGTCGAAAGTTGAGTAGTAAACTTAACAAATCTGATTGGACACTAGGTCCCACCATCAAAATATTATTTAGTGAGATATTCGACGTTGTCTTTGCGGACGCATCAAAAACTACACGATATTTAGTGGTAAGGCTAGACTCCTTAACCACGACGTGATGAGGTAAATAACAATGAACCTCATGTGCCTCCGGAGGTTCACACTCTGACATATGTCCTAAATTTATGTACTCTTCTAAAACTTTATTGTATTCCATTTTTAAATTATTATTGGCTAAAAAACGTCTTTCCAAAGTTTTGTGTCTTTTCTCCGCAATGTGCAATGAACTTCCTAATACTACCGGGGAATTTTTATATGGTAAAGCTACACAAAATCTACCGTTTTTATCTCGTGATGTGTGTGCTTGGAAATGTTCCTCACATCTTTTCTCCTCAAGAGATTGATGTTTTACCATAGGAACCTGGTCGATCATCCAAAAGTTTTGAATGTGACTGTCTAATTGACTTAAGCCTATGTGGCTCTTCCCTGGAGCATTATTTACTTCGGGATATGGACCAACTATTGTCCATCCGAATTCGGTATCCTTTAAGATAGGCATACCTTTTCCTAACTGGATGGTTCCTGCTTTCATAGCATGAACGCAAATCTCGGCGCCGAGCAAGAAATCGATTGGCGTCGGTTTATTCCAAAGGGGATCTGATAACTTGATTCCCGCTGGTATTGAAATTAACTGTTGATCCAGTTTCACAGTTGGAATTTCGCCAGTAATTTCTGGTAATACCAAACACAACACTTTGGTTGAGTAATTAGTGGTTGAAGACCTTATGGTCACCTTGGTGATGTGACGAATGCTACTTTCTTGATTAGCGATACCTACAATTTTTTGAGAGATTTTCTCTAATTTGAAGTTATTCTTCTTAGCGAAAGATGTGGTAACATAGTTGACTTGTGAGCCGGAATCTAATAATGTGCGACCCTTAACGACCGTTCCATTGGACGTTATAATGTCTACTTGTACCGTCGGTAAAATTATCTCCCTTTGAGAGAAATGAGTAGAATGAGCATTAATTGACTTCCTTCCCGTATTATTGGAACTAAATGTATCGTCCTGATGCAACAAAGTATGATGGTTTTGTTTGCACCTTAAGCAATTATAGTTAGACTTGCAATTTGTTATCTTATGCGATGAATTTAAACATTTAAAACACATGTTATTAGATTTAACGAATTCATTTCTTTCCATACTGGATTTTGCTTTGAATTTATCACATTTGCCTATGAAATGATTATTTCGACAGAATGCGCATGCGTTTACCTTACTTGATGGGTTTTTGTTCGCGACATGAGTTCTCATGATTCTTTGACGACTATGAGGGAATTCCTTCACCGTAGTTACAGATGCAGTAGATTGTAATACATTACATCTATTCTGCAAGAATGTCTCTAAACTTTCATATGGTGGCATTTCTCTGCTAACCAGCGATATTTCCCAGTCTCTTACTATATTAAAAGGTAATTTCCTTAGAACTAAACATGTTACCCATGGATCTAAAATTTCTCTCGCGTAACCCAACGATTCAATGTTTTTAATACACACTGTTACCTGATTCAATAGATTTCTCAATTCGATATGTGATTCTCTTGTGATTAATTTTAAGTCACAAAGTGAATTAATCCTAGTTTTGAGATTAAGTCTTGGTTAATTATATTGCTTGTCTAAAATACTCCAAGCTATTTCGTAATTGTCTGAGCTAATATCTAAACCTGATACAGCTGCCAAAGCGGGACCGATTAAGGATTGATGCAAATATTGCAATTTCGTGACATTCGAATATTCCGTTTTGTTTCCTATTATATTCTTAAAAGCTTGTTGAAACGATTGCCATTCAGATGGATCTCCCTGAAATGTGGGAATGGTTAACGTCGGTAACTTATCTCTAGCAAATTTAATTGTTGCTTGCTCTACCTTTAGTTTACTATCTTGAAAGGATTGGCAATCTAATGCTGCTTTAAGATTTTTAACTGTTATTGTAATTGCATCGTACTCTTCGTCTATTTTGGCCGCTTTCGATATGTCTGTAAGGTTATCTAAATACTCGTAATGGAGTTTTCGGACATAATCGTATGCTTCTTTAATGGTTTGATACTGTCCTTCATCTAATTCGGAGGATTTATCTATTTTTCCTTTTAGTCTTTGTACCGCGCCTGAATACCTTAATTCTATTGACGTCATTATAACTTCTACTTTATTTTCCTTCGCTAATATTTCTATCGATTGAGTCTGACTTCGAGTCTGATGTATTCTAGAGCTTGACCTGTCTCTAATAGGTTCTACGTCCCTAGTTGGATTTCGACCTTTATGCGACTTGGAAGTCGAAGCTTCTATTTCCTCGTTTTCAGCACTTGACATTTGTTTCAGAAAGTTGCACTATTTCGTCTCATAAATACAGTTATTCTCTACTATAGCTGTCAATTGAACTATTCGTAGAGATAAGGTAATAATATTCAATGATTAACCGTGAATCTTAATATTCTACTTTAACTATTATCACCAGAATCTATCCAACATATTTTGGAAGAAATAACAACCCTAAATTGAATGGTGCTTGATTTAAACCACTTTGGGGCTACAAGTCTTGTGATTTATTTTAAATCACCACTGTTTCATCACACATTATGAAACAAAGAGATCTACCGATGTATGAATATGCCGGTATGTACTTGATTTAATCCACTTTGGGGCTACAAGTGTAATTCCACATTTATCGTGGAAGGGGGGGGGGGGGAGGGTGTTTCTACACACATTAAGAAACAAAGATCTACCGATATGAATATACCGGTATGTACTTGGTTTAAGCCACTTTGGGGCTACAAGTATAATTCCACATTTATCGTGGAAGGGGGGGGGGGGAGGGTGTTTCTACACACATTAAGAAACAAAGATCTACCGATATGAATATACCGGTATGTACTTGGTTTAAGCCACTTTGGGGCTACAAGTATAATTCCACATTTATTGTGGAGGGGGGAGGGGGGAGAAAGTTTCTACACACATTAAGAAACAAAGAGATCTGCCGGTATATGAATATACCGGTATGTACTTGATTTAATCCACTTTGGGGCTACAAGTGTAATTCCACATTTATCGTGGAAGGGGGGGGGGGGGGAGGGTGTTTCTACACACATTAAGAAACAAAGATCTACCGATATGAATATACCGGTATGTACTTGGTTTAAGCCACTTTGGGGCTACAAGTATAATTCCACATTTATCGTGGAAGGGGGGGGGGGGAGGGTGTTTCTACACACATTAAGAAACAAAGATCTACCGATATGAATATACCGGTATGTACTTGGTTTAAGCCACTTTGGGGCTACAAGTATAATTCCACATTTATTGTGGAGGGGGGAGGGGGGAGAAAGTTTCTACACACATTAAGAAACAAAGAGATCTGCCGGTATATGAATATACCGGTATGTACTTGGTTTAAGCCACTTTGGGGCTACAAGTATAATTCCCCACGTGCTTTGCTAATTTTACACTACATCTGATTTTACACTTTTAATACGAAATTCGATGCGACCGATGAAACATTCCTTCGTAGCGCGATATTATTTTATACAATCGCGTTAATTAATTGTTATACTTTAAAACATATTTTAAAAACTGACCTACCCACATGATTGCCTTTTGAACAGATTGCCTGAGATTGAATACATTCACTTACTTGAATATCCTTTACGATGTTTATGTGATCGTTCCGATAATTTTGGATTACCTCTGTGTCCCATGCGTCTTTGTAGGTTATGTTTTTATTTATATATTTTCTGCGTCAATCACGCGGTCATGTACCTCTGTACATCAATCAATATATTGCTGAAATAGAAGCAAACATGTTATTAGTATTGGAAAGGTATGGATAGTAACAAAGGAACGATACCGATTTCTTAATTGACATCCATTTTTTCTCGACCACGTTTTTTCCTATTGGTTTGTCCGTTTGGTGTTGTGGCCTAGGTTACTGGTGTCCGGTTTGAAAGACCATCATGGAAAAGACTTCGATAATGGTTTGATGTAGTTTATTGAAATGTAAAATTTGCACGTGGTGGTTCAGCGGAGCGTACGGAACACAAGTTGTCCGTACGCCGTCTGCTCGCTGACTCTGTCGACCGTCGCGTATTTCCGCTTGGGCCGACACTAATGCAAACTCGTCAATAATGCCAATCGACAATCAGTTAATAAGACTGTTTGCCACACGTCATTACAAAAGTCGGAACAGTTAGGTTTGGTGAGGTAAGCGAGATTTGTGTATATTATTGCATTGTCGAATTCTTTGATTTTGGTGATAGTCAGGCTTGGTTGGGTTAGGTTTGGTGAGGTAAGCGAGTTTTGTGTAAATCTTACAATCTCGAATTCTTCGATTTCGGTGACGGTTAGGTTAGGTTGGGTTAAGTTTGGTGCGGTAAGCGAGTTTCAAGTATATTTTTGCAATGTCGAATTCTTTGATTTCGGTGACGGTTAGGTTGGGTTGGGTTACGTTTGGTGAGGTAAGCGAGTTTCGGGTATATTTTTGCAATGTCGAATTTTTTGATTTCGGTGATAGTTAGGTTAGGTTGGGTTAGGTTTGGTGAGGTTAGCGAGTTTTGTGTATATTTTTGCATTGTCGAATTCTTTGATTTCGGTGATAGTTAGGCTAGGTTGCGTAAAGTTTGGTAATGTAAGCGAGTTTTGCGTAAATCTTTTTATCTCGAATTCTTCGATTTTGGTGACGGTTAGGTTAGGTTGGGTTAAGTTTGGATTGTTAAGCTAGTTTCGTGTACATTTTTGCAATGTCGAATTCTTTGATTTCTTCGATGGTTTGGTTAGGTTGGGTTAGGTTTGGTGAGGTAAGCAAGTTTTGTGAAAATCTAAAAATCTCGAATTCTTTGATTTCGGTGTTGGATAGGTTAGGTTGGGTAAGGTTTGGTGAGGTAAACGAGTTTTTTGTTTATTTTTGCAATGTCGAATTCATTGATTTCGGTGACGGTAAGGTTGGGTTGGGTTAAGTTTGGTGAGGTTAGCGAGCTTCTTGTATATTTTTGCAATGTCGAATTCATTGAATTCGGCGATGGTTAGGTTGGGTTGGGTTACGTTTGGTGAGGTTAGCGAGTTTCGTGTATATTTTTGCAATGTCGAATTTTTTGATTTCGGTGACGGTTAGGTTGGGTTGGGTTAGGTTTGGTGAGGTAAGCGAGTTTTGTGTAAATCTTAAAATATCGAATTCATTGATTTCGGTGATAGTTAGGTTAGGTTGGGTTAGGATCGGTGAGGTTAGCGAGTTTTGTGTATATTTTTGCATTGTCGAATTCTTCGATTTCGGTGTTGGATAGGTTAGGTTGGGTTACGTTTGGTGAGGTTAGCGAGTTTCGTGTATATTTTTGCAATGTCGAATTCTTTGATTTCGGTGACGGTTAGGTTGGGTTGGGTTAGGTTTGGTGAGGTAAGCGAGTTTTGTGTAAATCTTAAAATATCGAATTCATTGATTTCGGTGATGGTAAGGTTAGGTTGGGTTAGGTTCGGTGAGGTAAGCGAGTTTTGTGTATATGATTGCATTGTCGAATTTTTTTATTTCGGTGATAGTTAGGCTTGGTTGGGTTAGGTTTGGTAGTGTAAGCGAGTTTTGCGTAAATCTTTTTATCTCGAATTCTTCGATTTCGGTGACGGTTAGGTTAGGTTGGGTTAAGTTTGGATTGTTAAGCTAGTTTTGTGTATATTTTTTCAATGTCGAATTCTTTGATTTTGGTGATGGTTAGGTTTGGTGAGGTAAGCGAGATTTGTGTATATTATTGCATTGTCGAATTCTTTGATTTTGGTGATAGTCAGGCTTGGTTGGGTTAGGTTTGGTGAGGTTAGCGAGTTTTGTGTAAATCTTACAATCTCGAATTCTTCGATTTCGGTGACGGTTAGGTTAGGTTGGGTTAAGTTTGGTGCGGTAAGCGAGTTTCAAGTATATTTTTGCAATGTCGAATTCTTTGATTTCCGTGATGGTTAGGTTAGGTTGGGTTAGGTTTGGTGAGGTTAGCGAGTTTTGTGTATATTTTTGCGATGTCGAATTCTTTAATTTCGGTGATAGTTAGGCTAGGTTGGGATAGGTTTGGTAATGTAAGCGAGTTTTGCGTTAATATTTTTATCTCGAATTCTTCGATTTCGGTGACGGAGGTTAGGTTGAGTTTAGTTTGGATTGTTAAGCTAGTTTTGTGTATATTTTTGCAATGTCGAATTCTTTGATTTCGGTGATGGTTAGGTTTGGTTGGGTTAGGTTTGGTGAAGTAAGCGAGATTTGTGTATATTATTGCATTGTCGAATTCTTTGATTTTGGTGATAGTTAGGCTTGGTTGGGTTAGGTTTGGTGAGGTTAGCGAGTTTTGTGTAAATCTTACAATCTCGAATTCTTCGATTTCGGTGACGGTTAGGTTAGGTTGGGTTAAGTTTGGTGCGGTAAGCGAGTTTCAAGTATATTTTTGCAATGTCGAATTCTTTGATTTCCGTGATGGTTAGGTTAGGTTGGGTTAGGTTTGGTGAGGTTAGCGAGTTTTGTGTATATTTTTTCGATGTCGAATTTTTTGATTTCGGTGATGGTTAGGTTGGGTTGGGTTACGTTTGTTGAGGTAAGCGAGTTTCATGTATATTTTGGCAATGTCGAATTCTTTGATTTCGGTGATAGTTAGGTTAGCTTGGGTTAGGTTTGGTGAGGTTAGCGAGTTTTGTGTATATTTTTGCATTGTCGAATTCTTTGATTTCGGTGATAGTTAGGCTAGGTTGGGATAGGTTTGGTAATGTAAGCGAGTTTTGCGTAAATCTTTTTATCTCAAATTCTTCGATTTAGGTGACGGTTAGGTTAGGTTGGGTTAAGTTTGGATTGTTAAGCTAGTTTCGTGTATATTTTTGCAATGTCGAATTCTTTGATTTCGGTGACGGTTAGGTTGGGTTGGGTTACGTTTGGTGAGGTTAGCGAGTTTCGTGTATATTTTTGCAATGTCGAATTCTTTGATTTCGGTGACGGTTAGGTTGGGTTGGGTTAGGTTTGGGGAGGTAAGCGAGTTTTGTGTTAATCTTAAAATATCAAATTCATTGATTTCGGTGATTGTTAGGTTAGGTTGGGTTAGGTTCGGCTAGCTAAGCGAGTTTTGTGTATATTATTGCATTGTCGAATTCTTTGATTTCAGTGATAGTTAGGCTTGGTTGGGTTAGGTTTGGTGAGGT
The DNA here is from genome assembly GCF_051622035.1 of Arctopsyche grandis. NCBI lineage: Eukaryota > Metazoa > Arthropoda > Insecta > Trichoptera > Hydropsychidae > Arctopsyche > Arctopsyche grandis. The sequence continues at coordinate 287,741 of NC_135363.1, forward strand.
TAGCGAGTTTTGTGTAAATCTTACAATCTCGAATTCTTCGATTTCGGTGACGGTTAGGTTAGGTTGGGTTAAGTTTGGTGCGGTAAGCGAGTTTCAAGTATATTTTTGCAATGTCGAATTCTTTGATTTCCTTGATGGTTAGGTTTAGGTTGGGTTAGGTTTGGTGAGGTTAGCGAGTTTTGTGTATATTTTTTCGATGTCGAATTCTTTGATTTCGGTGATGGTTAGGTTGGGTTGGGTTACGTTTGGTGAGGTTAGCGAGTTTCGTGTATATTTTTGCATTGTCGAATTCTTTGATTTCGGTGATAGTTAGGCTAGGTTGGGTTAGGTTTGGTGAGGTTAGCGAGTTTTGTGTATATTTTTGCATTGTCGAATTCTTTGATTTCGGTGATAGTTAGGCAAGGTTGCGTAAGGTTTGTTAATGTAAGCGAGTTTTGCGTAAATCTTTTTATCTCGAATTCTTCGATTTCGGTGACGGTTAGGTTAGGTTGGGTTAAGTTTGGATTGTTAAGCTTGTTTCGTGTACATTTTTGCAATGTCGAATTCTTTGATGGTTCGGTTAGGTTGGGTTAGGTTTGGTGAGGTAAACGAGTTTTTTGTATATTTTTGCAATGTCGAATTCTTTGATTTCCGTGATGGTTAGGTTAGGTTGGGTTAGGTTTGGTGAGGTTAGCGAGTTTTGTGTATATTTTTTCGATGTCGAATTTTTTGATTTCGGTGATGGTTAGGTTGGGTTGGGTTACGTTTGTTGAGGTAAGCGAGTTTCATGTATATTTTGGCAATGTCGAATTCTTTGATTTCGGTGATAGTTAGGCAAGGTTGCGTAAGGTTTGTTAATGTAAGCGAGTTTTGCGTAAATCTTTTTATCTCGAATTCTTCGATTTCGGTGACGGTTAGGTTAGGTTGGGTTAAGTTTGGATTGTTAAGCTTGTTTCGTGTACATTTTTGCAATGTCGAATTCTTTGATGGTTCGGTTAGGTTGGGTTAGGTTTGGTGAGGTAAACGAGTTTTTTGTATATTTTTGCAATGTCGAATTCTTTGATTTCCGTGATGGTTAGGTTAGGTTGGGTTAGGTTTGGTGAGGTTAGCGAGTTTTGTGTATATTTTTTCGATGTCGAATTTTTTGATTTCGGTGATGGTTAGGTTGGGTTGGGTTACGTTTGTTGAGGTAAGCGAGTTTCATGTATATTTTGGCAATGTCGAATTCTTTGATTTCGGTGATAGTTAGGTTAGCTTGGGTTAGGTTTGGTGAGGTTAGCGAGTTTTGTGTATATTTTTGCATTGTCGAATTCTTTGATTTCGGTGATAGTTAGGCTAGGTTGGGATAGGTTTGGTAATGTTATTACCAGCCTATGATTAATACTGCAAATGAATGTTTTTCAGGAAACAGAAACCAAGCGGGTCAACTAGATGAACTGGAAAGGAGGGATCCGCACAAAAAGGAGAAGCCAACAAGGACGAAATCAGCCCCTGCGGAAGCAATCCACCAACGAGTGGGGTCCCCAAAGGGGTGAGGTGAGTCGGGGGAGTTTTTTAGTCAGTAAAAATCTGACACTTCCCTCTAGTGCGGACTAGAGGGAGTCTTATTGAAGATTTTCTCCTCCCACGCATAGGAAAAAAAAAAAAAAAAAAAAAAAAAAAAAGGTTTGGTAATGTAAGCGAGTTTTGCGTAAATCTTTTTATCTCAAATTCTTCGATTTAGGTGACGGTTAGGTTAGGTTGGGTTAAGTTTGGATTGTTAAGCTAGTTTCGTGTATATTTTTGCAATGTCGAATTCTTTGATTTCGGTGACGGTTAGGTTGGGTTGGGTTAGGTTTGGTGAGGTAAGCGAGTTTTGTGTAAATCTTAAAATATCGAATTCATTGATTTCGGTGATGGTGAGGTTAGGTTGGGTTAGGTTTGGTGAGGTTAGCGAGCTTCTTGTATATTTTTGCAATGTCGAATTCATTGAATTCGGCGATGGTTAGGTTGGGTTGGGTTACGTTTGGTGAGGTTAGCGAGTTTTGTGTATATTTTTGCAATGTCGAATTCTTTGATTTCGGTGACGGTTAGGTTGGGTTGGGTTAGGTTTGGGGAGGTAAGCGAGTTTTGTGTTAATCTAAAAATATCGAATTCATTGATTTCGGTGATGGTTAGGTTAGGTTGGGTTAGGTTCGGCTTGGTTAGCGAGTTTTGTGTATATTATTGCATTGTCGAATTCTTTGATTTCAGTGATAGTTAGGCTTGGTTGGGTTAGGTTTGGTGAGGTTAGCGAGTTTTGTGTAAATCTTACAATCTCGAATTCTTCGATTTCGGTGACGGTTAGTTTAGGTTGGGTTACGTTTGGTGAGGTAAGCGAGTTTCAAGTATATTTTTGCAATGTCGAATTCTTTGATTTCCGTGATGGTAAGGTTAGGTTGGGTTAGGTTTGGTGAGGTTAGCCAGTTTTGTGTATATTTTTGCAATGTCGAATTTTTTGATTTCGGTGACGGTTAGGTTGGGTTGGGTTAGGTTTGGTGAGGTAAGCGAGTTTTGTGTAAATCTTAAAATATCGAATTCATTGATTTCGGTGATAGTTAGGTTAGGTTGGGTTAGGATCGGTGAGGTTAGCGAGTTTTGTGTATATTTTTGCATTGTCGAATTCTTCGATTTCGGTGTTGGATAGGTTGGGTTGGGTTACGTTTGGTGAGGTTAGCGAGTTTCGTGTATATTTTTGCAATGTCGAATTCTTTGATTTCGGTGACGGTTAGGTTAGGTTGGGTTAAGTTTGGTGAGGTTAGCGAGTTTTGTGTATATTTTTGCATTGTCGAATTCTTCGATTTCGGTGATGGATAGGTTGGGTTGGGTTACGTTTGGTGAGGTTAGCGAGTTTCGTGTATATTTTTGCAATGTCGAATTCTTTGATTTCGGTGACGGTTAGGTTGGGTTGGGTTAGGTTTGGGGAGGTAAGCGAGTTTTGTGTTAATCTTAAAATATCAAATTCATTGATTTCGGTGATTGTTAGGTTAGGTTGGGTTAGGTTCGGCTAGCTAAGCGAGTTTTGTGTATATTATTGCATTGTCGAATTCTTTGATTTAAGTGATAGTTAGGCTTGGTTGGGTTAGGTTTGGTGAGGTTAGCGAGTTTTGTGTAAATCTTACAATCTCGAGTTCTTCGATTTCGGTGACGGTTAGGTTAGGTTGGGTTAAGTTTGGTGCGGTAAGCGAGTTTCAAGTATATTTTTGCAATGTCGAATTCTTTGATTTCCTTGATGGTTAGGTTTAGGTTGGGTTAGGTTTGGTGAGGTTAGCGAGTTTTGTGTATATTTTTTCGATGTCGAATTCTTTGATTTCGGTGATGGTTAGGTTGGGTTGGGTTACGTTTGGTGAGGTAAGCGAGTTTCGTGTATATTTTTGCATTGTCGAATTCTTTGATTTCGGTGATAGTTAGGCTAGGTTGGGTTAGGTTTGGTGAGGTTAGCGAGTTTTGTGTATATTTTTGCATTGTCGAATTCTTTGATTTCGGTGATAGTTAGGCAAGGTTGCGTAAGGTTTGTTAATGTAAGCGAGTTTTGCGTAAATCTTTTTATCTCGAATTCTTCGATTTCGGTGACGGTTAGGTTAGGTTGGGTTAAGTTTGGATTGTTAAGCTTGTTTCGTGTACATTTTTGCAATGTCGAATTCTTTGATGGTTCGGTTAGGTTGGGTTAGGTTTGGTGAGGTAAACGAGTTTTTTGTATATTTTTGCAATGTCGAATTCTTTGATTTCGGTAACAGTAAGGTTGGGTTGGGTTAGGTTTGGTGAGGTAAGCGAGCTTCTTGTATATTTTTGCAATGTCGAATTCTTTGATTTCGGTGACGGTTAGGTTGGGTTGGGTTAGGTTTGGTGAGGTAAGCGAGTTTTGTGTAAATCTTAAAATATCGAATTCATTGATTTCGGTGATAGTTAGGTTAGGTTGGGTTAGGATCGGTGAGGTAAGCGAGTTTTGTGTATATTTTTGCATTGTCGAATTCTTCGATTTCGGTGTTGGATAGGTTGGGTTGGGTTACGTTTGGTGAGGTTAGCGAGTTTCGTGTATATTTTTGCAATGTCGAATTCTTTGATTTCGGTGACGGTTAGGTTAGGTTGGGTTAAGTATGGTGAGGTTAGCGAGTTTTGTGTATATTTTTGCATTGTCGAATTCTTCGATTTCGGTGTTGGATAGGTTGGGTTGGGTTACGTTTGGTGAGGTAAGCGAGTTTCGTGTATATTTTTGCAATGTCGAATTCTTTGATTTCGGTGACGGTTAGGTTGGGTTGGGTTAGGTTTGGGGAGGTAAGCGAGTTTTGTGTTAATCTTAAAATATCGAATTCATTGATTTCGGTGATGGTTAGGTTAGGTTGGGTTAGGTTTGGCTAGGTTAGCGAGTTTTGTGTATATTATTGCATTGTCGAATTCTTTGATTTTGGTGATAGTCAGGCTTGGTTGGGTTAGGTTTGGTGAGGTTAGCGAGTTTTGTGTAAATCTTACAATCTCGAATTCTTCGATTTCGGTGACGGTTAGGTTAGGTTGGGTTAAGTTTGGTGCGGTAAGCGAGTTTGAAGTATATTTTTGCAATGTCGAATTCTTTGATTTCCGTGATGGTTAGGTTAGGTTGGGTTAGGTTTGGTGAGGTTAGCGAGTTTTGTGTATATTTTTTCGATGTCGAATTCTTTGATTTCGGTGATGGTTAGGTTGGGTTGGGTTACGTTTGGTGAGGTAAGCAAGTTTCGTGTATATTTTTGCAATGTCGAATTCTTTGATTTCGGTGATGTTCAGGTTAGGTTGGGTTAGGTTTGGTGAGGTAAGCCAGTTTTGTGTATATTATTGCATTGTCGAATTCTTTGATTTCCGTGATAGTTAGGCTAGGTTGGGTTAGGTTTGGTGAGGTTAGCGAGTTTTGTGTATATTTTTGCATTGTCGAATTCTTTGATTTCGGTGATAGTTAGGCTAGGTTGCGTAAGGTTTGGTAATGTAAGCGAGTTTTGCGTAAATCTTTTTATCTCGAATTCTTCGATTTCGGTGACGGTTAGATTAGGTTGGCTTAAGTTTGGATTATTAAGCTAGTTTCGTGTACATTTTTGCAATGTCGAATTCTTTGATTTCTTTGATGGTTCGGTTAGGTTGGGTTAGGTTTGGTGAGGTAAGCAAGTTTTGTGAAAATCTAAAAATCTCGAATTCTTTGATTTCGGTGTTGGATAAGTTAGGTTGGGTAAGGTTTGGTGAGGTAAACGAGTTTTTTGTATATTTTTGCAATGTCGAATTCTTTGATTTCGGTGACGGTAAGGTTGGGTTGGGTTAGGTTTGGTAAGGTTAGCGAGCTTTTTGTATATTTTTGCAATGTCGAATTCTTTGAATTCGGCGATGGTTAGGTTGGGTTGGGTTACGTTTGGTGAGGTAAGCAAGTTTTGTGTATATTTTTGCAATGTCGAATTCTTTGATTTCGGTGATAGTTAGGTTAGGTTGGGTTAGGTTTGGTGAGGTTAGCGAGTTTTGTGTATATTTTTGCATTGTCGAATTCTTAAATTTCGGTGATAGTTAGGCTAGGTTGGGATAGGTTTGGTCATGTAAGCGAGTTTTGCGTAAATATTTTTATCTCGAATTCTTCGATTTCGGTGACGGTTAGGTTATGTTGGGTTAAATTTAGATTGTTAAGCTAGTTTTGTGTATATTTTTGCAATGTCGAATTCTTTGATTTCGGTGATGGTTAGGTTTGGTTGGGTTAGGTTTGGTGAGGTAAGCGAGATTTGTGTATATTATTGCATTGTCGAATTCTTTGATTTTGGTGATAGTTAGGCTTGGTTGGGTTAAGTTTGGTGAGGTTAGCGAGTTTTGTGTAAATCTTACAATCTCGAATTCTTCGATTTCGGTGACGGTTAGGTTAGGTTGGGTTAAATTGGTGCGGTAAGCGAGTTTCAAGTATATTTTTGCAATGTCGAATTCTTTGATTTCCGTGATGGTTAGGTTAGGTTGGGTTAGGTTTGGTGAAGTTAGCGATATTTGTGTATATTTTTTCGATGTCGAATTCTTTGATTTCGGTGATGGTTAGTTTGGGTTGGGTTACGTTTGGTGAGGTAAGCGAGTTTCGTGTATATTTTTGCAATGTCGAATTCTTTGATTTCGGTGATGTTCAGGTTAGGTTGGGTTAGGTTTGGTGAGGTTAGCCAGTTTTGTGTATATTATTGCATTGTCAAATTCTTTGATTTCGGTGATAGTAAGGCTAGGTTGGGTTAGGTTTGGTGAGTTTAGCGAGTTTTGTGTATATTTTTGCGATGTCGAATTCTTTGATTTCGGTGATGGTTCGGTTGGGTTGGGTTACGTTTGGTGAGGTAAGCGAGTTTTGTGTATATTTTTGCGATGTCGAATTCTTTGATTTCGGTGATGGTTAGGTTGGGTTGGATTACGTTTGGTGAGGTAACCGAGTTTCGTGTATATTTTTGCAATGTCGAATTCTTTGATTTCGGTGATAGTTAGGTTAGGTTGCGTTAGGTTTGGTGAGGCTAGCGAGTTTTGTGTATATTTTTGCATTGTCGAATTCTTTGATTTCGGTGATAGTTAGGCTAGGTTGGGATAGGTTTGGTAATGTAAGCGAGTTTTGCGTAAATCTTTTTATCTCAAATTCTTCGATTTAGGTGACGGTTAGGTTAGGTTGGGTTAAGTTTGGATTGTTAAGCTAGTTTCGTGTATATTTTTGCAATGTCGAATTCTTTGATTTCGGTGACGGTTAGGTTGGGTTGGGTTAGGTTTGGTGAGGTAAGCGAGTTTCGTGTAACTCTTAAAATATCGAATTCATTGATTTCGGTGATAGTTAGGTTAGGTTGGGTTAGGATCGGTGAGGTAAGCGATTTTTGTGTATATTATTGCAATGTCGAATTCTTTAATTTCGGTGATAGTAAGGCTAGGTTTGGGAAGGTTTGGTGAGGCTAGCGAGTTTTGTGTATATTTTTGCAATGTCGAATTCTTTGATTTCGGTGACGGTTAGGTTGGGTTGGGTTAGGTTTGGGGAGGTAAGCGAGTTTTGTGTTAATCTTAAAATATCGAATTCATTGATTTCGGTGATGGTTAGGTTAGGTTGGGTTAGGTTCGGCTAGGTTAGCGAGTTTTGTGTATATTATTGCATTGTCGAATTCTTTGATTTCCGTGATAGTTAGGCTAGGTTGGGTTAGGTTTGGTGAGGTTAGCGAGTTTTGTGTATATTTTTGCATTGTCGAATTCTTTGATTTCGGTGATAGTTAGGCTAGGTTGCGTAAGGTTTGGTAATGTAAGCGAGTTTTGCGTAAATCTTTTTATCTCGAATTCTTCGATTTCGGTGACGGTTAGATTAGGTTGGGTTAAGTTTGGTGAGGTAAGCAAGTTTTGTGAAAATCTAAAAATCTCGAATTCTTTGATTTCGGTGTTGGATAAGTTAGGTTGGGTAAGATTTGGTGAGGTAAACGAGTTTTTTGTGTAAATCTTACAATCTCGAATTCTTCGATTTCGGTGACGGTTAGGTTAGGTTGGGTTAAGTTTGGTGCGGTAAGCGAGTTTTGTGTATATTTTTGCAATGTCGAATTCTTTGATTTCGGTGATAGTTAGGCTAGGTTGGGATAGGTTTGGTATTGTAAGCGAGTTTTGCGTAAATCTTTTTATCTCAAATTCTTCGATTTAGGTGACGGTTAGGTTAGGTTGGGTTAAGTTTGGATTGTTAAGCTAGTTTCGTGTATATTTTTGCAATGTCGAATTCTTTGATTTCGGTGACGGTTAGGTTGGGTTGGGTTAGGTTTGGTAAGGTTAGCGAGCTTCTTGTATATTTTTGCAATGTCGAATTCTTTGAATTCGGCGATGGTTAGGTTGGGTTGGGTTACGTTTGGTGAGGTTAGCGAGTTTTGTGTATATTTTTGCATTGTCGAATTCTTTGATTTCGGTGATAGTTAGGCTAGGTTGGGTTAGGTTTGGTGAGGTTAGCGAGTTTTGTGTATATTTTTGCATTGTCGAATTCTTTAATTTCGGTGATAGTTAGGCTAGGTTGGGATAGGTTTGGTAATGTAAGCGACTTTTGCGTAAATATTTTTATCTCGAATTCTTCGATTTCGGTGACGGTTAGGTTATGTTGGGTTAAATTTGGATTGTTAAGCTAGTTTTGTGTATATTTTTGCAATGTCGAATTCTTTGATTTTGGTGATAGTTAGGCTTGGTTGGGTTAGGTTTGGTGAGGTAAGCGAGTTTTGTGTAAATCTTACAATCTCGAATTCTTCGATTTCGGTGACGGTTAGGTTAGGTTGGGTTAAGTTTGGTGCGGTAAGCGAGTTTCAAGTATATTTTTGCAATGTCGAATTCTTTGATTTCCGTGATGGTTAGGTTAGGTTGGGTTAGGTTTGGTGAGGTTAGCGAGTTTTGTGTATATTTTTTCGATGTCGAATTCTTTGATTTCGGTGATGGTTAGTTTGGGTTGGGTTACGTTTGGTGAGGTAAGCGAGTTTCGTGTATATTTTTGCAATGTCGAATTTTTTGATTTCGGTGATGTTCAGGTTAGGTTGGGTTAGGTTTGGTGAGGTTAGCCAGTTTTGTGTATATTATTGCATTGTCGAATTCTTTGATTTCGGTGATAGTTAGGCTAGGTTGGGTTAGGTTTGGTGAGGTTAGCGAGTTTTGTGTATATTTTTGCGATGTCGAATTCTTTGATTTCGGTGATGGTTCGGTTGGGTTGGGTTACGTTTGGTGAGGTAAGCGAGTTTTGTGTATATTTTTGCGATGTCGAATTCTTTGATTTCGGTGATGGTTAGGTTGGGTTGGATTACGTTTGGTGAGGTAAGCGAGTTTCGTGTATATTTTTGCAATGTCGAATTCTTTGATTTCGGTGATAGTAAGGTTAGGTTGGGTTAGGTTTGGTGAGGTTAGCGAGTTTTGTGTATATTTTTGCATTGTCGAATTCTTTGATTTCGGTGATAGTTAGGCTAGGTTGGGATAGGTTTGGTAATGTAAGCGAGTTTTGCGTAAATTTTTTTATCTCAAATTCTTCGATTTAGGTGACGGTTAGGTTAGGTTGGGTTAAGTTTGGATTGTTAAGCTAGTTTCGTGTATATTTTTGCAATGTCGAATTCTTTGATTTCGGTGACGGTTAGGTTGGGTTGGGTTAGGTTTGGTGAGGTAAGCGAGTTTCGTGTAAATCTTAAAATATCGAATTCATTGATTTCGGTGATAGTTAGGTTAGGTTGGGTTAGGATCGGTGAGTGTTCCGACTTTTATAATGACGTATGGCAAACAGTATTATTAACTGATTGTCGATTGGCATTATTGACGAGTTGGCAGTAGTGTCGACCTAAGCGGAAGAACGCTACGGTCGGTAAGTCAGCGAAAAGACGGCGTACGGAGAAGTTGTGTTCTCGTACGCTCCGCTGAACCACCACGTGCAGATTTTACATTTCAATAAACTACATCAAACCATTATCGAAGTCTTTTCCATGATGGTCATTTCGAACCGGACACCAGTAACCTAGGCCACAACACCAAACGGGAAAACCAATAGGAAAAAACGTGGTCGAGAAAAAATGGATGTCAATTAAGAAATCGGTATCGTTCCTTTGTTACTATCCATACCTTTCCAATACTAATAACATGTTTGCTTCTATTTCAGCAATATATTGATTGATGTACAGAGGTACATGACCGCGTGATTGACGCAGAAAATATATAAATAAAAACATAACCTACAAAGATGCATGGGACACAGAGGTAATCCAAAATTATCGGAACGATCACATAAACATCGTAAAGGATATTCAAGTAAGTGAATGTATTCAATCTCAGGCAATCTGTTCAAAAGGCAATCATGTGGGTAGGTCAGTTTTTAAAATATGTTTTAAAGTATAACAATTAATTAACGCGATTGTATAAAATAATATCGCGCTACGAAGGAATGTTTCATCGGTCGCATCGAATTTCGTATTAAAAGTGTAAAATCAGATGTAGTGTAAAATTAGCAAAGCACGTGGGGAATTATACTTGTAGCCCCAAAGTGGTTTAAAGCAAGTACATACCGGTATATTCATACATCGGTAGATCTTTGTTTCTTAATGTGTGTAGAAACACCCTCCCCCCCCCCCTCCACGATAAATGTGGAATTACACTTGTAGCCCCAAAGTGGCTTTAACCAAGTACGTACCGGTATATTCATACATCGGTAGATCTTTGTTTCTTAATGTGTGTAGAAACACCCTCCCCCCCCCCCCCCCTCCACAATAAATGTGGAATTATACTTGTAGCCCCAAAGTGGTTTAAAGCAAGTACGTACCGGTATATTCATACATCGGTAGATCTATTTGTTTCTTAATGTGTGTAGAAACACCCTCCCCCCCCCCTCCACGATAAATGTGGAATTACACTTGTAGCCCCAAAGTGGCTTAAACCAAGTACGTACCGGTATATTCATACATCGGTAGATCTATTTGTTTCTTAATGTGTGTAGAAACATCCTCCCCCCCCCCCTCCACGATAAATGTGGAATTACACTTGTAGCCCCAAAGTGGCTTAAGCCAAGTACGTACCGGTATATTCATACATCGGTAGATCTCTTTGTTTCATAATGTGTGATGAAACAGTGGTGATTTAAAATAAATCACAAGACTTGTAGCCCCAAAGTGGATTAAATCAAGTACATACCGGTATATTCATACATCGGTAGATCTCTTTGTTTCATAATGTGTGATGAAACAGTGGTGATTTAAAATAAATCACAAGACTTGTAGCCCCAAAGTGGTTTAAATCAAGCACCCACCAATTTAGGGTTGTTATTTCTTCCAAAATATGTTGGATAGATTCTGGTGATAATAGTTAAAGTAGAATATTAAGATTCACGGTTAATCATTGAATATTATTACCTTATCTCTACGAATAGTTCAATTGACAGCTATAGTAGAGAATAACTGTATTTATGAGACGAAATAGTGCAACTTTCTGAAACAAATGTCAAGTGCTGAAAACGAGGAAATAGAAGCTTCGACTTCCCAGTCGCATAAAGGTCGAAATCCAACTAGGGACGTAGAACCTATTAGAGACAGGTCAAGCTCTAGAATACATCAGACTCGAAGTCAGACTCAATCGATAGAAATATTAGCGAAGGAAAATAAACTAGAAGTTATAATGACGTCAATAGAATTAAGGTATTCAGGCGCGGTACAAAGACTAAAAGGAAAAATAGATAAATCCTCCGAATTAGATGAAGGACAGTATCAAACCATTAAAGAAGCATACGATTATGTCCGAAAACTCCATTACGAGTATTTAGATAACCTTACAGACATATCGAAAGCGGCCAAATAGACGAAGAGTACGATGCAATTACAATAACAGTTAAAAATCTTAAAGCAGCATTAGATTGCCAATCCTTTCAAGATAGTAAACTAAAGGTAGAGCAAGCAAAGATTAAATTTGCTAGAGATAAGTTACCGACGTTAACCATTCCCACATTTCAGGGAGATCCATCTGAATGGCAATCGTTTCAACAAGCTTTTAAGAATATAATAGGAAACAAAACGGAATATTCGAATGTCACGAAATTGCAATATTTGCATCAATCCTTAATCGGTCCCGCTTTGGCAGCTGTATCAGGTTTAGATATTAGCTCAGACAATTACGAAATAGCTTGGAGTATTTTAGACAAGCAATATAATTTACCAAGACTTAATCTCAAAACTAGGATTAATTCACTTTGTGACTTAAAATTAATCACAAGAGAATCACATATCGAATTGAGAAATCTATTGAATCAGGTAACAGTGTGTATTAAAAACATTGAATCGTTGGGTTACGCGAGAGAAATTTTAGATCCATGGGTAACATGTTTAGTTCTAAGGAAATTACCTTTTAATCTAGTAAGAGACTGGGAAATATCGCTGGTTAGCAGAGAAATGCCACCATATGAAAGTTTAGAGACATTCTTGCAGAATAGATGTAATGTATTACAATCTACTGCATCTGTAACTACGGTGAAGGAATTCCCTCATAGTCGTCAAAGAATCATGAGAACTCATGTCGCGAACAAAAACCCATCAAGTAAGGTAAACGCATGCGCATTCTGTCGAAATAATCATTTCATAGGCAAATGTGATAAATTCAAAGCAAAATCCAGTTTGGAAAGAAATGAATTCGTTAAATCTAATAACATGTGTTTTAAATGTTTAAATTCATCGCATAAGATAACAAATTGCAAGTCTAACTATAATTGCTTAAGGTGCAAACAAAACCATCATACTTTGTTGCATCAGGACGATACATTTAGTTCAAATAATACGGGAAGGAAGTCAATTAATGCTCATTCTACTCATTTCTCTCAAAGGGAGATAATTTTACCCACGGTACAAGTAGACATTATAACGTCCAATGGAACGGTCGTTAAGGGTCGCACATTATTAGATTCCGGCTCACAAGTCAACTATGTTACCACATCTTTCGCTAAGAAGAATAACTTCAAATTAGAGAAAATCTCTCAAAAAATTGTAGGTATCGCTAATCAAGAAAGTAGCATTCGTCACATCACCAAGGTGACCATAAGGTCTTCAACCACTAATTACTCAACCAAAGTGTTTTGTTTGGTATTACCAGAAATTACTGGCGAAATTCCAACTGTGAAACTGGATCAACAGTTAATTTCAATACCAGCGGGAATCAAGTTATCAGATCCCCTTTGGAATAAACCGACGCCAATCGATTTATTGCTCGGCGCCGAGATTTGCGTTCATGCTATGAAAGCAGGAACCATCCAGTTAGGAAAAGGTATGCCTATCTTAAAGGATACCGAATTCGATGGACAATAGTTGGTCCATATCCCGAAGTAAATAATGCTCCAGGGAAGAGCCACATAGGCTTAAGTCAATTAGACAGTCACATTCAAAACTTTTGGATGATAGACCAGGTTCCTATGGTAAAACATCAATCTCTTGAGGAGAAAAGATGTGAGGAACATTTCCAAGCACACACATCACGAGATAAAAACGGTAGATTTTGTGTAGCTTTACCATATAAAAATTCCCCGGTAGTATTAGGAAGTTCATTGCACATTGCGGAGAAAAGACACAAAACTTTGGAAAGACGTTTTTTAGCCAATAATAATTTAAAAATGGAATACAATAAAGTTTTAGAAGAGTACATAAATTTAGGACATATGTCAGAGTGTGAACCTCCGGAGGCACATGAGGTTCATTGTTATTTACCTCATCACGTCGTGGTTAAGGAGTCTAGCCTTACCACTAAATATCGTGTAGTTTTTGATGCGTCCGCAAAGACAACGTCCAATATCTCACTAAATAATATTTTGATGGTGGGACCTAGTGTCCAATCAGATTTGTTAAGTTTACTACTCAACTTTCGACTCCATAAATACGTGATTACTGCGGATATTAAGCAGATGTACCGACAGATTCAAATAGCAGAGAAAAATAAAAATGTACAACGAATCATTTGGCGAACAGATCCCCAGAGTAAATTCAAGCATTACAAGCTTAATACAGTAACATTCGGAACTGCTTCAGCCCCATTTTTAGCTACTAGATGTCTAAATCAGTTAGCAGAGGAGAATAGAAACAAATATCCCATCGCTAGTAAAGTGATCGAACGTGATTTTTATGTTGATGATTTGCTCACGGGAACTAATACTATTGAAGCTGGTAAATTATTAAAGGTTCAATTGGAAACCATATTATTATCAGCTGGTATGCCCTTAAGCAAATGGACATCGAACAACTCCTGTATAATCACGGATGTTAAAGCTGACGATTGTTCAGATTTTAACTTCTCTAACGAATCACACAAAACTTTAGGTTTATTTTGGAAACCGCGGGAAGACGTTTTTGTATTTAAGGTTCAAACCGAAGTCGAGACTGAAAATATAACAAAAAGAAACTTTTTATCAGTAATTAGTCAGATCTTCGACCCATTAGGACTATTATCTCCATTGTTAATTAATTATAAGATATTAATGCAATCTGTCTGGCAACAAACCATTGGTTGGGATGAATTCATTCCTCAGACAATCTTCAAAAAATGGAAAGATTGCCAATTATCCAATACAGTCATGAAACTTTATAAAATTCCTAGATTGATAATACTAAATAATGCCATTAATATACAGGCACACGGATTTTGTGACGCATCCGAGAAAGCTTATGGTGCTTGTATTTATGTAAAATGTACTGATCAATTGGGAAATTCCAAATGTCATCTTGTGTGTTCTCGTTCGAGAGTCGCTCCGCTCAGTTTTGTAACTATTCCGCGTTTAGAGCTGTGCTCCGCTATGTTATTATCAAAGTAAATGAAGTCAACAATAGACCAATTAACAATTCATATTAATGAAAAATATTATTGGACGGATTCAACCGTCGCATTGCATTGGATTAGGGGAGAGTCATGTAAATGGACTACCTTCGTTGCCAATCGAGTGGCCGAAATCCAATCAATATCTCAACCCATTGAGTGGTACCATGTCTCCTCTACAGACAATTCAGCAGATTTAATTTCTCGAGGGACTCAACCATCAGAATTAAATCATAATTCGTTATGGTGGGACGGCCCTAGTTGGTTGAAATTAGATGAATCACGATGGCCTCGAAGACCTCCTGAGATCACAATAGATCTTCCAGAGAGAAGGGTAGTCACTAACGCTACCCTTGTGAGGGAAAATAATTGGATAGATAAATATTCTCATCTTCCAAGACTCCTTCGAGTTTTATCATATGTTCGTCGGCCACTAAGGAATAAACAATTAAACGTTAAAGAAAATAACGAACCGTCCGCTTTAGAATTAAAAGATGCTTTAAATAATTTGATTAGGTTATCGCAAATGGAATCATTTCCATTGGAATATCATTTGCTGAGCAAGGGACATCCAATTCCCAGTAGCAGTAAATTAGCTAAATTGTCCCCTCTATTCCATGAGAATTTAATTTGTGTTGGAAGTAGACTTCCTCTGGGAACAACTCTATCAACGTCACCCATTATCTTGTCAAATAAGCATAAACTTACACACATGATTGTCCGAGATGCACACTTGAAATATATTCACTTGGGTACTCAAGCCTTACTGTCGTTATTGCGGCAGACCTATTGGCCATTGGCCGGACATAATACTGTCAAAGGAGTGGTGCGTTCATGTGTCATTTGTTTCAGAAATAAACCACTGTCACACAATAGATTAATGGGATTACTCCCGCTCGAACGTACCACTGCTAATTTTCCCTTCAGTCATGTGGGGATAGACTTCGCAGGACCTTTTCCTGTGAAGAGTGGTTGCAATAAGAATTCTAAGATAATTAAGGGTTACGTTTGTGTCTTTGTGTGTTTTTCCAGTAAGGCAGTTCACTTGGAACTTGTCGGAGACTTAACGAGTTCAAATTTCTTAAATTGTTTAAGAAGATTCGTAGCCAGACGTGGCAGGCCCAATACGATATATTCCGACAATGCTACTAATTTTGTCGGTGCAAGTCGTGAACTCGTTAATTTAGTAAAATTAATTTACGAACGTCCTCATGAGGAGAAGCTACTACGGTATGTAGCCTCCGAAGGGATTCGTTGGAAGTTTAACCCGCCAAGGGCGCCTCACATGGGAGGGCTGTGGGAAGCAGCGGTTAAATCCATGAAAATTCATTTAAACAAGGTGTTAAAGGCCACCACCATAAATTTCGAATCATTTTGTACGGTATTGACTCAAATAGAAGCTTGCATGAATTCCCGTCCTCTTAGTCCCTTGTCATCGGATCCACTAGACCTTTTACCCCTCACACCTGGACATTTCTTAATTGGCAGATCCTTACTCGCTCTTCCAATGGAGGTTAAATATAACACTAATGTCCATGCCAATCTGCTTCAGATACAATTGACCACAGCAGCATTTTGGAAACGTTGGTCGGCGGAATATTTACATTCTTTGCAGTTACGACACAAATGGAAGAAGGACTCGAGCAACAATCTGAGTGTGGGTCAAATGGTCCTGTTAAAGGAGGAACACATGCTGCCAACCCGATGGGTCTTGGGTCGAGTCACTAAATTGTATCCCGGACCAGATGGCAGAGTTCGAGTCGTCGACGTCTTTACTGCCAGCGGAGAGTTTCGTCGGTCCAGTCATCTAGTGGCGCCATTGCCGATTCTACCACAAGGACCACTTGACAGGAAGGAAGATCAGCAAGATGGAGGAGAAACAGCAGCTTCAATTCCGTCAACTTCGGTAGCTTAGTTTAACCCGAAGACACTACCCCCAACGCATATTACTTATTAGATGTAATCATGAGTTTAAATCATTCAATGTTAATAGTAGTACTCCGTAATTCACTTTAATTGTGTTGTGTGTATAATTTAAGCTATTTTCATTTTAACATTCGGCAGTATATATCTCCGAATTTAATCTAATCATTTTGTCTTTATAATATAAGACTTGTCTCATGTCATCACTCGGAAGGATATCCGAGTTTAAAATAAATTGTTCAAATTTGACAGTTAAAATTATATTCATGATTTGTTAATGTTAGTCTCCAAGCCAAACTTAATGGAGCATCTTAAATTATTTCATGTCTACTTAATTATAACCTGCCGGGAGTCATCCGCAGGTCTTATGTTTCTTGTTATGAAAACATAAGTTAACTCTTACTGTTTATAGTATCTATGTGAATCATAGAATAAGTAAATATTATAATACTGAACATTTCGATGTTTAACGTAGAGACATCTATAATCATAGTTCGCCTTCATTTCCTGCTTGTAGGAATGAATGAATGACTTTCCAATTTACTTTTAATTTAGCAATGTTTGTGTTACTTGTTGATGAAATCAAGTTAACTTAGGAGCATTACACTCACTAATCAAGTTTAGTTGATCGGTAATAGCTGATCTGTATTGACAACTGTAATAGTGTCAACATTGTATTGTCTAAGTTAACCTCAAGATGAGGAATGCTTAAGTTTTAAACTATATACAGTCCACTCTCTCTTTTTTAAAGTAACCTTATTTTGTAATGCTTATTCACAGCTTCAAAGGAGATTTCAAAAATTTTAATGTAAATAGAAACAACATTCACCAGAGGTATACCTATAAGTTGAAATATTACTGAACCAATAAATTGATTTTATCCTCACACTGGATGAGGCAAAGGTTTCATTATTCACCCTCTATTTAATTAATTTAAGAGCTATGAGTTATTGTTAACGACTCGTCAGTAATGCTGTAACTCTGTAGAATAACTGTATTGTTCAACAGTTTTCCTATGTGGGACTATGTTCCGACTTTTATAATGACGTATGGCAAACAGTCTTATTAACTGATTGTCGATTGGCATTATTGACGAGTTGGCAGTAGTGTCGACCCAAGCGGAAGAACGCTACGGTCGGTAAGTCAGCGAAAAGACGGCGTACGGAGAAGTTGTGTTCTCGTACGCTCCGCTGAACCACCACGTGCAGATTTTACATTTCAATAAACTACATCAAACCATTATCGAAGTCTTTTCTAGTGAGGTTAGCGATTTTTGTGTATATTATTGCAATGTCGAATTCTTTAATTTCGGTGATAGTAAGGCTAGGTTTGGTAAGGTTTGGTGAGGCTAGCGAGTTTTGTGTATATTTTTGCAATGTCGAATTCTTTGATTTCGGTGACGGTTAGGTTAGGTTGGGTTAAGTTTGGTGAGGTTAGCGAGTTTTGTGTATATTTTTGCATTGTCGAATTCTTCGATTTCGGTATTGGATAGGTTGGGTTGGGTTACGTTTGGTGAGGTTAGCGAGTTTCGTGTATATTTTTGCAATGTCGAATTCTTTGATTTCGGTGACGGTAAGGTTGGGTTGGGTTAGGTTTGGGGAGGTAAGCGAGTTTTGTGTTAATCTTAAAATATCGAATTCATTGATTTCGGTGATGGTTAGGTTAGGTTGGGTTAGGTTCGGCTAGGTTAGCGAGTTTTGTGTATATTATTGCATTGTCGAATTCTTTGATTTCAGTGATAGTTAGGCTTGGTTGGGTTAGGTTTGGTGAGGTTAGCGAGTTTTGTGTAAATCTTACAATCTCGAATTCTTCGATTTCGGTGACGGTTAGGTTAGGTTGGGTTAAGTTTGGTGCGGTAAGCGAGTTTTGTGTATATTTTTGCAATGTCGAATTCTTTGATTTCGGTGATAGTTAGGCTAGGTTGGGATAGGTTTGGTAATGTAAGCGAGTTTTGCGTAAATCTTTTTATCTCAAATTCTTCGATTTAGGTGACGGTTAGGTAAGGTTGGGTTAAGTTTGGATTGTTAAGCTAGTTTCGTGTATATTTTTGCAATGTCGAATTCTTTGATTTCGGTGACGGTTAGGTTGGGTTGGGTTAGGTTTGGTGAGGTAAGCGAGTTTTGTGTAAATCTTAAAATATCGAATTCATTGATTTCGGTGATGGTTAGGTTAGGTTGGGTTAGGTTCGGTGAGGTTAGCGAGTTTTGTGTATATGATTGCATTGTCGAATTTTTTGATTTCGGTGATAGTTAGGCTTGGTTGGGTTAGGTTTGGTAGTGTAAGCGAGTTTTGCGTAAACTTTTTATCTCGAATTCTTCGATTTCGGTGACGGTTAGGTTAGGTTGGGTTAAGTTTGGATTGTTAAGCTAGTTTTGTGTATATTTTTTCAATGTCGAATTCTTTGATTTTGGTGATGGTAAGGTTTGGTGAGGTAAGCGAGATTTGTGTATATTATTGCATTGTCGAATTCTTTGATTTTGGTGATAGTCAGGCTTGGTTGGGTTAGGTTTTGTGAGGTTAGCGAATTTTGTGTTAATCTTACAATCTCGATTTCTTCGATTTCGGTGACGGTTAGGTTAGGTTGGGTTAAGTTTGGTGCGGTAAGCGAGTTTCAAGTATATTTTTGCAATGTCGAATTCTTTGATTTCCGTGATGGTTAGGTTAGGTTGGGTTAGGTTTGGTGAGGTTAGCGAGTTTTGTGTATATTTTTGCGATGTCGAATTCTTTGATTTCGGTGATGGTTAGGTTGGGTTGGGTTACGTTTGGTGAGGTAAGCGAGTTTCGGGTATATTTTTGCAATGTCGAATTTTTTGATTTCGGTGATAGTTAGGTTAGGTTGGGTTAGGTTTGGTGAGGTTAGCGAGTTTTGTGTATATTTTTGCATTGTCGAATTCTTTGATTTCGGTGATAGTTAGGCTAGGTTGCGTAAGGTTTGGTAATGTAAGCGAGTTTTGCGTAAATCTTTTTATCTCGAATTCTTCGATTTCGGTGACGGTTAGGTTAGGTTGGGTTAAGTTTGGATTGTTAAGCTAGTTTCGTGTACATTTTTGCAATGTCGAATTCTTTGATTTCTTTGATGGTTTGGTTAGGTTGGGTTAGGTTTGGTGAGGTAAGCAAGTTTTGTGAAAATCTAAAAATCTCGAATTCTTTGATTTCGGTGTTGGATAGGTTAGGTTGGGTAAGGTTTGGTGAGGTAAACGAGTTTTTTGTATATTTTTGCAATGTCGAATTCTTTGATTTCGGTGACGGTAAGATTGGGTTGGGTTAGGTTTGGTGAGGTTAGCGAGCTTCTTGTATATTTTTGCAATGTCGAATTCATTGAATTCGGCGATGGTTAGGTTGGGTTGGGTTACGTTTGGTGAGGTTAGCGAGTTTCGTGTATATTTTTGCAATGTCGAATTTTTTGATTTCGGTGACGGTTAGGTTGGGTTGGGTTAGGTTTGGTGAGGTAAGCGAGTTTTGTGTAAATCTTAAAATATCGAATTCATTGATTTCGGTGATAGTTAGGTTAGGTTGGGTTAAGATCGGTGAGGTTAGCGATTTTTGTGTATATTATTGCAATGTCGAATTCTTTAATTTCGGTGATAGTAAGGCTAGGTTTGGTAAGGTTTGGTGAGGCTAGCGAGTTTTGTGTATATTTTTGCAATGTCGAATTCTTTGATTTCGGTGACGGTTAGGTTAGGTTGGGTTAAGTTTGGTGAGGTTAGCGAGTTTTGTGTATATTTTTGCATTGTCGAATTCTTCGATTTCGGTGTTGGATAGGTTGGGTTGGGTTACGTTTGGTGAGGTAAGCGAGTTTCGTGTATATTTTTGCAATGTCGAATTCTTTGATTTCGGTGACGGTTAGGTTGGGTTGGGTTAGGTTTGGGGAGGTAAGCGAGTTTTGTGTTAATCTTAAAATATCGAATTCATTGATTTCGGTGATGGTTAGGTTAGGTTGGGTTAGGTTCGGCTAGGTTAGCGAGTTTTGTGTATATTATTGCATTGTCGAATTCTTTGATTTCAGTGATAGTTAGGATTGGTAAGGTTAGGTTTAGTGAGGTTAGCGAGTTTTGTGTAAATCTTACAATCTCGAATTCTTCGATTTCGGTGACGGTTAGGTTAGGTTGGGTTAAGTTTGGTGCGGTAAGCGAGTTTCAAGTATATTTTTGCAATGTCGAATTCTTTGATTTCCGTGATGGTTAGGTTAGGTTGGGTTAGGTTTGGTGAGGTTAGCGAGTTTTGTGTATATTTTTTCGATGTCAAATTCTTTGATTTCGGTGTTGGTTAGGTTGGGTTGGGTTACGTTTGGTGAGGTAAGCGAGTTTCGTGTATATTTTTGCAATGTCGAATTCTTTGATTTCGGTGATGTTCAGGTTAGGTTGGGTTAGGTTTGGTGAGGTTAGCCAGTTTTGTGTATATTATTGCATTGTCGAATTCTTTGATTTCGGTGATAGTTAGACTAGGTTGGGTTAGGTTTGGTGAGGTTAGCGAGTTTTGTGTAAATCTTACAATCTCGAATTCTTCGATTTCGGTGACGGTTAGGTTAGGTTGGGTTAAGTTTAATGCGGTAAGCGAGTTTCAAGTATATTTTTGCAATGTCGAATTCTTTGATTTCCGTGATGGTTAGGTTAGGTTGGGTTAGGTTTGGTGAGGTTAGCGAGTTTTGTGTAAATCTTAAAATATCGAATTCATTGATTTCGGTGATGGTTAGGTTAGGTTGGGTTAAGTTCGGTGAGGTTAGCGAGTTTTGTGTATATGATTGCACTGTCGAATTTTTGGATTTCGGTGATAGTTAGGCTTGGTTTGTTAGGTTTGGTAGTGTAAGCGAGTTTTGCGTAAATCTTTTTATCTCAAATTCTTCGATTTCGGTGACGGTTAGGTTAGGTTGGGTTAAGTTTGGATTGTTAAGCTAGTTTTGTGTATATTTTTTCAATGTCGAATTCTTTGATTTTGGTGATAGTCAGGCTTGGTTGGGTTAGGTTTGGTGAGGTTAGCGAGCTTCTTGTATATTTTTGCAATGTCGAATTCATTGAATTCGGCGATGGTTAGGTTGGGTTGGGTTACGTTTGGTGAGGTAAGCGAGTTTTGTGTAAATCTTAAAATATCGAATTCATTGATTTCGGTGATAGTTAGGTTAGGTTGGGTTAGGATCGGTGAGGTAAGCGATTTTTGTGTATATTATTGCAATGTCGAATTCTTTAATTTCGGTGATAGTAAGGCTAGGTTTGGTAAGGTTTGGTGAGGCTAGCGAGTTTTGTGTATATTTTTGCAATGTCGAATTCTTCGATTTCGGTGTTGGATAGGTTGGGTTGGGTTACGTTTGGTGAGGTAAGCGAGTTTCGTGTATATTTTTGCAATGTCGAATTCTTTGATTTCGGTGACGGTTAGGTTGGGTTGGGTTAGGTTTGGGGAGGTAAGCGAGTTTTGTGTTAATCTTAAAATATCGAATTCATTGATTTCGGTGATGGTTAGGTTAGGTTGGGTTAGGTTCGGCTAGGTTAGCGAGTTTTGTGTATATTATTGCATTGTCGAATTCTTTGATTTCAGTGATAGTTAGGCTTGGTTGGGTTAGGTTTGGTGAAGTTAGCGAGTTTTGTGTAAATCTTACAATCTCGAATTCTTCGATTTCGGTGACGGTTAGGTTAGGTTGGGTTAAGTTTGGTGCGGTAAGCGAGTTTCAAGTATATTTTTGCAATGTCGAATTCTTTGATTTCCGTGATGGTTAGGTTAGGTTGGGTTAGGTTTGGTGAGGTTTGCGAGTTTTGTGTATATTTTTTCGATGTCGAATTCTTTGATTTCGGTGATGGTTAGTTTGGGTTGGGTTACGTTTGGTGAGGTAAGCGAGTTTCGTGTATATTTTTGCAATGTCGAATTCTTTGATTTCGGTGATGTTCAGGTTAGGTTGGGTTAGGTTTGGTGAGGTTAGCCAGTTTTGTGTATATTATTGCATTGTCGAATTCTTTGATTTCGGTGATAGTTAGGCTAGGTTGGGTTAGGTTTGGTGAGGTTAGCGAGTTTTGTGTATATTTTTGCATTGTCGAATTCTTTGATTTCGGTGATAGTTAGGCTAGGTTGCGTAAGGTTTGGTAATGTAAGCGAGTTTTGCGTAAATCTTTTTATCTCGAATTCTTCGATTTCGGTGACGGTTAGGTTAGGTTGGGTTAAGTTTGGATTGTTAAGCTAGTTTCGTGTACATTTTTGCAATGTCGAATTCTTTGATGGTTCGGTTAGGTTGGGTTAGGTTTGGTGAGGTAAACGAGTTTTTTGTATATTTTTGCAATGTCGAATTCTTTGATTTCGGTAACGGTAAGGTTGGGTTGGGTTAGGTTTTGTGAGGTAAGCGAGCTTCTTGTATATTTTTGCAATGTCGAATTCTTTGAATTCGGCGATGGTTAGGTTCGGTTGGGTTACGTTTGGTGAGGTTAGCGAGTTTCGTGTATATTTTTGCAATGTCGAATTTTTTGATTTCGGTGACGGTTAGGTTGGGTTGGGTTAGGTTTGGTGAGGTAAGTGAGTATTGTGTAAATCTTAAAATATCGAATTCATTGATTTCGGTGATAGTTAGGTTAGGTTGGGTTAGGATCGGTGAGGTTAGCGATTTTTGTGTATATTATTGCAAAGTCGAATTCTTTAATTTCGGTGATAGTAAGGCTAGGTTTGGTAAGGTTTGGTGAGGCTAGCGAGTTTTGTGTATATTTTTGCAATGTCGAATTCTTTGATTTCGGTGACGGTTAGGTTAGGTTGGGTTAAGTTTGGTGAGGTTAGCGAGTTTTGTGTATATTTTTGCATTGTCGAATTCTTCAAATTCGGTGTTGGATAGGTTGGGTTGGGTAACGTTTGGTGAGGTTAGCGAGTTTCGTGTATATTTTTGCAATGTCGAATTCTTTGATTTCGGTGACGGTTAGGTTGGGTTGGGTTAGGTTTGGGGAGGTAAGCGAGTTTTGTGTTAATCTTAAAATATCGAATTCATTGATTTCGGTGATGGTTAGGTTAGGTTGGGTTAGGTTCGGCTAGGTTAGCGAGTTTTGTGTATATTATTGCATTGTCGAATTCTTTGATTTCAGTGATAGTTAGGCTTGGTTGGGTTAGGTTTGGTGAGGTTAGCGAGTTTTGTGTAAATCTTACAATCTCGAATTCTTCGATTTCGGTGACGGTTAGGTTAGGTTGGGTTAAGTTTGGTGCGGTAAGCGAGTTTCAAGTATATTTTTGCAATGTCGAATTCTTTGATTTCCGTGATGGTTAGGTTAGGTTGGGTTAGGTTTGGTGAGGTTAGCGAGTTTTGTGTATATTTTTTCGATGTCGAATTCTTTGATTTCGGTGATGGTTAGGTTGGGTTGGGTTACGTTTGGTGAGGTAAGCGAGTTTCGTGTATATTTTTGCAATGTCGAATTCTTTGATTTCGGTGATGTTCAGGTTAGGTTGGGTTAGGTTTTGTGAGGTTAGCCAGTTTTGTGTATATTATTGCATTGTCGAATTCTTTGATTTCGGTGATAGTTAGGCTAGGTTGGGTTAGGTTTGGTGAGGTTAGCGAGTTTTGTGTATATTTTTGCATTGTCGAACTCTTTGATTTCGGTGATAGTTAGGCTAGGTTGCGTAAGGTTTGGTAATGTAAGCGAGTTTTGCGTAAATCTTTTTATCTCGAATTCTTCGATTTCGGTAACGGTTAGGTTAGGTTGGGTTAAGTTTGGATTGTTAAGCTAGTTTCGTGTACATTTTTGCAATGTCGAATTCTTTGATGGTTTGGTTAGGTTGGGTTAGGTTTGGTGAGGTAAACGAGTTTTTTGTATATTTTTGCAATGTCGAATTCTTTGATTTCGGTAACGGTAAGGTTGGGTTGGGTTAGGTTTGGTGAGGTTAGCGAGCTTCTTGTATATTTTTGCAATGTCGAATTCTTTGAATTCGGCGATGGTTAGGTTGGGTTGGGTTAGGTTTGGTGAGGTTAGCGAGTTTTGTGTATATTTTTGCAATGTCGAATTTTTTGATTTCGGTGACGGTTAGGTTGGGTTGGGTTAGGTTTGGTGAGGTAAGCGAGTTTTGTGTAAATCTTAAAATATCGAATTCATTGATTTCGGTGATAGTTAGGTTAGGTTGGGTTAGGATCGGTGAGGTTAGCGATTTTTGTGTATATTATTGCAAAGTCGAATTCTTTAATTTCGGTGATAGTAAGGCTAGGTTTGGTAAGGTTTGGTGAGGCTAGCGAGTTTTGTGTATATTTTTGCAATGTCGAATTCTTTGATTTCGGTGACGGTTAGGTTAGGTTGGGTTAAGTTTGGTGAGGTTAGCGAGTTTTGTGTATATTTTTGCATTGTCGAATTCTTCGATTTCGGTGTTGGATAGGTTGGGTTGGGTTACGTTTGGTGAGGTTAGCGAGTTTCGTGTATATTTTTGCAATGTCGAATTCTTTGATTTCGGTGACGGTTAGGTTGGGTTGGGTTAGGTTTGGGGAGGTAAGCGAGTTTTGTGTTAATCTTAAAATATCGAATTCATTGTTTTCGGTGATGGTTAGGTTAGGTTGGGTTAGGTTCGGCTAGGTTAGCGAGTTTTGTGTATATTATTGCATTGTCGAATTCTTTGATTTCAGTGATAGTTAGGCTTGGTTGGGTTAGGTTTGGTGAGGTTAGCGAGTTTTGTGTAAATCTTACAATCTCGAATTCTTCGATTTCGGTGACGGTTAGGTTAGGTTGGGTTAAGTTTGGTGCGGTAAGCGAGTTTCAAGTATATTTTTGCAATGTCGAATTCTTTGATTTCCGTGATGGTTAGGTTAGGTTGGGTTAGGTTTGGTGAGGTTAGCGAGTTTTGTGTATATTTTTTCGATGTCGAATTCTTTGATTTCGGTGATGGTTAGGTTGGGTTGGGTTACGTTTGGTGAGGTAAGCGAGTTTCGTGTATATTTTTGCAATGTCGAATTCTTTGATTTCGGTGATGTTCAGGTTAGGTTGGGTTAGGTTTGGTGAGGTTAGCCAGTTTTGTGTATATTATTGCATTGTCGAATTCTTTGATTTCGGTGATAGTTAGGCTAGGTTGGGTTAGGTTTGGTGAGGTTAGCGAGTTTTGTGTATATTTTTGCATTGTCGAATTTTTTGATTTCGGTGATAGTTAGGCTAGGTTGCATAAGGTTTGGTAATGTAAGCGAGTTTTGCGTAAATCTTTTTATCTCGAATTCTTCGATTTCGGTAACGGTTAGGTTAGGTTGGGTTAAGTTTGGATTGTTAAGCTAGTTTCGTGTACATTTTTGCAATGTCGAATTTTTTGATGGTTCGGTTAGGTTGGGTTAGGTTTGGTGAGGTAAACGAGTTTTTTGTATATTTTTGCAATGTCGAATTCTTTGATTTCGGTAACGGTAAGGTTGGGTTGGGTTAGGTTTGGTGAGGTTAGCGAGCTTCTTGTATATTTTTGCAATGTCGAATTCTTTGAATTCGGCGATGGTTAGGTTGGGTTGGGTTAGGTTTGGTGAGGTTAGCGAGCTTCTTGTATATTTTTGCAATGTCGAATTCTTTGAATTCGGCGATGGTTAGGTTGGGTTGGGTTAGGTTTGGTGAGGTTAGCGAGTTTTGTGTATATTTTTGCAATGTCGAATTTTTTGATTTCGGTGACGGTTAGGTTGGGTTGGGTTAGGTTTGGTGAGGTAAGCGAGTTTTGTGTAAATCTTAAAATATCGAATTCATTGATTTCGGTGATAGTTAGGTTAGGTTGGGTTAGGATCGGTGAGGTTAGCGATTTTTGTGTATATTATTGCAAAGTCGAATTCTTTAATTTCGGTGATAGTAAGGCTAGGTTTGGTAAGGTTTGGTGAGGCTAGCGAGTTTTGTGTATATTTTTGCAATGTCGAATTCTTTGATTTCGGTGACGGTTAGGTTAGGTTGGGTTAAGTTTGGTGAGGTTAGCGAGTTTTGTGTATATTTTTGCATTGTCGAATTCTTCGATTTCGGTGTTGGATAGGTTGGGTTGGGTTACGTTTGGTGAGGTTAGCGAGTTTCGTGTATAATTTTGCAATGTCGAATTCTTTGATTTCGGTGACGGTTAGGTTGGGTTGGGTTAGGTTTGGGGAGGTAAGCGAGTTTTGTGTTAATCTTAAAATATCGAATTCATTGTTTTCGGTGATGGTTAGGTTAGGTTGGGTTAGGTTCGGCTAGGTTAGCGAGTTTTGTGTATATTATTGCATTGTCGAATTCTTTGATTTCAGTGATAGTTAGGCTTGGTTGGGTTAGGTTTGGTGAGGTTAGCGAGTTTTGTGTAAATCTTACAATCTCGAATTCTTCGATTTCGGTGACGGTTAGGTTAGGTTGGGTTAAGTTTGGTGCGGTAAGCGAGTTTCAAGTATATTTTTGCAATGTCGAATTCTTTGATTTCCGTGATGGTTAGGTTAGGTTGGGTTAGGTTTGGTGAGGTTAGCGAGTTTTGTGTATATTTTTTCGATGTCGAATTCTTTGATTTCGGTGATGGTTAGGTTGGGTTGGGTTACGTTTGGTGAGGTAAGCGAGTTTCGTGTATATTTTTGCAATGTCGAATTCTTTGATTTCGGTGATGTTCAGGTTAGGTTGGGTTAGGTTTGGTGAGGTTAGCCAGTTTTGTGTATATTATTGCATTGTCGAATTCTTTGATTTCGGTGATAGTTAGGTTAGGTTGGGTTAGGTTTGGTGAGGTTAGCGAGTTTTGTGTATATTTTTGCATTGTCGAATTCTTTGATTTCGGTGATAGTTAGGCTAGGTTGCATAAGGTTTGGTAATGTAAGCGAGTTTTGCGTAAATCTTTTTATCTCGAATTCTTCGATTTCGGTAACGGTTAGGTTAGGTTGGGTTAAGTTTGGATTGTTAAGCTAGTTTCGTGTACATTTTTGCAATGTCGAATTTTTTGATGGTTCGGTTAGGTTGGGTTAGGTTTGGTGAGGTAAACGAGTTTTTTGTATATTTTTGCAATGTCGAATTCTTTGATTTCGGTAACGGTAAGGTTGGGTTGGGTTAGGTTTGGTGAGGTTAGCGAGCTTCTTGTATATTTTTGCAATGTCGAATTCTTTGAATTCGGCGATGGTTAGGTTGGGTTGGGTTACGTTTGGTGAGGTTAGCGAGTTTCGTGTATATTTTTGCAATGTCGAATTTTTTGATTTCGGTGACGGTTAGGTTGGGTTGGGTTAGGTTTGGTGAGGTAAGCGAGTTTTGTGTAAATCTTAAAATATCGAATTCATTGATTTCGGTGATAGTTAGGTTAGGTTGGGTTAGGATCGGTGAGGTAAGCGATTTTTGTGTATATTATTGCAAAGTCGAATTCTTTAATTTCGGTGATAGTAAGGCTAGGTTTGGTAAGGTTTGGTGAGGCTAGCGAGTTTTGGGTATATTTTTGCAATGTCGAATTCTTTGATTTCGGTGACGGTTAGGCTAGGTTGGGTTAAGTTTGGTGAGGTAAGCGAGTTTTGTGTATATTTTTGCATTGTCAAATTCTTTGATTTCGGTGACGGTTAGGTTTGGTTGGTTTAGGTTTGGTGAGGTAAGCGAGTTTTGTGTTAATCTTAAAATATCGAATTCATTGATTTCGGTGATGGTTAGGTTAGGTTGGGTTAGGTTCGGCTAGGTTAGCGAGTTTTGTGTATATTATTGCATTGTCGAATTCTTTGATTTCAGTGATTTTTAGGCTTGGTTGGGTTAGGTTTGGTGAGGTTAGCGAGTTTTGTGTAAATCTTACAATCTCGAATTCTTCGATTTCGGTGACGGTTAGGTTAGGTTGGGTTAAGTTTGGTGCGGTAAGCGAGTTTCAAGTATATTTTTGCAATGTCGAATTCTTTGATTTCCGTGATGGTTAGGTTAGGTTGGGTTAGGTTTGGTGAGGTTAGCGAGTTTTGTGTAAATCTTAAAATATCGAATTCATTGATTTCGGTGATGGTTAGGTTAGGTTGGGTTAGGTTCGGTGAGGTTAGCGAGTTTTGTGTATATGATTGCATTGTCGAATTTTTTGATTTCGGTGATAGTTAGGCTTGGTTGGGTTAGGTTTGGTAGTGTAAGCGAGTTTTGCGTAAATCTTTTTATCTCGAATTCTTCGATTTCGGTGACGGTTAGGTTAGGTTGGGTCAAGTTTGGATTGTTAAGCTAGTTTTGTGTATATTTTTTTAATGTCGAATTCTTTGATTTTGGTGATGGTTAGGTTTGGTGAGGTAAGCGAGATTTGTGTATATTATTGCATTGTCGAATTCTTTGATTTTGGTGATAGTCAGGCTTGGTTGGGTTAGGTTTGGTGAGGTTAGCGAGTTTTGTGTAAATCTTACAATCTCGAATTCTTCGATTTCAGTGACGGTTAGGTTAGGTTGGGTTAAGTTTGGTGCGGTAAGCGAGTTTCAAGTATATTTTTGCAATGTCGAATTCTTTGATTTCCGTGATGGTTAGGTTTGGTTGGGTTAGGTTTGGTGAGGTTAGCGAGTTTTGTGTATATTTTTGCGATGTCGAATTCTTTGATTTCGGTGAAGGTAAGGTTGGGTTGGGTTACGTTTGGTGAGGTAAGCGAGTTACGTGTATATTTTTGCAATGTCGAATTCTTTGATTTCGGTGATAGTTAGGTTAGGTTGGGTTAGGTTTGGTGAGGTTAACGAGTTTTGTGTATATTTTTGCATTGTCGAATTCTTTGATTTCGGTGATAGTTAGGCTAGGTTGGGTTAGGTTTGGTGAGGTTAGCGAGTTTTGTGTATTTTTTTGCATTGTCGAATTCTTTGATTTCGGTGATAGTTAGGCTAGGTTGGGATAGGTTTGGTAATGTAAGCGAGTTTTGCGTAAATATTTCTATCTCGAATTCTTCGATTTCGGTGACGGTTAGGTTAGGTTGGGTTAAGTTTGGATTGTTAAGCTAGTTTTGTGTATATTTTTGCAATGTCGAATTCTTTGATTTCGGTGATGGTTAGGTTTGGTTGGGTTAGGTTTGGTGAGGTAAGCGAGATTTGTGTATATTTTTGCATTGTCGAATTCTTTGATTTTGGTGATAGTTAGGCTTGGTTGGGTTAGGTTTGGTGAGGTTAGCGAGTTTTGTGTAAATCTTACAATCTCGAATTCTTCGATTTCGGTGACGGTTAGGTTAGGTTGGGTTAAGTTTGGTGCGGTAAGCGAGTTTCAAATATATTTTTGCAATGTCGAATTCTTTGATTTCCGTGATGGTTAGGTTAGGTTGGGTTAGGTTTGGTGAGGTTAGCGAGTTTTGTGTATATTTTTTCGATGTCGAATTCTTTGATTTCGGTGATGGTTAGGTTGGGTTGGGTTACGTTTGGTGAGGTAAGCGAGTTTCGTGTATATTTTTGCAATGTCGAATTCTTTGATTTCGGTGATGTTCAGGTTAGGTTGGGTTAGGTTTGGTGAGGTTAGCCAGTTTTGTGTATATTATTGCATTGTCGAATTCTTTGATTTCGGTGATAGTTAGGCTAGGTTGGGTTAGGTTTGGTGAGGTTAGCGAGTTTTGTGTATATTTTTGCATTGTCGAATTCTTTGATTTCGGTGATGGTTAGGTTGGGTTGGGTTACGTTTGTTGAGGTAAGCAAGTTTCGTGTATATTTTTGCAATTACGAATTCTTTGATTTCGGTGATAGTTAGGTTAGGTTGGGTTAGGTTTGGTGAGGTTAGCGAGTTTTGTGTATATTTTTGCATTGTCGAATTCTTTGATTTCGGTGATAGTCAGGCTAGGTTGGGTTAGGTTTGGTGAGGTTAGCGAGTTTTGTGTATATTTTTGCATTGTCGAATTTTTTAATTTCGGTGATAGTTAGGCTAGGTTGGGATAGGTTTGGTAATGTAAGCGAGTTTTGCGTAAATCTTTTTATCTCGAATTCTTCGATTTCGGTGACGGTTAGGTTAGGTTGGGTTAAGTTTGGATTGTTAAGCTAGTTTTGTGTATATTTTTGCAATGTCGAATTCTTTGATTTCTTTGATGGTTAGGTTAGGTTGGGTTAGGTTTGGTGAGGTAAGCAAGTTTTGTGAAAATCTAAAAATCTCGAATTCTTTGATTTCGGTGTTGGATAGGTTAGGTTGGGTAAGGTTTGGTGAGGTAAAGGAGTTTTTTGTATATTTTTGCAATGTCGAATTCTTTGATTTCGGTGACGGTAAGGTTGGGTTGGGTTAGGTTTGGTGAGGTCAGCGAGTTTCGTGTATATTTTTGCAATGTCGAATTCTTTGAATTCGGTGATGGTTAGGTTGGGTTGGGTTACGTTTGGTGAGGTTAGCGAGTTTCGTGTATATTTTTGCAATGTCGAATTCTTTGATTTCGGTGATGGTTAGGTTGGGTTGGGTTAGGTTTGGTGAGGTAAGCGAGTTTTGTATAAATCTTAAAATATCGAATTCATTGATTTCGGTGATGGTTAGGTTAGGTTGGGTTAGGTTCGGTGAGGTTAGCAAGTTTTGTGTATATTATTGCATTGTCGAATTCTTTGATTTCGGTGATAGTTAGGCTTGGTTGGGTTAGGTTTGGTAATGTAAGCGAGTTTTGCGTAAATCTTTTTATCTCGAATTCTTCGATTTCGGTGACAGTTAGGTTAGGTTGGGTTAAGTTTGGATTGTTAAGCTAGTTTTGTGTATATTTTTGCATTATCGAATTCTTTGATTTCGGTGACAGTTAGGCTAGGTTGGGATAGGTTTGGTGAGGTTAGCGAGTTTTGTGTAAATCTTACTATCTCGAATTCTTCGATTTCGGTGACGGTTAGGTTAGGTTGGGTTAAGTTTGGTGCGGTAAGCGAGTTTCAAGTATATTTTTGTAATGTTGAATTCTTTGATCTCCGTGATCGTTAGGTTAGGTTGGGTTAGATTTGGTGAGGTAAGCGAATTTTGTGTATATTTTTGCGATGTCGTATTCTTTGATTTCGGTGATGGTAAGGTTGGGTTGGGTTACGTTTGGTGAGGTAAGCGAGTTTCGTGTATATTTTTGCAATGTCGAATTCTTTGAATTCGGTGATGGTTAGGTTGGGTTGGGTTACGTTTGGTGAGGTTAGCGAGTTTCGTGTATATTTTTGCAATGTCGAATTCTTTGATTTCGGCGATGGTTAGGTTGGGTTGGGTTAGGTTTGGTGAGGTAAGCGAGTTTTGTATAAATCTTAAAATATCGAATTCATTGATTTCGGTGATGGTTAGGTTAGGTTGGGTTAGGTTCGGTGAGGTTAGCAAGTTTTGTGTATATTATTGCATTGTCGAATTCTTTGATTTCGGTGATAGTTAGGCTTGGTTGGGTTAGGTTTGGTAATGTAAGCGAGTTTTGCGTAAATCTTTTTATCTCGAATTCTTCGATTTCGGTGACAGTTAGGTTAGGTTGGGTTAAGTTTGGATTGTTAAGCTAGTTTTGTGTATATTTTTGCATTATCGAATTCTTTGATTTCGGTGACAGTTAGGCTAGGTTGGGATAGGTTTGGTGAGGTTAGCGAGTTTTGTGTAAATCTTACTATCTCGAATTCTTCGATTTCGGTGAC
The DNA here is from genome assembly GCF_051622035.1 of Arctopsyche grandis. NCBI lineage: Eukaryota > Metazoa > Arthropoda > Insecta > Trichoptera > Hydropsychidae > Arctopsyche > Arctopsyche grandis. The sequence goes on from NC_135363.1 coordinate 319,323, forward strand.
GGTTAGGTTAGGTTGGGTTAAGTTTGGTGCGGTAAGCGAGTTTCAAGTATATTTTTGTAATGTTGAATTCTTTGATCTCCGTGATCGTTAGGTTAGGTTGGGTTAGATTTGGTGAGGTAAGCGAATTTTGTGTATATTTTTGCGATGTCGTATTCTTTGATTTCGGTGATGGTAAGGTTGGGTTGGGTTACGTTTGGTGAGGTAAGCGAGTTTCGTGTATATTTTTGCAATGTCGAATTCTTTGATTTCGGTGATGGTTAGGTTAGGTTGGGTTAGGTTTGGTGAGGTAAGCGAGTTTCGTGTATATTTTTGCAATGTCGAATTCTTTGATTTCGGTCATGGTTAAGTTAGATTGGGTTAGGTTTGGTGATGTAAGCGAGATTTGTGTAAATCTTACAATCTCGAATTCTTCGATTTCGGTGACGGTTAGGTTAGGTTGGGTTAAGTTTGGTGCGGTAAGCGAGTTTCAAGTATATTTTTGCGATGTCGAATTCTTTGATTTCGGTGATGGTTAGGTTGGGTTGGTCTACGTTTGGTGAGGTAAGCGGGTTTTGTGTATATTTTTGCGATGTCGAATTCTTTAATTTTGGTGATGGTTAGGTTGGGTTGGGTTACGTTTGGTGAGGTTAGCGAGTTTCGTGTATATTTTTGCAATGTCGAATTCTTTGATTTCGGTGACGGTTAGGTTGGGTTGGGTTAGGTTTGGTGAGGTAAGCGAGTTTTGTGTAAATCTTAAAATATCGAATTCATTGATTTCGGTGATGGTTAGGTTAGGTTGGGTTAGGTTCAGTGAGGTTAGCGAGTTTTGTGTATATTTTTGCGATGTCGAATTCTTTGATTTCGGTGATGGTTAGGTTAGGTTGGGTTTCGTTTGGTGAGGTAAGCGAGTTTTGTGTATATTTTTGCAATGTCGAATTCTTTGATTTCGGTGATGGTAAGTTTAGGTTGGGTTAGGTTTGGTGAGGTAAGCGAGTTTCGTGTATATTTTTGCAATGTCGAATTCTTTGATTTCGGTGATGGTAAAGTTAGATTGGGTTAGGTTTGGTGATGTAAGCGAGTTTTGTGTAAATCTTACAATCTCGAATTCTTCGATTTCGGTGACGGTTAGGTTAGGTTGGGATAAGTTTGGTGCGGTAAGCGAGTTAAAAGTATATTTTTGCAATGTCGAATTCTTTGATTTCCGTGATGGTTAGGTTAGGTTGGGTTAGGTTTGGTGAGGTTAGCGAGTTTAATTACTTTCATTTACACACACCCACGGTGAATCGTAACACTGTTGACTGGAGACAAGAGACAAAGTTACTGTTAAAGTGTCCATCACAACATAAACGTCTTACAACAGCTCATTAATATTAATAACAACTACGTTGCTAACGACTTGTTGCGATTACGGCAGATCAAAGTACCACTAACAACGACCAAAATAAATAGTGTGCGAGCGCGTACCGATTGAAAAATTAACGATCACGGTGAACTTTTTAGTCGGAGAAATTGGAATAATGACAACAATGGCTAGCATATCTTTGGAAATGTGTGAGATTACTGCTAAAGAAGCTCTCGAGCAGAAGGTATTCCACAAATTAGAATTAATTCTAATTGATCTCAATAGTAAAATACGTAAAAATACCTACGTTCCAATCAAGGATGGAATTGAAGAGGCAATGATAGCCTTTAATACATATAAAGACATAAAACTAGACCTGTTAAAGCATAGATTACAAACTAAAACACTAATAGAACTCAATCCCACCTCGAGCGATGTTTTAAAGAATCCTCCAAATGCTTTAATACCGGAAAATCCCGCAATCATGGACTCGGCATCCTCACTAGATCAACCAAAAGAGGATTCCTGGAAAGAAGTAAGGTCAAAAAGAAGGCGGAATAAAAAGAATAAAAGAACAAATAATACAAAGAACACCAACAACAACAACGATCGGCGTCAGCCAAACATTGAAAATATCTTTCAAGATCGATATGCGCGATTTCCACCAGGCCCCAGAAATGAGGCTATAACAATAAAGTCAGACGGCACGGTGACATATGCAGACACCTTAAAGAAAATCAGAAAAGAAATTCCAATGGAGAATGTAGATGTTGCCGCTATTCGTCAAACAAAGGGTGGAGAAGTTCTTATAAAAATGCAAAAAGGAACAACAAAAACGGAAGAGCTAATGGGTGCGATTTCCGCGATTCTGGGCAATGGTGCGACTGTGAAGAGGCTCGTCCCTGGAGTCGTCATTGAAATACGGGACATCGATGGGGCCACGGATGAGACAGAATTGATGGAGGCATTAGCAAGCGCTTCACCACATGTGGTGAGAAATGCGCGATTGATCACGTTCAAACCGGCTTATGGAGGCACTCAGATGGCGATGGTCAAACTCCCGAGAGACGATGCCACTGAATTGATTAAGGCTGGAAGAATTCGAATCGGATGGGTCAATTGTCGTTTGAGGCCCCGAGTCCATATAATAAGATGCTTCAGGTGTCGGGGATTCGGACACATTGCGGTAGAATGCGCCAGCAAACAAGACAGAAGCAAAGAATGTAACAAGTGCGGCCAGGAAGGCCATAAAGCTGTGATTTGTAAGAACGACCCACACTGCAGCATTTGTGAAGGAGAAAAAATAAGCAGCGGTCATCAGACCGGTAGTCGAAGCTGTGCAGCCCTCCGGACAGCTCTGAAAAGACGAACACAACAATGATCCGCATACTCCAGATCAATCTGAATGGATGCCAGGCGGCGCAGGATGTGATGATACAGACAGCAGAGGAGCGGCGAGCGGACCTCGTGATTGTGTCTGAACAGTACCGCAACATTCCTCATCGATGGTATTCGGATGCAAGCTCAAGATCTGCAATCTACACACCAACTGCCCACCTGCGAATCACGAATGCTGTTTCAATTGGCGTCCAAGGCTGGACGTGGGTGGAGATGAGGGGAGTGAGGTTCTATAGCTGCTATTTTTCTCCTAGTGCAACAGTAGAGGAGTTCAAGAGAGATCTCGTCTGCCTTGAAGATGACGTGAGAACATCGACCTTACCTGTTGTCGTTGCCGGAGATTTTAACTCAAAAGCTCCAGAGTGGGGCTCTCAAAAAACGGATCGCAGAGGTATTTTACTCTCTGAAATGGCATCGCATTTACATCTGCATGCGGCCAACGTAGGAAGTGCTTACACGTTCGTTCGGGGCAGCACCGGATCGGTCATCGATGTCACATTTGCAGGTGAAACAATAATTGGCAGGATCCGAAAATGGCAAGTGCTTGACAGCTACTCTCACAGCGACCATCGCTACATTGGCTTCGAGTTGGAAGATCGCCTCGCCGGGCCACAAATGTTACCTTCTAGTTCTGGCTGGGGAGCTCGTAAGCTGGACATCGTAGCTTTGGACGAAGCCGTTGCAGAACTAAGATCAAAAGTGACTGACGTCGCAAGCAGCGGGGTTGGAGCCGAAGACATTGCCAACTCATTAAATGACCTATTGAGTGAGAGCTGCGACGCATCGATGCCGAGACGCGGAGGTAAAAAGAGGCGCCCGGTCTTCTGGTGGACCGAAAACATCGCCATACTTCGCCGCGAGTGCTTAACCTGCAGACGCCGAGCACAACGACGGTCAAGCAATGAACAGCACAGAGTGAAATATCAAGAAGCCAGGATAGCTTTACGAAAAGCTATAAAAGAAAGTAAAGAGAGATGCTGGAAAGAGCTCTGCAAATCGATTGATGTGGATCCGTGGGGGAGCCCATATAAGATCATAAGGAAAAAGCTCCGAATTGGAACTGTCGATCCATATCTTGAAAATAAGGCGAGTCTTGAATTGGTCATAGATGGCCTCTTTCCGCAACACCCAGTGATGGAAAGACGATCGGCGAGCAGTACTGGTGATGAGATGCCGATTTTCACGGAGGAAGAAGTCGTAGCAGCCGCCAAACGAATAAATATTGAAAAGGCGCCGGGACCGGACTGCATTCCAAACGCAGTTATTAAAAGAATTGCCTTGAGCGATCCTGCGTTGCTGTTGACGACCTTCAATGCTTGTCTGTCGGAAGGAACCTTTCCAAAACCATGGAAAAGACAAAAACTCGTGCTGATTTCAAAAGGAAAGGGAGGCCCACCAGGACCTTCATCATACAGGCCACTCTGCCTACTTGATGGGGTAGGAAAGTTACTAGAGAGACTTCTCCTACAGCGACTACAACAACAGCTAGAAAACAGCGACACAGGACTGTCATCGCAGCAATTTGGATTTCAACCCGGTCGCTCAACTATTGACGCGATCAGTGAAGTCGTAAACACCGTAAGACTTGCATGGCGTGGGAGCGTCAAGGCGAGCAAACATGTTGTGATGATCGCGCTCGACATAAAAAATGCATTCAACACTGCCAACTGGGGAAGGACTCTCGATGCATTAGTCACTATCAATGCTCCGGAAAAACTTATCAAGATGATCGAAAGCTATTTTTCGGACAGAATCCTTCTGTATGAATGCATGGGCAAAAAATACGAACGATCAGTCACTGCGGGCGTACCACAGGGATCGGTCCTGGGCCCGGCGCTTTGGAATGTAATGTACGACGGCTTGTTGAAGATCCAAATGCCAGATGAAACGAGCCTGGTCGCCTTTGCTGACGATGTCGCGTTGCTTGTCACCGCAAAGAACACAACATCTTTACGCCTAAGAAGCGAAGAAGCCATAAGAAGGGTTAAAAAAATGGCTCGTGGATGCTGGCTTGGAGCTCGCCGTCCAGAAAACCGAAGCTGTATTCTTCACAAGACGTAGAAAGCTGCTGCCTCCTCAAATAACAGTCAACGGTTTTGAGGTGACGTTCAGCAGATCACTGCGGTATTTGGGAGTGCAGTTAGATGACAAACTACGCTTTGCAAAACATGCGGAAAAAGCGGGAGCTAGGGCGGCCCAAATAGCAGAAGACCTCGCCAGACTGATGCCCAACATCGGTGGACCGAAACAGAGGAGAAGAAAACTATACTGTGAAGTAGTACACTCAGTCCTCCTGTACGGTGCTCCGATTTGGGCGGAAAAAACAAAGGTTGAGAGGACGAGGCTCAGCCTCGCTAGAGTACAAAGAAGAGCTGCATTAAGAGTCGCAGCGGCATACCGAACAGTATCAGAAGATGCCATCCTGGTGTTGTGCGCCATTCCACCGATCGACTTACTCGCTCTAGAACGACAAGCGATCTACAGAGGTGAAAAAAAGAGTACAGCCAGAGAAACAACGATAATCAAATGGCAAGACAGATGGAACAACTCTGAAAAAGGTCGATGGACACACCATCTCATCGGAGACCTAAAAGCGTGGTGCCAAAGAAAGCACGGCGAACTAAATCACCACACGACCCAAATACTCACAGGTCACGGGTGCTTCGGGACCTACCTACACAAAATAGGAAAGGAAACAACTCCGAAGTGCCACCACTGTGAAAACGAGAAAGACGACGCGGCCCACACAACCTTTGATTGTCCAGCATGGGAAGACGACAGAAGAACATTCAGAACTGTAATCGGCGTAGAACACCTGACGCCGATAAACATAATCTTCGTCATACTGGATAGCGCAACTGCCTGGTCAGCGTGGGAAGCATTTGCTTCGATGATAATGAAAAATAAAGAAGAAGCAGAAAGAACCCGAGAACTCGAAGGAAGAGCCATAAATGGCTAAGACAAAACTGCTTTCCCGAAGCAAAACATGAAAATGTGTCCGGGGAGCAGAGGTGTCAAGGGGGTGGGGTTTAGTCGGTAAAAATTCGACACTATCCTCCAGTTCGGGCTGGAGGATGTCTTTGGAAGATTCCCCACCTCCGACGATAAAAAAAAAAAAAAAAAAAAAAAAAAAAAAAAAAAAGGTTAGCGAGTTTTGTGTATATTTTTGCGATGTTGAATTCTTTGATTTCGGTAATGGTTAGGTTGGGTTGGGTTACGTTTGGTGAAGTAAGCGAGTTTTGTGTATATTTTTGCGATGTCGAATTCTTTGATTTCGGTGATGGTTAGGTTGGGTTGGGTTACGTTTGGTGAGGTTAGCGAGTTTTGTGTATATTTTTGCGATGTCGAATTCTTTGATTTCGGTGATGGTAAGGTTTGGTTGGGTTAGGTTTGGTGAGATAAGCGAGTTTCGTGTATATTTTTGCAATGTCAAATTCTTTGATTTCGGTGATAGTTAGGCTAGGTTGGGTTAGGTTTTGTGAGATTAGCAAGTTTTGTGAAAATCTAAAACTCTTTAATTCTTTGAATTTAGTGTTGGATAGGTTAGGTTTAGTTAAGTTCGGTGAGGTTTGCGAGTTTTGTGTAAATCTTACAATCTCTGATTCTTTGATTTCGGTGATGTTCAGGTTAGGTTGGGTTAGGTTTGGTGAGGTAAGCGAGTTTTGTGTATATTATTGCATTGTCGAATTCTTTGATTTCGGTGATAGTAAGGCTAGGTTGGGTTAGGTTTGGTGAGGTTAGCGAGTTTTGTGTATATTTTTGCATTGTCGAATTCTTTGATTTCGGTGATAGTTAGGCTAGGTCGGGATAGGTTTGGTTCTGTAAGCGAGTTTTGAGTAAATTTTTTTTTCTCGAATTATTCGATTTCGGTGACGGTTAGGTTAGGTTGGGTTAAGTTTGGATTGTTAAGCTAGTTTCGTGTGTATTTTTTCAATGTCGAATTCTTTGATTTCTTTGATGGTTAGGTTAGGTTGGGTTAGGTTTGGTGAGGTAAGCAAGTTTTGTGAAAATCTAAAAATCTCGAATTCTTTGATTTCGGTGTTGGATAGGTTGGGTTGGGTTAGGGTTGAGAGGTAAGCGAGTTTCGTGTATATTTTTGCAATGTCGAATTCTTTGATTTCGGTGACGGTTAGGTTGGGTTGGGTTAGGTTTGGTGGGGTAAGCGAGTTTTGTGTAAATCTTACAATCTCGAATTCTTTGATTTCGGTGACGGTTAGGTTAGGTTGGGTTAAGTTTGGTGCGGTAAGCGAGTTTCAAGTATATTTTTGCAATGTCGAATTCTTTGATTTCGGTGATGTTCAGGTTAGGTTGGGTTAGGTTTGGTGAGGTAAGCCAGTTTTGTGTATATTATTGCATTGTCGAATTCTTTGATTTCGGTGATAGTTAGGCTAGGTTGGTGAGGTTAGCGAGTTTTGTGTATATTTTTGCATTGTCGAATTCTTTGATTTCGGTGATAGTTAGGCGAGGTTGGGATAGGTTTGGTGAGGTTAGCGAGTTTTGTGTAAATCTTACAATCTCGAATTCTTCGATTTCGGTGACGGTTAGGTTAGGTTGGTTTAAGTTTGGTGCGGTAAGCGAGTTTCAAGTATATTTTTGTAATGTCGAATTCTTTGATCTCCGTGATCGTTAGGTTAGGTTGGGTTAGGTTTGGTGAGGTTAGCGAGTTTTGTGTATATTTTTGCGATGTCGTATTCTTTGATTTCGGTGATGGTAAGGTTGGGTTGGGTAACGTTTGGTGAGGTAAGCGAGTTTCGTGTATATTTTTGCAATGTCGAATTCTTTGATTTCCGTGATGGTTAAGTTAGATTGGGTTAGGTTTGGTGATGTAAGCGAGTTTTGTGTAAATCTAACAATCTCGAATTCTTCGATTTCGGTGCAGGTTAGGTTAACTTGGGTTAAGTTTGGTGCGGTAAGCGAGTTTCAAGTATATTTTTGCAATGTCGAATTCTTTGATTTCCGTGATGGTAAGGTTAGGTTGGGTAAGGTTTGGTGAGGTAAGCGAGTTTTGTGTATATTTTTGCAATGTCGAATTCTTTGATTTCGGTGATGGTAAGGCTAGGTTGGGTTAGGTTTTGTGAGATTAGCAAGTTTTGTGAAAATCTAAAATTCTTTAATTCTTTGATTTCAGTGTTGGATAGGTTAGGTTTAGTTAAGTTCGGTGAGGTTTGCGAGTTTTGTGTATATTTTTGCAATGTCGAATTCTTTGATTTCGGTGATAGTTAGGCTAGGTTGGGATAGGTTTGGTAATGTAAGCGAGTTTTGCGGAAATCTTTTAATCTCAAATTCTTCGATTTAGGTGACGGTAAGGTTAGGTTGGGTTAAGTTTGGATTGTTAAGCTAGTTTCGGGTATATTTTTGCAATGTCGAATTCTTTGATTTCGGTGACGGTTAGGTTGGGTTGGGTTAGGTTTGGTGAGGTAAGTTAGTTTTGTGTAAATCTTAAAATATCGAATTCATTGATTTCGGTGATGGTTAGGATAGGTTGGGTTAGGTTCGGTGAGGGTAGCGAGTTTTGTGTATATGATTGCATTGTCGAATTTTTTGATTTCGGTGATAGTTAGGCTTGGTTGGGTTAGGTTTGGTAGTGTAAGCGAGTTTTGCGTAAATCTTTTTATCTCGAATTCTTCGATTTCGGTTACGGTTAGGTTAGGTTGGGTTAAGTTTGGATTGTTAAGCTAGTTTTGTGTATATTTTTTCAATGTCGAATTCTTTGATTTTGGTGATGGTTAGGTTTGGTGAGGTAAGCGAGATTTGTGTATATTATTGCATTGTCGAATTCTTTGATTTTGGTGATAGTCAGGCTTGGTTGGGTTAGGTTTGGTAAGGTAAGCGAGTTTTGTGTAAATCTTACAATCTCGAATTCTTCGATTTCGGTGACGGTTAGGTTAGGTTGGGTTAAGTTTGGTGCGGTAAGCGAGTTTCAAGTATATTTTTGGAATGTCGAATTCTTTGATTTCCGTGATGGTTAGGTTAGGTTGGGTTAGGTTTGGTGAGGTTAGCGAGTTTTGTGTATATTTTTGCATTGTCGAATTCTTTGATTTTGGTGATAGTTAGGCTAGGTTGGGTTAGGTTTGGTGAGGTAAGCGAGTTTCGTGTATATTTTTGCAATGTCGAATTCTTTGATTTCGGTGATGTTCAGGTTAGGTTGGGTTAGGTTTGGTGAGGTTAGCCAGTTTTGTGTATATTATTGCATTGTCGAATTCTTTAATTTCGGTGATAGTTAGGCTAGGTTGGGTTAGGTTTGGTGAGGTAAGCGAGTTTTGTGTATACTTTTGCATTGTCGAATTCTTTGATTTCGGTGATAGTTAGGCTAGGTTGCGTAAGGTTTGGTAATGTAAGCGAGTTTTGCGTAAATCTTTTTATCTCGAATTCTTCGATTTCGGTGACGGTTAGGTTAGGTTGGGTTGAGTTTGGATTGTTAGGCTTGTTTCGTGTACATTTTTGCAATGTCGAATTCTTTGATTTCGGTGACGGTTAGGTTGGGTTGGGTTAGGTTTGGTGAGGTAAGTTAGTTTTGTGTAAATCTTAAAATATCGAATTCATTGATTTCGGTGATGGTTAGGATAGGTTGGGTTAGGTTCGGTGAGGGTAGCGAGTTTTGTGTATATGATTGCATTGTCGAATTTTTTGATTTCGGTGATAGTTAGGCTAGGTTGGGATAGATTTGGTAATGTAAGCGAGTTTTGCGTAAATATTTTTATCTCGAATTCTTCGATTTCGGTGACGGTTAGGTTAGGTTGGGTTAAGTTTGGATTGTTAAGCTAGTTTTGTGTATATTTTTGCAATGTCGAATACTTTGATTTCGGTGATGGTTAGGTTTAGTTGGGTTAGATTTGGTGAGGTAAGCGAGATTTGTGTATATTATTGCATTGTCGAATTCTTCGATTTTGGTGATAGTTAGGCTTGGTTGGGTTAGGTTTGGTGAGGTTAGCGAGTTTTGTGTAAATCTTACAATCTCGAATTCTTCGATTTCGGTGACGGTTAGGTTAGGTTGGGTTAAGTTTGGTGCGGTAAGCGAGTTTCAAGTATATTTTTGGAATGTCGAATTCTTTGATTTCCGTGATGGTTAGGTAAGGTTGGGTTAGGTTTGGTGAGGTTAGCGAGTTTTGTGTATATTTTTTCGATGTCGAATTCTTTGATTTCGGTGATGGTTAGGTTGGGTTGGGTTACGTTTGGTGAGGTAAGCGAGTTTCGTGTATATTTTTGCAATGTCGAATTCTTTGATTTCGGTGATGTTCAGGTTAGGTTGGGTTAGGTTTGGTGAGGTTAGCCAGTTTTGTGTATATTATTGCATTGTCGAATTCTTTAATTTCGGTGATAGTTAGGCTAGGTTGGGTTAGGTTTGGTGAGGTTAGCGAGTTTTGTGTATACTTTTGCATTGTCGAATTCTTTGATTTCGGTGATAGTTAGGCTAGGTTGCGTAAGGTTTGGTAATGTAAGCGAGTTTTGCGTAAATCTTTTTATCTCGAATTCTTCGATTTCGGTGACGGTTAGGTTAGGTTGGGTTGAGTTTGGATTGTTAGGCTTGTTTCGTGTACATTTTTGCAATGTCGAATTCTTTGATTTCTTTGATGGTTCGGTTAGGTTGGGTTAGGTTTGGTGAGGTAAGCAAGTTTTGTGAAAATCTAAAAACTCGAATTCTTTGATTTCGGTGTTGGATAGGTTAGGTTGGGTAAGGTTTGGTGAGGAAAACGAGTTTTTTGTATATTTTTGCAATGTCGAATTCTTTGATTTCGGTGACGGTAAGGTTGGGTTGGGTTAGGTTTGGTGAGGTTAGCGAGCTTCGTGTATATTTTTGCAATGTCGAATTTTTTGATTTCGGTGATGGTTAGGTTGGGTTGGGTTACGTTTGGTGAGGTTAGCGAGTTTCGTGTATATTTTTGCAATGTCGAATTTTTTGATTTCGGTGACGGTTAGGTTGGGTTGGGTAAGGTTTGGTGAGGTAAGCGAGTTTTGTGTAAATCTTAAAATATCGAATTCATTGATTTCGGTGATAGTTAGGTTAGGTTGGGTTAGGATCGGTGAGGTTAGCGATTTTTGTGTATATTATTGCAATGTCGAATTCTTTGATTTCGGTGATAGTAAGGCTAGGTTTTGTAAGGTTTGGTGAGGCTAGCGAGTTTTGTGTATATTTTTGCAATGTCGAATTCTTTGATTTCGGTGACGGTTAGGTTAGGTTGGGTTAAGTTTGGTGAGGTTAGCGAGTTTCAAGTATATTTTTGCAATGTCGAATTCTTTGATTTCCGTGATGGTTAAGTTAGGTTGGGTTAGGTTTGGTGAGGTTAGCGAGTTTTGTGTATATTTTTGCGATGTCGAATTCTTTGATTTCGGTGATGGTTAGGTTTAGTTGGGTTAGGTTTGGTGAGGTAAGCGACTTTTGTGTATATTATTGCATTGTCGAATTCTTTGATTTCGGTGATAGTAAGGCTTGGTTGGGTTAGGTTTGGTGAGGTTAGCGAGTTTTGTGTAAATCTTACAATCTCGAATTCTTCGATTTCGGTGACGGTTAGGTTAGGTTGGGTTAAGTTTGGTGCGGTAAGCGAGTTTCAAGTATATTTTTGCAATGTCGAATTCTTTGATTTCCGTGATGGTTAGGTTAGGTTGGGTTAGGTTTGGTGAGGTTAGCGAGTTTTGTGTATATTTTTGCGATGTCGAATTCTTTGATTTCGGTGATGGTAAGGTTGGGTTGGGTTACGTTTGGTGAGGTAAACGAGTTTCGTGTATATTTTTGCAATGTAGAATTCTTTGATTTCGGTGATGTTCATGTTAGGTTGGGTTAGGTTTGGTGAGGTTAGCGAGTTTCGTGTATATTTTTGCAATGTCGAATTTTTTGATTTCGGTGACGGTTAGGTTAGGTTGGGTTAGGTTTGGTGAGGTAAGCGAGTTTTGTGTAAATCTTACAATCTCGAATTCTTCGATATCGGTGACGGTTAGGTTCAGTTGGGTTAAATTTGGTGCGGTAAGCAAGTTTTAAGTATATTTTTGCAATGTCGAATTCTTTAATTTCGGTGATAGTAAGGCTAGGTTTGGTTAAGTTTGGTGAGGTTAGCGAGTTTTGTGTATATTTTTGATATGTCGAATTCTTTGATTTCGGTGATGGTTAGGTTTGGTTGGGTTAGGTTTGGTGAGGTAAGCGAGTTTCGTGTATATTTTTTCAATGTCGAATTCTTTGATTTCGGTGAAAGTTAGGCTAGGTTGGGTTAGGTTTGGTGAGGTTACCAAGTTTCTTGTATATTTTTGCAATGTCGAATTCTTTGATTTCGGTGATAGTTAGGCTAGGTTGGGTTAGGTTTTGTGAGATTAGCAAGTTTTGTGAAAATCTAAAACTCTTTAATTCTTTGATTTCAGTGTTGGATAGGTTAGGTTAAGTTAAGTTCGGTGAGGTTTGCGAGTTTTGTGTAAATCTTATAATCTCTAATTCTTTGATTTCGGTGATGTTCAGGTTAGGTTGGGTTAGGTTTAATGAGGTTAGCGAGTTTTGTGTATATTATTGCATTGTCGAATTCTTTGATTTCGGTGATAGTTAGGCTAGGTTGGGTTAGGTTTGGTGAGGTTAGCGAGTTTCGTGTATATTTTTGCAATGTCGAATTCTTTTATTTCGGTGATTGTTAGGCTAGGTTGGGTTAGGTTTGCTGAGGTTAGCGAGTTTTGTGTATATTTTTGCACTGTCGAATTCTTTGATTTCGGTGAAAGTGAGGCTAGGTTGGGATAGGTTTGGTTATGTAAGCAAGTTTTGTGTATATTTTTGCATTGTCGAATTCTTTGATTTCTGTGATGGTTAGGTTGGGTTGGGTCACGTTTGGTGAGTTTAGCGAGTTTCGTGTATATTTTTGCAATGTCGAATTTTTTGATTTCGGTGACGGTTAGGTTAGGTTGGGTTAGGTTTGGTGAGGTAAGCGAGTTTTGTGTAAATCTTACAATTTCGAATTCTTCGATATCGGTGACGGTTAGGTTCAGTTGGGTTAAATTTGGTGCGGTAAGCAAGTTTTAAGTATATTTTTGCAATGTCGAATTCTTTAATTTCGGTGATAGTAAGGCTAGGTTTGGTTAAGTTTGGTGAGGTTAGCGAGTTTTGTGTATATTTTTGATATGTCGAATTCTTTGATTTCGGTGATGGTTAGGTTTGGTTGGGTTAGGTTTGGTGAGGTAAGCGAGTTTCGTGTATATTTTTGCAATGTCGAATTCTTTGATTTCGGTGAAAGTTAGGCTAGGTTGGGTTAGGTTTGGTGAGGTTACAGAGTTTCTTGTATATTTTTGCAATGTCGAATTCTTTGATTTCGGTGATAGTTAGGCTAGGTTGGGTTAGGTTTTGTGAGATTAGCAAGTTTTGTGAAAATCTAAAACTCTTTAATTCTTTGATTTCAGTGTTGGATAGGTTAGGTTTAGTTAAGTTCGGTGAGGTTTGCGAGTTTTGTGTAAATCTTATAATATCTAATTCTTTGATTTCGGTGATGTTCAGGTTAGGTTGGGTTAGGTTTAATGAGGTTAGCGAGTTTTGTGTATATTATTGCATTGTCGAATTCTTTGATTTCGGTGATAGTTAGGCTGGGTTGGGTTAGGTTTAGTGAGAATAGCGAGTTTTGTGTAAATCTTACTATCTCGAATTCTTCGATTTCGGTGACGGTTAGGTTATGTTGGGTTAAGTTTGGATTGTTAAGCTAGTTTCGTGTACATTTTTGCAATGTCGAATTCTTTGATTTCTTTGATGGTTCGGTTAGGTTGGGTTAGGTTTGGTGAGGTAAGCAAGTTTTGTGAAAATCTAAAAATCTCGAATTCTTTGATTTCGGTGATAGTTAGGCTAGGTTGGGATAGGTTTTGTAATGTAAGCGAGTTTTGCGTAAATATTTTTATCTCGAATTCTTCGATTTCGGTGACGGTTAGGTTAGGTTGGGTTAAGTTTGGATTGTTAAGCTAGTTTTGTGTATATTTTTGCAATGTCGAATACTTTGATTTCGGTGATGGTTAGGTTTAGTTCGGTTAGGTTTGGTGAGGTAAGCGAGATTTGTGTATATTATTGCATTGTCGAATTCTTCGATTTTGGTGATAGTTAGGCTTGGTTGGGTTAGGTTTGGTGAGGTTAGCGAGTTTTGTGTAAATCTTACAATCTCGAATTCTTCGATTTCGGTGACGGTAAGGTTAGGTTGGGTTAAGTTTGGTGCGGTAAGCGAGTTTCAAGTATATTTTTGCAATGTCGAATTCTTTGATTTCCGTGATGGTTAGGTAAGGTTGGGTTAGGTTTGGTGAGGTTAGCGATTTTTGTGTATATTTTTTCGATGTCGAATTCTTTGATTTCGGTGATGGTTAGGTTGGGTTGGGTTACGTTTGGTGAGGTAAGCGAGTTTCGTGTATATTTTTGCAATGTCGAATTCTTTGATTTCGGTGATGTTCAGGTTAGGTTGGGTTAGGTTTGGTGAGGTTAGCCAGTTTTGTGTATATTATTGCATTGTCGAATTCTTTAATTTCGGTGATAGTTAGGCTAGGTTGGGTTAGGTTTGGTGAGGTTAGCGAGTTTTGTGTATATTTTTGCATTGTCGAATTCTTTGATTTCGGTGATAGTTAGGCTAGGTTGCGTAAGGTTTGGTAATGTAAGCGAGTTTTGCGTAAATCTTTTTATCTCGAATTCTTCGATTTCGGTGACGGTTAGGTTAGGTTGGGTTAAGTTTGGATTGTTAGGCTTGTTTCGTGTACATTTTTGCAATGTCGAATTCTTTGATTTCTTTGATGGTTCGGTTAGGTTGGGTTAGGTTTGGTGAGGTTAGCGAGCTTCTTGTATATTTTTGCAATGTCGAATTCTTTGAATTCGGCGATGGTTAGGTTGGGTTGGGTTACGTTTGGTGAGGTTAGCGAGTTTCGTGTATATTTTTGCAATGTCGAATTTTTTGATTTCGGTGACGGTTAGGTTGGGTTGGGTAAGGTTTGGTGAGGTAAGCGAGTTTTGTGTAAATCTTAAAATATCAAATTCATTGATTTCGGTGATAGTTAGGTTAGGTTGGGTTAGGATCGGTGAGGTTAGCGATTTTTGTGTATATTATTGCAATGTCGAATTCTTTGATTTCGGTGATAGTAAGGCTAGGTTTGGTAAGGTTTGGTGAGGCTAGCGAGTTTTGTGTATATTTTTGCAATGTCGAATTCTTTGATTTCGGTGACGGTTAGGTTAGGTTGGGTTAAGTTTGGTGAGGTTAGCGAGTTTTGTGTATATTTTTGCATTGTCGAATTCTTCGATTTCGGTGTTGGATAGGTTGGGTTGGGTTACGTTTGGTGAGGTTAGCGAGTTTTGTGTATATTTTTGCAATGTCAAATTCTTTGATTTCGGCGATAGTTAGGTTAGGTTGGGTTAGGTTTGGTGAGGTTAGCGAGTTTTCTGTATATTTTTGCATTGTCAAATTCTTTGATTTCGGTGATAGTTAGGCTAGGTTGGGATAGGTTTGGTAATGAACGCGAGTTTTGCGTAAATCTTTTTATCTCAAATTCTTCGATTTAGGTGACGGTTAGGTTTGGTTGGGTTAAGTTTGGATTGTTAAGCTAGTTTCGTGTATATTTTTGCAATTTCGAATTCTTTGATTTCGGTGACGGTAAATTTGGGTTGGGTTAAGTTTGGTGAGGTAAGCGAGTTTTGTGTAAATCTTAAAATATCGAATTCATTGATTTCGGTGATGGTAAGGTTAGGTTGGGTTAGGTTCGGTGAGGTTAGCGAGTTTTGTGTATATGATTGCATTGTCGAATTTTTTGATTTCGGTGATAGTTAGGCTTGGTTGGGTTAGGTTTGGTGAGGTTAGCGAGTTTTGTGTAAATCTTACAATCTCGAATTCTTCGATTTCGGTGACGGTTAGGTTAGGTTGGGTTAAGTTTGGTGAGGTTAGCGAGTTTTTTGTATATTTTTGCATTGTCGAATTCTTCGATTTCGGTGTTGGATAGGTTGGGTTGGGTTACGTTTGGTGAGGTTAGCGAGTTTCGTGTATATTTTTGCAATGTCGAATTCTTTGATTTCGGTGACGGTTAGGTTGGGTTGGGTTAGGTTTGGTGAGGTAAGCAAGTTTTGTGTTAATCTTAAAATATCGAATTCATTGATTTCGGTGATGGTTAGGTTAGGTTGGGTTAGGTTCGGCTAGGTTAGCGAGTTTTGTGTATATTATTGCATTGTCGAATTCTTTGATTTCAGTGATAGTTAGGCTTGGTTGGGTTAGGTTTGGTGAGGTTAGCGAGGTTTGTGTAAATCTTACTATCTCGAATTCTTTGATTTCGGTGACGGTTAGGTTAGGTTGGGTTTAGTTTGGTGCGGTAAGCGAGTTTCAAGTATATTTTTGCAATGTCAAATTCTTTGATTTTCGTGATGGTTAAGTTAGGTTGGGTTAGGTTTGGTGAGGTTAGCGAGTTTTGTGTATATTTTTGCGATGTCGAATTCTTTGATTTCGGTGATGGTTAGGTTTAGTTGGGTTAGGTTTGGTGAGGTAAGCGACTTTTGTGTATATTATTGCATTGTCGAATTCTTTGATTTCGGTGATAGTAAGGCTTGGTTGGGTTAGGTTTGGTGAGGTTAGCGAGTTTTGTGTAAATCTTACAATCTCGAATTCTTCGATTTCGGTGACGGTTAGGTTAGGTTGGGTTAAGTTTGGTGCGGTAAGCGAATTTCAAGTATATTTTTGCAATGTCGAATTCTTTGATTTCCGTGATGGTTAGGTTAGGTTGGGTTAGGTTTGGTGAGGTAAGCGAGTTTTGTGTATATTTTTGCGATGTCGAATTCTTTGATTTCGGTGATGGTAAGGTTGGGTTGGGTTACGTTTGGTGAGGTAAACGAGTTTCGTGTATATTTTTGCAATGTCGAATTCTTTGAATTCGGTGATGGTTGGGTTGGGTTGGGTTACGTTTGGTGAGGTTAGCAAGTTTCGTGTATATTTTTGCAATGTCGAATTTTTTGATTTCGGTGACGGTTAGGTTAGGTTGGGTTAGGTTTGGTGAGGTAAGCGAGTTTTGTGTAAATCTTACAATCTCGAATTCTTCGATATCGGTGACGGTTAGGTTAAGTTGGGTTAAATTTGGTGCGGTAAGCAAGTTTTAAGTATATTTTTGCAATGTCGAATTCTTTAATTTCGGTGATAGAAAGGCTAGGTTTGGTTAAGTTTGGTGAGGTTAGCGAGTTTTGTGTATATTTTTGATATGTCGAATTCTTTGATTTCGGTGATGGTTAGGTTTTGTTGGGTTAGGTTTGGTGAGGTAAGCGAGTTTCGTGTATATTTTTGCAATGTCGAATTCTTTGATTTCGGTGAAAGTTAGGCTAGGTTGGGTTAGGTTTTGTGAGATTAGCAAGTTTTGTGAAAATCTAAAACTCTTTAATTCTTTGATTTCAGTGTTGGATAGGTTAGGTTTAGTTAAGTTCGGTGAGGTTTGCGAGTTTTGTGTAAATCTTATAATCTCTAATTCTTTGATTTCGGTGATGTTCAGGTTAGGTTGGGTTAGGTTTAATGAGGTTAGCGAGTTTTGTGTATATTATTGCATTGTCGAATTCTTTGATTTCGGTGATAGTTAGGCTAGGTTGGGTTATGTTTGGTGAGGTTAGCGAGTTTTGTGTAAATCTTACTATCTCGAATTCTTCGATTTCGGTGACGGTTAGGTTATGTTGGGTTAAGTTTGGATTGTTAAGCTAGTTTCGTGTACATTTTTGCAATGTCGAATTCTTTGATTTCTTTGATGGTTCGGTTAGGTTGGGTTAGGTTTGGTGAGGTAAGCAAGTTTTGTGAAAATCTAAAAATCTCGAATTCTTTGATTTCGGTGTTGGATAGGTTAGGTTGGGTAAGGTTTGGTGAGGAAAACGAGTTTTTTGTATATTTTTGCAATGTCGAATTCTTTGATTTCGGTGACGGTAAGGTTGGGTTGGGTTAGGTTTGGTGAGGTTAGCGAGCTTCTTGTATATTTTTGCAATGTCGAATTCATTGATTTCGGTGATGGTTAGGTTAGGTTGGGTTAGGTTCGGCTAAGTTAGCGAGTTTTGTGTATATTATTGCATTGTCAAATTCTTTGATTTTAGTGATAGTTAGGCTTGGTTGGGTTAGGTTTGGTGAGATTAGCGAGTTTTGTGTAAATCTTACAATCTCGAATTCTTCGATTTTGGTGACGGTTAGGTTAGGTTGGGTTAAGTTTGGTGCGGTAAGCGAGTTTCAAGTATATTTTTGCAATGTCGAATTCTTTGATTTCCGTGATGGTTAGGTTTGGTGAAGTTAGCGAGTTTTGTGTATATTTTTTCGATGTCGAATTCTTTGATTTCGGTGATGGTTAGGTTGGGTTGGGATACGTTTGGTGAGGTAAGCGAGTTTTGTGTATATTTTTGCGATGTCGAATTTTTTGATTTCGGTGATGGTTAGGTTGGGTTGGGTTACGTTTGGTGAGGTAAGCGAGTTTCGTTTTTTATTTTTGCAATGTCGAATTCTTTGATTTCGGTGATAGTTAGGTTAGGTTGGGTTAGGTTTGGTGAGGTAAGCGAGTTTTGTGTATATTTTTGCATTGTCGAATTCTTTGATTTCGGTGATAGTTAGGCCAGGTTGGGATAGGTTTGGTAATGTAAGCGAGTTTTGCGGAAATCTTTTTATCTCAAATTCTTCGATTTAGGTGACGGTAAGGTTAGGTTGGGTTAAGTTTGGATTGTTAAGCTAGTTTCGGGTATATTTTTGCAATGTCGAATTCTTTGATTTCGGTGACGGTTAGGTTGGGTTGGGTTAGGTTTGGTGAGGTAAGTAAGTTTTGTGTAAATCTTAAAATATCGAATTCATTGATTTCGGTGATGGTAAGGTTAGGTTGGGTTAGGTTCGGTGAGGGTAGCGAGTTTTGTGTATATGATTGCATTGTCGAATTTTTTGATTTCGGTGATAGTTAGGCTTGGTTGGGTTAGGTTTGGTAGTGTAAGCGAGTTTTGCGTAAATCTTTTTATCTCGAATTCTTCGATTTCGGTGACGGTTAGGTTAGGTTGGGTTAAGTTTGGATTGTTAAGCTAGTTTTTTGTATATTTTTTCAATGTCGAATTCTTTGATTTTGGTGATGGTTAGGTTTGGTGAGGTAAGCGAGATTTGTGTATATTATTGCATTGTCGAATTCTTTGATTTTGGTGATAGATGGTTAGGTTTGGTGAGGTAAGCGAGATTTGTGTATATTATTGCATTGTCGAATTCTTTGATTTTGGTGATAGTCAGGCTTGGTTGGGTTAGGTTTGGTAAGGTAAGCGAGTTTTGTGTAAATCTTACAATCTCGAATTCTTCGATTTCGGTGACGGTTAGGTTAGGTTGGGTTAAGTTTGGTGCGGTAAGCGAGTTTCAAGTATATTTTTGGAATGTCGAATTCTTTGATTTCCGTGATGGTTAGGTTAGGTTGGGTTAGGTTTGGTGAGGTTAGCGAGTTTTGTGTATATTTTTGCATTGTCGAATTCTTTGATTTTGGTGATAGTTAGGCTAGGTTGGGTTAGGTTTGGTGAGGTTAGCGAGTTTTGTGTATATTTTTGCATTGTCGAATTCTTTGATTTCGGTGATAGTTAGGCTAGGTTGGGATAGGTTTTGTAATGTAAGCGAGTTTTGCGTAAATATTTTTATCTCGAATTCTTCGATTTCGGTGACGGTTAGGTTAGGTTGGGTTAGGTTTGGATTGTTAAGCTAGTTTTGTGTATATTTTTGCAATGTCGAATACTTTGATTTCGGTGATGGTTAGGTTTAGTTGGGTTAGGTTTGGTGAGGTAAGCGAGATTTGTGTATATTATTGCATTGTCGAATTCTTCGATTTTGGTGATAGTTAGGCTTGGTTGGGTTAGGTTTGGTGAGGTTAGCGAGTTTTGTGTAAATCTTACAATCTCGAATTCTTCGATTTCGGTGACGGTTAGGTTAGGTTGGGTTAAGTTTGGTGCGGTAAGCTAGTTTTAAGTATATTTTTGCAATGTCGAATTCTTTGATTTCCGTGATGGTTAGGTAAGGTTGGGTTAAGTTTGGTGAGGTTAGCGAGTTTTGTGTATATTTTTTCAATGTCGAATTCTTTGATTTCGGTGATGGTTAGGTTGGGTTGGGTTACGTTTGGTGAGGTAAGCGAGTTTCTTGTATATTTTTGCAATGTCGAATTCTTTGATTTCGGTGATGTTCAGGTTAGGTTGGGTTAGGTTTGGTGAGGTTAGCCAGTTTTGTGTATATTATTGCATTGTCGAATTCTTTAATTTCGGTGATAGTTAGGCTAGGTTGGGTTAGGTTTGGTGAGGTTAGCGAGTTTTGTGTATATTTTTGCATTGTCGAATTCTTTGATTTCGGTGATAGTTAGGCTAGGTTGCGTAAGGTTTGGTAATGTAAGCGAGTTTTGCGTAAATCTTTTTATCTCGAATTCTTTGATTTCGGTGACGGTTAGGTTAGGTTGGGTTAAGTTTGGATTGTTAGGCTTGTTTCGTGTACATTTTTGCAATGTAGAATTCTTTGATTTCTTTGATGGTTCGGTTAGGTTGGGTTAGGTTTGGTGAGGTAAGCAAGTTTTGTGAAAATCTAAAAACTCGAATTCTTTGATTTCGGTGTTGGATAGGTTAGGTCTGGTAAGGTTTGGTGAGGTAAAGGAGTTTTTTGTATATTTTTGCAATGTCGAATTCTTTGATTTCGGTGACGGTAAGGTTGGGTTGGGTTAGGTTTGGTGAGGTCAGCGAGTTTCGTGTATATTTTTGCAATGTCGAATTCTTTGAATTCGGTGATGGTTAGGTTGGGTTGGGTTACGTTTGGTGAGGTAAGGGAGTTTCGTGTATATTTTTGCAATGTCGAATTCTTTGATTTCGGTGACGGTTAGGTTGGGTCGGGTTACGTTTGGTGAGGTAAGCGAGTTTTGTGTATATTATTGCAATGTCGAATTCTTTGATTTCGGCGATAGTTAGGTTAGGTTGGGTTAGGTTTGGTGAGGTTAGCGAGTGTTGTGTATATTTTTGCATTGTCGAATTCTTTGATTTCGGTGATAGTTAGGCTAGGTTGGGATAGGTTTGGTAATGTAAGCGAGTTTTGCGTAAATCTTTTTATCTCGAATTCTTCGATTTCCGTGACGGTTAGGTTAGGTTGGGTTAAGTTTGGTGCGGTAAGCGAGTTTCAAGTATATTTTTGCAATGTCGAATTCTTTGATTTCCGTGATGGTTAGGTTAGGTTGGGTTAGGTTTGGTGAGGTTAGCGAGTTTTGTGTATATTTTTGCATTGTCGAATTCTTTGATTTCGGTGATAGTGAGGCTAGGTTGGGATAGGTTTTGTAATGTAAGCGAGTTTTGCGTAAATATTTTTATCTCGAATTCTTCGATTTCAGTGACGGTTAGGTTAGGTTGGGTTAAGTTTGGATTGTTAAGCTAGTTTTGTGTATATTTTTGCAATGTCGAATACTTTGATTTCGGTGATGGTTAGGTTTAGTTGGGTTAAGTTTGGTGAGGTTAGCGAGTTTTTTGTATATTTTTGCATTGTCGAATTCTTCGATTTCGGTGTTGGATAGGTTGGGTTGCGTTACGTTTGGTGAGGTTAGCGAGTTTCGTGTATATTTTTGCAATGTCGAATTCTTTGATTTCGGTGACGGTTAGGTTGGGTTAAGTTAGGTTTGGTGAGGTAAGCAAGTTTTGTGTTAATCTTAAAATATCGAATTCATTGATTTCGGTGATGGTTAGGTTAGGTTGGGTTAGGTTCGGCGAGGTTAGCGAGTTTTGTGTATATTATTGCATTGTCGAATTCTTTGATTTCAGTGATAGTTAGGCTTGGTTGGGTTAGGTTTGGTGAGGTAAGCGAGTTTTGTGTAAATCTTACTATCTCGAATTCTTCGATTTCGGTGACGGTTAGGTTAGGTTGGGTAAAGTTTGGTGCGGTAAGCGAGTTTCAAGTATATTTTTGCAATGTCGAATTCTTTGATTTCCGTGATGGTTAAGTTAGGTTGGGTTAGGTTTGGTGAGGTTAGCGAGTTTTGTGTATATTTTTGCGATGTCGAATTCTTTGATTTCGGTGATGGTTAGGTTTAGTTGGGTTAGGTTTGGTGAGGTAAGCGACTTTTGTGTATATTATTGCATTGTCGAATTCTTTGATTTCGGTGATAGTAAGGCTTGGTTGGGTTAGGTTTGGTGAGGTTAGCGAGTTTTGTGTAAATCTTACAATCTCGAATTCTTCGATTTCGGTGACGGTTAGGTTAGGTTGGGTTAAGTTTGGTGCGGTAAGCGAATTTCAAGTATATTTTTGCAATGTCGAATTCTTTGATTTCCGTGATGGTTAGGTTAGGTTGGGTTAGGTTTGGTGAGGTTAGCGAGTTTTGTGTATATTTTTGCGATGTCGAATTCTTTGATTTCGGTGATGGTAAGGTTGGGTTGGGTTACGTTTGGTGAGGTAAACGAGTTTCGTGTATATTTTTGCAATGTCGAATTCTTTGAATTCGGTGATGGTTGGGTTGGGTTGGGTTACGTTTGGTGAGGTGAGCGAGTTTCGTGTATATTTTTGCAATGTCGAATTTTTTGATTTCGGTGACGGTTAGGTTAGGTTGGGTTAGGTTTGGTGAGGTTAGCGAGTTTTGTGTATATTTTTGCATTGTCGAATTCTTTGATTTCGGTGATAGTTAGGCTAGGTTGCGTAAGGTTTGGTAATGTAAGCGAGTTTTGCGTAAATCTTTTTATCTCGAATTCTTCGATTTCGGTGACGGTTAGGTTAGGTTGGGTTAAGTTTGGATTGTTAGGCTTGTTTCGTGTACATTTTTGCAATGTCGAATTCTTTGATTTCTTTGATGGTTCGGTTAGGTTGGGTTAGGTTTGGTGAGGTAAGCAAGTTTTGTGAAAATCTAAAAACTCGAATTCTTTGATTTCGGTGTTGGATAGGTTAGGTTGGGTAAGGTTTGGTGAGGAAAACGAGTTTTTTGTATATTTTTGCAATGTCGAATTCTTTGATTTCGGTGACGGTAAGGTTGGGTTGGGTTAGGTTTGGTGAGGTTAGCGAGTTTTGTGTATATTTTTGCGATGTCGAATTCTTTGATTTCGGTGATGGTAAGGTTGGGTTGGGTTACGTTTGGTGAGGTAAACGAGTTTCGTGTATATTTTTGCAATGTCGAATTCTTTGAATTCGGTGATGGTTGGGTTGGGTTGGGTTACGTTTGGTGAGGTTAGCGAGTTTCGTGTATATTTTTGCAATGTCGAATTTTTTGATTTCGGTGACGGTTAGGTTAGGTTGGGTTAGGTTTGGTGAGGTAAGCGAGTTTTGTGTAAATCTTACAATCTCGAATTCTTCGATATCGGTGACGGTTAGGTTAAGTTGGGTTAAATTTGGTGCGGTAAGCAAGTTTTAAGTATATTTTTGCAATGTCGAATTCTTTAATTTCGGTGATAGTAAGGCTAGGTTTGGTTAAGTTTGGTGAGGTTAGCGAGTTTTGTGTATATTTTTGATATGTCGAATTCTTTGATTTCGGTGATGGTTAGGTTTGGTTGGGTTAGGTTTGGTGAGGTAAGCGAGTTTCGTGTATATTTTTGCAATGTCGAATTCTTTAATTTCGGTGAAAGTTAGGCTAGGTTGGGTTAGGTTTGGTGAGGTTACCAAGTTTCTTGTATATTTTTGCAATGTCGAATTCTTTGATTTCGGTGATAGTTAGGCTAGGTTGGGTTAGGTTTTGTGAGATTAGCAAGTTTTGTGAAAATCTAAAACTCTTTAATTCTTTGATTTCAGTGTTGGATAGGTTAGGTTTAGTTAAGTTCGGTGAGGTTTGCGAGTTTTGTGTAAATCTTATAATCTCTAATTCTTTGATTTCGGTGATGGTTAGGTTGGGTTGGGTTACGTTTGGTGAGGTTAGCGAGTTTTGTGTATATTTTTGCGATGTCGAATTTTTTAATTTCGGTGATGGTTAGGTTGGGTTGGGTTACGTTTGGTGAGGTTAGCGAGTTTTGTGTAAATCTTAAAATATCGAATTCATTGATTTCGGTGATGGTAAGGTTAGGTTGGGTTAGGTTTGGTAATGTAAGCGAGTTTTGCGTAAATCTTTTTATCTCGAATTCTTCGATTTCGGTGACAGTTAGGTTAGGTTGGGTTAAGTTTGGATTAGTAAGCTAATTTTTTGTATATTTTTGCAATGTCGAATTCTTTGATTTCGGTGATGGTTAGGTTTGGATGGGTTAGGTTTGGTGAGGTTAGCGAGTTTTGTGTATATTTTTGCATTGTCGAATTCTTTGATTTCGGTGACAGTTAGGCTAGGTTGGGATAGGTTTGGTGAGGTTAGCGAGTTTTGTGTAAATCTAACTATCTCGAATTCTTCGATTTTGGTGACGGTTAGGTTAGGTTGGGTTAAGTTTGGTGCGGTAAGCGAGTTTCAAGTATATTTTTGTAATGTCGAATTCTTTGATCTCCGTGATCGTTAGGTTAGGTTGGGTTAGTTTTGGTGAGGTAAGCGAATTTTGTGTATATTTTTGCGATGTCGTATTCTTTGATTTCGGTGATGGTAAGGTTGGGTTGGGTTACGTTTGGTGAGGTAAGCGAGTTTTGTGTATATTTTTGCAATGTCGAATTCTTTGATTTCGGTGATGGTTAGGTTAGGTTGGGTTAGGTTTGGTGAGGTAAGCGAGTTTCGTGTATATTTTTGCAATGTCGAATTCTTTGATTTCGGTCATCGTTAAGTTAGATTGGGTTAGGTTTGGTGATGTAAGCGAGTTTTGTGTAAATCTAACAATCTCGAATTCTTCGATTTCGGTGACGGTTAGGTTAGGTTGGGTTAAGTTTGGTGCGGTAAGCGAGTTTCAAGTATATTTTTGCGATTTCGAATTCTTTGATTTCGGTGATGGTTAGGTTGGGTTGGTCTACGTTTGGTGAGGTAAGCGGGTTTTGTGTATATTTTTGCGATGTCGAAACCTTTGATTTCGGTGATGGTTAGGTTGGGTTGGTCTACGTTTGGTGAGGTTAGCGAGTTTTGTGTATATTTTTGCGATGTCGAATTCTTTAATTTCGGTGATGGTTAGGTTGGGTTGGGTTACGTTTGGTGAGGTAAGCGAGTTTCGTGTATAATTTTGCAATGTCGAATTCTTGAATTTCGGTGACGGTCAGGTTGGGTTGGGTTAGGTTTGGTGAGGTAAGCGAGTTTTGTGTAAATCTTAAAATATCGAATTCATTGATTTCGGTGATGTTTAGGTTAGGTTGGGTTAGGTTCAGTGAGGTTAGCGAGTTTTGTGTATATTTTTGCGATGTCGAATTCTTTGATTTCGGTGATGGTTTGGTTAGGTTGGGTTTCGTTTGGTAAGGTATGCGAGTTTCGTGTATATTTTTGCAATGTCGAATTCTTTGATTTCGGTGATGGTAAGTTTAGGTTGGGTTAGGTTTGGTGAGGTAAGCGAGTGTCGTGTATATTTTTGCAATGTCGAATTCTTTGATTTCGGTGATGGTTAGGTTAGGTTGGGTTAAGTTTGGTGCGGTAAGCGAGTTTCAAGTATATTTTTGCATTGTCGAATTCTTTGATTTCCGTGATGGTTAGGTTAGGTTGGGTTAGGTTTGGTGAGGTAAGCGAGTTTTGTGTATATTTTTGCGATGTCGAATTCTTTGATTTCGGTCATGGTAAGGTTGGGTTGGGTTACGTTTGGTGAGGTAAACGAGTTTCGTGTATATTTTTGCAATGTCGAATTCTTTGAATTCGGTGATGGTTAGGTTGGGTTGGGTTACGTTTGGTGAGGTAAGCGAGTTTTGTGTATAATTTTGCAATGTCGAATTCTTGAATTTCGGTGACGGTCAGGTTGGGTTGGGTTAGGTTTGGTGAGGTAAGCGAGTTTTGTGTAAATCTTAAAATATCGAATTCATTGATTTCGGTGATGTTTAGGTTAGGTTGGGTTAGGTTCAGTGAGGTTAGCGAGTTTTGTGTATATTTTTGCAATGTCGAATTCTTTGATTTCCGTGATGGTTAGGTTAGGTTGGGTTAGGTTTGGTGAGGTTAGCGAGTTTTGTGTATATTTTTTCGATGTCGAATTCTTTGATTTCGGTGATGGTCAGGTTGGGTTGGATTACGTTTGGTGAGGTAAGCGGGTTTCGTGTATATTTTTGCAATGTCGAATTCTTTGATTTCGGTGATAGTTAGGTTAGGTTGGGTTAGGTTTGGTAATGTAAGCGAGTTTTGCGTAAATCTTTTTAACTCAAATTCTTCGATTTAGGTGACGGTTAGGTTAGGTTGGGTTAAGTTTGGATTGTTAAGCTAGTTTCGTGTATATTTTTGCAATGTCGAATTCTTTGATTTCGGTGACGGTAAGGTTTGGTGAGGTAAGCGAGTTTTGTGTTAATCTTAAAATATCGAATTCATTGATTTCGGTGATGGTTAGGTTAGGTTGGGTTAGGTTTGGTGAGGTTAGCGAGTTTTCTGTATATTTTTGCATTGTCGAATTCTTTGATTTCGGTGATAGTTAGGCTAGGTTGGGATAGGTTTGGTAATGTAAGCGAGTTTTGCGTAAATCTTTTTATCTCGAATTCTTCGATTTTGGTGACGGTTAGGTTAGGTTGGGTTAAGTTTGAATTGTTAAGCTAGTTTCGTGTATATTTTTGCAATGTCGAATTCTTTGATTTCTTTGATGGTTAGGTTTAGGTTGGGTTAGGTTTGGTGAGGTAAGCAAGTTTTGTGAAAATCTAAAAATCTCGAATTCTTTGTTTTCGGTGTTGGATAGGTTAGGTCTGGTAAGGTTTGGTGAGGTAAAGGAGTTTTTTGTATATTTTTGCAATGTCGAATTCTTTGATTTCGGTGACGGTAAGGTTGGGTTGGGTTAGGTTTGGTGAGGTCAGCGAGTTTCGTGTATATTTTTGCAATGTCGAATTCTTTGAATTCGGTGATGGTTAGGTTGGGTTGGGTTACGTTTGGTGAGGTTAGCGAGTTTCGTGTATATTTTTGCAATGTCGAATTCTTTGATTTCGGTGACGGTTAGGTTGGGTCGGGTTACGTTTGGTGAGGTAAGCGAGTTTTGTGTATATTATTGCAATGTCGAATTCTTTGATTTCGGCGATAGTTAGGTAAGGTTGGGTTAGGTTTGGTGAGGTTAGCGAGTGTTGTGTATATTTTTGCATTGTCGAACTCTTTGATTTCGGTGATAGTTAGGCTAGGTTGGGATAGGTTTGGTAATGTAAGCGAGTTTTGCGTAAATCTTTTTATCTCGAATTCTTCGATTTCCGTGACGGTTAGGTTAGGTTGGGTTAAGTTTGGTGCGGTAAGCGAGTTTCAAGTATATTTTTGCAATGTCGAATTCTTTGATTTCCGTGATGGTTAGGTTAGGTTGGGTTAGGTTTGGTGAGGTTAGCGAGTTTTGTGTATATTTTTTCGATGTCGAATTCTTTGATTTCGGTGATGGTCAGGTTGGGTTGGATTACGTTTGGTGAGGTAAGCGAGTTTCGTGTATATTTTTGCATTGTCGAATTCTTTGATTTCGGTGATAGTTAGGCTAGGTTGCGTAAGGTTTGGTAATGTAAGCGAGTTTTGCGTAAATCTTTTTATCTCGAATTCTTCGATTTCGGTGACGGTTAGGTTAGGTTGGGTTAAGTTTGAATTGTTAGGCTTGTTTCGTGTACATTTTGCAATGTCGAATTCTTTGATTTCTTTGATGGTTCGGTTAGGTTGGGTTAGGTTTGGTGAGGTAAGCAAGTTTTGTGAAAATCTAAAAACTCGAATTCTTTGATTTCGGTGTTGGATAGGTTAGGTTGGGTAAGGTTTGGTGAGGAAAACGAGTTTTTTGTATATTTTTGCAATGTCGAATTCTTTGATTTCGGTGACGGTAAGGTTGGGTTGGGTTAGGTTTGGTGAGGTTAGCGAGCTTCTTGTATATTTTTGCAATGTCGAATTCTTTGAATTCGGCGATGGTTAGGTTGGGTTGGGTTACGTTTGGTGAGGTTAGCGAGTTTCGTGTATATTTTTGCAATGTCGAATTTTCTGATTTCGGTGACGGTTAGGTTGGGTTGGGTAAGGTTTGGTGAGGTAAGCGAGTTTTGTGTAAATCTTAAAATATCGAATTCATTGATTTCGGTGATAGTTAGGTTAGGTTGGGTTAGGATCGGTGAGGTTAGCGATTTTTGTGTATATTATTGCAATGTCGAATTCTTTGATTTCGGTGATAGTAAGGCTAGGTTTGGTAAGGTTTGGTGAGGCTTGCGAGTTTTGTGTATATTTTTGCAATGTCGAATTCTTTGATTTCGGTGACGGTTAGGTTAGGTTGGGTTAAGTTTGGTGAGGTTAGCGAGTTTTGTGTATATTTTTGCATTGTCGAATTCTTCGATTTCGGTGTTGGATAGGTTGGGTTGGGTTACGTTTGGTGAGGTTAGCGAGTTTTGTGTATATTTTTGCAATGTCAAATTCTTTGATTTCGGCGATAGTTAGGTTAGGTTGGGTTAGGTTTGGTGAGGTGAGCGAGTTTTCTGTATATTTTTGCATTGTCAAATTCTTTGATTTCGGTGATAGTTAGGCTAGGTTGGGATAGGTTTGGTAATGAAAGCGAGTTTTGCGTAAATCTTTTTATCTCAAATTCTTCGATTTAGGTGACGGTTAGGTTTGGTTGGGTTAAGTTTGGATTGTTAAGCTAGTTTCGTGTATATTTTTGCAATTTCGAATGCTTTGATTTCGGTGACGGTAAGGTTGGGTTGGGTTAAGTTTGGTGAGGTAAGCGAGTTTTGTGTAAATCTTAAAATATCGAATTCATTGATTTCGGTGATGGTTAGGTTAGGTTGGGTTAGGTTCGGTGAGGTTAGCGAGTTTTGTGTATATGATTGCATTGTCGAATTTTTTGATTTCGGTGATAGTTAGGCTTGGTTGGGTTAGGTTTGGTGAGGTTAGCGAGTTTTGTGTAAATCTAACAATCTCGAATTCTTCGATTTCGGTGACGGTTAGGTTAGGTTGGGTTAAGTTTGGTGAGGTTAGCGAGTTTTGTGTATATTTTTGCATTGTCGAATTCTTCGATTTCGGTGTTGGATAGGTTGGGTTGGGTTACGTTTGGTGAGGTTAGCGAGTTTCGTGTATATTTTTGCGATGTCGAATTCTTTGATTTCGGTGACGGTTAGGTTGGGTTGGGTTAGGTTTGGTGAGGTAAGCAAGTTTTGTGTTAATCTTAAAATATCGAATTCATTGATTTCGGTGATGGTTAGGTTAGGTTGGGTTAGGTTCGGCTAGGTGAGCGAGTTTTGTGTATATTATTGCATTGTCGAATTCTTTGATTTCAGTGATAGTTAGGCTTGGTTGGGTTAGGTTTGGTGAGGTTAGCGAGTTTTGTGTAAATCTTACAATCTCGAATTCTTCGATTTCGGTGACGGTTAGGATAGGTTGGGTTAAGTTTGGTGCGGTAAGCGAGTTTCAAGTATATTTTTGCAATGTCGAATTCTTTGATTTCCGTGATGGTTAAGTTAGGTTGGGTTAGGTTTGGTGAGGTTAGCGAGTTTTGTGTATATTTTTGCGATGTCGAATTCTTTGATTTCGGTGATGGTTAGGTTTAGTTGGGTTCGGTTTGGTGAGGTAAGCGACTTTTGTGTATATTATTGCATTGTCGAATTCTTTGATTTCGGTGATAGTAAGGCTTGGTTGGGTTAGGTTTGGTGAGGTTAGCGAGTTTTGTGTAAATCTTACAATCTCGAATTCTTCGATTTCGGTGACGGTTAGGTTAGGTTGGGTTAAGTTTGGTGCGGTAAGCGAGTTTCAAGTATATTTTTGCATTGTCGAATTCTTTGATTTCCGTGATGGTTAGGTTAGGTTGGGTTAGGTTTGGTGAGGTTAGCGAGTTTTGTGTATATTTTTGCGATGTCGAATTCTTTGATTTCGGTGATGGTAAGGTTGGGTTGGGTTACGTTTGGTGAGGTAAACGAGTTTCGTGTATATTTTTGCAATGTCGAATTCTTTGAATTCGGTGATGGTTGGGTTGGGTTGGGTTACGTTTGGTGAGGTTAGCGAGTTTTGTGTATATTTTTGCAATGTCGAATTTTTTGATTTCGGTGACGGTTAGGTTAGGTTGGGTTAGGTTTGGTGAGGTAAGCGAGTTTTGTGTAAATCTTACAATCTCGAATTCTTCGATATCGGTGACGGTTAGGTTAAGTTGGGTTAAATTTGGTGCGGTAAGCAAGTTTTAAGTATATTTTTGCAATGTCGAATTCTTTAATTTCGGTGATAGTAAGGCTAGGTTTGGTTAAGTTTGGTGAGGTTAGCGAGTTTTGTGTATATTTTTGATATGTCGAATTCTTTGATTTCGGTGATGGTTAGGTTTGGTTGGGTTAGGTTTGGTGAGGTAAGCGAGTTTCGTGTATATTTTTGCAATGTCGAATTCTTTGATTTCGGTGAAAGTTAGGCTAGGTTGGGTTAGGTTTGGTGAGGTTACCAAGTTTCTTGTATATTTTTGCAATGTCGAATTCTTTGATTTCGGTGATAGTTAGGCTAGGTTGGGTTAGGTTTTGTGAGATTAGCAAGTTTTGTGAAAATCTAAAACTCTTTAATTCTTTGATTTCAGTGTTGGATAGGTTAGGTTTAGTTAAGTTCGGTGAGGTTTGCGAGTTTTGTGTAAATCTTATAATCTCTAATTCTTTGATTTCGGTGATGGTTAGGTTGGGTTGGGTTACGTTTGGTGAGGTTAGCGAGTTTTGTGTATATTTTTGCGATGTCGAATTCTTTAATTTCGGTGATGGTTAGGTTGGGTTGGGTTACGTTTGGTGAGGTAAGGGAGTTTTGTGTAAATCTTAAAATATCGAATTCATTGATTTCGGTCATGGTTAGGTTAGGTTGGGTTAAGTTCAGTGAGGTTAGCGAGTTTTGTGTATATTTTTGCAATGTCGAATTCTTTGATTTCGGTGACGGTTAGGTTGGGTTGGTTTAGGTTTGGTGAGGTAAACGAGTTTTGTGTAAAACTTCAAATATCGAATTCATTGATTTCGGTGATGGTAAGGTTAGGTTGGGTTAGGTTTGGTAATGTAAGCGAGTTTTGCGTAAATCTTTTTATCTCGAATTCTTCGATTTCGGTGACAGTTAGGTTAGGTTGGGTTAAGTTTGGATTGTTAAGCTAATTTTTTGTATATTTTTGCAATGTCGAATTCTTTGATTTCGGTGATGGTTAGGTTTGGTTGGGTTAGGTTTGGTGAGGTTAGCGAGTTTTGTGTATATTTTTGCATTGTCGAATTCTTTGATTTCGGTGACAGTTAGGCTAGGTTGGGATAGGTTTGGTGAGGTTAGCGAGTTTTGTGTAAATCTAACTATCTCGAATTCTTCGATTTTGGTGACGGTTAGGTTAGGTTGGGTTAAGTTTGGTGCGGTAAGCTAGTTTCAAGTATATTTTTGCAATGTCGAATTCTTTGATTTCCGTGATGGTTAGGTAAGGTTGGGTTAAGTTTGGTGAGGTTAGCGAGTTTTGTGTATATTTTTTCAATGTCGAATTCTTTGATTTCGGTGATGGTTAGGTTGGGTTGGGTTACGTTTGGTGAGGTAAGCGAGTTTCTTGTATATTTTTGCAATGTCGAATTCTTTGATTTCGGTGATGTTCAGGTTAGGTTGGGTTAGGTTTGGTGAGGTTAGCCAGTTTTGTGTATATTATTGCATTGTCGAATTCTTTAATTTCGGTGATAGTTAGGCTAGGTTGGGTTAGGTTTGGTGAGGTTAGCGAGTTTTGTGTATATTTTTGCATTGTCGAATTCTTTGATTTCGGTGATAGTTAGGCTAGGTTGCGTAAGGTTTGGTAATGTAAGCGAGTTTTGCGTAAATCTTTTTATCTCGAATTCTTTGATTTCGGTGACGGTTAGGTTAGGTTGGGTTAAGTTTGGATTGTTAGGCTTGTTTCGTGTACATTTTTGCAATGTCGAATTCTTTGATTTCTTTGATGGTTCGGTTAGGTTGGGTTAGGTTTGGTGAGGTAAGCAAGTTTTGTGAAAATCTAAAAACTCGAATTCTTTGATTTCGGTGTTGGATAGGTTAGGTCTGGTAAGGTTTGGTGAGGTAAAGGAGTTTTTTGTATATTTTTGCAATGTCGAATTCTTTGATTTCGGTGACGGTAAGGTTGGGTTGGGTTAGGTTTGGTGAGGTCAGCGAGTTTCGTGTATATTTTTGCAATGTCGAATTCTTTGAATTCGGTGATGGTTAGGTTGGGTTGGGTTACGTTTGGTGAGGTTAGGGAGTTTCGTGTATATTTTTGCAATGTCGAATTCTTTGATTTCGGTGACGGTTAGGTTGGGTCGGGTTACGTTTGGTGAGGTAAGCGAGTTTTGTGTATATTATTGCAATGTCGAATTCTTTGATTTCGGCGATAGTTAGGTTAGGTTGGGTTAGGTTTGGTGAGGTTAGCGAGTGTTGTGTATATTTTTGCATTGTCGAATTCTTTGATTTCGGTGATAGTTAGGCTAGGTTGGGATAGGTTTGGTAATGTAAGCGAGTTTTGCGTAAATCTTTTTATCTCGAATTCTTCGATTTCCGTGACGGTTAGGTTAGGTTGGGTTAAGTTTGGTGCGGTAAGCGAGTTTCAAGTATATTTTTGCAATGTCGAATTCTTTGATTTCCGTGATGGTTAGGTTAGGTTGGGTTAGGTTTGGTGAGGTAAGCGAGTTTTGTGTATATTTTTGCATTGTCGAATTCTTTGATTTCGGTGATAGTGAGGCTAGGTTGGGATAGGTTTTGTAATGTAAGCGAGTTTTGCGTAAATATTTTTATCTCGAATTCTTCGATTTCAGTGACGGTTAGGTTAGGTTGGGTTAAGTTTGGATTGTTAAGCTAGTTTTGTGTATATTTTTGCAATGTCGAATACTTTGATTTCGGTGATGGTTAGGTTTAGTTGGGTTAAGTTTGGTGAGGTTAGCGAGTTTTTTGTATATTTTTGCATTGTCGAATTCTTCGATTTCGGTGTTGGATAGGTTGGGTTGCGTTACGTTTGGTGAGGTTAGCGAGTTTCGTGTATATTTTTGCAATGTCGAATTCTTTGATTTCGGTGACGGTTAGGTTGGGTTAAGTTAGGTTTGGTGAGGTAAGCAAGTTTTGTGTTAATCTTAAAATATCGAATTCATTGATTTCGGTGATGGTTAGGTTAGGTTGGGTTAGGTTCGGCGAGGTTAGCGAGTTTTGTGTATATTATTGCATTGTCGAATTCTTTGATTTCAGTGATAGTTAGGCTTGGTTGGGTTAGGTTTGGTGAGGTTAGCGAGTTTTGTGTAAATCTTACTATCTCGAATTCTTCGATTTCGGTGACGGTTAGGTTAGGTTGGGTTAAGTTTGGTGCGGTAAGCGAGTTTCAAGTATATTTTTGCAATGTCGAATTCTTTGATTTCCGTGATGGTTAAGTTAGGTTGGGTTAGGTTTGGTGAGGTTAGCGAGTTTTGTGTATATTTTTGCGATGTCGAATTCTTTGATTTCGGTGATGGTTAGGTTTAGTTGGGTTAGGTTTGGTGAGGTAAGCGACTTTTGTGTATATTATTGCATTGTCGAATTCTTTGATTTCGGTGATAGTAAGGCTTGGTTGGGTTAGGTTTGGTGAGGTTAGCGAGTTTTGTGTAAATCTTACAATCTCGAATTCTTCGATTTCGGTGACGGTTAGGTTAGGTTGGGTTAAGTTTGGTGCGGTAAGCGAATTTCAAGTATATTTTTGCAATGTCGAATTCTTTGATTTCCGTGATGGTTAGGTTAGGTTGGGTTAGGTTTGGTGAGGTTAGCGAGTTTTGTGTATATTTTTGCGATGTCGAATTCTTTGATTTCGGTGATGGTAAGGTTGGGTTGGGTTACGTTTGGTGAGGTAAACGAGTTTCGTGTATATTTTTGCAATGTCGAATTCTTTGAATTCGGTGATGGTTGGGTTGGGTTGGGTTACGTTTGGTGAGGTGAGCGAGTTTCGTGTATATTTTTGCAATGTCGAATTTTTTGATTTCGGTGACGGTTAGGTTAGGTTGGGTTAGGTTTGGTGAGGTTAGCGAGTTTTGTGTATATTTTTGCATTGTCGAATTCTTTGATTTCGGTGATAGTTAGGCTAGGTTGCGTAAGGTTTGGTAATGTAAGCGAGTTTTGCGTAAATCTTTTTATCTCGAATTCTTCGATTTCGGTGACGGTTAGGTTAGGTTGGGTTAAGTTTGGATTGTTAGGCTTGTTTCGTGTACATTTTTGCAATGTCGAATTCTTTGATTTCTTTGATGGTTCGGTTAGGTTGGGTTAGGTTTGGTGAGGTAAGCAAGTTTTGTGAAAATCTAAAAACTCGAATTCTTTGATTTCGGTGTTGGATAGGTTAGGTTGGGTAAGGTTTGGTGAGGAAAACGAGTTTTTTGTATATTTTTGCAATGTCGAATTCTTTGATTTCGGTGACGGTAAGGTTGGGTTGGGTTAGGTTTGGTGAGGTAAGCGAGTTTTGTGAATATTTTTGCGATGTCGAATTCTTTGATTTCGGTGATGGTAAGGTTGGGTTGGGTTACGTTTGGTGAGGTAAACGAGTTTCGTGTATATTTTTGCAATGTCGAATTCTTTGAATTCGGTGATGGTTGGGTTGGGTTGGGTTACGTTTGGTGAGGTTAGCGAGTTTCGTGTATATTTTTGCAATGTCGAATTTTTTGATTTCGGTGACGGTTAGGTTAGGTTGGGTTAGGTTTGGTGAGGTAAGCGAGTTTTGTGTAAATCTTACAATCTCGAATTCTTCGATATCGGTGACGGTTAGGTTAAGTTGGGTTAAATTTGGTGCGGTAAGCAAGTTTTAAGTATATTTTTGCAATGTCGAATTCTTTAATTTCGGTGATAGTAAGGCTAGGTTTGGTTAAGTTTGGTGAGGTTAGCGAGTTTTGTGTATATTTTTGATATGTCGAATTCTTTGATTTCGGTGATGGTTAGGTTTGGTTGGGTTAGGTTTGGTGAGGTAAGCGAGTTTCGTGTATATTTTTGCAATGTCGAATTCTTTAATTTCGGTGAAAGTTAGGCTAGGTTGGGTTAGGTTTGGTGAGGTTACCAAGTTTCTTGTATATTTTTGCAATGTCGAATTCTTTGATTTCGGTGATAGTTAGGCTAGGTTGGGTTAGGTTTTGTGAGATTAGCAAGTTTTGTGAAAATCTAAAACTCTTTAATTCTTTGATTTCAGTGTTGGATAGGTTAGGTTTAGTTAAGTTCGGTGAGGTTTGCGAGTTTTGTGTAAATCTTATAATCTCTAATTCTTTGATTTCGGTGATGGTTAGGTTGGGTTGGGTTACGTTTGGTGAGGTTAGCGAGTTTTGTGTATATTTTTGCGATGTCGAATTTTTTAATTTCGGTGATGGTTAGGTTGGGTTGGGTTACGTTTGGTGAGGTTAGCGAGTTTTGTGTAAATCTTAAAATATCGAATTCATTGATTTCGGTGATGGTAAGGTTAGGTTGGGTTAGGTTTGGTAATGTAAGCGAGTTTTGCGTAAATCTTTTTATCTCGAATTCTTCGATTTCGGTGACAGTTAGGTTAGGTTGGGTTAAGTTTGGATTAGTAAGCTAATTTTTTGTATATTTTTGCAATGTCGAATTCTTTGATTTCGGTGATGGTTAGGTTTGGTTGGGTTAGGTTTGGTGAGGTTAGCGAGTTTTGTGTATATTTTTGCATTGTCGAATTCTTTGATTTCGGTGACAGTTAGGCTAGGTTGGGATAGGTTTGGTGAGGTTAGCGAGTTTTGTGTAAATCTAACTATCTCGAATTCTTCGATTTTGGTGACGGTTAGGTTAGGTTGGGTTAAGTTTGGTGCGGTAAGCGAGTTTCAAGTATATTTTTGTAATGTCGAATTCTTTGATCTCCGTGATCGTTAGGTTAGGTTGGGTTAGTTTTGGTGAGGTAAGCGAATTTTGTGTATATTTTTGCGATGTCGTATTCTTTGATTTCGGTGATGGTAAGGTTGGGTTGGGTTACGTTTGGTGAGGTAAGCGAGTTTTGTGTATATTTTTGCAATGTCGAATTCTTTGATTTCGGTGATGGTTAGGTTAGGTTGGGTTAGGTTTGGTGAGGTAAGCGAGTTTCGTGTATATTTTTGCAATGTCGAATTCTTTGATTTCGGTCATCGTTAAGTTAGATTGGGTTAGGTTTGGTGATGTAAGCGAGTTTTGTGTAAATCTAACAATCTCGAATTCTTCGATTTCGGTGACGGTTAGGTTAGGTTGGGTTAAGTTTGGTGCGGTAAGCGAGTTTCAAGTATATTTTTGCGATTTCGAATTCTTTGATTTCGGTGATGGTTAGGTTGGGTTGGTCTACGTTTGGTGAGGTAAGCGGGTTTTGTGTATATTTTTGCGATGTCGAAACCTTTGATTTCGGTGATGGTTAGGTTGGGTTGGTCTACGTTTGGTGAGGTTAGCGAGTTTTGTGTATATTTTTGCGATGTCGAATTCTTTAATTTCGGTGATGGTTAGGTTGGGTTGGGTTACGTTTGGTGAGGTAAGCGAGTTTCGTGTATAATTTTGCAATGTCGAATTCTTGAATTTCGGTGACGGTCAGGTTGGGTTGGGTTAGGTTTGGTGAGGTAAGCGAGTTTTGTGTAAATCTTAAAATATCGAATTCATTGATTTCGGTGATGTTTAGGTTAGGTTGGGTTAGGTTCAGTGAGGTTAGCGAGTTTTGTGTATATTTTTGCGATGTCGAATTCTTTGATTTCGGTGATGGTTTGGTTAGGTTGGGTTTCGTTTGGTAAGGTATGCGAGTTTCGTGTATATTTTTGCAATGTCGAATTCTTTGATTTCGGTGATGGTAAGTTTAGGTTGGGTTAGGTTTGGTGAGGTAAGCGAGTGTCGTGTATATTTTTGCAATGTCGAATTCTTTGATTTCGGTGATGGTTAGGTTAGGTTGGGTTAAGTTTGGTGCGGTAAGCGAGTTTCAAGTATATTTTTGCATTGTCGAATTCTTTGATTTCCGTGATGGTTAGGTTAGGTTGGGTTAGGTTTGGTGAGGTTAGCGAGTTTTGTGTATATTTTTGCGATGTCGAATTCTTTGATTTCGGTGATGGTAAGGTTGGGTTGGGTTACGTTTGGTGAGGTAAACGAGTTTCGTGTATATTTTTGCAATGTCGAATTCTTTGAATTCGGTGATGGTTAGGTTGGGTTGGGTTACGTTTGGTGAGGTAAGCGAGTTTTGTGTATAATTTTGCAATGTCGAATTCTTGAATTTCGGTGACGGTCAGGTTGGGTTGGGTTAGGTTTGGTGAGGTAAGCGAGTTTTGTGTAAATCTTAAAATATCGAATTCATTGATTTCGGTGATGTTTAGGTTAGGTTGGGTTAGGTTCAGTGAGGTTAGCGAGTTTTGTGTATATTTTTGCAATGTCGAATTCTTTGATTTCCGTGATGGTTAGGTTAGGTTGGGTTAGGTTTGGTGAGGTTAGCGAGTTTTGTGTATATTTTTTCGATGTCGAATTCTTTGATTTCGGTGATGGTCAGGTTGGGTTGGATTACGTTTGGTGAGGTAAGCGGGTTTCGTGTATATTTTTGCAATGTCGAATTCTTTGATTTCGGTGATAGTTAGGTTAGGTTGGGTTAGGTTTGGTAATGTAAGCGAGTTTTGCGTAAATCTTTTTAACTCAAATTCTTCGATTTAGGTGACGGTTAGGTTAGGTTGGGTTAAGTTTGGATTGTTAAGCTAGTTTCGTGTATATTTTTGCAATGTCGAATTCTTTGATTTCGGTGACGGTAAGGTTTGGTGAGGTAAGCGAGTTTTGTGTTAATCTTAAAATATCGAATTCATTGATTTCGGTGATGGTTAGGTTAGGTTGGGTTAGGTTTGGTGAGGTTAGCGAGTTTTCTGTATATTTTTGCATTGTCGAATTCTTTGATTTCGGTGATAGTTAGGCTAGGTTGGGATAGGTTTGGTAATGTAAGCGAGTTTTGCGTAAATCTTTTTATCTCGAATTCTTCGATTTTGGTGACGGTTAGGTTAGGTTGGGTTAAGTTTGAATTGTTAAGCTAGTTTCGTGTATATTTTTGCAATGTCGAATTCTTTGATTTCTTTGATGGTTAGGTTTAGGTTGGGTTAGGTTTGGTGAGGTAAGCAAGTTTTGTGAAAATCTAAAAATCTCGAATTCTTTGTTTTCGGTGTTGGATAGGTTAGGTCTGGTAAGGTTTGGTGAGGTAAAGGAGTTTTTTGTATATTTTTGCAATGTCGAATTCTTTGATTTCGGTGACGGTAAGGTTGGGTTGGGTTAGGTTTGGTGAGGTCAGCGAGTTTCGTGTATATTTTTGCAATGTCGAATTCTTTGAATTCGGTGATGGTTAGGTTGGGTTGGGTTACGTTTGGTGAGGTTAGCGAGTTTCGTGTATATTTTTGCAATGTCGAATTCTTTGATTTCGGTGACGGTTAGGTTGGGTCGGGTTACGTTTGGTGAGGTAAGCGAGTTTTGTGTATATTATTGCAATGTCGAATTCTTTGATTTCGGCGATAGTTAGGTTAGGTTGGGTTAGGTTTGGTGAGGTTAGCGAGTGTTGTGTATATTTTTGCATTGTCGAATTCTTTGATTTCGGTGATAGTTAGGCTAGGTTGGGATAGGTTTGGTAATGTAAGCGAGTTTTGCGTAAATCTTTTTATCTCGAATTCTTCGATTTCCGTGACGGTTAGGTTAGGTTGGGTTAAGTTTGGTGCGGTAAGCGAGTTTCAAGTATATTTTTGCAATGTCGAATTCTTTGATTTCCGTGATGGTTAGGTTAGGTTGGGTTAGGTTTGGTGAGGTTAGCGAGTTTTGTGTATATTTTTTCGATGTCGAATTCTTTGATTTCGGTGATGGTCAGGTTGGGTTGGATTACGTTTGGTGAGGTAAGCGAGTTTCGTGTATATTTTTGCATTGTCGAATTCTTTGATTTCGGTGATAGTTAGGCTAGGTTGCGTTAGGTTTGGTAATGTAAGCGAGTTTTGCGTAAATCTTTTTATCTCGAATTCTTCGATTTCGGTGACGGTTAGGTTAGGTTGGGTTAAGTTTGAATTGTTAGGCTTGTTTCGTGTACATTTTGCAATGTCGAATTCTTTGATTTCTTTGATGGTTCGGTTAGGTTGGGTTAGGTTTGGTGAGGTAAGCAAGTTTTGTGAAAATCTAAAAACTCGAATTCTTTGATTTCGGTGTTGGATAGGTTAGGTTGGGTAAGGTTTGGTGAGGAAAACGAGTTTTTTGTATATTTTTGCAATGTCGAATTCTTTGATTTCGGTGACGGTAAGGTTGGGTTGGGTTAGGTTTGGTGAGGTTAGCGAGCTTCTTGTATATTTTTGCAATGTCGAATTCTTTGAATTCGGCGATGGTTAGGTTGGGTTGGGTTACGTTTGGTGAGGTTAGCGAGTTTCGTGTATATTTTTGCAATGTCGAATTTTCTGATTTCGGTGACGGTTAGGTTGGGTTGGGTAAGGTTTGGTGAGGTAAGCGAGTTTTGTGTAAATCTTAAAATATCGAATTCATTGATTTCGGTGATAGTTAGGTTAGGTTGGGTTAGGATCGGTGAGGTTAGCGATTTTTGTGTATATTATTGCAATGTCGAATTCTTTGATTTCGGTGATAGTAAGGCTAGGTTTGGTAAGGTTTGGTGAGGCTAGCGAGTTTTGTGTATATTTTTGCAATGTCGAATTCTTTGATTTCGGTGACGGTTAGGTTAGGTTGGGTTAAGTTTGGTGAGGTTAGCGAGTTTTGTGTATATTTTTGCATTGTCGAATTCTTCGATTTCGGTGTTGGATAGGTTGGGTTGGGTTACGTTTGGTGAGGTTAGCGAGTTTTGTGTATATTTTTGCAATGTCAAATTCTTTGATTTCGGCGATAGTTAGGTTAGGTTGGGTTAGGTTTGGTGAGGTGAGCGAGTTTTCTGTATATTTTTGCATTGTCAAATTCTTTGATTTCGGTGATAGTTAGGCTAGGTTGGGATAGGTTTGGTAATGAAAGCGAGTTTTGCGTAAATCTTTTTATCTCAAATTCTTCGATTTAGGTGACGGTTAGGTTTGGTTGGGTTAAGTTTGGATTGTTAAGCTAGTTTCGTGTATATTTTTGCAATTTCGAATGCTTTGATTTCGGTGACGGTAAGGTTGGGTTGGGTTAAGTTTGGTGAGGTAAGCGAGTTTTGTGTAAATCTTAAAATATCGAATTCATTGATTTCGGTGATGGTTAGGTTAGGTTGGGTTAGGTTCGGTGAGGTTAGCGAGTTTTGTGTATATGATTGCATTGTCGATTTTTTTGATTTCGGTGATAGTTAGGCTTGGTTGGGTTAGGTTTGGTGAGGTTAGCGAGTTTTGTGTAAATCTAACAATCTCGAATTCTTCGATTTCGGTGACGGTTAGGTTAGGTTGGGTTAAGTTTGGTGAGGTTAGCGAGTTTTGTGTATATTTTTGCATTGTCGAATTCTTCGATTTCGGTGTTGGATAGGTTGGGTTGGGTTACGTTTGGTGAGGTTAGCGAGTTTCGTGTATATTTTTGCGATGTCGAATTCTTTGATGTCGGTGACGGTTAGGTTGGGTTGGGTTAGGTTTGGTGAGGTAAGCAAGTTTTGTGTTAATCTTAAAATATCGAATTCATTGATTTCGGTGATGGTTAGGTTAGGTTGGGTTAGGTTCGGCTAGGTGAGCGAGTTTTGTGTATATTATTGCATTGTCGAATTCTTTGATTTCAGTGAAAGTTAGGCTTGGTTGGGTTAGGTTTGGTGAGGTTAGCGAGTTTTGTGTAAATCTTACAATCTCGAATTCTTCGATTTCGGTGACGGTTAGGATAGGTTGGGTTAAGTTTGGTGCGGTAAGCGAGTTTCAAGTATATTTTTGCAATGTCGAATTCTTTGATTTCCGTGATGGTTAAGTTAGGTTGGGTTAGGTTTGGTGAGGTTAGCGAGTTTTGTGTATATTTTTGCGATGTCGAATTCTTTGATTTCGGTGATGGTTAGGTTTAGTTGGGTTCGGTTTGGTGAGGTAAGCGACTTTTGTGTATATTATTGCATTGTCGAATTCTTTGATTTCGGTGATAGTAAGGCTTGGTTGGGTTAGGTTTGGTGAGGTTAGCGAGTTTTGTGTAAATCTTACAATCTCGAATTCTTCGATTTCGGTGACGGTTAGGTTAGGTTGGGTTAAGTTTGGTGCGGTAAGCGAGTTTCAAGTATATTTTTGCATTGTCGAATTCTTTGATTTCCGTGATGGTTAGGTTAGGTTGGGTTAGGTTTGGTGAGGTTAGCGAGTTTTGTGTATATTTTTGCGATGTCGAATTCTTTGATTTCGGTGACGGTAAGGTTGGGTTGGGTTAGGTTTGGTGAGGTCAGCGAGTTTCGTGTATATTTTTGCAATGTCGAATTCTTTGAATTCGGTGATGGTTAGGTTGGGTTGGGTTACGTTTGGTGAGGTTAGCGAGTTTCGTGTATATTTTTGCAATGTCGAATTCTTTGATTTCGGTGACGGTAAGGTTTGGTGAGGTAAGCGAGTTTTGTGTTAATCTTAAAATATCGAACTCATTGATTTCGGTGATGGTTAGGTTAGGTTGGGTTAGGTTTGGCTAGGTTAGCGAGTTTTGTGTATATTATTGCATTGTCAAATTCTTTGATTTCAGTGACGGTTAGGTTAGGTTGGGTTAAGTTTGGTGAGGTAAGCGAGTTTCAAGTATTTTTTTGCAATGTCGAATTCTTTGATTTCCGTGCTGGTTAGGTTAGGTTGGGTTAGGTTTGGTGAGGTTAGCGAGTTTTGTGTATATTTTTTCGATGTCGAATTCTTTGATTTCGGTGATGGTTAGGTTGGGTTGGGTTACGTTTGGTGAGGTAAGCGAGTTTTGTGTATATTTTTGCGATGTCGAATTCTTTGATTTCGGTGATGGTTAGGTTGGGTTGGGTTACGTTTGGTGAGGAAAGCGAGTTTCGTTTATATTTTTGCAATGTCGAATTCTTTGATTTCGGTGATAGTTAGGTTAGGTTGGGTTAGGTTTGGTGAGGTTAGCGAGTTTTGTTTTTATTTTTGCATTGTCGAATTCTTTAATTTCGGTGATAGTTAGGCTAGGTTGGGATAGGTTTGGTAATGTAAGCGAGTTTTTCATAAATATTTTTATCTCAAATTCTTCGATTTAGGTGACGGTTAGGTTAGGTTGGGTTAAGTTTGGATTGTTAAGCTAGTTTCGTGTATATTTTTGCAATGTCAAATTCTTTGATTTCGGTGACGGTTAGGTTGGGTTGGGCTAGGTTTGGTGAGGTAAGCGAGTTTTGTGTAAATCTTAAAATATCGAATTCATTGATTTCGGTGATGGTTAGGTTAGGTTGGGTTAGGTTTGGTGAGGTTAGCGAGTTTTCTGTATATTTTTGCATTGTCGAATTATTTGATTTCGGTGATAGTTAGGCTAGGTTGGGATAGGTTTGGTAATGTAAGCGAGTTTTGCGTAAATCTTTTTATCTCGAATTCTTCGATTTCGGTGACGGTTAGGTTAGTTTGGGTTAAGTTTGAATTGTTAAGCTAGTTTCGTGTATATTTTTGCAATGTCGAATTCTTTGATTTCTTTGATGGTTAGGTTTAGGTTGGGTTAGGTTTGGTGAGGTAAGCAAGTTTTGTGAAAATCTAAAAATCTCGAATTCTTTGTTTTCGGTGTTGGATAGGTTAGGTCTGGTAAGGTTTGGTGAGGTAAAGGAGTTTTTTGTATATTTTTGCAATGTCGAATTCTTTGATTTCGGTGACGGTAAGGTTGGGTTGGGTTAGGTTTGGTGAGGTCAGCGAGTTTCGTGTATATTTTTGCAATGTCGAATTCTTTGAATTCGGTGATGGTTAGGTTGGGTTGGGTTACGTTTGGTGAGGTTAGCGAGTTTCGTGTATATTTTTGCAATGTCGAATTCTTTGATTTCGGTGACGGTTAGGTTGGGTCGGGTTACGTTTGGTGAGGTAAGCGAGTTTTGTGTATATTATTGCAATGTCGAATTCTTTGATTTCGGCGATAGTTAGGTTAGGTTGGGTTAGGTTTGGTGAGGTTAGCGAGTGTTGTGTATATTTTTGCATTGTCGAATTCTTTGATTTCGGTGATAGTTAGGCTAGGTTGGGATAGGTTTGGTAATGTAAGCGAGTTTTGCGTAAATCTTTTTATCTCGAATTCTTCGATTTCCGTGACGGTTAGGTTAGGTTGGGTTAAGTTTGGTGAGGTAAGCGAGTTTCAAGTATATTTTTGCAATGTCGAATTCTTTGATTTCCGTGCTGGTAAGTTAGGTTGGGTTAGGTTTGGTGAGGTTAGCGAGTTTTGTGTATATTTTTTCGATGTCGAATTCTTTGATTTCGGTGATGGTTAGGTTGGGTTGGGTTACGTTTGGTGAGGTAAGCGAGTTTTGTGTATATTTTTGCGATGTCGAATTCTTTGATTTCGGTGATGGTTAGGTTGGGTTGGGTTACGTTTGGTGAGGTAAGCGAGTTTCGTGTATATTTTTGCAATGTCGAATTCTTTGATTTCGGTGATAGTTAGGTTAGGTTGGGTTAGGTTTGGTGAGGTTAGCGAGTATTGTGTATATTTTTGCATTGTCGAATTCTTTAATTTCGGTGATAGTTAGGCTAGGTTGGGATAGGTTTGGTAATGTAAGCGAGTTTTTCGTAAATCTTTTTATCTCAAATTCTTCGATTTAGGTGACGGTTAGGTTAGGTTGGGTTAAGTTTGGATTGTTAAGCTAGTTTCGTGTATATTTTTGCAATGTCAAATTCTTTGATTTCGGTGACGGTTAGGTTGGGTTGGGCTAGGTTTGGTGAGGTAAGCGAGTTTTGTGTAAATCTTAAAATATCGAATTCATTGATTTCGGTGATGGTTAGGTTAGGTTGGGTTAGGTTCGGTGAGGTTAGCGAGTTTTGTGTATATGATTGCATTGTCGAATTTTTTGATTTCGGTGATAGTTAGGCTTGGTTGGGTTAGGTTTGGTGAGGTTAGCGAGTTTTGTGTATATTTTTGCATTGTCGAATTCTTTGATTTCGGTGATAGTTAGGCTAGGTTGCGTAAGGTTTGGTAATGTAAGCGAGTTTTGCGTAAATCTTTTTATCTCGAATTCTTCGATTTCGGTGACGGTTAGGTTAGGTTGGGTTAAGTTTGGATTGTTAGGCTTGTTTCGTGTACATTTTTGCAATGTCGAATTCTTTGATTTCTTTGATGGTTCGGTTAGGTTGGGTTAGGTTTGGTGAGGTAAGCAAGTTTTGTGAAAATCTAAAAACTCGAATTCTTTGATTTCGGTGTTGGATAGGTTAGGTTGGGTAAGGTTTGGTGAGGAAAACGAGTTTTTTGTATATTTTTGCAATGTCGAATTCTTTGATTTCGGTGACGGTAAGGTTGGGTTGGGTTAGGTTTGGTGGGGTTAGCGAGCTTCTTGTATATTTTTGCAATGTCGAATTCTTTGAATTCGGCGATGGTTAGGTTGGGTTGGGTTACGTTTGGTGAGGTTAGCGAGTTTCGTGTATATTTTTGCAATGTCGAATTTTCTGATTTCGGTGACGGTTAGGTTGGGTTGGGTAAGGTTTGGTGAGGTAAGCGAGTTTTGTGTAAATCTTAAAATATCATATTCATTGATTTCGGTGATAGTTAGGTTAGGTTGGGTTAGGATCGGTGAGGTTAGCGATTTTTGTGTATATTATTGCAATGTCGAATTCTTTGATTTCGGTGATAGTAAGGCTAGGTTTGGTAAGGTTTGGTGAGGCTAGCGAGTTTTGTGTATATTTTTGCAATGTCGAATTCTTTGATTTCGGTGAAGGTTAGGTTAGGTTGGGTTAAGTTTGGTGAGGTTAGCGAGTTTTGTGTATATTTTTGCATTGTCGAATTCTTCGATTTCGGTGTTGGATAGGTTGGGTTGGGTTACGTTTGGTGAGGTTAGCGAGTTTTGTGTATATTTTTGCAATGTCAAATTCTTTGATTTCGGCGATAGTTAGGTTAGGTTGGGTTAGGTTTGGTGAGGTGAGCGAGTTTTCTGTATATTTTTGCATTGTCAAATTCTTTGATTTCGGTGATAGTTAGGCTAGGTTGGGATAGGTTTGGTAATGAAAGCGAGTTTTGCGTAAATCTTTTTATCTCAAATTCTTCGATTTAGGTGACGGTTAGG
Source organism: Arctopsyche grandis (assembly GCF_051622035.1). NCBI lineage: Eukaryota > Metazoa > Arthropoda > Insecta > Trichoptera > Hydropsychidae > Arctopsyche > Arctopsyche grandis. The sequence continues at coordinate 363,923 of NC_135363.1, forward strand.
TTTGGTTGGGTTAAGTTTGGATTGTTAAGCTAGTTTCGTGTATATTTTTGCAATTTCGAATGCTTTGATTTCGGTGACGGTAAGGTTGGGTTGGGTTAAGTTTGGTGAGGTAAGCGAGTTTTGTGTAAATCTTAAAATATCGAATTTATTGATTTCGGTGATGGTTAGGTTAGGTTGGGTTAGGTTCGGTGAGGTTAGCGAGTTTTGTGTATATGATTGCATTGTCGAATTTTTTGATTTCGGTGATAGTTAGGCTTGGTTGGGTTAGGTTTGGTGAGGTTAGCGAGTTTTGTGTAAATCTTACAATCTCGAATTCTTCGATTTCGGTGACGGTTAGGTTAGGTTGGGTTAAGTTTGGTGAGGTTAGCGAGTTTTGTGTATATTTTTGCATTGTCGAATTCTTCGATTTCGGTGTTGGATAGGTTGGGTTGGGTTACGTTTGGTGAGGTTAGCGAGTTTCGTGTAAATTTTTGCAATGTCGAATTCTTTGATTTCGGTGACGGTTAGGTTGGGTTGGGTTAGGTTTGGTGAGGTAAGCAAGTTTTGTGTTAATCTTAAAATATCGAATTCATTGATTTCGGTGATGGTTAGGTTAGGTTGGGTTAGGTTCGGCTAGGTGAGCGAGTTTTGTGTATATTATTGCATTGTCGAATTCTTTGATTTCAGTGATAGTTAGGCTTGGTTGGGTTAGGTTTGGTGAGGTTAGCGAGTTTTGTGTAAATCTTACAATCTCGAATTCTTCGATTTCGGTGACGGTTAGGATAGGTTGGGTTAAGTTTGGTGCGGTAAGCGAGTTTCAAGTATATTTTTGCAATGTCGAATTCTTTGATTTCCGTGATGGTTAAGTTAGGTTGGGTTAGGTTTGGTGAGGTTAGCGAGTTTTGTGTATATTTTTGCGATGTCGAATTCTTTGATTTCGGTGATGGTTAGGTTTAGTTGGGTTCGGTTTGGTGAGGTAAGCGACTTTTGTGTATATTATTGCATTGTCGAATTCTTTGATTTCGGTGATAGTAAGGCTTGGTTGGGTTAGGTTTGGTGAGGTTAGCGAGTTTTGTGTAAATCTTACAATCTCGAATTCTTCGATTTCGGTGACGGTTAGGTTAGGTTGGGTTAAGTTTGGTGCGGTAAGCGAGTTTCAAGTATATTTTTGCATTGTCGAATTCTTTGATTTCCGTGATGGTTAGGTTAGGTTGGGTTAGGTTTGGTGAGGTAAGCGAGTTTTGCGTATATTTTTGCGATGTCGAATTCTTTGATTTCGGTGATGGAAAGGTTGGGTTGGGTTACGTTTGGTGAGGTAAACGAGTTTCGTGTATATTTTTGCAATGTCGAATTCTTTGAATTCGGTGATGGTTGGGTTGGGTTGGGTTACGTTTGGTGAGGTTAGCGAGTTTCGTGTATATTTTTGCAATGTCGAATTTTTTGATTTCGGTGACGGTTAGGTTAGGTTGGGTTAGGTTTGGTGAGGTAAGCGAGTTTTGTGTAAATCTTACAATCTCGAATTCTTCGATATCGGTGACGGTTAGGTTAAGATGGGTTAAATTTGGTGCGGTAAGCTAGTTTTAAGTATATTTTTGCAATGTCGAATTCTTTAATTTCGTTGATAGTAAGGCTAGGTTTGGTTAAGTTTGGTGAGGTTAGCGAGTTTTGTGTATATTTTTGATATGTCGAATTCTTTGATTTCGGTGATGGTTAGGTTTGGTTGGGTTAGGTTTGGTGAGGTAAGCGAGTTTCGTGTATATTTTTGCAATGTCGAATTCTTTGATTTCGGTGAAAGTTAGGCTAGGTTGGGTTAGGTTTGGTGAGGTTACCAAGTTTCTTGTATATTTTTGCAATGTCGAATTCTTTGATTTCGGTGATAGTTAGGCTAGGTTGGGTTAGGTTTTGTGAGATAAGCAAGTTTTGTGAAAATCTAAAACTCTTTAATTCTTTGATTTCAGTGTTGGATAGGTTAGGTTTAGTTAAGTTCGGTGAGGTTTGCGAGTTTTGTGTAAATCTTATAATCTCTAATTCTTTGATTTCGGTGATGGTTAGGTTGGGTTGGGTTACGTTTGGTGAGGTTAGCGAGTTTTGTGTATATTTTTGCGATGTCGAATTCTTTAATTTCGGTGATGGTTAGGTTGGGTTGGGTTACGTTTGGTGAGGTTAGCGAGTTTTGTGTAAATCTTAAAATATCGAATTCATTGATTTCGGTCATGGTTAGGTTAGGTTGGGTTAAGTTCAGTGAGGTTAGCGAGTTTTGTGTATATTTTTGCAATGTCGAATTCTTTGATTTCGGTGACGGTTAGGTTGGGTTGGTTTAGGTTTGGTGAGGTAAACGAGTTTTGTGTAAATCTTCAAATATCGAATTCATTGATTTCGGTGATGGTAAGGTTAGGTTGGGTTAGGTTTGGTAATGTAAGCGAGTTTTGCGTAAATCTTTTTATCTCGAATTCTTCGATTTCGGTGACAGTTAGGTTAGGTTGGGTTAAGTTTGGATTGTTAAGCTAATTTTTTGTATATTTTTGCAATGTCGAATTCTTTGATTTCGGTGATGGTTAGGTTTGGTTGGGTTAGGTTTGGTGAGGTTAGCGAGTTTTGTGTATATTTTTGCATTGTCGAATTCTTTGATTTCGGTGACAGTTAGGCTAGGTTGGGATAGGTTTGGTGAGGTTAGCGAGTTTTGTGTAAATCTAACTATCTCGAATTCTTCGATTTTGGTGACGGTTAGGTTAGGTTGGGTTAAGTTTGGTGCGGTAAGCGAGTTTCAAGTATATTTTTGTAATGTCGAATTCTTTGATCTCCGTGATCGTTAGGTTAGGTTGGGTTAGTTTTGGTGAGGTAAGCGAATTTTGTGTATATTTTTGCGATGTCGTATTCTTTGATTTCGGTGATGGTAAGGTTGGGTTGGGTTACGTTTGGTGAGGTAAGCGAGTTTTGTGTATATTTTTGCAATGTCGAATTCTTTGATTTCGGTGATGGTTAGGTTAGGTTGGGTTAGGTTTGGTGAGGTAAGCGAGTTTCGTGTATAATTTTGCAATGTCGAATTCTTTGATTTCGGTCATGGTTAAGTTAGATTGGGTTAGGTTTGGTGATGTAAGCGAGTTTTGTGTAAATCTAACAATCTCGAATTCTTCGATTTCGGTGACGGTTAGGTTAGGTTGGGTTTAGTTTGGTGCGGTAAGCGAGTTTCAAGTATATTTTTGCGATGTCGAATTCTTTGATTTCGGTGATGGTTAGGTTGGGTTGGTCTACGTTTGGTGAGGTAAGCGGGTTTTGTGTATATTTTTGCGATGTCGAAACCTTTGATTTCGGTGATGGTTAGGTTGGGTTGGGTTACGTTTGGTGAGGTAAGCAAGTTTCGTGTATAATTTTGCAATGTCGAATTCTTGAATTTCGGTGACGGTCAGGTTGGGTTGGGTTAGGTTTGGTGAGGTAAGCGAGTTTTGTGTAAATCTTAAAATATCGAATTCATTGATTTCGGTGATGTTTAGGTTAGGTTGGGTTAGGTTCAGTGAGGTTAGCGAGTTTTGTGTATATTTTTGCGATGTCGAATTCTTTGATTTCGGTGATGGTTTGGTTAGGTTGGGTTTCGTTTGGTAAGGTAAGCGAGTTTCGTGTATATTTTTGCAATGTCGAATTCTTTGATTTCGGTGATGGTAAGTTTAGGTTGGGTTAGGTTTGGTGAGGTAAGCGAGTTTCGTGTATATTTTTGCAATGTCGAATTCTTTGATTTCGGTGATGGTTAGGTTAGGTTGGGTTAAGTTTGGTGCGGTAAGCGAGTTTCAAGTATATTTTTGCATTGTCGAATTCTTTGATTTCCGTGATGGTTAGGTTAGGTTGGGTTAGGTTTGGTGAGGTTAGCGAGTTTTGTGTATATTTTTGCGATGTCGAATTCTTTGATTTCGGTGATGGTAAGTTTGGGTTGGGTTAGGTTTGGTGAGGTAAGCGAGTTTCGTGTATATTTTTGCAATGTCGAATTCTTTGATTTCGGTGATGGTAAAGCTAGTTTGGGTTAGGTTTGGTGATGTAAGCGAGTTTTGTGTAAATCTTACAATCTCGAATTCTTCGATTTTGGTGACGGTTAGGTTAGGTTGGGATAAGTTTGGTGCGGTAAGCGAGTTAAAAGTATATTTTTGCAATGTCGAATTCTTTGATTTCCGTGATGGTTAGGTTAGGTTGGGTTAGGTTTGGTGAGGTTAGCGAGTTTTGTGTATATTTTTGCGATGTTGACTTCTTTGATTTCGGTAATGGTAAGGTTAGGTTGGGTTAGGTTTGGTGAGGTAAGCGAGTTTCGTGTATATTTTTGCAATGTCGAATTCTTTGATTTCGGTGATGGTAAAGTTAGTTTGGGTTAGGTTTGGTGATGTAAGCGAGTTTTGTGTAAATCTTACAATCTCGAATTCTTCGATTTTGGTGACGGTTAGGTTAGGTTGGGATAAGTTTGGTGCGGTAAGCGAGTTAAAAGTATATTTTTGCATTGTCGAATTCTTTGATTTCGGTGATAGTTAGGCTAGGTTGGGATAGGTTTGGTAATGTAAGCGAGTTTTGCGTAAATCTTTTTATCTCGAATTCTTCGATTTCGGTGACGGTTAGGTTAGGTTGGGTTAAGTTTGAATTGTTAAGCTAGTTTCGTGTATATTTTTGCAATGTCGAATTCTTTGATTTCTTTGATGGTTAGGTTTAGGTTGGGTTAGGTTTGGTGAGGTAAGCAAGTTTTGTGAAAATCTAAAAATCTCGAATTCTTTGTTTTCGGTGTTGGATAGGTTAGGTCTGGTAAGGTTTGGTGAGGTAAAGGAGTTTTTTGTATATTTTTGCAATGTCGAATTCTTTGATTTCGGTGACGGTAAGGTTGGGTTGGGATAGGTTTGGTGAGGTCAGCGAGTTTCGTGTATATTTTTGCAATGTCGAATTCTTTGAATTCGGTGATGGTTAGGTTGGGTTGGGTTACGTTTGGTGAGGTTAGCGAGTTTCGTGTATATTTTTGCAATGTCGAATTCTTTGATTTCGGTGACGGTTAGGTTGGGTCGGGTTACGTTTGGTGAGGTAAGCGAGTTTTGTGTATATTATTGCAATGTCGAATTCTTTGATTTCGGCGATAGTTAGGTTAGGTTGGGTTAGGTTTGGTGAGGTTAGCGAGTGTTGTGTATATTTTTGCATTGTCGAATTCTTTGATTTCGGTGATTGTTAGGCTAGGTTGGGATAGGTTTGGTAATGTAAGCGAGTTTTGCGTAAATCTTTTTATCTCGAATTCTTCGATTTCCGTGACGGTTAGGTTAGGTTGGGTTAAGTTTGGTGCGATAAGCGAGTTTCAAGTATATTTTTGCAATGTCGAATTCTTTGATTTCCGTGATGGTTAGGTTAGGTTGGGTTAGGTTTGGTGAGGTTAGCGAGTTTTGTGTATATTTTTTCGATGTCGAATTCTTTGATTTCGGTGATGGTCAGGTTGGGTTGGATTACGTTTGGTGAGGTTAGCGAGTTTCGTGTATATTTTTGCAATGTCGAATTCTTTGATTTCGGTGATAGTTAGGTTAGGTTGGGTTAGGTTTGGTAATGTAAGCGAGTTTTGCGTAAATCTTTTTATCTCAAATTCTTCGATTTAGGTGACGGTTAGGTTAGGTTGGGTTAAGTTTGGATTGTTAAGCTAGTTTCGTGTATATTTTTGCAATGTCAAATTCTTTGATTTTGGTGACGGTTAGGTTGGGTTGGGCTAGGTTTGGTGAGGTAAGCGAGTTTTGTGTAAATCTTAAAATATCGAATTCATTGATTTCGGTGATGGTTAGGTTAGGTTGGGTTAGGTTTGGTGAGGTTAGCGAGTTTTCTGTATATTTTTGCATTGTCGAATTCTTTGATTTCGGTGATAGTTAGGCTAGGTTGGGATAGGTTTGGTAATGTAAGCGAGTTTTGCGTAAATCTTTTTAACTCAAATTCTTCGATTTAGGTGACGGTTAGGTTAGGTTGGGTTAAATTTGGATTGTTAAGCTAGTTTCGTGTATATTTTTGCAATGTCGAATTCTTTGATTTCGGTGACGGTAAGGTTTGGTGAGGTAAGCGAGTTTTGTGTTAATCTTAAAATATCGAATTCATTGATTTCGGTGATGGTTAGGTTAGGTTGGGTTAGGTTCGGCTAGGTTAGCGAGTTTTGTGTATATTATTGCATTGTCAAATTCTTTGATTTCAGTGACGGTTAGGTTAGGTTGGGTTAAGTTTGGTGAGGTAAGCGAGTTTCAAGTATATTTTTGCAATGTCGAATTCTTTGATTTCCGTGCTGGTTAGGTTAGGTTGGGTTAGGTTTGGTGAGGTTAGCGAGTTTTGTGTATATTTTTTCGATGTCAAATTCTTTGATTTCGGTGATGGTTAGGTTGGGTTGGGTTACGTTTGGTGAGGTAAGCGAGTTTTGTGTATATTTTTGCGATGTCGAATTCTTTGATTTCGGTGATGGTTAGGTTGGGTTGGGTTACGTTTGGTGAGGTAAGCGAGTTTCGTGTATATTTTTGCAATGTCGAATTCTTTGATTTCGGTGATAGTTAGGTTAGGTTGGGTTAGTTTTGGTGAGGTTAGCGAGTTTTGTGTATATTTTTGCATTGTCGAATTCTTTAATTTCGGTGATTGTTAGGCTAGGTTGGGATAGGTTTGGTAATGTAAGCGAGTTTTTCGTAAATCTTTTTATCTCAAATTCTTCGATTTAGGTGACGGTTAGGTTAGGTTGGGTTAAGTTTGGATTGTTAAGCTAGTTTCGTGTATATTTTTGCAATGTCGAATTCTTTGATTTCGGTGACGGTTAGGTTGGGTTGGGTAAGGTTTGGTGAGGTAAGCGAGTTTTGTGTAAATCTTAAAATATCGAATTCATTGATTTCGGTGATGGTTAGGTTAGGTTGGGTTAGGTTCGGTGAGGTAAGCGAGTTTTGTGTATATGATTGCATTGTCGAATTTTTTGATTTCGGTGATAGTTAGGTTTGGTAGTGTAAGCGAGTTTTGCGTAAATCTTTTTATCTCGAATTCTTCGATTTCGGTGACGGTTAGGTTAGGTTGGGTTAAGTTTGGATTGTTAAGCTAGTTTTGTGTATATTTTTTCAATGTCGAATTCTTTGATTTTGGTGATGGTTAGGTTTGGTGAGGTAAGCGAGATTTGTGTATATTATTGCATTGTCGAATTCTTTGATTTTGGTGATAGTCAGGCTTGGTTGGGTTAGGTTTGGTGAGGTTAGCGAGTTTTGTGTATATTTTTGCATTGTCGAATTCTTTGATTTCGGTGATAGTTAGGCTAGGTTGGGATAGGTTTGGTAATGTAAGCGAGCTTTGCAAAAATATTTTTATCTCTAATTCTTCGATTTCGGTGACGGTTATGTTAGGTTTGGTTAAGTTTGGATTGTTAGGCTAGTTTTGTGTATATTTTTGCAATGTCGAATTCTTTGATTTCGGTGATGGTTAGGTTTGGTTGGGTGAGGTTTGGTGAGGTAAGCGAGTTTCGTGTATATTTTTGCAATGTCGAATTCTTTGATTTTGGTGATGTTCAGGTTAGGTTGGGTTAGGTTTGGTGAGGTTAGCCAGTTTTGTGTATATTATTGCATTGTCGAATTCTTTGATTTCGGTGATAGTTAGGCTAGGTTGGGTTAGGTTTGGTGAGGTAAGCGAGTTTTCTGTATATTTTTTCATTGTCGAATTCTTTGATTTCGGTGATAGTTAGGCAAGGTTGGGATAGGTTTGGTAATGTAAGCGAGTTTTGCGTAAATCTTTTTATCTCAAATTCTTCGATTTAGGTGACGGTTAGGTTTGGTTGGGTTAAGTTTGGATTGTTAAGCTAGTTTCGTGTATATTTTTGCAATGTCGAATTCTTTGATTTCGGTGACGGTTAGGTTGGGTTGGGTTAGGTTTGGTGAGGTAAGCGAGTTTTGTGTAAATCTTAAAATATCGAATTCATTGATTTCGGTGATGGTTAGGTTAGGTTGGGTTAGGTTCGGTGAGGTTAGCGAGTTTTGTGTATATGATTGCATTGTCGAATTTTTTGATTTCGGTGATAGTTAGGCTTGGTTGGGTTAGGTTTGGTGAGGTTAGCGAGTTTTGTGTAAATCTTACAATCTCGAATTCTTCGATTTCGGTGACGGTTAGGTTAGGTTGGGTTAAGTTTGGTGAGGTAAGCGAGTTTTTTGTATATTTTTGCATTGTCGAATTCTTCGATTTCGGTGTTGGATAGGTTGGGTTGGGTTACGTTTGGTGAGGTTAGCGAGTTTTGTGTATATTTTTGCAATGTCAAATTCTTTGATTTCGGCGATAGTTAGGTTAGGTTGGGTTAGGTTTGGTGAGGTAAGCGAGTTTTCTGTATATTTTTGCATTGTCAAATTCTTTGATTTCGGTGATAGTTAGGCTAGGTTGGGATAGGTTTGGTAATGAAAGCGAGTTTTGCGTAAATCTTTTTATCTCAAATTCTTCGATTTAGGTGACGGTTAGGTTTGGTTGGGTTAAGTTTGGATTGTTAAGCTAGTTTCGTGTATATTTTTGCAATTTCGAATTCTTTGATTTCGGTGACGGTTAGGTTGGGTTGGGTTAGGTTTGGTGAGGTAAGCAAGTTTTGTGTTAATCTTAAAATATCGAATTCATTGATTTCGGTGATGGTTAGGTTGGGTTGGGTTAGGTTCGGCTAGGTTAGCGAGTTTTGTGTATATTATTGCATTGTCGAATTCTTTGATTTCAGTGATAGTTAGGCTTGGTTGGGTTAGGTTTGGTGAGGTTAGCGAGTTTTGTGTAAATCTTACAATCTCGAATTCTTCGATTTCGGTGACGGTTAGGTTAGGTTGGGTTAAGTTTGGTGCGGTAAGCGAGTTTCAAGTATATTTTTGCAATGTCGAATTCTTTGATTTCCGTGATGGTTAAGTTAGGTTGGGTTAGGTTTGGTGAGGTTAGCGAGTTTTGTGTATATTTTTGCGATGTCGAATTCTTTGATTTCGGTGATGGTTAGGTTTAGTTGGGTTAGCTTTGGTGAGGTAAGCGACTTTTGTGTATATTATTGCATTGTCGAATTCTTTGATTTCGGTGATAGTAAGGCTTGGTTGGGTTAGGTTTGGTGAGGTTAGCGAGTTTTGTGTAAATCTTACAATCTCGAATTCTTCGATTTCGGTGACGGTTAGGTTAGGTTGGGTTAAGTTTGGTGCGGTAAGCGAATTTCAAGTATATTTTTGCAATGTCGAATTCTTTGATTTCTGTGATGGTTAGGTTAGGTTGGGTTAGGTTTGGTGAGGTTAGAGAGTTTTGTGTATATTTTTGCGATGTCGAATTCTTTGATTTCGGTGATGGTAAGGTTGGGTTGGGTTACGTTTGGTGAGGTAAACGAGTTTCGTGTATATTTTTGCAATGTCGAATTCTTTGAATTCGGTGATGGTTGGGTTGGGTTGGGTTACGTTTGGTGAGGTAAGCGAGTTTCGTGTATATTTTTGCAATGTCGAATTTTTTGATTTCGGTGACGGTTAGGTTGGGTTAGGTTTGGTGAGGTAAGCGAGTTTTGTGTAAATCTTACAATCTCGAATTCTTCGATATCGGTGACGGTTAGGTTAAGTTGGGTTAAATTTGGTGCGGTAAGCAAGTTTTAAGTATATTTTTGCAATGTCGAATTCTTTAATTTCGGTGATAGTAAGGCTAGGTTTGGTTAAGTTTGGTGAGGTTAGCGAGTTTTGTGTATATTTTTGATATGTCGAATTCTTTGATTTCGGTGATGGTTAGGTTTGGTTGGGTTAGGTTTGGTGAGGTAAGCGAGTTTCGTGTATATTTTTGCAATGTCGAATTCTTTGATTTCGGTGAAAGTTAGGCTAGGTTGGGTTAGGTTTGGTGAGGATACCAAGTTTCTTGTATATTTTTGCAATGTCGAATTCTTTGATTTCGGTGATAGTTAGGCTAGGTTGGGTTAGGTTTTGTGAGATTAGCAAGTTTTGTGAAAATCTAAAACTCTTTAATTCTTTGATTTCAGTGTTGGATAGGTTAGGTTTAGTTAAGTTCGGTGAGGTTTGCGAGTTTTGTGTAAATCTTATAATCTCTAATTCTTTGATTTCGGTGATGTTCAGGTTAGGTTGGGTTAGGTTTAATGAGGTTAGCGAGTTTTGTGTATATTATTGCATTGTCGAATTCTTTGATTTCGGTGATAGTTAGGCTAGGTTGGGTTAGGTTTGGTGAGGTTAGCGAGTTTTGTGTAAATCTTACTATCTCGAATTCTTCGATTTCGGTGACGGTTTGGTTATGTTGGGTTAAGTTTGGATTGTTAAGCTAGTTTCGTGTACATTTTTGCAATGTCGAATTCTTTGATTTCTTTGATGGTTCGGTTAGGTTGGGCTAGGTTTGGTGAGGTAAGCAAGTTTTGTGAAAATCTAAAAATCTCGAATTCTTTGATTTCGGTGTTGGATAGGTTAGGTTGGGTAAGGTTTGGTGAGGAAAACGAGTTTTTTGTATATTTTTACAATGTCGAATTCTTTGATTTCGGTGACGGTAGGGTTGGGTTGGGTTAGGTTTGGTGAGGTTAGCGAGCTTCTTGTATATTTTTGCAATGTCGAATTCATTGATTTCGGTGATGGTTAGGTTAGGTTGGGTTAGGATCGGCTAAGTTAGCGAGTTTTGTGTATATTATTGCATTGTCAAATTCTTTGATTTTAGTGATAGTTAGGCTTGGTTGGGTTAGGTTTGGTGAGGTTTTTAGAGTTTTGTGTAAATCTTACAATCTCGAATTCTTCGATTTTGGTGACGGTTAGGTTAGGTTGGGTTAAGTTTGGTGCGGTAAGCGAGTTTCAAGTATATTTTTGCAATGTCGAATTCTTTGATTTCCGTGATGGTTAGGTTGGGTTGGGTTACGTTTGGTGAGGTAAGCAAGTTTCGTTTTTTATTTTTGCAATGTCGAATTTTTTGATTTCGGTGATAGTTAGGTTAGGTTGGGTTAGGTTTGGTGAGGTTAGCGAGTTTTGTGTATATTTTTGCATTGTCGAATTCTTTGATTTCGGTGATAGTTAGGCTAGGTTGGGATAGGTTTGGTAATGTAAGCGAGTTTTGCGGAAATCTTTTTATCTCAAATTCTTCGATTTAGGTGACGGTTAGGTTAGGTTGGGTTAAGTTTGGATTGTTAAGCTAGTTTCGGGTATATTTTTTTAATGTCGAATTCTTTGATTTCGGTGACGGTTAGGTTGGGTTGGGTTAGGTTTGGTGAGGTAAGTTAGTTTTGTGTAAATCTTAAAATATCGAATTCATTGATTTCGGTGATGGTAAGGTTAGGTTGGGTTAGGTTCGGTGAGGGTAGCGAGTTTTGTGTATATGATTGCATTGTCGAATTTTTTGATTTCGGTGATAGTTAGGTTTGGTAGTGTAAGCGAGTTTTGCGTAAATCTTTTTATCTCGAATTCTTCGATTTCGGTGACGGTTAGGTTAGGTTGGGTTAAGTTTGGATTGTTAAGCTAGTTTTGTGTATATTTTTTCAATGTCGAATTCTTTGATTTTGGTGATGGTTAGGTTTGGTGAGGTAAGCGAGATTTGTGTATATTATTGCATTGTCGAATTCTTTGATTTTGGTGATAGATGGTTAGGTTTGGTGAGGTAAGCGAGATTTGTGTATATTATTGCATTGTCGAATTCTTTGATTTTGGTGATAGTCAGGCTTGGTTGGGTTAGGTTTGGTAAGGTAAGCGAGTTTTGTGTAAATCTTACAATCTCGAATTCTTCGATTTCGGTGACGGTTAGGTTAGGTTGGGTTAAGTTTGGTGCGGTAAGCGAGTTTCAAGTATATTTTTGGAATGTCGAATTCTTTGATTTCCGTGATGGTTAGGTTAGGTTGGGTTAGGTTTGGTGAGGTTAGCAAGTTTTGTGTATATTTTTGCATTGTCGAATTCTTTAATTTTGGTGATAGTTAGGCTAGGTTGGGTTAGGTTTGGTGAGGTTAGCGAGTTTTGTGTATATTTTTGCATTGTCGAATTCTTTGATTTCGGTGATAGTTAGGCTAGGTTGGGATAGGTTTTGTAATGTAAACGAGTTTTGCGTAAATATTTTTATCTCGAATTCTTCGATTTCGGTGACGGTTAGGTTAGGTTGGGTTAAGTTTGGATTGTTAAGCTAGTTTTGTGTATATTTTTGCAATGTCGAATACTTTGATTTCGGTGATGTTCAGGTTAGGTTGGGTTAGGTTTGGTGAGGTTAGCCAGTTTTGTGTATATTATTGCATTGTCGAATTCTTTAATTTCGGTGATAGTTAGGCTAGGTTGGGTTAGGTTTGGTGAGGTTAGCGAGTTTTGTGTATATTTTTGCATTGTCGAATTCTTTGATTTCGGTGATAGTTAGGCTAGGTTGCGTAAGGTTTGGTAATGTAAGCGAGTTTTGCGTAAATCTTTTTATCTCGAATTCTTTGATTTCGGTGACGGTTAGGTTAGGTTGGGTTAAGTTTGGATTGTTAGGCTTGTTTCGTGTACATTTTTGCAATGTCGAATTCTTTGATTTCTTTGATGGTTCGGTTAGGTTGGGTTAGGTTTGGTGAGGTAAGCAAGTTTTGTGAAAATCTAAAAACTCGAATTCTTTGATTTCGGTGTTGGATAGGTTAGGTCTGGTAAGGTTTGGTGAGGTAATGGAGTTTTTTGTATATTTTTGCAATGTCGAATTCTTTGATTTTGGTGACGGTAAGGTTGGGTTGGGTTAGGTTTGGTGAGGTCAGCGAGTTTCGTGTATATTTTTGCAATGTCGAATTCTTTGAATTCGGTGATGGTTAGGTTGGGTTGGGTTACGTTTGGTGAGGTTAGGGAGTTTCGTGTATATTTTTGCAATGTCGAATTCTTTGATTTCGGTGACGGTTAGGTTGGGTCGGGTTACGTTTGGTGAGGTAAGCGAGTTTTGTGTATATTATTGCAATGTCGAATTCTTTGATTTCGGTGATGTTCAGGTTAGGTTGGGTTAGGTTTGGTGAGGTTAGCCAGTTTTGTGTATATTATTGCATTGTCGAATTCTTTAATTTCGGTGATAGTTAGGCTAGGTTGGGTTAGGTTTGGTGAGGTCAGCGAGTTTCGTGTATATTTTTGCAATGTCGAATTCTTTGAATTCGGTGATGGTTAGGTTGGGTTGGGTTACGTTTGGTGAGGTTAGGGAGTTTCGTGTATATTTTTGCAATGTCGAATTCTTTGATTTCGGTGATGGTTAGGTTGGGTTGGGTTACGTTTGGTGAGGTAAGCGAGTTTCGTGTATATTTTTGCAATGTCGAATTCTTTGATTTCGGTGATGTTCAGGTTAGGTTGGGTTAGGTTTGGTGAGGTTAGCCAGTTTTGTGTATATTATTGCATTGTCGAATTCTTTAATTTCGGTGATAGTTAGGCTAGGTTGGGTTAGGTTTGGTGAGGTTAGCGAGTTTTGTGTATATTTTTAAGATGTCGAATTCTTTGATTTCGGTGATGGTTAGGTTGGGTTGGGTTACGTTTGGTGAGGTAAGCGAGTTTCGTGTATATTTTTGCAATGTCGAATTCTTTGATTTCGGTGATGTTCAGGTTAGGTTGGGTTAGGTTTTGTGAGGTTAGCCAGTTTTGTGTATATTATTGCATTGTCGAATTCTTTAATTTCGGTGATAGTTAGGCTAGGTTGGGTAAGGTTTGGTGAGGTTAGCGAGTTTTGTGTATATTTTTGCATTGTCGAATTCTTTGATTTCGGTGATAGTTAGGCTAGGTTGCGTAAGGTTTGGTAATGTAAGCGAGTTTTGCGTAAATCTTTTTATCTCGAATTCTTCGATTTCGGTGACGGTTAGGTTAGGTTGGGTTAAGTTTGGATTGTTAAGCTAGTTTTGTGTATATTTTTGCAATGTCGAATACTTTGATTTCGGTGATGTTCAGGTTAGGTTGGGTTAGGTTTGGTGAGGTTAGCCAGTTTTGTGTATATTTTTAAGATGTCGAATTCTTTGATTTCGGTGATGGTTAGGTTGGGTTGGGTTACGTTTGGTGAGGTAAGCGAGTTTCGTGTATATTTTTGCAATGTCGAATTCTTTGATTTCGGTGATGTTCAGGTTAGGTTGGGTTAGGTTTTGTGAGGTTAGCCAGTTTTGTGTATATTATTGCATTGTCGAATTCTTTAATTTCGGTGATAGTTAGGCTAGGTTGGGTTAGGTTTGGTGAGGTTAGCGAGTTTTGTGTATATTTTTGCATTGTCGAATTCTTTGATTTCGGTGATAGTTAGGCTAGGTTGCGTAAGGTTTGGTAATGTAAGCGAGTTTTGCGTAAATCTTTTTATCTCGAATTCTTCGATTTCCGTGACGGTTAGGTTAGGTTGGGTTAAGTTTGGTGCGGTAAGCGAGTTTCAAGTATATTTTTGCAATGTCGAATTCTTTGATTTCCGTGATGGTTAGGTAAGGTTGGGTTAGGTTTGGTGAGGTTAGCGAGTTTTGTGTATATTTTTTCGATGTCGAATTCTTTGATTTCGGTGATGGTTAGGTTGGGTTGGGTTACGTTTGGTGAGGTAAGCGAGTTTCGTGTATATTTTTGCAATGTCGAATTCTTTGATTTCGGTGATGTTCAGGTTAGGTTGGGTTAGGTTTGGTGAGGTTAGCCAGTTTTGTGTATATTATTGCATTGTCGAATTCTTTAATTTCGGTGATAGTTAGGCTAGGTTGGGTTAGGTTTGGTGAGGTTAGCGAGTTTTGTGTATATTTTTAAGATGTCGAATTCTTTGATTTCGGTGATGGTTAGGTTGGGTTGGGTTACGTTTGGTGAGGTAAGCGAGTTTCGTGTATATTTTTGCAATGTCGAATTCTTTGATTTCGGTGATGTTCAGGTTAGGTTGGGTTAGGTTTTGTGAGGTTAGCCAGTTTTGTGTATATTATTGCATTGTCGAATTCTTTAATTTCGGTGATAGTTAGGCTAGGTTGGGTTAGGTTTGGTGAGGTTAGCGAGTTTTGTGTATATTTTTGCATTGTCGAATTCTTTGATTTCGGTGATAGTTAGGCTAGGTTGCGTAAGGTTTGGTAATGTAAGCGAGTTTTGCGTAAATCTTTTTATCTCGAATTCTTCGATTTCGGTGACGGTAAGGTTGGGTTGGGTTAAGTTTGGTGAGGTAAGCGAGTTTTGTGTAAATCTTAAAATATCGAATTCATTGATTTCGGTTATGGTTAGGTTAGGTTGGGTTAGGTTCGGTGAGGTTAGCGAGTTTTGTGTATATGATTGCATTGTCGAATTTTTTGATTTCGGTGATAGTTAGGCTTGGTTGGGTTAGGTTTGGTGAGGTTAGCGAGTTTTGTGTAAATCTTACAATCTCGAATTCTTCGATTTCGGTGACGGTTAGGTTAGGTTGGGTTAAGTTTGGTGAGGTTAGCGAGTTTCGTGTATATTTTTGCAATGTCGAATTCTTTGATTTCGGTGACGGTTAGGTTGGGTTGGGTTAGGTTTGGTGAGGTAAGCAAGTTTTGTGTTAATCTTAAAATATCGAATTCATTGATTTCGGTGATGGTTAGGTTAGGTTGGGTTAGGTTCGGCTAGGTTAGCGAGTTTTGTGTATATTATTGCATTGTCGAATTCTTTGATTTCAGTGATAGTTAGGCTTGGTTGGGTTAGGTTTGGTGAGGTTAGCGAGTTTTGTGTAAATCTTACTATCTCAAATTCTTCGATTTCGGTGACGGTTAGGTTAGGTTGGGTTAAGTTTGGTGCGGTAAGCGAGTTTCAAGTATATTTTTGCAATGTCGAATTCTTTGATTTCTGTGATGGTTAAGTTAGGTTGGGTTAGGTTTGGTGAGGTTAGCGAGTTTTGTGTATATTTTTGCGATGTCGAATTCTTTGATTTCGGTGATGGTTAGGTTTAGTTGGGTTAGGTTTGGTGAGGTAAGCGACTTTTGTGTATATTATTGCATTGTCGAATTCTTTGATTTCGGTGATAGTAAGGCTTGGTTGGGTTAGGTTTGGTGAGGTAAGCGAGTTTTGTGTAAATCTTACAATCTCGAATTCTTCGATTTCGGTGACGGTTAGGTTAGGTTGGGTTAAGTTTGGTGCGGTAAGCGAATTTCAAGTATATTTTTGCAATGTCGAATTCTTTGATTTCCGTGATGGTTAGGTTAGGTTGGGTTAGGTTTGGTGAGGTTAGCGAGTTTTGTGTATATTTTCGCGATGTCGAATTCTTTGATTTCGGTGATGGTTAGGTTGGGTTGGGTTACGTTTGGTGAGGTAAACGAGTTTCGTGTATATTTTTGCAATGTCGAATTCTTTGAATTCGGTGATGGTTGGGTTGGGTTGGGTTACGTTTGGTGAGGTTAGCGAGTTTCGTGTATATTTTTGCAATGTCGAATTCTTTGATTTCGGTGAAAGTTAGGCTAGGTTGGGTTAGGTTTTGTGAGATTAGCAAGTTTTGTGAAAATCTAAAACTCTTTAATTCTTTAATTTCAGTGTTGGATAGGTTAGGTTTAGTTAAGTTCGGTGAGGTTTGCGAGTTTTGTGTAAATCTTATAATCTCTAATTCTTTGATTTCGGTGATGTTCAGGTTAGGTTGGGTTAGGTTTAATGAGGTTAGCGAGTTTTGTGTATATTATTGCATTGTCGAATTCTTTGATTTCGGTGATAGTAAGGCTAGGTTGGGTTAGGTTTGGTGAGGTTAGCGAGTTTTGTGTAAATCTTACTATCTCGAATTCTTCGATTTCGGTGACGGTTAGGTTATGTTGGGTTAAGTTTGGATTGTTAAGCTAGTTTCGTGTACATTTTTGCAATGTCGAATTCTTTGATTTCTTTGATGGTTCGGTTAGGTTGGGTTAGGTTTGGTGAGGTAAGCAAGTTTTGTGAAAATCTAAAAATCTCGAATTCTTTGATTTCGGTGTTGGATAGGTTAGGTTGGGTAAGGTTTGGTGAGGAAAACGAGTTTTTTGTATATTTTTGCAATGTCGAATTCTTTGATTTCGGTGACGGTAAGGTTGGGTTGGGTTAGGTTTGGTGAGGTTAGCGAGCTTCTTGTATATTTTTGCAATGTCGAATTCATTGATTTCGGTGATGGTTAGGTTAGGTTGGGTTAGGTTCGGCTAAGTTAGCGAGTTTTGTGTATATTATTGCATTGTCAAATTCTTTGATTTTAGTGATAGTTAGGCTTGGTTGGGTTAGGTTGGTGAGGTTAGCGAGTTTTGTGTAAATCTTACAATCTCGAATTCTTCGATTTTGGTGACGGTTAGGTTAGGTTGGGTTAAGTTTGGTGCGGTAAGCGAGTTTCAAGTATATTTTTGCAATGTCGAATTCTTTGATTTTCGTGATGGTTAGGTTTGGTGAAGTTAGCGAGTTTTGTGTATATTTTTTCGATGTCGAATTCTTTGATTTCGGTGATGGTTAGGTTGGGTTGGGATACGTTTGGTGAGGTAAGCGAGTTTTGTGTATATTTTTGCGATGTCGAATTCTTTGATTTCGGTGATGGTTAGGTTGGGTTGGGTTACGTTTGGTGAGGTAAGCGAGTTTCGTTTTTTATTTTTGCAATGTCGAATTCTTTGATTTCGGTGATAGTTAGGTTAGGTTGGGTTAGGTTTGGTGAGGTTAGCGAGTTTTATGTATATTTTTGCATTGTCGAATTCTTTGATTTCGGTGATAGTTAGGCTAGGTTGGGATAGGTTTGGTAATGTAAGCGAGTTTTGCGGAAATCTTTTTATCTCAAATTCTTCGATTTAGGTGACGGTTAGGTTAGGTTGGGTTAAGTTTGGATTGTTAAGCTAGTTTCGGGTATATTTTTGCAATGTCGAATTCTTTGATTTCGGTGACGGTTAGGTTGGGTTGGGTTAGGTTTGGTGAGGTAAGTTAGTTTTGTGTAAATCTTAAAATATCGAATTCATTGATTTCGGTGATGGTTAGGTTAGGTTGAGTTAGGTTCGGTGAGGGTAGCGAGTTTTGTGTATATGATTGCAATGTCGAATTTTTTGATTTCGGTGATAGTTAGGCTTGGTTGGGTTAGGTTTGGTAGTGTAAGCGAGTTTTGCGTAAATCTTTTTATCTCGAATTCTTCGATTTCGGTGACGGTTAGGTTAGGTTGGGTTAAGTTTGGATTATTAAGCTAGTTTTGTGTATATTTTTTCAATGTCGAATTCTTTGATTTTGGTGATGGTTAGGTTTGGTGAGGTAAGCGAGATTTGTGTATATTATTGCATTGTCGAATTCTTTGATTTTGGTGATAGATGGTTAGGTTTGGTGAGGTAAGCGAGATTTGTGTATATTATTGCATTGTCGAATTCTTTGATTTTGGTGATAGTCAGGCTTGGTTGGGTTAGGTTTGGTAAGGTAAGCGAGTGTTGTGTAAATCTTACAATCTCGAATTCTTCGATTTCGGTGACGGTTAGGTTAGGTTGGGTTAAGTTTGGTGCGGTAAGCGAGTTTCAAGTATATTTTTGGAATGTCGAATTCTTTGATTTCCGTGATGGTTAGGTTAGGTTGGGTTAGGTTTGGTGAGGTTAGCGAGTTTTGTGTATATTTTTGCATTGTCGAATTCTTTGATTTTGGTGATAGTTAAGCTAGGTTGGGTTAGGTTTGGTGAGGTTAGCGAGTTTTGTGTATATTTTTGCATTGTCGAATTCTTTGATTTCGGTGATAGTTAGGCTAGGTTGGGATAGGTTTTGTAATGTAAGCGAGTTTTGCGTAAATATTTTTATCTCGAATTCTACGATTTCGGTGACGGTTAGGTTAGGTTGGGTTAAGTTTGGATTGTTAAGCTAGTTTTGTGTATATTTTTGCAATGTCGAATACTTTGATTTCGGTGATGGTTAGGTTTAGTTGGGTTAGGTTTGGTGAGGTAAGCGAGATTTGTGTATATTATTGCATTGTCGAATTCTTCGATTTTGGTGATAGTTAGGCTTGGTTGAGTTAGGTTTGGTGAGGTTAGCGAGTTTTGTGTAAATCTTACAATCTCGAATTCTTCGATTTCGGTGACGGTTAGGTTAGGTTGGGTTAAGTTTGGTGCGGTAAGCGAGTTTCAAGTATATTTTTGCAATGTCGAATTCTTTGATTTCCGTGATGGTTAGGTAAGGTTGGGTTAAGTTTGGTGAGGTAAGCGAGTTTTGTGTATATTTTTTCGATGTCGAATTCTTTGATTTCGGTGATGGTTAGGTTGGGTTGGGTTACGTTTGGTGAGGTAAGCGAGTTTCGTGTATATTTTTGCAATGTCGAATTCTTTGATTTCGGTGATGTTCAGGTTAGGTTGGGTTAGGTTTGGTGAGGTTAGCCAGTTTTGTGTATATTATTGCATTGTCGAATTCTTTAATTTCGGTGATAGTTAGGCTAGGTTGGGTTAGGTTTGGTGAGGTTAGCGAGTTTTGTGTATATTTTTGCATTGTCGAATTCTTTGATTTCGGTGATAGTTAGGCTAGGTTGGGATAGGTTTTGTAATGTAAGCGAGTTTTGCGTAAATATTTTTATCTCGAATTCTTCGATTTCGGTGACGGTTAGGTTAGGTTGGGTTAAGTTTGGATTGTTAGGCTTGTTTCGTGTACATTTTTGCAATGTCGAATTCTTTGATTTCTTTGATGGTTCGGTTAGGTTGGGTTAGGTTTGGTGAGGTAAGCAAGTTTTGTGAAAATCTAAAAACTCGAATTCTTTGATTTCGGTGTTGGATAGGTTAGGTTGGGTAAGGTTTGGTGAGGAAAACGAGTTTTTTGTATATTTTTGCAATGTCGAATTCTTTGATTTCGGTGACGGTAAGGTTGGGTTGGGTTAGGTTTGGTGAGGTTAGCGAGCTTCTTGTATATTTTTGCAATGTCGAATTCTTTGAATTCGGCGATGGTTAGGTTGGGTTGGGTTACGTTTGGTGAGGTTAGCGAGTTTCGTGTATATTTTTGCAATGTCAAATTTTCTGATTTCGGTGACGGTTAGGTTGGGTTGGGTAAGGTTTGGTGAGGTAAGCGAGTTTTGTGTAAATCTTAAAATATCGAATTCATTGATTTCGGTGATAGTTAGGTTAGGTTGGGTTAGGATCGGTGAGGTTAGCGATTTTTGTGTATATTATTGCAATGTCGAATTCTTTGATTTCGGTGATAGTAAGGCTAGGTTTGGTAAGGTTTGGTGAGGCTAGCGAGTTTTGTGTATATTTTTGCAATGTCGAATTCTTTGATTTCGGTGACGGTTAGGTTAGGTTGGGTTAAGTTTGGTGAGGTTAGCGAGTTTTGTGTATATTTTTGCATTGTCGAATTCTTCGATTTCGGTGTTGGATAGGTTGGGTTGGGTTACGTTTGGTGAGGTTAGCGAGTTTTGTGTATATTTTTGCAATGTCAAATTCTTTGATTTCGGCGATAGTAAGGTTAGGTTGGGTTAGGTTTGGTGAGGTGAGCGAGTTTTCTGTATATTTTTGCATTGTCAAATTCTTTGATTTCGGTGATAGTTAGGCTAGGTTGGGATAGGTTTGGTAATGAAAGCGAGTTTTGCGTAAATCTTTTTATCTCAAATTCTTCGATTTAGGTGACGGTTAGGTTTGGTTGGGTTAAGTTTGGATTGTTAAGCTAGTTTCGTGTATATTTTTGCAATTTCGAATTCTTTGATTTCGGTGACGGTAAGGTTGGGTTGGGTTAAGTTTGGTGAGGTAAGCGAGTTTTGTGTAAATCTTAAAATATCGAATTCATTGATTTCGGTGATGGTTAGGTTAGGTTGGGTTAGGTTCGGTGAGGTTAGCGAGTTTTGTGTATATGATTGCAGTGTCGAATTTTTTGATTTCGGTGATAGTTAGGCTTGGTTGGGTTAGGTTTGGTGAGGTTAGCGAGTTTTGTGTAAATCTTACAATCTCGAATTCTTCGATTTCGGTGACGGTTAGGTTAGGTTGGGTTAAGTTTGGTGAGGTTAGCGAGTTTTGTGTATATTTTTGCATTGTCGAATTCTTCGATTTCGGTGTTGGATAGGTTGGGTTGGGTTACGTTTGGTGAGGTTAGCGAGTTTCGTGTATATTTTTGCAATGTCGAATTCTTTGATTTCGGTGACGGTTAGGTTGGGTTGGGTTAGGTTCGGTGAGGTAAGCAAGTTTTGTGTTAATCTTAAAATATCGAATTCATTGATTTCGGTGATGGTTAGGTTAGGTTGGGTTAGGTTCGGCTAGGTGAGCGAGTTTTGTGTATATTATTGCATTGTCGAATTCTTTGATTTCAGTGATAGTTAGGCTTGGTTGGGTTAGGTTTGGTGAGGTTAGCGAGTTTTGTGTAAATCTTACAATCTCGAATTCTTCGATTTCGGTGACGGTTAGGATAGGTTGGGTTAGGTTTGGTGAGGTTAGCGAGCTTCTTGTATATTTTTGCAATGTCGAATTCTTTGATTTCCGTGATGGTTAAGTTAGGTTGGGTTAGGTTGGGTGAGGTTAGCGAGTTTTGTGTATATTTTTGCGATGTCGAATTCTTTGATTTCGGTGATGGTTAGGTTTAGTTGGGTTCGGTTTGGTGAGGTAAGCGACTTTTGTGTATATTATTGCATTGTCGAATTCTTTGATTTCGGTGATAGTAAGGCTTGGTTGGGTTAGGTTTGGTGAGGTTAGCAAGTTTTGTGTAAATCTTACAATCTCGAATTCTTCGATTTCGGTGACGGTTAGGTTAGGTTGGGTTAAGTTTGGTGCGGTAAGCGAGTTTCAAGTATATTTTTGCATTGTCGAATTCTTTGATTTCCGTGATGGTTAGGTTAGGTTGGGTTAGGTTTGGTGAGGTTAGCGAGTTTTGTGTATATTTTTGCGATGTCGAATTCTTTGATTTCGGTGATGGTAAGGTTGGGTTGGGTTACGTTTGGTGAGGTAAACGAGTTTCGTGTATATTTTTGCAATGTCGAATTCTTTGAATTCGGTGATGGTTGGGTTGGGTTGGGTTACGTTTGGTGAGGTTAGCGAGTTTCGTGTATATTTTTGCAATGTCGAATTTTTTGATTTCGGTGACGGTTAGGTTAGGTTGGGTTAGGTTTGGTGAGGAAAGCGAGTTTTGTGTAAATCTTACAATCTCGAATTCTTCGATATCGGTGACGGTTAGGTTAAGTTGGGTTAAATTTGGTGCGGTAAGCAAGTTTTAAGTATATTTTTGCAATGTCGAATTCTTTAATTTCGGTGATAGTAAGGCTAGGTTTGGTTAAGTTTGGTGAGGTTAGCGAGTTTTGTGTATATTTTTGATATGTCGAATTCTTTGATTTCGGTGATGGTTAGGTTTGGTTGGGTTAGGTTTGGTGAGGTAAGCGAGTTTCGTGTATATTTTTGCAATGTCGAATTCTTTGATTTCGGTGAAAGTTAGGCTAGGTTGGGTTAGGTTTGGTGAGGTTACCAAGTTTCTTGTATATTTTTGCAATGTCGAATTCTTTGATTTCGGTGATAGTTAGGCTAGGTTGGGTTAGGTTTTGTGAGATTAGCAAGTTTTGTGAAAATCTAAAACTCTTTAATTCTTTGATTTCAGTGTTGGATAGGTTAGGTTTAGTTAAGTTCGGTGAGGTTTGCGAGTTTTGTGTAAATCTTATAATCTCTAATTCTTTGATTTCGGTGATGGTTAGGTTGGGTTGGGTTACGTTTGGTGAGGTTAGCGAGTTTTGTGTATATTTTTGCGATGTCGAATTCTTTAATTTCGGTGATGGTTAGGTTGGGTTGGGTTACGTTTGGTGAGGTTAGCGAGTTTTGTGTAAATCTTAAAATATCGAATTCATTGATTTCGGTCATGGTTAGGTTAGGTTGGGTTAAGTTCAGTGAGGTTAGCGAGTTTTGTGTATATTTTTGCAATGTCGAATTCTTTGATTTCGGTGACGGTTAGGTTGGGTTGGTTAAGGTTTGGTGAGGTAAACGAGTTTTGTGTAAATCTTCAAATATCGAATTCATTGATTTCGGTGATGGTAAGGTTAGGTTGGGTTAGGTTTGGTAATGTAAGCGAGTTTTGCGTAAATCTTTTTATCTCAAATTCTTCGATTTCGGTGACAGTTAGGTTAGGTTGGGTTAAGTTTGGATTGTTAAGCTAATTTATTGTATATTTTTGCAAAGTCGAATTCTTTGATTTCGGTGATGGTTAGGTTTGGTTGGGTTAGGTTTGGTGAGGTTAGCGAGTTTTGTGTATATTTTTGCATTGTCGAATTCTTTGATTTCGGTGACAGTTAGGCTAGGTTGGGATAGGTTTGGTGAGGTTAGCGAGTTTTGTGTAAATCTAACTATCTCGAATTCTTCGATTTTGGTGACGGTTAGGTTAGGTTGGGTTAAGTTTGGTGCGGTAAGCGAGTTTCAAGTATATTTTTGTAATGTCGAATTCTTTGATCTCCGTGATCGTAAGGTTAGGTTGGGTTAGTTTTGGTGAGGTAAGCGAATTTTGTGTATATTTTTGCGATGTCGTATTCTTTGATTTCGGTGATGGTAAGGTTGGGTTGGGTTACGTTTGGTGAGGTAAGCGAGTTTTGTGTATATTTTTGCATTGTCAAATTCTTTGATTTTAGTGATAGTTAGGCTTGGTTGGGTTAGGTTTGGTGAGGTTTTTAGAGTTTTGTGTAAATCTTACAATCTCGAATTCTTCGATTTTGGTGACGGTTAGGTTAGGTTGGGTTAAGTTTGGTGCGGTAAGCGAGTTTCAAGTATATTTTTGCAATGTCGAATTCTTTGATTTCCGTGATGGTTAGGTTGGGTTGGGTTACGTTTGGTGAGGTAAGCAAGTTTCGTTTTTTATTTTTGCAATGTCGAATTTTTTGATTTCGGTGATAGTTAGGTTAGGTTGGGTTAGGTTTGGTGAGGTTAGCGAGTTTTGTGTATATTTTTGCATTGTCGAATTCTTTGATTTCGGTGATAGTTAGGCTAGGTTGGGATAGGTTTGGTAATGTAAGCGAGTTTTGCGGAAATCTTTTTATCTCAAATTCTTCGATTTAGGTGACGGTTAGGTTAGGTTGGGTTAAGTTTGGATTGTTAAGCTAGTTTCGGGTATATTTTTTTAATGTCGAATTCTTTGATTTCGGTGACGGTTAGGTTGGGTTGGGTTAGGTTTGGTGAGGTAAGTTAGTTTTGTGTAAATCTTAAAATATCGAATTCATTGATTTCGGTGATGGTAAGGTTAGGTTGGGTTAGGTTCGGTGAGGGTAGCGAGTTTTGTGTATATGATTGCATTGTCGAATTTTTTGATTTCGGTGATAGTTAGGCTTGGTTGGGTTAGGTTTGGTAGTGTAAGCGAGTTTTGCGTAAATCTTTTTATCTCGAATTCTTCGATTTCGGTGACGGTTAGGTTAGGTTGGGTTAAGTTTGGATTGTTAAGCTAGTTTTGTGTATATTTTTTCAATGTCGAATTCTTTGATTTTGGTGATGGTTAGGTTTGGTGAGGTAAGCGAGATTTGTGTATATTATTGCATTGTCGAATTCTTTGATTTTGGTGATAGATGGTTAGGTTTGGTGAGGTAAGCGAGATTTGTGTATATTATTGCATTGTCGAATTCTTTGATTTTGGTGATAGTCAGGCTTGGTTGGGTTAGGTTTGGTAAGGTAAGCGAGTTTTGTGTAAATCTTACAATCTCGAATTCTTCGATTTCGGTGACGGTTAGGTTAGGTTGGGTTAAGTTTGGTGCGGTAAGCGAGTTTCAAGTATATTTTTGGAATGTCGAATTCTTTGATTTCCGTGATGGTTAGGTTAGGTTGGGTTAGGTTTGGTGAGGTTAGCAAGTTTTGTGTATATTTTTGCATTGTCGAATTCTTTAATTTTGGTGATAGTTAGGCTAGGTTGGGTTAGGTTTGGTGAGGTTAGCGAGTTTTGTGTATATTTTTGCATTGTCGAATTCTTTGATTTCGGTGATAGTTAGGCTAGGTTGGGATAGGTTTTGTAATGTAAACGAGTTTTGCGTAAATATTTTTATCTCGAATTCTTCGATTTCGGTGACGGTTAGGTTAGGTTGGGTTAAGTTTGGATTGTTAAGCTAGTTTTGTGTATATTTTTGCAATGTCGAATACTTTGATTTCGGTGATGTTCAGGTTAGGTTGGGTTAGGTTTGGTGAGGTTAGCCAGTTTTGTGTATATTATTGCATTGTCGAATTCTTTAATTTCGGTGATAGTTAGGCTAGGTTGGGTTAGGTTTGGTGAGGTTAGCGAGTTTTGTGTATATTTTTGCATTGTCGAATTCTTTGATTTCGGTGATAGTTAGGCTAGGTTGCGTAAGGTTTGGTAATGTAAGCGAGTTTTGCGTAAATCTTTTTATCTCGAATTCTTTGATTTCGGTGACGGTTAGGTTAGGTTGGGTTAAGTTTGGATTGTTAGGCTTGTTTCGTGTACATTTTTGCAATGTCGAATTCTTTGATTTCTTTGATGGTTCGGTTAGGTTGGGTTAGGTTTGGTGAGGTAAGCAAGTTTTGTGAAAATCTAAAAACTCGAATTCTTTGATTTCGGTGTTGGATAGGTTAGGTCTGGTAAGGTTTGGTGAGGTAATGGAGTTTTTTGTATATTTTTGCAATGTCGAATTCTTTGATTTTGGTGACGGTAAGGTTGGGTTGGGTTAGGTTTGGTGAGGTCAGCGAGTTTCGTGTATATTTTTGCAATGTCGAATTCTTTGAATTCGGTGATGGTTAGGTTGGGTTGGGTTACGTTTGGTGAGGTTAGGGAGTTTCGTGTATATTTTTGCAATGTCGAATTCTTTGATTTCGGTGACGGTTAGGTTGGGTCGGGTTACGTTTGGTGAGGTAAGCGAGTTTTGTGTATATTATTGCAATGTCGAATTCTTTGATTTCGGTGATGTTCAGGTTAGGTTGGGTTAGGTTTGGTGAGGTTAGCCAGTTTTGTGTATATTATTGCATTGTCGAATTCTTTAATTTCGGTGATAGTTAGGCTAGGTTGGGTTAGGTTTGGTGAGGTCAGCGAGTTTCGTGTATATTTTTGCAATGTCGAATTCTTTGAATTCGGTGATGGTTAGGTTGGGTTGGGTTACGTTTGGTGAGGTTAGGGAGTTTCGTGTATATTTTTGCAATGTCGAATTCTTTGATTTCGGTGATGGTTAGGTTGGGTTGGGTTACGTTTGGTGAGGTAAGCGAGTTTCGTGTATATTTTTGCAATGTCGAATTCTTTGATTTCGGTGATGTTCAGGTTAGGTTGGGTTAGGTTTGGTGAGGTTAGCCAGTTTTGTGTATATTATTGCATTGTCGAATTCTTTAATTTCGGTGATAGTTAGGCTAGGTTGGGTTAGGTTTGGTGAGGTTAGCGAGTTTTGTGTATATTTTTAAGATGTCGAATTCTTTGATTTCGGTGATGGTTAGGTTGGGTTGGGTTACGTTTGGTGAGGTAAGCGAGTTTCGTGTATATTTTTGCAATGTCGAATTCTTTGATTTCGGTGATGTTCAGGTTAGGTTGGGTTAGGTTTTGTGAGGTTAGCCAGTTTTGTGTATATTATTGCATTGTCGAATTCTTTAATTTCGGTGATAGTTAGGCTAGGTTGGGTAAGGTTTGGTGAGGTTAGCGAGTTTTGTGTATATTTTTGCATTGTCGAATTCTTTGATTTCGGTGATAGTTAGGCTAGGTTGCGTAAGGTTTGGTAATGTAAGCGAGTTTTGCGTAAATCTTTTTATCTCGAATTCTTCGATTTCGGTGACGGTTAGGTTAGGTTGGGTTAAGTTTGGATTGTTAAGCTAGTTTTGTGTATATTTTTGCAATGTCGAATACTTTGATTTCGGTGATGTTCAGGTTAGGTTGGGTTAGGTTTGGTGAGGTTAGCCAGTTTTGTGTATATTTTTAAGATGTCGAATTCTTTGATTTCGGTGATGGTTAGGTTGGGTTGGGTTACGTTTGGTGAGGTAAGCGAGTTTCGTGTATATTTTTGCAATGTCGAATTCTTTGATTTCGGTGATGTTCAGGTTAGGTTGGGTTAGGTTTTGTGAGGTTAGCCAGTTTTGTGTATATTATTGCATTGTCGAATTCTTTAATTTCGGTGATAGTTAGGCTAGGTTGGGTTAGGTTTGGTGAGGTTAGCGAGTTTTGTGTATATTTTTGCATTGTCGAATTCTTTGATTTCGGTGATAGTTAGGCTAGGTTGCGTAAGGTTTGGTAATGTAAGCGAGTTTTGCGTAAATCTTTTTATCTCGAATTCTTCGATTTCCGTGACGGTTAGGTTAGGTTGGGTTAAGTTTGGTGCGGTAAGCGAGTTTCAAGTATATTTTTGCAATGTCGAATTCTTTGATTTCCGTGATGGTTAGGTAAGGTTGGGTTAGGTTTGGTGAGGTTAGCGAGTTTTGTGTATATTTTTTCGATGTCGAATTCTTTGATTTCGGTGATGGTTAGGTTGGGTTGGGTTACGTTTGGTGAGGTAAGCGAGTTTCGTGTATATTTTTGCAATGTCGAATTCTTTGATTTCGGTGATGTTCAGGTTAGGTTGGGTTAGGTTTGGTGAGGTTAGCCAGTTTTGTGTATATTATTGCATTGTCGAATTCTTTAATTTCGGTGATAGTTAGGCTAGGTTGGGTTAGGTTTGGTGAGGTTAGCGAGTTTTGTGTATATTTTTAAGATGTCGAATTCTTTGATTTCGGTGATGGTTAGGTTGGGTTGGGTTACGTTTGGTGAGGTAAGCGAGTTTCGTGTATATTTTTGCAATGTCGAATTCTTTGATTTCGGTGATGTTCAGGTTAGGTTGGGTTAGGTTTTGTGAGGTTAGCCAGTTTTGTGTATATTATTGCATTGTCGAATTCTTTAATTTCGGTGATAGTTAGGCTAGGTTGGGTTAGGTTTGGTGAGGTTAGCGAGTTTTGTGTATATTTTTGCATTGTCGAATTCTTTGATTTCGGTGATAGTTAGGCTAGGTTGCGTAAGGTTTGGTAATGTAAGCGAGTTTTGCGTAAATCTTTTTATCTCGAATTCTTCGATTTCGGTGACGGTAAGGTTGGGTTGGGTTAAGTTTGGTGAGGTAAGCGAGTTTTGTGTAAATCTTAAAATATCGAATTCATTGATTTCGGTTATGGTTAGGTTAGGTTGGGTTAGGTTCGGTGAGGTTAGCGAGTTTTGTGTATATGATTGCATTGTCGAATTTTTTGATTTCGGTGATAGTTAGGCTTGGTTGGGTTAGGTTTGGTGAGGTTAGCGAGTTTTGTGTAAATCTTACAATCTCGAATTCTTCGATTTCGGTGACGGTTAGGTTAGGTTGGGTTAAGTTTGGTGAGGTTAGCGAGTTTCGTGTATATTTTTGCAATGTCGAATTCTTTGATTTCGGTGACGGTTAGGTTGGGTTGGGTTAGGTTTGGTGAGGTAAGCAAGTTTTGTGTTAATCTTAAAATATCGAATTCATTGATTTCGGTGATGGTTAGGTTAGGTTGGGTTAGGTTCGGCTAGGTTAGCGAGTTTTGTGTATATTATTGCATTGTCGAATTCTTTGATTTCAGTGATAGTTAGGCTTGGTTGGGTTAGGTTTGGTGAGGTTAGCGAGTTTTGTGTAAATCTTACTATCTCAAATTCTTCGATTTCGGTGACGGTTAGGTTAGGTTGGGTTAAGTTTGGTGCGGTAAGCGAGTTTCAAGTATATTTTTGCAATGTCGAATTCTTTGATTTCTGTGATGGTTAGGTTAGGTTGGGTTAGGTTTGGTGAGGTTAGCGAGTTTTGTGTATATTTTTGCGATGTCGAATTCTTTGATTTCGGTGATGGTAAGGTTGGGTTGGGTTACGTTTGGTGAGGTAAACGAGTTTCGTGTATATTTTTGCAATGTCGAATTCTTTGAATTCGGTGATGGTTGGGTTGGGTTGGGTTACGTTTGGTGAGGTAAGCGAGTTTCGTGTATATTTTTGCAATGTCGAATTTTTTGATTTCGGTGACGGTTAGGTTGGGTTAGGTTTGGTGAGGTAAGCGAGTTTTGTGTAAATCTTACAATCTCGAATTCTTCGATATCGGTGACGGTTAGGTTAAGTTGGGTTAAATTTGGTGCGGTAAGCAAGTTTTAAGTATATTTTTGCAATGTCGAATTCTTTAATTTCGGTGATAGTAAGGCTAGGTTTGGTTAAGTTTGGTGAGGTTAGCGAGTTTTGTGTATATTTTTGATATGTCGAATTCTTTGATTTCGGTGATGGTTAGGTTTGGTTGGGTTAGGTTTGGTGAGGTAAGCGAGTTTCGTGTATATTTTTGCAATGTCGAATTCTTTGATTTCGGTGAAAGTTAGGCTAGGTTGGGTTAGGTTTGGTGAGGATACCAAGTTTCTTGTATATTTTTGCAATGTCGAATTCTTTGATTTCGGTGATAGTTAGGCTAGGTTGGGTTAGGTTTTGTGAGATTAGCAAGTTTTGTGAAAATCTAAAACTCTTTAATTCTTTGATTTCAGTGTTGGATAGGTTAGGTTTAGTTAAGTTCGGTGAGGTTTGCGAGTTTTGTGTAAATCTTATAATCTCTAATTCTTTGATTTCGGTGATGTTCAGGTTAGGTTGGGTTAGGTTTAATGAGGTTAGCGAGTTTTGTGTATATTATTGCATTGTCGAATTCTTTGATTTCGGTGATAGTTAGGCTAGGTTGGGTTAGGTTTGGTGAGGTTAGCGAGTTTTGTGTAAATCTTACTATCTCGAATTCTTCGATTTCGGTGACGGTTTGGTTATGTTGGGTTAAGTTTGGATTGTTAAGCTAGTTTCGTGTACATTTTTGCAATGTCGAATTCTTTGATTTCTTTGATGGTTCGGTTAGGTTGGGCTAGGTTTGGTGAGGTAAGCAAGTTTTGTGAAAATCTAAAAATCTCGAATTCTTTGATTTCGGTGTTGGATAGGTTAGGTTGGGTAAGGTTTGGTGAGGAAAACGAGTTTTTTGTATATTTTTACAATGTCGAATTCTTTGATTTCGGTGACGGTAGGGTTGGGTTGGGTTAGGTTTGGTGAGGTTAGCGAGCTTCTTGTATATTTTTGCAATGTCGAATTCATTGATTTCGGTGATGGTTAGGTTAGGTTGGGTTAGGATCGGCTAAGTTAGCGAGTTTTGTGTATATTATTGCATTGTCAAATTCTTTGATTTTAGTGATAGTTAGGCTTGGTTGGGTTAGGTTTGGTGAGGTTTTTAGAGTTTTGTGTAAATCTTACAATCTCGAATTCTTCGATTTTGGTGACGGTTAGGTTAGGTTGGGTTAAGTTTGGTGCGGTAAGCGAGTTTCAAGTATATTTTTGCAATGTCGAATTCTTTGATTTCCGTGATGGTTAGGTTGGGTTGGGTTACGTTTGGTGAGGTAAGCAAGTTTCGTTTTTTATTTTTGCAATGTCGAATTTTTTGATTTCGGTGATAGTTAGGTTAGGTTGGGTTAGGTTTGGTGAGGTTAGCGAGTTTTGTGTATATTTTTGCATTGTCGAATTCTTTGATTTCGGTGATAGTTAGGCTAGGTTGGGATAGGTTTGGTAATGTAAGCGAGTTTTGCGGAAATCTTTTTATCTCAAATTCTTCGATTTAGGTGACGGTTAGGTTAGGTTGGGTTAAGTTTGGATTGTTAAGCTAGTTTCGGGTATATTTTTTTAATGTCGAATTCTTTGATTTCGGTGACGGTTAGGTTGGGTTGGGTTAGGTTTGGTGAGGTAAGTTAGTTTTGTGTAAATCTTAAAATATCGAATTCATTGATTTCGGTGATGGTAAGGTTAGGTTGGGTTAGGTTCGGTGAGGGTAGCGAGTTTTGTGTATATGATTGCATTGTCGAATTTTTTGATTTCGGTGATAGTTAGGCTTGGTTGGGTTAGGTTTGGTAGTGTAAGCGAGTTTTGC
This sequence comes from Arctopsyche grandis, assembly GCF_051622035.1. Lineage (NCBI taxonomy): Eukaryota > Metazoa > Arthropoda > Insecta > Trichoptera > Hydropsychidae > Arctopsyche > Arctopsyche grandis. The sequence goes on from NC_135363.1 coordinate 394,468, forward strand.
GTAAATCTTTTTATCTCGAATTCTTCGATTTCGGTGACGGTTAGGTTAGGTTGGGTTAAGTTTGGATTGTTAAGCTAGTTTTGTGTATATTTTTTCAATGTCGAATTCTTTGATTTTGGTGATGGTTAGGTTTGGTGAGGTAAGCGAGATTTGTGTATATTATTGCATTGTCGAATTCTTTGATTTTGGTGATAGATGGTTAGGTTTGGTGAGGTAAGCGAGATTTGTGTATATTATTGCATTGTCGAATTCTTTGATTTTGGTGATAGTCAGGCTTGGTTGGGTTAGGTTTGGTAAGGTAAGCGAGTTTTGTGTAAATCTTACAATCTCGAATTCTTCGATTTCGGTGACGGTTAGGTTAGGTTGGGTTAAGTTTGGTGCGGTAAGCGAGTTTCAAGTATATTTTTGGAATGTCGAATTCTTTGATTTCCGTGATGGTTAGGTTAGGTTGGGTTAGGTTTGGTGAGGTTAGCAAGTTTTGTGTATATTTTTGCATTGTCGAATTCTTTAATTTTGGTGATAGTTAGGCTAGGTTGGGTTAGGTTTGGTGAGGTTAGCGAGTTTTGTGTATATTTTTGCATTGTCGAATTCTTTGATTTCGGTGATAGTTAGGCTAGGTTGGGATAGGTTTTGTAATGTAAACGAGTTTTGCGTAAATATTTTTATCTCGAATTCTTCGATTTCGGTGACGGTTAGGTTAGGTTGGGTTAAGTTTGGATTGTTAAGCTAGTTTTGTGTATATTTTTGCAATGTCGAATACTTTGATTTCGGTGATGTTCAGGTTAGGTTGGGTTAGGTTTGGTGAGGTTAGCCAGTTTTGTGTATATTATTGCATTGTCGAATTCTTTAATTTCGGTGATAGTTAGGCTAGGTTGGGTTAGGTTTGGTGAGGTTAGCGAGTTTTGTGTATATTTTTGCATTGTCGAATTCTTTGATTTCGGTGATAGTTAGGCTAGGTTGCGTAAGGTTTGGTAATGTAAGCGAGTTTTGCGTAAATCTTTTTATCTCGAATTCTTTGATTTCGGTGACGGTTAGGTTAGGTTGGGTTAAGTTTGGATTGTTAGGCTTGTTTCGTGTACATTTTTGCAATGTCGAATTCTTTGATTTCTTTGATGGTTCGGTTAGGTTGGGTTAGGTTTGGTGAGGTAAGCAAGTTTTGTGAAAATCTAAAAACTCGAATTCTTTGATTTCGGTGTTGGATAGGTTAGGTCTGGTAAGGTTTGGTGAGGTAATGGAGTTTTTTGTATATTTTTGCAATGTCGAATTCTTTGATTTTGGTGACGGTAAGGTTGGGTTGGGTTAGGTTTGGTGAGGTCAGCGAGTTTCGTGTATATTTTTGCAATGTCGAATTCTTTGAATTCGGTGATGGTTAGGTTGGGTTGGGTTACGTTTGGTGAGGTTAGGGAGTTTCGTGTATATTTTTGCAATGTCGAATTCTTTGATTTCGGTGACGGTTAGGTTGGGTCGGGTTACGTTTGGTGAGGTAAGCGAGTTTTGTGTATATTATTGCAATGTCGAATTCTTTGATTTCGGTGATGTTCAGGTTAGGTTGGGTTAGGTTTGGTGAGGTTAGCCAGTTTTGTGTATATTATTGCATTGTCGAATTCTTTAATTTCGGTGATAGTTAGGCTAGGTTGGGTTAGGTTTGGTGAGGTCAGCGAGTTTCGTGTATATTTTTGCAATGTCGAATTCTTTGAATTCGGTGATGGTTAGGTTGGGTTGGGTTACGTTTGGTGAGGTTAGGGAGTTTCGTGTATATTTTTGCAATGTCGAATTCTTTGATTTCGGTGATGGTTAGGTTGGGTTGGGTTACGTTTGGTGAGGTAAGCGAGTTTCGTGTATATTTTTGCAATGTCGAATTCTTTGATTTCGGTGATGTTCAGGTTAGGTTGGGTTAGGTTTGGTGAGGTTAGCCAGTTTTGTGTATATTATTGCATTGTCGAATTCTTTAATTTCGGTGATAGTTAGGCTAGGTTGGGTTAGGTTTGGTGAGGTTAGCGAGTTTTGTGTATATTTTTAAGATGTCGAATTCTTTGATTTCGGTGATGGTTAGGTTGGGTTGGGTTACGTTTGGTGAGGTAAGCGAGTTTCGTGTATATTTTTGCAATGTCGAATTCTTTGATTTCGGTGATGTTCAGGTTAGGTTGGGTTAGGTTTTGTGAGGTTAGCCAGTTTTGTGTATATTATTGCATTGTCGAATTCTTTAATTTCGGTGATAGTTAGGCTAGGTTGGGTAAGGTTTGGTGAGGTTAGCGAGTTTTGTGTATATTTTTGCATTGTCGAATTCTTTGATTTCGGTGATAGTTAGGCTAGGTTGCGTAAGGTTTGGTAATGTAAGCGAGTTTTGCGTAAATCTTTTTATCTCGAATTCTTCGATTTCGGTGACGGTTAGGTTAGGTTGGGTTAAGTTTGGATTGTTAAGCTAGTTTTGTGTATATTTTTGCAATGTCGAATACTTTGATTTCGGTGATGTTCAGGTTAGGTTGGGTTAGGTTTGGTGAGGTTAGCCAGTTTTGTGTATATTTTTAAGATGTCGAATTCTTTGATTTCGGTGATGGTTAGGTTGGGTTGGGTTACGTTTGGTGAGGTAAGCGAGTTTCGTGTATATTTTTGCAATGTCGAATTCTTTGATTTCGGTGATGTTCAGGTTAGGTTGGGTTAGGTTTTGTGAGGTTAGCCAGTTTTGTGTATATTATTGCATTGTCGAATTCTTTAATTTCGGTGATAGTTAGGCTAGGTTGGGTTAGGTTTGGTGAGGTTAGCGAGTTTTGTGTATATTTTTGCATTGTCGAATTCTTTGATTTCGGTGATAGTTAGGCTAGGTTGCGTAAGGTTTGGTAATGTAAGCGAGTTTTGCGTAAATCTTTTTATCTCGAATTCTTCGATTTCCGTGACGGTTAGGTTAGGTTGGGTTAAGTTTGGTGCGGTAAGCGAGTTTCAAGTATATTTTTGCAATGTCGAATTCTTTGATTTCCGTGATGGTTAGGTAAGGTTGGGTTAGGTTTGGTGAGGTTAGCGAGTTTTGTGTATATTTTTTCGATGTCGAATTCTTTGATTTCGGTGATGGTTAGGTTGGGTTGGGTTACGTTTGGTGAGGTAAGCGAGTTTCGTGTATATTTTTGCAATGTCGAATTCTTTGATTTCGGTGATGTTCAGGTTAGGTTGGGTTAGGTTTGGTGAGGTTAGCCAGTTTTGTGTATATTATTGCATTGTCGAATTCTTTAATTTCGGTGATAGTTAGGCTAGGTTGGGTTAGGTTTGGTGAGGTTAGCGAGTTTTGTGTATATTTTTAAGATGTCGAATTCTTTGATTTCGGTGATGGTTAGGTTGGGTTGGGTTACGTTTGGTGAGGTAAGCGAGTTTCGTGTATATTTTTGCAATGTCGAATTCTTTGATTTCGGTGATGTTCAGGTTAGGTTGGGTTAGGTTTTGTGAGGTTAGCCAGTTTTGTGTATATTATTGCATTGTCGAATTCTTTAATTTCGGTGATAGTTAGGCTAGGTTGGGTTAGGTTTGGTGAGGTTAGCGAGTTTTGTGTATATTTTTGCATTGTCGAATTCTTTGATTTCGGTGATAGTTAGGCTAGGTTGCGTAAGGTTTGGTAATGTAAGCGAGTTTTGCGTAAATCTTTTTATCTCGAATTCTTCGATTTCGGTGACGGTAAGGTTGGGTTGGGTTAAGTTTGGTGAGGTAAGCGAGTTTTGTGTAAATCTTAAAATATCGAATTCATTGATTTCGGTTATGGTTAGGTTAGGTTGGGTTAGGTTCGGTGAGGTTAGCGAGTTTTGTGTATATGATTGCATTGTCGAATTTTTTGATTTCGGTGATAGTTAGGCTTGGTTGGGTTAGGTTTGGTGAGGTTAGCGAGTTTTGTGTAAATCTTACAATCTCGAATTCTTCGATTTCGGTGACGGTTAGGTTAGGTTGGGTTAAGTTTGGTGAGGTTAGCGAGTTTCGTGTATATTTTTGCAATGTCGAATTCTTTGATTTCGGTGACGGTTAGGTTGGGTTGGGTTAGGTTTGGTGAGGTAAGCAAGTTTTGTGTTAATCTTAAAATATCGAATTCATTGATTTCGGTGATGGTTAGGTTAGGTTGGGTTAGGTTCGGCTAGGTTAGCGAGTTTTGTGTATATTATTGCATTGTCGAATTCTTTGATTTCAGTGATAGTTAGGCTTGGTTGGGTTAGGTTTGGTGAGGTTAGCGAGTTTTGTGTAAATCTTACTATCTCAAATTCTTCGATTTCGGTGACGGTTAGGTTAGGTTGGGTTAAGTTTGGTGCGGTAAGCGAGTTTCAAGTATATTTTTGCAATGTCGAATTCTTTGATTTCTGTGATGGTTAAGTTAGGTTGGGTTAGGTTTGGTGAGGTTAGCGAGTTTTGTGTATATTTTTGCGATGTCGAATTCTTTGATTTCGGTGATGGTTAGGTTTAGTTGGGTTAGGTTTGGTGAGGTAAGCGACTTTTGTGTATATTATTGCATTGTCGAATTCTTTGATTTCGGTGATAGTAAGGCTTGGTTGGGTTAGGTTTGGTGAGGTAAGCGAGTTTTGTGTAAATCTTACAATCTCGAATTCTTCGATTTCGGTGACGGATAGGTTAGGTTGGGTTAAGTTTGGTGCGGTAAGCGAATTTCAAGTATATTTTTGCAATGTCGAATTCTTTGATTTCCGTGATGGTTAGGTTAGGTTGGGTTAGGTTTGGTGAGGTTAGCGAGTTTTGTGTATATTTTCGCGATGTCGAATTCTTTGATTTCGGTGATGGTTAGGTTGGGTTGGGTTACGTTTGGTGAGGTAAACGAGTTTCGTGTATATTTTTGCAATGTCGAATTCTTTGAATTCGGTGATGGTTGGGTTGGGTTGGGTTACGTTTGGTGAGGTTAGCGAGTTTCGTGTATATTTTTGCAATGTCGAATTCTTTGATTTCGGTGAAAGTTAGGCTAGGTTGGGTTAGGTTTTGTGAGATTAGCAAGTTTTGTGAAAATCTAAAACTCTTTAATTCTTTAATTTCAGTGTTGGATAGGTTAGGTTTAGTTAAGTTCGGTGAGGTTTGCGAGTTTTGTGTAAATCTTATAATCTCTAATTCTTTGATTTCGGTGATGTTCAGGTTAGGTTGGGTTAGGTTTAATGAGGTTAGCGAGTTTTGTGTATATTATTGCATTGTCGAATTCTTTGATTTCGGTGATAGTAAGGCTAGGTTGGGTTAGGTTTGGTGAGGTTAGCGAGTTTTGTGTAAATCTTACTATCTCGAATTCTTCGATTTCGGTGACGGTTAGGTTATGTTGGGTTAAGTTTGGATTGTTAAGCTAGTTTCGTGTACATTTTTGCAATGTCGAATTCTTTGATTTCTTTGATGGTTCGGTTAGGTTGGGTTAGGTTTGGTGAGGTAAGCAAGTTTTGTGAAAATCTAAAAATCTCGAATTCTTTGATTTCGGTGTTGGATAGGTTAGGTTGGGTAAGGTTTGGTGAGGAAAACGAGTTTTTTGTATATTTTTGCAATGTCGAATTCTTTGATTTCGGTGACGGTAAGGTTGGGTTGGGTTAGGTTTGGTGAGGTTAGCGAGCTTCTTGTATATTTTTGCAATGTCGAATTCATTGATTTCGGTGATGGTTAGGTTAGGTTGGGTTAGGTTCGGCTAAGTTAGCGAGTTTTGTGTATATTATTGCATTGTCAAATTCTTTGATTTTAGTGATAGTTAGGCTTGGTTGGGTTAGGTTTGGTGAGGTTAGCGAGTTTTGTGTAAATCTTACAATCTCGAATTCTTCGATTTTGGTGACGGTTAGGTTAGGTTGGGTTAAGTTTGGTGCGGTAAGCGAGTTTCAAGTATATTTTTGCAATGTCGAATTCTTTGATTTTCGTGATGGTTAGGTTTGGTGAAGTTAGCGAGTTTTGTGTATATTTTTTCGATGTCGAATTCTTTGATTTCGGTGATGGTTAGGTTGGGTTGGGATACGTTTGGTGAGGTAAGCGAGTTTTGTGTATATTTTTGCGATGTCGAATTCTTTGATTTCGGTGATGGTTAGGTTGGGTTGGGTTACGTTTGGTGAGGTAAGCGAGTTTCGTTTTTTATTTTTGCAATGTCGAATTCTTTGATTTCGGTGATAGTTAGGTTAGGTTGGGTTAGGTTTGGTGAGGTTAGCGAGTTTTATGTATATTTTTGCATTGTCGAATTCTTTGATTTCGGTGATAGTTAGGCTAGGTTGGGATAGGTTTGGTAATGTAAGCGAGTTTTGCGGAAATCTTTTTATCTCAAATTCTTCGATTTAGGTGACGGTTAGGTTAGGTTGGGTTAAGTTTGGATTGTTAAGCTAGTTTCGGGTATATTTTTGCAATGTCGAATTCTTTGATTTCGGTGACGGTTAGGTTGGGTTGGGTTAGGTTTGGTGAGGTAAGTTAGTTTTGTGTAAATCTTAAAATATCGAATTCATTGATTTCGGTGATGGTTAGGTTAGGTTGAGTTAGGTTCGGTGAGGGTAGCGAGTTTTGTGTATATGATTGCAATGTCGAATTTTTTGATTTCGGTGATAGTTAGGCTTGGTTGGGTTAGGTTTGGTAGTGTAAGCGAGTTTTGCGTAAATCTTTTTATCTCGAATTCTTCGATTTCGGTGACGGTTAGGTTAGGTTGGGTTAAGTTTGGATTATTAAGCTAGTTTTGTGTATATTTTTTCAATGTCGAATTCTTTGATTTTGGTGATGGTTAGGTTTGGTGAGGTAAGCGAGATTTGTGTATATTATTGCATTGTCGAATTCTTTGATTTTGGTGATAGATGGTTAGGTTTGGTGAGGTAAGCGAGATTTGTGTATATTATTGCATTGTCGAATTCTTTGATTTTGGTGATAGTCAGGCTTGGTTGGGTTAGGTTTGGTAAGGTAAGCGAGTGTTGTGTAAATCTTACAATCTCGAATTCTTCGATTTCGGTGACGGTTAGGTTAGGTTGGGTTAAGTTTGGTGCGGTAAGCGAGTTTCAAGTATATTTTTGGAATGTCGAATTCTTTGATTTCCGTGATGGTTAGGTTAGGTTGGGTTAGGTTTGGTGAGGTTAGCGAGTTTTGTGTATATTTTTGCATTGTCGAATTCTTTGATTTTGGTGATAGTTAAGCTAGGTTGGGTTAGGTTTGGTGAGGTTAGCGAGTTTTGTGTATATTTTTGCATTGTCGAATTCTTTGATTTCGGTGATAGTTAGGCTAGGTTGGGATAGGTTTTGTAATGTAAGCGAGTTTTGCGTAAATATTTTTATCTCGAATTCTACGATTTCGGTGACGGTTAGGTTAGGTTGGGTTAAGTTTGGATTGTTAAGCTAGTTTTGTGTATATTTTTGCAATGTCGAATACTTTGATTTCGGTGATGGTTAGGTTTAGTTGGGTTAGGTTTGGTGAGGTAAGCGAGATTTGTGTATATTATTGCATTGTCGAATTCTTCGATTTTGGTGATAGTTAGGCTTGGTTGAGTTAGGTTTGGTGAGGTTAGCGAGTTTTGTGTAAATCTTACAATCTCGAATTCTTCGATTTCGGTGACGGTTAGGTTAGGTTGGGTTAAGTTTGGTGCGGTAAGCGAGTTTCAAGTATATTTTTGCAATGTCGAATTCTTTGATTTCCGTGATGGTTAGGTAAGGTTGGGTTAAGTTTGGTGAGGTAAGCGAGTTTTGTGTATATTTTTTCGATGTCGAATTCTTTGATTTCGGTGATGGTTAGGTTGGGTTGGGTTACGTTTGGTGAGGTAAGCGAGTTTCGTGTATATTTTTGCAATGTCGAATTCTTTGATTTCGGTGATGTTCAGGTTAGGTTGGGTTAGGTTTGGTGAGGTTAGCCAGTTTTGTGTATATTATTGCATTGTCGAATTCTTTAATTTCGGTGATAGTTAGGCTAGGTTGGGTTAGGTTTGGTGAGGTTAGCGAGTTTTGTGTATATTTTTGCATTGTCGAATTCTTTGATTTCGGTGATAGTTAGGCTAGGTTGGGATAGGTTTTGTAATGTAAGCGAGTTTTGCGTAAATATTTTTATCTCGAATTCTTCGATTTCGGTGACGGTTAGGTTAGGTTGGGTTAAGTTTGGATTGTTAGGCTTGTTTCGTGTACATTTTTGCAATGTCGAATTCTTTGATTTCTTTGATGGTTCGGTTAGGTTGGGTTAGGTTTGGTGAGGTAAGCAAGTTTTGTGAAAATCTAAAAACTCGAATTCTTTGATTTCGGTGTTGGATAGGTTAGGTTGGGTAAGGTTTGGTGAGGAAAACGAGTTTTTTGTATATTTTTGCAATGTCGAATTCTTTGATTTCGGTGACGGTAAGGTTGGGTTGGGTTAGGTTTGGTGAGGTTAGCGAGCTTCTTGTATATTTTTGCAATGTCGAATTCTTTGAATTCGGCGATGGTTAGGTTGGGTTGGGTTACGTTTGGTGAGGTTAGCGAGTTTCGTGTATATTTTTGCAATGTCAAATTTTCTGATTTCGGTGACGGTTAGGTTGGGTTGGGTAAGGTTTGGTGAGGTAAGCGAGTTTTGTGTAAATCTTAAAATATCGAATTCATTGATTTCGGTGATAGTTAGGTTAGGTTGGGTTAGGATCGGTGAAGTTAGCGATTTTTGTGTATATTATTGCAATGTCGAATTCTTTGATTTCGGTGATAGTAAGGCTAGGTTTGGTAAGGTTTGGTGAGGCTAGCGAGTTTTGTGTATATTTTTGCAATGTCGAATTCTTTGATTTCGGTGACGGTTAGGTTAGGTTGGGTTAAGTTTGGTGAGGTTAGCGAGTTTTGTGTATATTTTTGCATTGTCGAATTCTTCGATTTCGGTGTTGGATAGGTTGGGTTGGGTTACGTTTGGTGAGGTTAGCGAGTTTTGTGTATATTTTTGCAATGTCAAATTCTTTGATTTCGGCGATAGTAAGGTTAGGTTGGGTTAGGTTTGGTGAGGTGAGCGAGTTTTCTGTATATTTTTGCATTGTCAAATTCTTTGATTTCGGTGATAGTTAGGCTAGGTTGGGATAGGTTTGGTAATGAAAGCGAGTTTTGCGTAAATCTTTTTATCTCAAATTCTTCGATTTAGGTGACGGTTAGGTTTGGTTGGGTTAAGTTTGGATTGTTAAGCTAGTTTCGTGTATATTTTTGCAATTTCGAATTCTTTGATTTCGGTGACGGTAAGGTTGGGTTGGGTTAAGTTTGGTGAGGTAAGCGAGTTTTGTGTAAATCTTAAAATATCGAATTCATTGATTTCGGTGATGGTTAGGTTAGGTTGGGTTAGGTTCGGTGAGGTAAGCGAGTTTTGTGTATATGATTGCAGTGTCGAATTTTTTGATTTCGGTGATAGTTAGGCTTGGTTGGGTTAGGTTTGGTGAGGTTAGCGAGTTTTGTGTAAATCTTACAATCTCGAATTCTTCGATTTCGGTGACGGTTAGGTTAGGTTGGGTTAAGTTTGGTGAGGTTAGCGAGTTTTGTGTATATTTTTGCATTGTCGAATTCTTCGATTTCGGTGTTGGATAGGTTGGGTTGGGTTACGTTTGGTGAGGTTAGCGAGTTTCGTGTATATTTTTGCAATGTCGAATTCTTTGATTTCGGTGACGGTTAGGTTGGGTTGGGTTAGGTTCGGTGAGGTAAGCAAGTTTTGTGTTAATCTTAAAATATCGAATTCATTGATTTCGGTGATGGTTAGGTTAGGTTGGGTTAGGTTCGGCTAGGTGAGCGAGTTTTGTGTATATTATTGCATTGTCGAATTCTTTGATTTCAGTGATAGTTAGGCTTGGTTGGGTTAGGTTTGGTGAGGTTAGCGAGTTTTGTGTAAATCTTACAATCTCGAATTCTTCGATTTCGGTGACGGTTAGGATAGGTTGGGTTAGGTTTGGTGAGGTTAGCGAGCTTCTTGTATATTTTTGCAATGTCGAATTCTTTGATTTCCGTGATGGTTAAGTTAGGTTGGGTTAGGTTGGGTGAGGTTAGCGAGTTTTGTGTATATTTTTGCGATGTCGAATTCTTTGATTTCGGTGATGGTTAGGTTTAGTTGGGTTCGGTTTGGTGAGGTAAGCGACTTTTGTGTATATTATTGCATTGTCGAATTCTTTGATTTCGGTGATAGTAAGGCTTGGTTGGGTTAGGTTTGGTGAGGTTAGCAAGTTTTGTGTAAATCTTACAATCTCGAATTCTTCGATTTCGGTGACGGTTAGGTTAGGTTGGGTTAAGTTTGGTGCGGTAAGCGAGTTTCAAGTATATTTTTGCATTGTCGAATTCTTTGATTTCCGTGATGGTTAGGTTAGGTTGGGTTAGGTTTGGTGAGGTTAGCGAGTTTTGTGTATATTTTTGCGATGTCGAATTCTTTGATTTCGGTGATGGTAAGGTTGGGTTGGGTTACGTTTGGTGAGGTAAACGAGTTTCGTGTATATTTTTGCAATGTCGAATTCTTTGAATTCGGTGATGGTTGGGTTGGGTTGGGTTACGTTTGGTGAGGTTAGCGAGTTTCGTGTATATTTTTGCAATGTCGAATTTTTTGATTTCGGTGACGGTTAGGTTAGGTTGGGTTAGGTTTGGTGAGGAAAGCGAGTTTTGTGTAAATCTTACAATCTCGAATTCTTCGATATCGGTGACGGTTAGGTTAAGTTGGGTTAAATTTGGTGCGGTAAGCAAGTTTTAAGTATATTTTTGCAATGTCGAATTCTTTAATTTCGGTGATAGTAAGGCTAGGTTTGGTTAAGTTTGGTGAGGTTAGCGAGTTTTGTGTATATTTTTGATATGTCGAATTCTTTGATTTCGGTGATGGTTAGGTTTGGTTGGGTTAGGTTTGGTGAGGTAAGCGAGTTTCGTGTATATTTTTGCAATGTCGAATTCTTTGATTTCGGTGAAAGTTAGGCTAGGTTAGGTTAGGTTTGGTGAGGTTACCAAGTTTCTTGTATATTTTTGCAATGTCGAATTCTTTGATTTCGGTGATAGTTAGGCTAGGTTGGGTTAGGTTTTGTGAGATTAGCAAGTTTTGTGAAAATCTAAAACTCTTTAATTCTTTGATTTCAGTGTTGGATAGGTTAGGTTTAGTTAAGTTCGGTGAGGTTTGCGAGTTTTGTGTAAATCTTATAATCTCTAATTCTTTGATTTCGGTGATGGTTAGGTTGGGTTGGGTTACGTTTGGTGAGGTTAGCGAGTTTTGTGTATATTTTTGCGATGTCGAATTCTTTAATTTCGGTGATGGTTAGGTTGGGTTGGGTTACGTTTGGTGAGGTTAGCGAGTTTTGTGTAAATCTTAAAATAACGAATTCATTGATTTCGGTCATGGTTAGGTTAGGTTGGGTTAAGTTCAGTGAGGTTAGCGAGTTTTGTGTATATTTTTGCAATGTCGAATTCTTTGATTTCGGTGACGGTTAGGTTGGGTTGGTTAAGGTTTGGTGAGGTAAACGAGTTTTGTGTAAATCTTCAAATATCGAATTCATTGATTTCGGTGATGGTAAGGTTAGGTTGGGTTAGGTTTGGTAATGTAAGCGAGTTTTGCGTAAATCTTTTTATCTCAAATTCTTCGATTTCGGTGACAGTTAGGTTAGGTTGGGTTAAGTTTGGATTGTTAAGCTAATTTATTGTATATTTTTGCAATGTCGAATTCTTTGATTTCGGTGATGGTTAGGTTTGGTTGGGTTAGGTTTGGTGAGGTTAGCGAGTTTTGTGTATATTTTTGCATTGTCGAATTCTTTGATTTCGGTGACAGTTAGGCTAGGTTGGGATAGGTTTGGTGAGGTAAGCGAGTTTTGTGTAAATCTAACTATCTCGAATTCTTCGATTTTGGTGACGGTTAGGTTAGGTTGGGTTAAGTTTGGTGCGGTAAGCGAGTTTCAAGTATATTTTTGTAATGTCGAATTCTTTGATCTCCGTGATCGTAAGGTTAGGTTGGGTTAGTTTTGGTGAGGTAAGCGAATTTTGTGTATATTTTTGCGATGTCGTATTCTTTGATTTCGGTGATGGTAAGGTTGGGTTGGGTTACGTTTGGTGAGGTAAGCGAGTTTTGTGTATATTTTTGCAATGTCGAATTCTTTGATTTCGGTGATGGTTAGGTTAGGTTGGGTTAGGTTTGGTGAGGTAAGCGAGTTTCGTGTATATTTTTGCAATGTCGAATTCTTTGATTTCGGTCATGGTTAAGTTAGATTGGGTTAGGTTTGGTGATGTAAGCGAGTTTTGTGTAAATCTAACAATCTCGAATTCTTCGATTTCGGTGACGGTTAGGTTAGGTTGGGTTAAGTTTGGTGCGGTAAGCGAGTTTCAAGTATATTTTTGCGATGTCGAATTCTTTGATTTCGGTGATGGTTAGGTTGGGTTGGTCTACGTTTGGTGAGGTAAGCGGTTTTTGTGTATATTTTTGCGATGTCGAAACCTTTGATTTCGGTGATGGTTAGGTTGGGTTGGTCTACGTTTGGTGAGGTTAGCGAGTTTTGTGTATATTTTTGCGATGTCGAATTCTTTAATTTCGGTGATGGTTAGGTTGGGTTGGGTTACGTTTGGTGAGGTAAGCGAGTTTCGTGTAAATCTTAAAATATCGAATTCATTGATTTCGGTGATGTTTAGGTTAGGTTGGGTTAGGTTCAGTGAGGTTAGCGAGTTTTGTGTATATTTTTGCGATGTCGAATTCTTTGATTTCGGTGATGGTTTGGTTAGGTTGGGTTTCGTTTGGTAAGGTAAGCGAGTTTCGTGTATATTTTTGCAATGTCGAATTCTTTGATTTCGGTGATGGTAAGTTTAGGTTGGGTTAGGTTTGGCGAGGTAAGCGAGTTTCGTGTATATTTTTGCAATGTCGAATTCTTTGATTTCGGTGATGGTAAAGTTAGTTTGGGTTAGGTTTGGTGATGTAAGCGAGTTTTGTGTAAATCTTACAATCTCGAATTCTTCGATTTTGGTGACGGTTAGGTTAGGTTGGGATAAGTTTGGTGCGGTAAGCGAGTTAAAAGTATATTTTTGCAATGTCGAATTCTTTGATTTCCGTGATGGTTAGGTTAGGTTGGGTTAGGTTTGGTGAGGTGAGCGAGTTTTGTGTATATTTTTGCGATGTTGACTTCTTTGATTTCGGTAATGGTAAGGTTAGGTTGGGTTACGTTTGGTGAAGTAAGCGAGTTTTGTGTATATTTTTGCGATGTCGAATTCTTTGATTTCGGTGATAGTTAGGCTAGGTTGGGTTAGGTTTGGTGAGGTTAGCGAGTTTTGTGTATATTTTTGCATTGTCGAATTCTTTGATTTCGGTGATAGTTAGGCTAGGTTGGGATAGGTTTGGTAATGTAAGCGAGTTTTGCGTAAATCTTTTTATCTCGAATTCTTCGATTTCGGTGACGGCTAGGTTAGGTTGGGTTAAGTTTGAATTGTTAAGCTAGTTTCGTGTATATTTTTGCAATGTCGAATTCTTTGATTTCTTTGATGGTTAGGTTTAGGTTGGGTTAGGTTTGGTGAGGTAAGCAAGTTTTGTGAAAATCTAAAAATCTCGAATTCTTTGTTTTCGGTGTTGGATAGGTTAGGTCTGGTAAGGTTTGGTGAGGTAAAGGAGTTTTTTGTATATTTTTGCAATGTCGAATTCTTTGATTTCGGTGACGGTAAGGTTGGGTTGGGTTAGGTTTGGTAAGGTCAGCGAGTTTCGTGTATATTTTTGCAATGTCGAATTCTTTGAATTCGGTGATGGTTAGGTTGGGTTGGGTTACGTTTGGTGAGGTTAGCGAGTTTCGTGTATATTTTTGCAATGTCGAATTCTTTGATTTCGGTGACAGTTAGGTTGGGTCGGGTTACGTTTGGTGAGGTAAGCGAGTTTTGTGTATATTATTGTAATGTCGAATTCTTTGATTTCGGCGATAGTTAGGTTAGGTTGGGTTAGGTTTGGTGAGGTTAGCGAGTGTTGTGTATATTTTTGCATTGTCGAATTCTTTGATTTCGGTGATAGTTAGGCTAGGTTGGGATAGGTTTGGTAATGTAAGCGAGTTTTGCGTAAATCTTTTTATCTCGAATTCTTCGATTTCCTTGACGGTTAGGTTAGGTTGGGTTAAGTTTGGTGCGGTAAGCGAGTTTCAAGTATATTTTTGCAATGTCGAATTCTTTGATTTCCGTGATGGTTAGGTAAGGTTGGGTTAGGTTTGGTAATGTAAGCGAGTTTTGCGTAAATCTTTTTATCTCAAATTCTTCTATTTAGGTGACGGTTAGGTTAGGTTGGGTTAAGTTTGGATTGTTAAGCTAGTTTCGTGTATATTTTTGCAATGTCAAATTCTTTGATTTCGGTGACGGTTAGGTTGGGTTGGGCTAGGTTTGGTGAGGTAAGCGAGTTTTGTGTAAATCTTAAAATATCGAATTCATTGATTTCGGTGATGGTTAGGTTAGGTTGGGTTAGGTTTGATGAGGTTAGCGAGTTTTCTGTACATTTTTGCATTGTCGAATTCTTTGATTTCGGTGATAGTTAGGCTAGGTTGGGATAGGTTTGGTAATGTAAGCGAGTTTTGCGTAAATCTTTTTAACTCAAATTCTTCGATTTAGGTGACGGTTAGGTTAGGTTGGGTTAAGTTTGGATTGTTAAGCTAGTTTCGTGTATATTTTTGCAATGTCGAATTCTTTGATTTCGGTGACGGTAAGGTTTGGTGAGGTAAGCGAGTTTTGTGTTAATCTTAAAATATCGAATTCATTGATTTCGGTGATGGTTAGGTTAGGTTGGGTTAGGTTCGGCTAGGTTAGCGAGTTTTGTGTATATTATTGCATTGTCAAATTCTTTGATTTCAGTGACGGTTAGGTTAGGTTGGGTTAAGTTTGGTGAGGTAAGCGAGTTTCAAGTATATTTTTGCAATGTCGAATTCTTTGATTTCCGTGCTGGTTAGGTTAGGTTGGGTTAGGTTTGGTGAGGTTAGCGAGTTTTGTGTATATTTTTTCGATTTCGAATTCTTTGATTTCGGTGATGGTTAGGTTGGGTTGGGTTACGTTTGGTGAGGTAAGCGAGTTTTGTGTATATTTTTGCGATGTCGAATTCTTTGATTTCGGTGATGGTTAGGTTGGGTTGGGTTACGTTTGGTGAGGTAAGCGAGTTTCGTGTATATTTTTGCAATGTCGAATTCTTTGATTTCGGTGATAGTTAGGTTAGGTTGGGTTAGGTTTGGTGAGGTTAGCGAGTTTTGTGTATATTTTTGCATTGTCGAATTCTTTAATTTCGGTGATAGTTAGGCTAGGTTGGGATAGGTTTGGTAATGTAAGCGAGTTTTTCGTAAATCTTTTTATCTCAAATTCTTCGATTTAGGTGACGGTTAGGTTAGGTTGGGTTAAGTTTGGATTGTTAAGCTAGTTTCGTGTATATTTTTGCAATGTCAAATTCTTTGATTTCGGTGACGGTTAGGTTGGGTTGGGCTAGGTTTGGTGAGGTAAGCGAGTTTTGTGTAAATCTTAAAATATCGAATTCATTGATTTCGGTGATGGTTAGGTTAGGTTGGGTTAGGTTTGGTGAGGTTAGCGAGTTTTCTGTATATTTTTGCATTGTCGAATTCTTTGATTTCGGTGATAGTTAGGCTAGGTTGGGATAGGTTTGGTAATGTAAGCGAGTTTTGCGTAAATCTTTTTAACTCAAATTCTTCGATTTAGGTGACGGTTAGGTTAGGTTGGGTTAAGTTTGGATTGTTAAGCTAGTTTCGTGTATATTTTTGCAATGTCGAATTCTTTGATTTCGGTGACGGTAAGGTTTGGTGAGGTAAGCGAGTTTTGTGTTAATCTTAAAATATCGAATTCATTGATTTCGGTGATGGTTAGGTTAGGTTGGGTTAGGTTCGGCTAGGTTAGCGAGTTTTGTGTATATTATTGCATTGTCGAATTCTTTGATTTCAGTGACGGTTAGGTTAGGTTGGGTTAAGTTTGGTGAGGTAAGCGAGTTTCAAGTATATTTTTGCAATGTCGAATTCTTTGATTTCCGTGCTGGTTAGGTTAGGTTGGGTTAGGTTTGGTGAGGTTAGCGAGTTTTGTGTATATTTTTTCGATGTCGAATTCTTTGATTTCGGTGATGGTTAGGTTGGGTTGGGTTACGTTTGGTGATGTAAGCGAGTTTTGTGTATATTTTTGCGATGTCGAATTCTTTGATTTCGGTGATGGTTTGGTTAGGTTGGGTTTCGTTTGGTAAGGTAAGCGAGTTTCGTGTATATTTTTGCAATGTCGAATTCTTTGATTTCGGTGATGGTAAGTTTAGGTTGGGTTAGGTTTGGCGAGGTAAGCGAGTTTCGTGTATATTTTTGCAATGTCGAATTCTTTGATTTCGGTGATGGTAAAGTTAGTTTGGGTTAGGTTTGGTGATGTAAGCGAGTTTTGTGTAAATCTTACAATCTCGAATTCTTCGATTTTGGTGACGGTTAGGTTAGGTTGGGATAAGTTTGGTGCGGTAAGCGAGTTAAAAGTATATTTTTGCAATGTCGAATTCTTTGATTTCCGTGATGGTTAGGTTAGGTTGGGTTAGGTTTGGTGAGGTGAGCGAGTTTTGTGTATATTTTTGCGATGTTGACTTCTTTGATTTCGGTAATGGTAAGGTTAGGTTGGGTTACGTTTGGTGAAGTAAGCGAGTTTTGTGTATATTTTTGCGATGTCGAATTCTTTGATTTCGGTGATAGTTAGGCTAGGTTGGGTTAGGTTTGGTGAGGTTAGCGAGTTTTGTGTATATTTTTGCATTGTCGAATTCTTTGATTTCGGTGATAGTTAGGCTAGGTTGGGATAGGTTTGGTAATGTAAGCGAGTTTTGCGTAAATCTTTTTATCTCGAATTCTTCGATTTCGGTGACGGCTAGGTTAGGTTGGGTTAAGTTTGAATTGTTAAGCTAGTTTCGTGTATATTTTTGCAATGTCGAATTCTTTGATTTCTTTGATGGTTAGGTTTAGGTTGGGTTAGGTTTGGTGAGGTAAGCAAGTTTTGTGAAAATCTAAAAATCTCGAATTCTTTGTTTTCGGTGTTGGATAGGTTAGGTCTGGTAAGGTTTGGTGAGGTAAAGGAGTTTTTTGTATATTTTTGCAATGTCGAATTCTTTGATTTCGGTGACGGTAAGGTTGGGTTGGGTTAGGTTTGGTAAGGTCAGCGAGTTTCGTGTATATTTTTGCAATGTCGAATTCTTTGAATTCGGTGATGGTTAGGTTGGGTTGGGTTACGTTTGGTGAGGTTAGCGAGTTTCGTGTATATTTTTGCAATGTCGAATTCTTTGATTTCGGTGACAGTTAGGTTGGGTCGGGTTACGTTTGGTGAGGTAAGCGAGTTTTGTGTATATTATTGTAATGTCGAATTCTTTGATTTCGGCGATAGTTAGGTTAGGTTGGGTTAGGTTTGGTGAGGTTAGCGAGTGTTGTGTATATTTTTGCATTGTCGAATTCTTTGATTTCGGTGATAGTTAGGCTAGGTTGGGATAGGTTTGGTAATGTAAGCGAGTTTTGCGTAAATCTTTTTATCTCGAATTCTTCGATTTCCTTGACGGTTAGGTTAGGTTGGGTTAAGTTTGGTGCGGTAAGCGAGTTTCAAGTATATTTTTGCAATGTCGAATTCTTTGATTTCCGTGATGGTTAGGTTAGGTTGGGTTAGGTTTGGTAATGTAAGCGAGTTTTGCGTAAATCTTTTTATCTCAAATTCTTCTATTTAGGTGACGGTTAGGTTAGGTTGGGTTAAGTTTGGATTGTTAAGCTAGTTTCGTGTATATTTTTGCAATGTCAAATTCTTTGATTTCGGTGACGGTTAGGTTGGGTTGGGCTAGGTTTGGTGAGGTAAGCGAGTTTTGTGTAAATCTTAAAATATCGAATTCATTGATTTCGGTGATGGTTAGGTTAGGTTGGGTTAGGTTTGATGAGGTTAGCGAGTTTTCTGTACATTTTTGCATTGTCGAATTCTTTGATTTCGGTGATAGTTAGGCTAGGTTGGGATAGGTTTGGTAATGTAAGCGAGTTTTGCGTAAATCTTTTTAACTCAAATTCTTCGATTTAGGTGACGGTTAGGTTAGGTTGGGTTAAGTTTGGATTGTTAAGCTAGTTTCGTGTATATTTTTGCAATGTCGAATTCTTTGATTTCGGTGACGGTAAGGTTTGGTGAGGTAAGCGAGTTTTGTGTTAATCTTAAAATATCGAATTCATTGATTTCGGTGATGGTTAGGTTAGGTTGGGTTAGGTTCGGCTAGGTTAGCGAGTTTTGTGTATATTATTGCATTGTCAAATTCTTTGATTTCAGTGACGGTTAGGTTAGGTTGGGTTAAGTTTGGTGAGGTAAGCGAGTTTCAAGTATATTTTTGCAATGTCGAATTCTTTGATTTCCGTGCTGGTTAGGTTAGGTTGGGTTAGGTTTGGTGAGGTTAGCGAGTTTTGTGTATATTTTTTCGATTTCGAATTCTTTGATTTCGGTGATGGTTAGGTTGGGTTGGGTTACGTTTGGTGAGGTAAGCGAGTTTTGTGTATATTTTTGCGATGTCGAATTCTTTGATTTCGGTGATGGTTAGGTTGGGTTGGGTTACGTTTGGTGAGGTAAGCGAGTTTCGTGTATATTTTTGCAATGTCGAATTCTTTGATTTCGGTGATAGTTAGGTTAGGTTGGGTTAGGTTTGGTGAGGTTAGCGAGTTTTGTGTATATTTTTGCATTGTCGAATTCTTTAATTTCGGTGATAGTTAGGCTAGGTTGGGATAGGTTTGGTAATGTAAGCGAGTTTTTCGTAAATCTTTTTATCTCAAATTCTTCGATTTAGGTGACGGTTAGGTTAGGTTGGGTTAAGTTTGGATTGTTAAGCTAGTTTCGTGTATATTTTTGCAATGTCAAATTCTTTGATTTCGGTGACGGTTAGGTTGGGTTGGGCTAGGTTTGGTGAGGTAAGCGAGTTTTGTGTAAATCTTAAAATATCGAATTCATTGATTTCGGTGATGGTTAGGTTAGGTTGGGTTAGGTTTGGTGAGGTTAGCGAGTTTTCTGTATATTTTTGCATTGTCGAATTCTTTGATTTCGGTGATAGTTAGGCTAGGTTGGGATAGGTTTGGTAATGTAAGCGAGTTTTGCGTAAATCTTTTTAACTCAAATTCTTCGATTTAGGTGACGGTTAGGTTAGGTTGGGTTAAGTTTGGATTGTTAAGCTAGTTTCGTGTATATTTTTGCAATGTCGAATTCTTTGATTTCGGTGACGGTAAGGTTTGGTGAGGTAAGCGAGTTTTGTGTTAATCTTAAAATATCGAATTCATTGATTTCGGTGATGGTTAGGTTAGGTTGGGTTAGGTTCGGCTAGGTTAGCGAGTTTTGTGTATATTATTGCATTGTCGAATTCTTTGATTTCAGTGACGGTTAGGTTAGGTTGGGTTAAGTTTGGTGAGGTAAGCGAGTTTCAAGTATATTTTTGCAATGTCGAATTCTTTGATTTCCGTGCTGGTTAGGTTAGGTTGGGTTAGGTTTGGTGAGGTTAGCGAGTTTTGTGTATATTTTTTCGATGTCGAATTCTTTGATTTCGGTGATGGTTAGGTTGGGTTGGGTTACGTTTGGTGATGTAAGCGAGTTTTGTGTATATTTTTGCGATGTCGAATTCTTTGATTTCGGTGATGGTTAGGTTGGGTTGGGTTACGTTTGGTGAGGTAAGCGAGTTTCGTGTATATTTTTGCAATGTCGAATTCTTTGATTTCGGTGATAGTTAGGTTAGGTTGGGTTAGGTTTGGTGAGGTTAGCGAGTTTTGTGTATATTTTTGCATTGTCGAATTCTTTAATTTCGGTGATTGTTAGGCTAGGTTGGGATAGGTTTGGTAATGTAAGCGAGTTTTTCGTAAATCTTTTTATCTCAAATTCTTCGATTTAGGTGACGGTTAGGTTAGGTTGGGTTAAGTTTGGATTGTAAAGCTAGTTTCGTGTATATTTTTGCAATGTCGAATTCTTTGATTTCGGTGACGGTTAGGTTGGGTTGGGTTAGGTTTGGTGAGGTAAGCGAGTTTTGTGTAAATCTTAAAATATCGAATTCATTGATTTCGGTGATGGTTAGTTTAGGTTGGGTTAGGTTCGGTGAGGTAAGCGAGTTTTGTGTATATGATTGCATTGTCGAATTTTTTGATTTCGGTGATAGTTAGGTTTGGTAGTGTAAGCGAGTTTTGCGTAAATCTTTTTATCTCGAATTCTTCGATTTCGGTGACGGTTAGGTTAGGTTGGGTTAAGTTTGGATTGTTAAGCTAGTTTTGTGTATATTTTTTCAATGTCGAATTCTTTGATTTTGATGGTTAGGTTTGGTGAGGTAAGCGAGATTTGTGTATATTATTGCATTGTCGAATTCTTTGATTTTGGTGATAGTCAGGCTTGGTTGGGTTAGGTTTGGTGAGGTTAGCGAGTTTTGTGTATATTTTTGCATTATCGAATACTTTGATTTCGGTGATAGTTAGGCTAGGTTGGGATAGGTTTGGTAATGTAAGCGAGCTTTGCAAAAATATTTTTATCTCTAATTCTTCGATATCGGTGACGGTTATGTTAGGTTGGGTTAAGTTTGGATTGTTAGGCTAGTTTTGTGTATATTTTTGCAATGTCGAATTCTTTGATTTCGGTGATGGTTAGGTTTGGTTGGGTTACGTTTGGTGAGGTTAGCGAGTTTCGTGTATATTTTTGCATTGTCAAATTCTTTAATTTCGGTGATAGTTAGGCTAGGTTGGGATAGGTTTGGTAATGTAAGCGAGTTTTGCGTAAATATTTTTATCTCGAATTCTTTGATTTCGGTGACGGTTAGGTTAGGTTGGGTTAAGTTTGGATTGTTAAGCTAGTTTTGTGTATATTTTTGCAATGTCGAATTCTTTGATTTCGGTGATGGTTAGGTTTGGTTGGGTTAGGTTTGGTGAGGTAAGCGAGATTTGTGTATATTATTGCATTGTCGAATTCTTTGATTTTGGTGATAGTTAGGCTTGGTTGGGTTAGGTTTGGTGAGGTTAGCGAGTTTTGTGTAAATCTTACAATCTCGAATTCTTCGATTTCGGTGACGGTTAGGTTAGGTTGGGTTAAGTTTGGTGCGGTAAGCGAGTTTCAAGTATATTTTTGCAATGTCGAATTCTTTGATTTCCGTGATGGTTAGGTTGGGTTGGGTTACGTTTGGTGAGGTAAGCGAGTTTCGTGTATATTTTTGCAATGTCGAATTCTTTGATTTCGGTGATAGTTAGGTTAGGTTGGGTTAGGTTTGGTGAGGTTAGCGAGTTTTGTGTATATTTTTGCATTGTCGAATTCTTTAATTTCGGTGATTGTTAGGCTAGGTTGGGATAGGTTTGGTAATGTAAGCGAGTTTTTCGTAAATCTTTTTATCTCAAATTCTTCGATTTAGGTGACGGTTAGGTTAGGTTGGGTTAAGTTTGGATTGTTAAGCTAGTTTCGTGTATATTTTTGCAATGTCGAATTCTTTGATTTCGGTGACGGTTAGGTTGGGTTGGGTTAGGTTTGGTGAGGTAAGCGAGTTTTGTGTAAATCTTAAAATATCGAATTCATTGATTTCGGTGATGGTTAGGTTAGGTTGGGTTAGGTTCGGTGAGGTAAGCGAGTTTTGTGTATATGATTGCATTGTCGAATTTTTTGATTTCGGTGATAGTTAGGTTTGGTAGTGTAAGCGAGTTTTGCGTAAATCTTTTTATCTCGAATTCTTCGATTTCGGTGACGGTTAGGTTAGGTTGGGTTAAGTTTGGTGCGGTAAGCGAGTTTCAAGTATATTTTTGCAATGTCGAATTCTTTGATTTCCGTGATGGTTAAGTTAGGTTGGGTTAGGTTTGGTGAGGTTAGCGAGTTTTGTGTATATTTTTGCGATGTCGAATTCTTTGATTTCGGTGATGGTTAGGTTTAGTTGGGTTAGGTTTGGTGAGGTAAGCGACTTTTGTGTATATTATTGCATTGTCGAATTCTTTGATTTCGGTGATAGTTAGGCTAGGTTGGGTTAGGTTTGGTGAGGTTAGCGAGTTTTGTGTAAATCTTACTATCTCGAATTCTTCGATTTCGGTGACGGTTAGGTTATGTTGGGTTAAGTTTGGATTGTTAAGCTAGTTTCGTGTACATTTTTGCAATGTCGAATTCTTTGATTTCTTTGATGGTTCGGTTAGGTTGGGTTAGGTTTGGTGAGGTAAGCAAGTTTTGTGAAAATCTAAAAATCTCGAATTCTTTGATTTCGGTGTTGGATAGGTTAGGTTGGGTAAGGTTTGGTGAGGAAAACGAGTTTTTTGTATATTTTTGCAATGTCGAATTCTTTGATTTCGGTGACGGTAGGGTTGGGTTGGGTTAGGTTTGGTGAGGTTAGCGAGCTTCTTGTATATTTTTGCAATGTCGAATTCATTGATTTCGGTGATGGTTAGGTTAGGTTGGGTTAGGATCGGCTAAGTTAGCGAGTTTTGTGTATATTATTGCATTGTCAAATTCTTTGATTTTAGTGATAGTTAGGCTTGGTTGGGTTAGGTTTGGTGAGGTTAGCGAGTTTTGTGTAAATCTAACAATCTCGAATTCTTCGATTTTGGTGACGGTTAGGTTAGGTTGGGTTAAGTTTGGTGCGGTAAGCGAGTTTCAAGTATATTTTTGCAATGTCGAATTCTTTGATTTCCGTGATGGTTAGGTTTGGTGAAGTTAGCGAGTTTTGTGTATATTTTTTCGATGTCGAATTCTTTGATTTCGGTGATGGTTAGGTTGGGTTGGGATACGTTTGGTGAGGTAAGCGAGTTTTGTGTATATTTTTGCGATGTAGAATTCTTTGATTTCGGTGATGGTTAGGTTGGGTTGGGTTACGTTTGGTGAGGTAAGCAAGTTTCGTTTTTTATTTTTGCAATGTCGAATTCTTTGATTTCGGTGATAGTTAGGTTAGGTTGGGTTAGGTTTGGTGAGGTTAGCGAGTTTTGTGTATATTTTTGCATTGTCGAATTCTTTGATTTCGGTGATAGTTAGGCTAGGTTGGGATAGGTTTGGTAATGTAAGCGAGTTTTGCGGAAATCTTTTTATCTCAAATTCTTCGATTTAGGTGACGGTTAGGTTAGGTTGGGTTAAGTTTGGATTGTTAAGCTAGTTTTGTGTATATTTTTTCAATGTCGAATTCTTCGATTTTGGTGATGGTTAGGTTTTGTGAGGTAAGCGAGATTTGTGTATATTATTGCATTGTCGAATTCTTTGATTTTGGTGATAGATGGTTAGGTTTGGTGAGGTAAGCGAGATTTGTGTATATTATTGCATTGTCGAATTCTTTGATTTTGGTGATAGTCAGGCTTGGTTGGGTTAGGTTTGGTAAGGTAAGCGAGTTTTGTGTAAATCTTACAATCTCGAATTCTTCGATTTCGGTGACGGTTAGGTTAGGTTGGGTTAAGTTTGGTGCGGTAAGCGAGTTTCAAGTATATTTTTGGAATGTCGAATTCTTTGATTTCCGTGATGGTTAGGTTAGGTTGGGTTAGGTTTGGTGAGGTTAGCGAGTTTTGTGTATATTTTTGCATTGTCGAATTCTTTGATTTTGGTGATAGTTAGGCTAGGTTGGGTTAGGTTTGGTGAGGTTAGCGAGTTTTGTGTATATTTTTGCATTGTCGAATTCTTTGATTTCGGTGATAGTTAGGCTAGGTTGGGATAGGTTTTGTAATGTAAGCGAGTTTTGCGTACATATTTTTATCTCGAATTCTTCGATTTCGGTGACGGTTAGGTTAGGTTGGGTTAAGTTTGGATTTTTAAGCTAGTTTTGTGTATATTTTTGCAATGTCGAATACTTTGATTTCGGTGATGGTTAAGTTTAGTTGGCTTAGGTTTGGTGAGGTAAGCGAGATTTGTGTATATTATTGCATTGTCGAATTCTTCGATTTTGGTGATAGTTAGGCTTGGTTGGGTTAGGTTTGGTGAGGTTAGCGAGTTTTGTGTAAATCTTACAATCTCGAATTCTTCGATTTCGGTGACGGTTAGGATAGGTTGGGTTAAGTTTGGTGCGGTAAGCGAGTTTCAAGTATATTTTTGCAATGTCGACTTCTTTGATTTCCGTGATGGTTAAGTTAGGTTGGGTTAGGTTTGGTGAGGTTAGCGAGTTTTGTGTATATTTTTGCGATGTCGAATTCTTTGATTTCGGTGATGGTTAGGTTTAGTTGGGTTCGGTTTGGTGAGGTAAGCGACTTCTGTGTATATTATTGCATTGTCGAATTCTTTGATTTCGGTGATAGTAAGGCTTGGTTGGGTTAGGTTTGGTGAGGTTAGCGAGTTTTGTGTAAATCTTACAATCTCGAATTCTTCGATTTCGGTGACGGTTAGGTTAGGTTGGGTAAAGTTTGGTGCGGTAAGCGAGTTTCAAGTATATTTTTGCATTGTCGAATTCTTTGATTTCCGTGATGGTTAGGTTAGGTTGGGTTAGGTTTGGTGAGGTTAGCGAGTTTTGTGTATATTTTTGCGATGTCGAATTCTTTGATTTCGGTGATGGTAAGGTTGGGTTGGGTTACGTTTGGTGAGGTAAACGAGTTTCGTGTATATTTTTGCAATGTCGAATTCTTTGAATTCGGTGATGGTTGGGTTGGGTTAGGTTACGTTTGGTGAGGTTAGCGAGTTTCGTGTATATTTTTGCAATGTCGAATTTTTTGATTTCGGTGACGGTTAGGTTAGGTTGGGTTAGGTTTGGTGAGGTAAGCGAGTTTTGTGTAAATCTTACAATCTCGAATTCTTCGATATCGGTGACGGTTAGGTTAAGTTGGGTTAAATTTGGTGCGGTAAGCAAGTTTTAAGTATATTTTTGCAATGTCGAATTCTTTAATTTCGGTGATAGTAAGGCTAGGTTTGGTTAAGTTTGGTGAGGTTAGCGAGTTTTGTGTATATTTTTGATATGTAGAATTCTTTGATTTCGGTGATGGTTAGGTTTGGTTGGGTTAGGTTTGGTGAGGTAAGCGAGTTTCGTGTATATTTTTGCAATGTCGAATTCTTTGATTTCGGTGAAAGTTAGGCTAGGTTGGGTTAGGTTTGGTGAGGTTACCAAGTTTCTTGTATATTTTTGCAATGTCGAATTCTTTGATTTCGGTGATAGTTAGGCTAGGTTGGGTTAGGTTTTGTGAGATTAGCAAGTTTTGTGAAAATCTAAAACTCTTTAATTCTTTGATTTCAGTGTTGGATAGGTTAGGTTTAGTTAAGTTCGGTGAGGTTTGCGAGTTTTGTGTAAATCTTATAATCTCTAATTCTTTGATTTCGGTGATGGTTAGGTTGGGTTGGGTTACGTTTGGTGAGGTTAGCGAGTTTTGTGTATATTTTTGCGATGTCGAATTCTTTAATTTCGGTGATGGTTAGGTTGGGTTGGGTTACGTTTGGTGAGGTTAGCGAGTTTTGTGTATATTTTTGCAATGTCGAATTCTTTGATTTCGGTGATGGTTAGGTTGGGTTGGGTTACGTTTGGTGAGGTAAGCAAGTTTCGTGTATATTTTTGAAATGTCGAATTCTTTGATTTCGGTGATAGTTAGGTTAGGTTGGGTTAGGTTTGGTGAGGTTAGCGAGTTTTGTGTATATTTTTGCGATGTTGAATTCTTTGATTTCGGTAATGGTAAGGTTAGGTTATGTTACGTTTGGTGAAGTAAGCGAGTTTTGTGTATATTTTTGCGATGTCGAATTCTTTGATTTCGGTGATGGTTAGGTTGGGTTGGGTTACGTTTGGTGAGGTAAGCGAGTTTTGTGTATATTATTGCATTGTCGAATTCTTTGATTTCGGTGATAGTTAGGCTAGGTTGGGTTAGGTTTGGTGAGGTTAGCGAGTTTTGTGTATATTTTTGCATTGTCGAATTCTTTGATTTCGGTGATAGTTAGGCTAGGTTGGGATAGGTTTGGTAATGTAAGCGAGTTTTGCGTAAATCTTTTTATCTCGAATTCTTCGATTTCGGTGACGGTTAGGTTAGGTTGGGTTAAGTTTGAATTGTTAAGCGAGTTTCGTGTATATTTTTGCAATGTCGAATTCTTTGATTTCGGTGATAGTTAGGTTAGGTTGGGTTAGGTTTGGTAATGTAAGCGAGTTTTGCGTAAATCTTTTTATCTCAAATCCTTCTATTTAGGTGACGGTTAGGTTAGGTTGGGTTAAGTTTGGATTGTTAAGCTAGTTTCGTGTATATTTTTGCAATGTCAAATTCTTTGATTTCGGTGACGGTTAGGTTGGGTTGGGCTAGGTTTGGTGAGGTAAGCGAGTTTTGTGTAAATCTTAAAATATCGAATTCATTGATTTCGGTGATGGTTAGGTTAGGTTGGGTTAGGTTTGGTGAGGTAAGCGAGTTTTCTGTATATTTTTGCATTGTCGAATTCTTTGATTTCGGTGATAGTTAGGCTAGGTTGGGATAGGTTTGGTAATGTAAGCGAGTTTTGCGTAAATCTTTTTATCTCAAATTCTTCGATTTAGGTGACGGTTAGGTTTGGTTGGGTTAAGTTTGGATTGTTAAGCTAGTTTCGTGTATATTTTTGCAATGTCGAATTCTTTGATTTTGGTGACGGTTAGGTTGGGTTGGGTTAGGTTTGGTGAGGTAAGCGAGTTTTGTGTAAATCTTAAAATATCGAATTCATTGATTTCGGTGATGGTTAGGTTAGGTTGGGTAAGGTTCGGTGAGGTTAGCGAGTTTTGTGTATATGATTGCATTGTCGAATTTTTTGATTTCGGTGATAGTTAGGCTTGGTTGGGTTAGGTTTGGTGAGGTTAGCGAGTTTTGTGTATATTTTTGCGATGTCGTATTCTTTGATTTCGGTGATGGTAAGGTTGGGTTGGGTAACGTTTGGTGAGGTAAGCGAGTTTTAAGTATATTTTTGCAATGTCGAATTCTTTAATTTCGGTGATAGTAAGGCTAGGTTTGGTTAAGTTTGGTGAGGTTAGCGAGTTTTGTGTATATTTTTGATATGTAGAATTCTTTGATTTCGGTGATGGTTAGGTTTGGTTGGGTTAGGTTTGGTGAGGTAAGCGAGTTTCGTGTATATTTTTGCAATGTCGAATTCTTTGATTTCGGTGAAAGTTAGGCTAGGTTGGGTTAGGTTTGGTGAGGTTACCAAGTTTCTTGTATATTTTTGCAATGTCGAATTCTTTGATTTCGGTGATAGTTAGGCTAGGTTGGGTTAGGTTTTGTGAGATTAGCAAGTTTTGTGAAAATCTAAAACTCTTTAATTCTTTGATTTCAGTGTTGGATAGGTTAGGTTTAGTTAAGTTCGGTGAGGTTTGCGAGTTTTGTGTAAATCTTATAATCTCTAATTCTTTGATTTCGGTGATGGTTAGGTTGGGTTGGGTTACGTTTGGTGAGGTTAGCGAGTTTTGTGTATATTTTTGCGATGTCGAATTCTTTAATTTCGGTGATGGTTAGGTTGGGTTGGGTTACGTTTGGTGAGGTTAGCGAGTTTTGTGTAAATCTTAAAATATCGAATTCATTGATTTCGGTCATGGTTAGGTTAGGTTGGGTTAAGTTCAGTGAGGTTAGCGAGTTTTGTGTATATTTTTGCAATGTCGAATTCTTTGATTTCGGTGACGGTTAGGTTGGGTTGGTTTAGGTTTAGTGAGGTAAACGAGTTTTGTGTAAATCTTCAAATATCGAATTCATTGATTTCGGTGATGGTAAGGTTAGGTTGGGTTAGGTTTGGTAATGTAAGCGAGTTTTGCGTAAATCTTTTTATCTCGAATTCTTCGATTTCGGTGACAGTTAGGTTAGGTTGGGTTAAGTTTGGATTGTTAAGCTAATTTTTTGTATATTTTTGCAATGTCGAATTCTTTGATTTCTTTGATGGTTAGGTTTAGGTTGGGTTAGGTTTGGTGAGTTAAGCAAGTTTTGTGAAAATCTAAAAATCTCGAATTCTTTGTTTTCGGTGTTGGATAGGTTAGGTCTGGTAAGGTTTGGTGAGGTAAAGGATTTTTTTGTATATTTTTGCAATGTCGAA
The DNA here is from genome assembly GCF_051622035.1 of Arctopsyche grandis. Taxonomy (NCBI): domain Eukaryota; kingdom Metazoa; phylum Arthropoda; class Insecta; order Trichoptera; family Hydropsychidae; genus Arctopsyche; species Arctopsyche grandis. The sequence goes on from NC_135363.1 coordinate 422,229, forward strand.
TTCTTTGATTTCGGTGACGGTAAGGTTGGGTTGGGTTAGGTTTGGTGAGGTCAGCGAGTTTCGTGTATATTTTTGCAATGTCGAATTCTTTGAATTCGGTGATGGTTAGGTTGGGTTGGGTTACGTTTGGTGAGGTTAGCGAGTTTCGTGTATATTTTTGCAATGTCGAATTCTTTGATTTCGGTGACGGTTAGGTTGGGTCGGGTTACGTTTGGTGAGGTAAGCGAGTTTTGTGTATATTATTGCAATGTCGAATTCTTTGATTTCCGTGATGGTTAGGTTAGGTTGGGTTAGGTTTGGTGAGGTTAGCGAGTTTTGTGTATATTTTTTCGATGTCGAATTCTTTGATTTCGGTGATGGTCAGGTTGGGTTGGATTACGTTTGGTGAGGTAAGCGAGTTTCGTGTATATTTTTGCAATGTCGAATTCTTTGATTTCGGTGATAGTTAGGTTAGGTTGGGTTAGGTTTGGTAATGTAAGCGAGTTTTGCGTAAATCTTTTTATCTCAAATTCTTCTATTTAGGTGACGGTTAGGTTAGGTTGGGTTAAGTTTGGATTGTTAAGCTAGTTTCGTGTATATTTTTGCAATGTCAAATTCTTTGATTTCGGTGACGGTTAGGTTGGGTTGGGCTAGGTTTGGTGAGGTAAGCGAGTTTTGTGTAAATCTTAAAATATCGAATTCATTGATTTCGGTGATGGTTAGGTTAGGTTGGGTTAGGTTTGGTGAGGTTAGCGAGTTTTCTGTATATTTTTGCATTGTCGAATTCTTTGATTTCGGTGATAGTTAGGCTAGGTTGGGATAGGTTTGGTAATGTAAGCGAGTTTTGCGTAAATCTTTTTATCTCAAATTCTTCGATTTAGGTGACGGTTAGGTTTGGTTGGGTAAAGTTTGGATTGTTAAGCTAGTTTCGTGTATATTTTTGCAATGTCGAATTCTTTGATTTTGGTGACGGTTAGGTTAGGTTGGGTTAGGTTTGGTGAGGTAAGCGAGTTTTGTGTAAATCTTAAAATATCGAATTCATTGATTTCGGTGATGGTTAGGTTAGGTTGGGTAAGGTTCGGTGAGGTTAGCGAGTTTTGTGTATATGATTGCATTGTCGAATTTTTTGATTTCGGTGATAGTTAGGCTTGGTTGGGTTAGGTTTGGTGAGGTTAGCGAGTTTTGTGTATATTTTTTCGATGTCGAATTCTTTGATTTCGGTGATGGTTAGGTTGGGTTGGGTTACGTTTGGTGAGGTAAGCGAGTTTTGTGTATATTTTTGCGATGTCGAATTCTTTGATTTCGGTGATGGTTAGGTTGGGTTGGGTTACGTTTGGTGAGGTAAGCGAGTTTTGTGTATATTTTTGCAATGTCGAATTCTTTGATTTCGGTGATAGTTAGGTTAGGTTGGGTTAGGTTTGGTGAGGTAAGCGAGTTTTGTGTATATTTTTGCATTGTCGAATTCTTTGATTTCGGTGATAGTTAGGCTAGGTTGGGATAGGTTTGGTAATGTAAGCGAGTTTTGCGTAAATCTTTTTATCTCAAATTCTTCGATTTAGGTGACGGTTAGGTTAGGTTGGGTTAAGTTTGGATTTTTAAGCTAGTTTCGTGTATATTTTTGCAATGTCGAATTCTTTGATTTCGGTGACGGTTAGGTTGGGTTGGGTTAGGTTTGGTGAGGTAAGCGAGTTTTGTGTAAATCTTAAAATATCGAATTCATTGATTTCGGTGATGGTTAGGTTAGGTTGGGTTAGGTTCGGCTAGGTTAGCGAGTTTTGTGTAAATTATTGCATTGTCAAATTCTTTGATTTCAGTGACGGTTAGGTTAGGTTGGGTTAAGTTTGGTGAGGTAAGCGAGTTTCAAGTATATTTTTGCAATGTCGAATTCTTTGATTTCCGTGATAATTAGGTTAGGTTGGGTTAGGTTTGGTGAGGTTAGCGAGTTTTGTGTATATTTTTTCGATGTCGAATTCTTTGATTTCGGTGATGGTTAGGTTGGGTTGGGTTACGTTTGGTGAGGTAAGCGAGTTTCGTGTATATTTTTGCAATGTCGAATTCTTTGATTTCGGTGATAGTTAGGTTAGGTTGGGTTAGGTTTGGTGAGGTTAGCGAGTTTTGTGTATATTTTTGCATTGTCGAATTCTTTGATTTCGGTGATAGTTAGGCTAGGTTGGGATAGGTTTGGTAATGTAAGCGAGTTTTGCGTAAATCTTTTTATCTCGAATTCTTCGATTTCAATGACGGTTAGGTTAGGTTGGGTTAAGTTTGGATTGTTAAGCTAGTTTTGTGTATATTTTTTCAATGTCGAATTCTTTAATTTTGGTGATGGTTAGGTTTGGTGAGGTAAGCGAGTTTTGTGTATATTATTGCATTGTCGAATTCTTTGATTTTGGTGATAGTCAGGCTTGGTTGGGTTAGGTTTGGTGAGGTTAGCGAGTTTTGTGTAAATCTTACAATCTCGAATTCTTCGATTTCGGTGACGGTTAGGTTAGGTTGGGTTAAGTTTGGTGCGGTAAGCGAGTTTCAAGTATATTTTTGCAATGTCGAATTCTTTGATTTCCGTGATGGTTAGGTTAGGTTGGGTTATGTTTGGTGAGGTTAGCGAGTTTTGTGTATATTTTTGCATTGTCGAATTCTTTGATTTCGGTGATAGTTAGGCAAGGTTGGGATAGGTTTGGTAATGTAAGCGAGTTTTGCGAAAATATTTTTATCTCGAATTCTTCGATTTCGGTGACGGTTATGTTAGGTTGGGTTAAGTTTGGATTGTTAAGCTAGTTTTGTGTATATTTTTGCAATGTCGAATTTTTTGATTTCGGTGATGATTAGGTTTGGTTGGGTTACGTTTGGTGAGGTTAGCGAGTTTCGTGTATATTTTTGCATTGTCGAATTCTTTAATTTCGGTGATAGTTAGGCTAGGTTGGGATAGGTTTGGTAATGTAAGCGAGTTTTGCGTAAATATTTTTTTCTCGAATTCTTTGATTTCGGTGACGGTTAGGTTAGGTTGGGTTAAGTTTGGATTGTTAACCTAGTTTTGTGTATATTTTTGCAATGTCGAATTCTTTGATTTCGGTGACGGTTAGGTTGGGTTGGGTTAGGTTTGGTGAGGTAAGCGAGTTTTGTGTAAATCTTAAAATATCGAATTCATTGATTTCGGTGATGGTTAGGTTAGGTTGGGTTAGGTTCGGCTAGGTTAGCGAGTTTTGTGTAAATTATTGCATTGTCAAATTCTTTGATTTCAGTGACGGTTAGGTTAGGTTGGGTTAAGTTTGGTGAGGTAAGCGAGTTTCAAGTATATTTTTGCAATGTCGAATTCTTTGATTTCCGTGATAATTAGGTTAGGTTGGGTTAGGTTTGGTGAGGTTAGCGAGTTTTGTGTATATTTTTTCGATGTCGAATTCTTTGATTTCGGTGATGGTTAGGTTGGGTTGGGTTACGTTTGGTGAGGTAAGCGAGTTTCGTGTATATTTTTGCAATGTCGAATTCTTTGATTTCGGTGATAGTTAGGTTAGGTTGGGTTAGGTTTGGTGAGGTTAGCGAGTTTTGTGTATATTTTTGCATTGTCGAATTCTTTGATTTCGGTGATAGTTAGGCTAGGTTGGGATAGGTTTGGTAATGTAAGCGAGTTTTGCGTAAATCTTTTTATCTCGAATTCTTCGATTTCAATGACGGTTAGGTTAGGTTGGGTTAAGTTTGGATTGTTAAGCTAGTTTTGTGTATATTTTTTCAATGTCGAATTCTTTAATTTTGGTGATGGTTAGGTTTGGTGAGGTAAGCGAGTTTTGTGTATATTATTGCATTGTCGAATTCTTTGATTTTGGTGATAGTCAGGCTTGGTTGGGTTAGGTTTGGTGAGGTTAGCGAGTTTTGTGTAAATCTTACAATCTCGAATTCTTCGATTTCGGTGACGGTTAGGTTAGGTTGGGTTAAGTTTGGTGCGGTAAGCGAGTTTCAAGTATATTTTTGCAATGTCGAATTCTTTGATTTCCGTGATGGTTAGGTTAGGTTGGGTTATGTTTGGTGAGGTTAGCGAGTTTTGTGTATATTTTTGCATTGTCGAATTCTTTGATTTCGGTGATAGTTAGGCAAGGTTGGGATAGGTTTGGTAATGTAAGCGAGTTTTGCGAAAATATTTTTATCTCGAATTCTTCGATTTCGGTGACGGTTATGTTAGGTTGGGTTAAGTTTGGATTGTTAAGCTAGTTTTGTGTATATTTTTGCAATGTCGAATTTTTTGATTTCGGTGATGATTAGGTTTGGTTGGGTTACGTTTGGTGAGGTTAGCGAGTTTCGTGTATATTTTTGCATTGTCGAATTCTTTAATTTCGGTGATAGTTAGGCTAGGTTGGGATAGGTTTGGTAATGTAAGCGAGTTTTGCGTAAATATTTTTTTCTCGAATTCTTTGATTTCGGTGACGGTTAGGTTAGGTTGGGTTAAGTTTGGATTGTTAACCTAGTTTTGTGTATATTTTTGCAATGTCGAATTCTTTGATTTCGGTGATGGTTAGGTTGGGTTAGGTTACGTTTGGTGAGGTAAGCAAGTTTCGTGTATATTTTTGCAATGTCGAATTCTTTGATTTCGGTGATAGTTAGGTTAGGTTGGGTTAGGTTTGGTGAGGTTAGCGAGTTTTGTGTATATCTTTGCATTGTCGAATTCTTTGATTTCGGTGATAGTTAGGCTAGGTTGGGTTAAGTTTGGTGAGGTTAGCGAGTTTTGTGTATATTTTTGCATTGTCGAATTTTTTAATTTCGGTGATAGTTAGGCTAGGTTGGGATAGGTTTGGTAATGAAAGCGAGTTTTGCGTAAATATTTTTATCTCGAATTCTTTGATTTCGGTGACGGTTAGGTTATGTTGGGTTAAGTTTGGATTGTTAAGCTAGTTTTGTGTATATTTTTGCAATGTCGAATTCTTTGATTTCGGTGATGGTTAGGTTTGGTTGGGTTAGGTTTGGTGAGGTAAGCGAGATTTGTGTATTTTATTGCATTGTCGAATTCTTTGATTTTGGTGATAGTTAGGCTTGGTTGGGTTAGGTTTGGTGAGGTTAGCGAGTTTTGTGTAAATCTTACAATCTCGAATTCTTCGATTTCGGTGACGGTTAGGTTAGGTTGGGTTAAGTTTGGTGCGGTAAGCGAGTTTCAAGTATATTTTTGCAATGTCGAATTCTTTGATTTCCGTGATGGTTAGGTTAGGTTGGGTTAGGTTTGGTGAGGTAAGCGAGTTTTGTGTATATTTTTTCGATGTCGAATTCTTTGATTTCGGTGATGGTTAGGTTGGGTTGGGTTACGTTTGGTGAGGTAAGCGAGTTTCGTGTTTATTTTTGCAATGTCGAATTCTTTGATTTCGGTGATGTTCAGGTTAGGTTGGGTTAGGTTTGGTGAGGTTAGCTAGTTTTGTGTATATTATTGCATTGTCGAATTCTTTGATTTCGGTGATAGTTAGGCTAGGTTGGGTTAGGTTTGGTGAGGTTAGCGAGTTTTCTGTATATTTTTGCATTGTCGAATTCTTTGATTTCGGTGATAGTTAGGCTAGGTTGGGATAGGTTTGGTCATGTAAGCGAGTTTTGCGTAAATCTTTTTATCTCAAATTCTTCGATTTAGGTGACGGTTAGGTTTGGTTGGGTTAAGTTTTGATTGTTAAGCTAGTTTCGTGTATATTTTTGCAATGTCGAATTCTTTGATTTTGGTGACGGTTAGGTTGGGTTGGGTTAGGTTTGGTGAGGTAAGCGAGTTTTGTGTAAATCTTAAAATATCGAATTCATTGATTTCGGTGATGGTTAGGTTAGGTTGGGTAAGGTTCAGTGAGGTTAGCGAGTTTTGTGTATATGATTGCATTGTCGAATTTTTTGATTTCGGTGATAGTTAGGCTTGGTTGGGTTAGGTTTGGTGAGGTTAGCGAGTTTTGTGTATATTTTTTCGATGTCGAATTCTTTGATTTCGGTGATGGTTAGGTTGGGTTGGGTTACGTTTGGTGAGGTAAGCGAGTTTTGTGTATATTTTTGCGATGTCGAATTCTTTGATTTCGGTGATGGTTAGGTTGGGTTGGGTTACGTTTGGTGAGGTAAGCGAGTTTCGTGTATATTTTTGCAATGTCGAATTCTTTGATTTGGGTGATAGTTAGGTTAGGTTGGGTTAGGTTTGGTGAGGTTAGCGAGTTTTGTGTATATTTTTGCATTGTCGAATTCTTTGATTTCGGTGATAGTTAGGCTAGGTTGGGATAGGTTTGGTTATGTAAGCGAGTTTTGCGTAAATCTTTTTATCTCAAATTCTTCGATTTAGGTGACGGTTAGGTTAGGTTGGGTTAAGTTTGGATTGTTAAGCTAGTTTCGTGTATATTTTTGCAATGTCGAATTCTTTGATTTCGGTGACGGTTAGGTTGGGTTGGGTTAGGTTTGGTGAGGTAAGCGAGTTTTGTGTAAATCTTAAAATATCGAATTCATTGATTTCGGTGATGGTTAGGTTAGGTTGGGTTAGGTTCGGCTAGGTTAGCGAGTTTTGTGTATATTATTGCATTGTCAAATTCTTTGATTTCAGTGACGGTTAGGTTGGGTTGGGTTAAGTTTGGTGAGGTAAGCGAGTTTCAAGTATATTTTTGCAATGTCGAATTCTTTGATTTCCGTGATGGTTAGGTTAGGTTGGGTTAGGTTTGGTGAGGTTAGCGAGTTTTGTGTATATTTTTTCGATGTCGAATTCTTTGATTTCGGTGATGGTTAGGTTGGGTTGGGTTACGTTTGGTGAGGTAAGCGAGTTTCGTGTATATTTTTGCAATGTCGAATTCTTTGATTTCGGTGATGTTCAGGTTAGGTTGGGTTAGGTTTGGTGAGGTTAGCTAGTTTTGTGTATATTATTGCATTGTCGAATTCTTTGATTTCGGTGATAGTTAGGCTAGGTTGGGTTAGGTTTGGTGAGGTTAGCGAGTTTTCTGTATATTTTTGCATTGTCGAATTCTTTGATTTCGGTGATAGTTAGGCTAGGTTGGGATAGGTTTGGTAATGTAAGCGAGTTTTGCGTAAATCTTTTTATCTCAAATTCTTCGATTTAGGTGACGGTTAGGTTTGGTTGGGTTAAGTTTGGATTGTTAAGCTAGTTTCGTGTATATTTTTGCAATGTCGAATTCTTTGATTTTGGTGACGGTTAGGTTGGGTTGGGTTAGGTTTGGTGAGGTAAGCGAGTTTTGTGTAAATCTTAAAATATCGAATTCATTGATTTCGGTGATGGTTAGGTTAGGTTGGGTAAGGTTCGGTGAGGTTAGCGAGTTTTGTGTATATGATTGCATTGTCGAATTTTTTGATTTCGGTGATAGTTAGGCTTGGTTGGGTTAGGTTTGGTGAGGTTAGCGAGTTTTGTGTATATTTTTTCGATGTCGAATTCTTTGATTTCGGTGATGGTTAGGTTGGGTTGGGTTACGTTTGGTGAGGTAAGCGAGTTTTGTGTATATTTTTGCGATGTCGAATTCTTTGATTTCGGTGATGGTTAGGTTGGGTTGGGTTACGTTTGGTGAGGTAAGCGAGTTTCGTGTATATTTTTGCAATGTCGAATTCTTTGATTTCGGTGATAGTTAGGTTAGGTTGGGTTAGGTTTGGTGAGGTTAGCGAGTTTTGTGTATATTTTTGCATTGTCGAATTCTTTGATTTCGGTGATAGTTAGGCTAGGTTGGGATAGGTTTGGTAATGTAAGCGAGTTTTGCGTAAATCTTTTTATCTCAAATTCTTCGATTTAGGTGACGGTTAGGTTAGGTTGGGTTAAGTTTGGATTGTTAAGCTAGTTTCGTGTATATTTTTGCAATGTCGAATTCTTTGATTTCGGTGACGGTTAGGTTGGGTTGGGTTACGTTTGGTCAGGTTAGCGAGTTTCGTGTATATTTTTGCATTGTCTAATTCTTTGATTTCGGTGACGGTTAGGTTGGGTTGGGTTAGGTTTGGTGAGGTAAGCGATTTTTGTGTATATTATTGCAATGTCGAATTCTTTAATTTCGGTGATAGTAAGGCTAGGTTTGGTTAGGTTTGGTGAGGTTAGCGAGTTTTGTGTATATTTTTGATATGTCGAATTCTTTGATTTCGGTGATGGTTAGGTTTGGTTGGGTTAGGTTTGGTGAGGTAAGCGAGTTTCGTGTATATTTTTGCAATGTCGAATTCTTTGATTTCGGTGAAAGTTAGGCTAGGTTGGGTTAGGTTTGGTGAGGTAAGCAAGTTTCTTGTATATTTTTGCAATGTCGAATTCTTTGATTTCGGTGATAGTTAGGCTAGGTTGGGTTAGGTTTTGTGAGATTAGCAAGTTTTGTGAAAATCTAAAACTCTTTAATTCTTTGATTTCAGTGTTGGATAGATTAGGTTTAGGTAAAGTTCGGTGAGGTTTGCGAGTTTTGTGTAAATCTTATAATCTCTAATTCTTTGATTTCGGTGATGTTCAGGTTAGGTTGGGTTAGGTTTAATGAGGTTAGCGAGTTTTGTGTATATTATTGCATTGTCGAATTCTTTGATTTCGGTGATAGTTAGGCTAGGTTGGGTTAGGTTTGGTGAGGTTAGCGAATTTTGTGTATATTATTGCATTGTCGAATTCTTTGATTTCGGTGATAGTTAGGCTAGGTTGGGATAGGTTTGGTGAGGTTAGCGAGTTTTGTGTAAATCTTACAATCTCGAATTCTTCGATTTCGGTGTCGGTTAGGTTAGGTTGGGTTAAGTTTGGTGCGGTAAGCGAGTTTCAAGTATATTTTTTCAATGTCGAATTCTTTGATTTCCGTGATGGTAAGGTTAGGTTGGGTAAGGTTTGGTGAGGTTAACGAGTTTCAAGTATATTTTTGCAATGTCGAATTCTTTGATTTCCGTGATGGTAAGGTTAGGTTGGGTTAGGTTTGGTGAGTTTAGCGAGTTTTGTGTATATTATTGCATTGTCGAATTCTTTGATTTCGGTGATAGTTAGGCTAGGTTGGGTTAGGTTTGGTGAGGTTAGCGAGTTTTGTGTATATTTTTGCATTGTCGAATTCTTTGATTTCGGTGATAGTTAGGCTAGGTTGGGATAGGTTTGGTAATGTAAGCGAGTTTTGCGTAAATCTTTTTATCTCGAATTCTTCGATTTCGGTGACGGTTAGGTTAGGTTGGGTTAAGTTTGGATTGTTAAGCTAGTTTTGTGTATATTTTTGCAATGTCGAATTCTTTGATTTCGGTGATGGTTAGGTTTGGTTGGGTTAGGTTTGGTGAGGTTAGCGAGTTTTGTGTATATTTTTGCATTGTCGAATTCTTTGATTTCGGTGATGGTTAGGCTAGGTTGGGATAGGTTTGGTGAGGTTAGCGAGTTTTGTGTAAATCTTACAATCTCGAATTCTTCGATTTCGGTGACGGTTAGGTTAGGTTGGGTTAAGTTTGGTGCGGTAAGCGAGTTTCAATTATATTTTTGTAATGTCGAATTCTTTGATCTCCGTGATCGTTAGGTTAGGTTGGGTTAGGTTTGGTGAGGTTAGCGAATTTTGTGTATATTTTTGCGATGTCGTATTCTTTGATTTCGGTGATGGTAAGGTTGGGTTGGGTTACGTTTGGTGAGGTAAGCGAGTTTTGTGTATATTTTTGCAATGTCGAATTCTTTGATTTCGGTGATGGTTAGGTTAGGTTGGGTTAGGTTTGGTGAGGTAAGCGAGTTTCGTGTATATTTTTGCAATGACGAATTCTTTGATTTCGGTGATAGTTAGGCTAGGTTGGGTTAGGTTTTGTGAGATAAGCAAGATTTGTGAAAATCTAAAACTCTTTAATTCTTTGATTTCAGTGTTGGATAGGTTAGGTTTAGTTAAATTCGGTGAGGTTTGCGAGTTTTGTGTAAATCCTATAATCTCTAATTCTTTGATCTCCGTGATCGTTAGGTTAGGTTGGGTTAGGTTTGGTGAGGTAAGCGAATTTTGTGTATATTTTTGCGATGTCGTATTCTTTGATTTCGGTGATGGTAAGGTTGGGTTGGGTTACGTTTGGTGAGGTAAGCGAGTTTCGTGTATATTTTTGCAATGTCGAATTCTTTGATTTCGGTGATGGTTAAGTTAGATTGGGTTAGGTTTGGTGATGTAAGCGAGTTTTGTGTAAATCTTACAATCTCGAATTCTTCGATTTCGGTGACGGTTAGGTTAGCTTGGGTTAAGTTTGGTGCGGTAAGCGAGTTTCAAGTATATTTTTGAAATGTCGAATTCTTTGATTTCCGTGATGGTAAGGTTAGGTTGGGTAAGGTTTGGTGATGTTAGCGAGTTTTGTGTATATTTTTGCAATGTCGAATTCTTTGATTTCGGTGATGGTAAGGCTAGGTTGGGTTAGGTTTTGTGAGATTAGCAAGTTTTGTGAAAATCTAAAATTCTTTAATTCTTTGATTTCAGTGTTGGATAGGTTAGGTTTAGTTAAGTTCGGTGAGGTTTGCAAGTTTTGTGTATATTTTTGCAATGTCGAATTCTTTTATTTCGGTGATAGTTAGGCTAGGTTTGGTAAGGTTTGGTTAAGAAAGCGAGTTTTGTGTAAATCTGACAATCTCTAATTCTTTGATTTCGGTGATAGTTAGGCTAGGTTGGGTTAGGTTTGCTGAGGTTAGCGAGTTTTGTGTATATTTTTGCAGTGTCGAATTCTTTGATTTCGGTGAAAGTGAGGCTAGGTTGGGATAGGTTTGGTTATGTAAGCTTGTTTTGTGTATATTTTTGCATTGTCGAATTCTTTGATTTTGGTGATGGTTAGGTTGGGTTGGGTTACGTTTGGTGACGTTAGCGAGTTTCGTGTATATTTTTGCAATGTCGAATTCTTTGATTTCTGTGATGGTTAGGTTAGGTTGGTTTAGGTTTGGTGAGGTAAGCGAGTTTTGTGTATATTTTTGCAATGTCAAATTCTTTGATTTCGGTGATGGTAAGGTTTGGTTGTGTTAGGTTTGGTGAGGTAAGCGAGTTTCGTGTATATTTTTGCAATGTCGAATTCTTTGATTTCGGTGATAGTTAGGCTAGGTTGGGTTCGGTTTCGTGAGATTAGCAAGTTTTGTGAATATCGAAAATTCTTTAATTCTTTGATTTCAGTGTTGGATAGGTTAGGTTTAGTTAAGTTCGGTGAGGTTTGCGAGTTTTGTGTATATTTTTGCAATGTCGAATTCTTTTATTTCGGTGATTGTTAGGCTAGGTTGGGTTAGGTTTGCTGAGGTTAGCGAGTTTTGTGTATATTTTTGCACTGTCAAATTCTTTGATTTCGGTGAAAGTGAGGCTAGGTTGGGATAGGTTTGGTAATGTAAGCAAGTTTTGTGTATATTTTTGCATTGTCGAATTCTTTGATTTCTGTGATGGTTAGGTTGGGTTGGGTCACGTTTGGTGAGGTTAGCGAGTTTCGTGTATATTTTTGCAATGTCGAATTCTTTGATATCGGTGACGGTTAGGTTGGGTTGGGTTAGGTTTGGTGAGGTAAGCGAGTTTTGTGTAAATCTTAAAATATCGAATTCATTGATTTCGGTGATGGTTAGGTTAGGTTGGGTTAGGTTCGGTGAGGTTAGCGATTTTTTTGTATATTATTGCAATGTCGAATTCTTTAATTTCGGTGATAGTAAGGCTAGGTTTGGTAAGGTTTGGTGAGGTTAGCGAGTTTTGTGTATATTATTGCATTGTCGAATTCTTTGATTTCGGTGATAGTTAGGCTAGGTTGGGATAGGTTTTGTGATGTAACCGAGTTTTTTTGTAAATCTAACAATCTCGAATTCTTCGATTTCGGTGACGGTTAGATTAGGTTGGGTTAAGTTTGGTGCGGTAAGCGAGTTTCAAGTATATTTTTGCAATGTCGAATTCTTTGATTTCTGTGATGGTTAGGTTAGGTTGGTTTAGGTTTGGTGAGGTAAGCGAGTTTTGTGTATATTTTTGCAATGTCAAATTCTTTGATTTCGGTGATGGTAAGGTTTGGTTGGGTTAGGTTTGGTGAGGTAAGCGAGTTTCGTGTATATTTTTGCAATGTCGAATTCTTTGATTTCGGTGATAGTTAGGCTAGGTTGGGTTCGGTTTCGTGAGATTAGCAAGTTTTGTGAATATCGAAAATTCTTTAATTCTTTGATTTCAGTGTTGGATAGGTTAGGTTTAGTTAAGTTCGGTGAGGTTTGCGAGTTTTGTGTATATTTTTGCAATGTCGAATTCTTTTATTTCGGTGATTGTTAGGCTAGGTTGGGTTAGGTTTGCTGAGGTTAGCGAGTTTTGTGTATATTTTTGCACTGTCGAATTCTTTGATTTCGGTGAAAGTGAGGCTAGGTTGGGATAGGTTTGGTAATGTAAGCAAGTTTTGTGTATATTTTTGCATTGTCGAATTCTTTGATTTCTGTGATGGTTAGGTTGGGTTGGGTCACGTTTGGTGAGGTTAGCGAGTTTCGTGTATATTTTTGCAATGTCGAATTCTTTGATATCGGTGACGGTTAGGTTGGGTTGGGTTAGGTTTGGTGAGGTAAGCGAGTTTTGTGTAAATCTTAAAATATCGAATTCATTGATTTCGGTGATGGTTAGGTTAGGTTGGGTTAGGTTCGGTGAGGTTAGCGATTTTTTTGTATATTATTGCAATGTCGAATTCTTTAATTTCGGTGATAGTAAGGCTAGGTTTGGTAAGGTTTGGTGAGGTTAGCGAGTTTTGTGTATATTATTGCATTGTCGAATTCTTTGATTTCGGTGATAGTTAGGCTAGGTTGGGATAGGTTTTGTGATGTAACCGAGTTTTTTTGTAAATCTAACAATCTCGAATTCTTCGATTTCGGTGACGGTTAGATTAGGTTGGGTTAAGTTTGGTGCGGTAAGCGAGTTTCAAGTATATTTTTGCAATGTCGAATTCTTTGATTTCGGTGATGGTTAGGTTAGGTTGGGTTAGGTTTGGTGAGGTGAACGAGTTTTGTGAAAATCCAAAAATCTCGAATTCTTTGATTTCGGTGACGGTTAGGTTGGGTTGGGTTAGGTTTGGTGAGGTTAGCGAGTTTTGTGTAACTCTTTAAATCTCGAATTCCTTGATTTCGATGACGGTGGGGTTAGGTTGGATTAGGTTTGGTGAGGTTAGCGAGTTTCGTGTATATTTTTGCAATGTCGAATTCTTTGATTTCGGTGATAGTTAGGCTAGGTTGGGTTAGGTTTTGTGAGATTAGCAAGTTTTGTGAAAATTTAAAAATCCCAAATTCTTTGATTTTGGTGTTGGATAGGTTAGGTTGGGTTAGGTATAGTGAGGTAAGCACTTTTTGTGGATTTTTTGGCAATGTCAAATTTTTTGATTTCGGTGATGGTTAGGTTAGGTAGGATTAGGTATGGTGAGGTCAGCACGTTTTGTGGATATTTTGGCAATGTCGAATTCTGCGATTTCGGTGATGGTTAGTTTAGGTTGGGTTAGGTTTTGTGGGGTAAGACCGTTTTGTGGATATTTTGGCAATCTCGAATTCTTTGATTTCGGTGATGGTTAGGTTAGGTTGGGTTAGGTTTTTTGGGGTAAGATCGTTTTGTTGATATTTTGGCAATGTCGATTTCTTTGATTTTGGTGATGGTTAGGTTAGGTTGGGTTTGGTATGGTGAGGAAAGCACGTTCTTTGGATATTTTAGCAATGTCGAATTCTTTGATTTCAGTGATGGTTTGGTTAGGTTGGGTTAGGTATGGTGAGGAAAGTACGTTTTGTGGAAATTTTGGCAATGTCGAATTTTTTGATTTCGGTGATGGTTAGGTTAGGTTGGGTTAGGTTTGGTGAGGAAAGCACGTTTTGTGGAAATTTTGGCAATGTCAATTTCTTTAATTTCGGTGATGGTTAGGTTAGGTTGGGTTAGGTATGGTATGGTAAGCACGTTTTGTGGATATTTTGGCAATGTCGAATTCTTTGATTTCGGTGATGGTAAGGTTAGGTTGGGTTAGTTATGGTGAGGTAAGTACGTTTTGTGGATGTTTTGGCAATGTCGAATTCTTTGATTTCGGTGATGGTTAGGTTAGATTGGGTTAGGTATGGTGAGGAAAGCACGTTTTGTGGATATTTTGGCAATGTCGAATTTTTAGATTTCGGTGATGGTTAGGTGAGGTTGGGTTAGGTATGGTGAGGAAAGCACGTATTGTGGATATTTTGGTAATGTCGAATTCTTTGATTTCGGTGATGGTTAGGTTCGGTTGGGTTAGGTTTGGTGAGGTAAGCACGTTTTGTGTATATTTTTGCAATGTCGAATTCATTGATTTCGGTGATGGTTAGGTTAGTATGGGTTAGGTTTCGTGAATTGGAGTGGCGCGCGGACAATGGGAGCGAGTGGACGTGTTTGTGCGCGCTCTCGGCCGATCACCGACGCCGGCAGTCTACACAGTCCAGAACCGCCACTAGAAGCCAGGAGTCGCAACTAGGAGTCAGGAGGGGCCATTGGAACTTCACTGCGTCTGTGCCAGTACTATCAGACGTATCTGAAGGAGCGACATCTATTGTCACAAATAAAAATCCTTACCCCAAAAATCGTAAAAAATAAACGTCACCGGGAACGAACCGCTGACATACATAGTTCGCTTTATGAACAGCTGACATACATGCGCGTGACTATTCGCCCCCATGCGCGAGAGACGTAACATTATTACATGCACAGCTGATTCTTAGACCAGTTGACCACAACAAACGATACATCGTGGATTATCTGCTGATATGAATGACAATGGGCAACGAATAGCCACAGCAACAAATTATGGATCCAATAAACAGAATAAAAGTGGAAATGGACATGTCAAAAACACGAAGATAAATATTAAAACCAAAATTAGCCTAGTAGACAGATTCGTGACAAGCCTAGCCGAGGAAGAGCAGAAAAAGAAAAAAACCAACAAAACTCCATCTTAAGTTTCCTCCTCCAGCACGGCGACAGAGACGACAGAGAAAAACAATCAGACCGAGACCGAAGAGTGGGAGACCCAACGGCAACAGCAGCGGAAGCAAAAGTGGAAGCCCCAGAAGCCGCTACAGAAGCAACAGGAACAGGAGCAAGCGCAACAGGAAGAATAACAGCAGCAGCGCCCACAGCCGTATTCACAGCCGCAGACGCAGCAGCAACGACAACAACAAAACAAGGTCCAGCAGGAAAAACCCAAACTGACTATACCGCTCCCAAAAACCGAAACGATAACACTGAAGCGAAACGAAAATAATAACAACACGTACGCGGATATTCTCAAAAAAATAAGAACCACCGTAGACATCGCTGAAACTGGATGCCAGGTGGACCGCATCAGAAAAACCCGGAACGGAATGATCCTAATGGAGCTGGAAAGGAACGGCGGCAACCCCACAACGCTAGCAGACGCCATTAAAACAGCACTTGGTGACGACACAACGGTCAGGAGATTGACGACGATGGTGAAGATAGAGGTGCGGGACCTGGATGAAGGAGAAGATGTGATGGACGCCCTTAAATCAGTACTGGGACCGCTTACATTCGAGGAGGCTGAAGTGGTCAGCCTATTCAACATTTACAACGGAACAAGAGTTGCAGTTGTAAAGATGGCAAGTGACAAAGCACATACAATCCTAAAAAAAGGTAAGCTTCGCGTAGGATGGGTAAACTGCCGCGTACGACAGCACATAGAAGCGGTCCGCTGTTACAAGTGCCAGGAGTACGGACACTTGGCAGTCACCTGCAGCGGAAGCGACAGGTCCCAACTGTGTCGCCGATTTGGTAAAGGAGGCCACATAGCGGCCAAATGCGAGAACAGTCTGTGCTGCATTGTCTGCAAAGACCGCGGCACGGACACACAGCACATGGCAGGGACACCCAAGTGTCCTGCATACAAAGCCGAACTGGAGAGACAGAGGAAGGGGAAGACACAAACATAATGGCTGCAAATGGAAAAATATGAGTCCTCCAGGTAACCCTTAACCATTGCAGGGCTGCGTAAGGACCTCCTCCTGTAGACCATCTATGAGAAAAAAATTGACATCACAATAATAAGCTAACAACATCGCCCATTAAATGGAGATTGGTTTGCCGACACAACCCAGCGCTCGGCGATCTACATCTCACGTGGAAGCGGGTTAATCACAGAGGCAGGAACACCACAGGCAGGTGCAGTCTGGGTTCGGGTGCGGGGCGTGCGGTTCTACAGCTGTTACTGTAGAACCGCCCGCCCCGAACGCCTCGGACTCGAACTTCGTACTGTTTTTGCAGGAATTGGAGGCGAGCTTCAGCAGGAGCACAGGACGAGTGGTCGTTGCCGGAGACTTCAATGCAAAGTCTACAGAGTGGGAATCACCGATGAGCGCGGTCGTCTACTAGCTGACACAATGGCCAGACTAAACCTGCATGTCCTGAACACCGGAAGTGCAAATACCTTCGTCAGAGGAAGCACTGGCTCCATAGTCGACGTCGCTTTCGCGGACGAGGACACCATTGGCCGCATTACCAACTGGGAGGTGCTCAGCGACACCACACTAAGCGACCACCAATACATCTCATACGAGCTAAGAGACACAAGAACGACCGATTCGATCCCGCATAAGAACGAACCGATAAGGTGGGCCGTCGGCAAGCTAGACACTAAAACGTGCGAAGAGACGCTCAAGTTCGAGTGTGGCCGTATTTGCCAAATTCCCTTCTTAAACAGAGATGGAAATTTGGAAACGATAGTTTCACACCTTTTCCCTACACACAACGAGACGACACCACAAGCGTGGATCATAGAGCCCGAAGACATCCCAGAGTTTTCACTGGGTGAACTATACTCGGCAACAAAACGGCTGTCCACTGACAAATCACCTGGACCTGACGGAATACCGACCGAAATTCTCCGCATATCTGCTAAAGTCTGCCCGGAAACATTGCTGCGGACAGTCAACAGTTGCCTCAAGAGCGGAGAATTCCCAAAAATATGGAAAAGGCAGAAACTCGTGCTCATACCTAAGGGCAACAAACCACCGGAGGAGCCGTCGTCATACCGGCCACTGTGTATGTTGGACGGATTGGGCAAACTTCCCGAGCGCCTCATATTACAGAGAGTAGCGAAGACGACGGAGACGGAAGGCGGGTTATGTTCGCAGCAATACGGGTTCAGACCCGGTCGGTCCACGGTAGACGCAATAGCCGAGGTCATAAAGACAATAAAAGACGCGTATAGTGGAACATTAAAAACGAGTAGTCACTGTATAATGGTGACACTGGACGTTAAAAATGCATTCAATTCTGCCAGATGGGGTAAAATAATGTCGGCTCTATCGGAGCTCGGTGGAATACCGGACTACCTTGTAAGAATAATAGGAAGTTACCTGTCGGAGAGGGTTCTGATCACAAGACTGGCAGAACGCAAAATCTCCTCTGGTGTTCCACAGGGCTCTGTCATGGGACCAACATTATGGAACATAATGTACGACTCACTTCTTAAGTTAAGACTTCCAGGAGGAGCGAAGCTGGTGGGTTTTGCAGACGACGTAGCTATCATTGTTGTGGCTAGGACAATAACGGACCTCGAGACCGCCACGAACGACACTCTCGACCTGGTGAACGACTGGATGACGGAAGCCGGACTACAGCTTGCACCACAAAAAACCGAGGCGGTTTTTTTCACCAGAAAATGAAAAATTGAACCCCCGAAAATCACCATTTCGGGATACGACGTGAGACTAAAAAGGTATTTGACTTATCTTGGAATAATTCTAGATGACAAATTAACCTTTAAGAAACAAGCTGAGCGTGCCGCCGAAAAAGCGGCATGCTCAAGACCTGTCAACAACATCGGACGACTAATGCCCAACATCGGAGGGCCCAAACCATACCGAAGAAAACTACTCAACAGCGTAGTGCACTCGGTGATCCTATACGGTGCACCAATATGGGCGCCCAGCATGGCAGTGGAGAGAACCAGAAAATACCTCGCAAGGGTACAACGCAGGGGCGTACTGAGAATCGTATCGGCATATACAACAGTATCGGAGTACGCAGTACTGGTTATTGCTGGAGTACCACCCATCGACCTACTGGCACATGAAAGAAAGAAGGTATACGAGGGAAGAAAGGAGGGAACGAAAAAAGTAAGAGCGACGGCACGGGCGGAGCTCATGACGGAATGGCAGGTCCGCTGGGACGGCTCAGACAAAGGTAGATGGACACATCGACTGATCCCATCAATCACAGCCTGGACAAGGAGGAAAAGCGCACAACCGGACTATCACACAACCCAGCTACTAATCAGCCATGGGTGTTTCGGGGCATTCCTCAACCGCATCGGAAAGGAAACGACAGCAGGATGTCACCACTGTGAATCAATCAGAGACGACGCGGAGCATACACTCCTCGTATGCCCTGCATGGGAATCTGAAAGAGCCACACTCGAAGAAAGCACCCCGGTCAACACAGAAGACATAGCACAGAACATCACTAAAGACGTAGCCTCTTGGGACGCATTCGCAGAGTTCGCACGGAGCGTCATGAAGCAGAAGGAGGAGGCCGAACGGCTAAGGAAAGCGGAAAGACTTATAGAAGGAAATGAACAGATGTCAATCCATAGATATAGATATACTATTACCAGCCTATCATTAATACTGTATATGAATGTTTTTCAGGAAACAGAAACCAAGCGGGCCAACTAGACGCACCGGAAAGGAGGGATCCACACAAAAAGGAGAAGCCAATAAGGACGAAATCAGCCCCTGCGGAAGCAATCCACCGACGAGTGGGGTTCCCAAAGGGGTGAGGTGAGTCGGGGGAGTTTTTTAGTCAGTAAAAATCTGACACTTCCCTCTAGTGCGGACTAGAGGGAGTCTTATATAAGATTTTCTCCTCCCACGCATAGAAAAAAAAAAAAAAAAAAAAAAAGGTTTGGTGAGGTTAGCGAGTTTTGTGTAAATCTTACAATCTAGAATTCTTTGATTTCGGTGATGGTTAGGTTAGGTTGGGTGAGGTTTGGTGAGGTTAGCGAGTTTTGTGTATATCCTACAATCTCGAATTCTTTGATTCCGTTGTTGGATAGGTTAGTTTGGGTTAGGTTTGGTGAGGTAAGCACGTTTTGCGAATATTTTTGCAATCTCGAATTCTTTGATTTCGGTGATGGTTAGGTTAAGGTTGGGTTAGGTTTGTTGAGGTAAGCGAGTTTTGTGTAAATCTTACAATCTCGAATTTTTTGATTTCAATCTCGAACTCTTTGATTTCGGTGATGATTAGGTTAGGTTTGGTTAGGTTTGGTAAGGTTAGCAAGTTTTCTGTAAATCTTACTATCTCGAATTCTTTGATTTCGGTGATGGTTAGGTTTGGTGAGGTTAGCACGTTTTGTGTATATTTAAGCAATGTCGAATTCTTTGATTTCGGTGATGGTAAGGTAAGGTTGGGTTAGGTTTGGTAAGGTTAGCGAGTTTTCTGTAAATCTTACTATCTCAAATTCTTTGATTCCGTTGTTGGTTAGGTTAGGTTGGGTTAGGTTTGGTGAGGTAAGAACGTTTTGTGTATATTTTTGCAATGTCGAATTTTTCGATTTCGGTGATAGTTGGGTTAGGTTGGGTTAGGTTTCGTGAGGTTAGCGAGTTTTGTGTAAAACTTACAATCCTTACAACTTACAATCTCTTTTGTGTAAAACTTCAAGTTGGTTAGGTTAGATTGGGTAAGGTTTGCTGAGGTATACGAGTTTTGTGAATAACTTACAATGTCGAATTCTTTGATTTCGGTGATGGATAGGTTAGGTTGGGTTAGGTTTGGTGAGGTTAGCGAGTTTTTTGTATATTTTTGCAATGTCGAATACTTTGATTTCGGTGATAGTTGGGTTAGGTTGGGTTAGGTTTCCTGAGGTTAGCGAGTTTTTTGTATATTTTTGCAATGTCGAAATCTTTGATTACGATGATAGTTGGGTTAGGTTGAGTTAGGTTTGGTGAAGTTAGCGAGTTTTGTGTAAATCTTACAATCTCGAATTCTTTGATTTCGGTGATGGTTAGGTTAGGTTGGGTTAGGTTTGGTGAGGTTAGCACGTTTTTTGTATATTTTTGCAATGTCGATTTCTTTGATTTCGGTGATGGTTAGGTAAGGTTGGCTTAGATTTGGTGAGGTTGGCGAGTTTTATGTTAATCTTACAATCTCGAAATCTTTGATTTCGGTGATGGTTAGGTTAGGTTAGGTTGGGTTAAGTTTGGTGAGGTTAGCGAGTTTTGTAAATAACTTACAATCTCGAATTCTTTGATTTCGGAAATGGGCACCTCTTTAACAAACTTCGATCCAAGTTTTGTTAGATCAGGTATTAGAGTTAAACTAGATAAAGTAATAGACGTGGCAAATCTTTTGAAAAAACATTATGGTGAGGACTGGAATACTAAAGTCTTAGAATACTAGTACTATGTTGATGTTGAGGAATTCAGCAAAAATTAAAATATGGCAATAAATTATGATGATCATAATCGGGTACATTGTCAAGCAATGGAAGAAAACGATTGCCGAGTATATGTAATGAGATAATCGATTTGATTAAATTTAATTTTCTATTATTTTACTTTTTGTTATTCATCGTTCGATTTTTTTTTCCTTCATGAATATATCTTGTTCGTCGTTCCTAGCATATTTTATTTAAAAAATATATTTACAGTTTTTCGTTCCTAACACATTTATAAAAATATATAATTTAAATGCTACAATTTTTATCGTTATTTTTTAAATAAAAATATTTTAATGTTTTTTTGTGCCAAATTTAGTTTTAAGTTTTCGATTTTCGAAAAAAAAGCTCGTAATTTTTTTATATCATGTTCCTAACATTTTCTTAAAAAAATACGTATTTTACGTGTTTTTCATTCCAAATATATTTTTTAACAAAAAACATAATTTTAAATTTTTGTTTATATTTTTTTACTTTTTCTAAATAAGAATTTCTAAAAAAATATTTAAAAATGAAAGTTTTTTTCTTAACCATACTGTATATGAATGTAAAGTTTACTTAAAAATTCATCATTTTTCGTTCCAAAGACCGGTAAAACGACAACTCAGGAACAGACACCGGCAAAATTATTTTCAAGTCTTAATATTTTATTTAATCTCAAAAATTTTCCAAAAAATTGAATTGCAAAATAATTTTAAATCGTATATCTTTCATTAAAATAAAACTTTGTAAATGAAATCCACTAAATAAAGTTGTGGCAGAAAAAGTGCGTTTACCAACAAATGAGTGAAACGCTTTTACCGGGTTTTGGAACTAGACGACTCAATATGTACAGTCAAGGCCGATAAGAGGGGGGGGGAGGGTATGTAAATAACCTGGGCCCGGCTGTCGTAGGGGGCCCGAGGCCCCCGCAAATAATACGTACATTTTTAGCAAAAGTATAAAATCAATATTTGGACTTTATACTCTTAGGGTTTTTTGAACACTAAACAAAATGTTATAACTGTTTTCGAAAAACGGATTTTACCTACTTATGGAGGAGAACGAGAACGAGAACGAAAACGTACAACGGGTGAGTAATATGAGACATGTGAAAACCGCATATTTTAGTACATTCTAAATGTAACGAATGTTACATTTAGTAACATTCGTTACCAACTTGAGGCATAAGCACGCTGACTAGATTTGAGGATGTTGCGGCTTGATGCTCCCGGGGCCGGGGCCCCAAGAGACAATTTTTGCCATGAAAATCTCGAATACGGAATATTTGGCACTCGAGTTCTTGTTAGTATGATAGTAATCGTTAGTGTGATGGATTTTTCGACTGCCAGAAATTTTAGTGACTTTTGGACGAGCGTTTTGTGAGCAACAAAAAACAAGAAGCTTAAAATAATTTAAAAGGTCAAAATAAAACAATGAAAAAATAATGAAAAATTGTTTTAAAAAAAAAACTACTAAAAATCACTATCAGTGTCATTGACACTCATTAAATATCAAGAAAATAAAAATAATTATAAAGGTCAAAATAAAATAATGAAATATTGTTTTAAAAAAAAATACTACTTTCGGTTTACGAATTCTGACCAAAACCCTACCAGCTCTAAGTTAGTACATAAAGGATAGAAATATATCAATTTTCAGCTTAATACGTTCAGGGGTGCGGACAGAGTAGTGGGCACAACATTTTCGACCTTTCTAAGAGAAAAAAATCCCACTTCCGGTTTATAAAATAAAATAATTTTTTTTTATTTTCATCAAATTGATACAAGAATTATACTTGAATTTTTTTGTGACGATTACACATGTTTAAGGGGTCGAAAAAAATAGTGGAAGAAAAATCGAACAAGAGTAAACTGCTACTTCCGGTTGACGGATGCTAACTAAATTTTATAATTAACTTGGTATTAAACTTAAACTTCTAGATATGAAATTTCAGTTCAATAAACCGAAAGGTTTCTGAAAAAAACATAAAAAACTTCGATTCTCTAGAGTAAAAGTACTGCTTCCGGTTCAGATAGAAATATTTAAAGAATATGAAGTTATAAAAATTATTATTTGTATTATATTTAAAAAAAATTCAGTCCGATTCAGTTAGTGGTTTGGGAGATAATTGAATTCAAAAACTTAAAAAAAGAGGACACCTATAAGGCGAGGTACCATTTCCGGTCAACTAAAAAATTTGAAAAAAATTTACGTCGTGTCGATAAGAATTTCAGTAACCGATACTAAGTTTCAGTTCGATAGGACTAACGGTGTTAAAAATATCCCCAAAATACACACCCACACAGACACATGTGTATTTTAGGGTTATTTTTAACACCGTTAGTCCTATCGAACTGAAACTTAGTATCGTTAAAAAATGAAATTCTTATCGACACGTCGTTATTTTTTTTCAAATTTTTTAGTTGACCGGAAATGGTACCTCCCCTTATAGGTGTCCTCTTTTTTTTAAGTTTTTGAATTCAATTATCTCCCAAACCACTAACTGAAACAGACTGAATTTTTTTTTAAATATAATACAAATAATAATTTTTATAACCTCATATTCTTTAAATATTTCTATCTGAACCGGAAGCAGTACTTTTACTCTAGAGAATCGAGGTTTTTTATGTTTTTCTCAGAAACCTTTTGGTTTATTGAACTGAAATTTCGTATCTAAAAGTTTAAGCTTAATACCAAGTTATATGTAAAATTTAGTAAGTATTTGTCAACCGGAAGTGGCAGTTTACTCTTGTTCGATTTTTCTTCCACTATTTTTTTCGACCCCTTAAACATGTGTGTTCGTCACAAAAAAATTCGAGTATAATTCTTCTAGTAATGTGATGAAAATAAAAAAAAGTTATTAAATTTTATAAACCGGAAGTGGGATTTTATTCACTTAGAAAGGTTGAAAATGTTGTGCCCACTACTCTGTCCACACCCCTGAACGTATTAAGCTAAAAATTTATATTTCTATCCTTTATGTACTAACTTAGAGCTGGTAGGGTTTTGGTCAGAATTTGTTAACCGGAAGTAGTATTTTTTTTAAAAACAATATTTCATTATTTTATTTTGACCTTTTAAATTGTTTTAAGCTTCTTGATATTTATTGTGCATAATAAAAATAGTAATTTCAAGTAAAAATAAAAAAAAAATTACTTAATTTAATGAACCGGAAGTGGGACTTTTTTCCTCGTAGAAAGGTCAAAAATGTTGTGCCCACTACTCTATCCGCACCCCTGAACGTATTAAGCTGAAAATTTATATTTCTATCCTTTATGTACTAACTTAGAGCTGGTAGGGTTTTGGTCAGAATTCGTAAACCGAAAGTAGTATTTTTTTTTAAAACAATATTTCATTATTTTATTTTGACCTTAATAATAATTTTTATTTTCTTGATATTTAATGAGTGATTTTTAGTAATAATCACTGATAGTGATTTTTAGTAATAAAAAAAAATTTAAAAAAATCAGACAACCGGAAGTAGAACTTTTGTTTTGTGCAAGTTTCCATACATGTGCGCTCAATTTGTATCGCTATCATAGTCATCAGTTCAATATCGAATTTTGTTTTGTAACCTTATTATATTCCTCAAATACATAGATAAAGTCATGGGTTGGTCACACCCGAATTTTTTTTATCTAAACGTACTAACTCGGTAATTTCAATTTAAATGCTTCATATTAATTCATTTTTTTTCATTTTTTGTGTCGAAGGCATCGGGGACGCTGGGGGCGTCGGAGGCGTCGGCGGCGCCGGGGGTGAAGGCCCCGGGGTTCCGAAGGCATCGGGGGCGAAGGCGTCGGGGCGTCGGCGATGCACAAAACGTAATTCGTAATCACTTCGTAATTTGTAATTCGTAATTTCTAATTCGTGCATCAATTTCTTTCCGAAACCAGTCGATTCTGTTCCTGTTTTGTAGCCTATTCTTGCCCCCCCCCCCCTCTCTTCACGTTAAGTTTATGCAAGAATGTTGGCGTTATTTATCGATTTTTTTTACTTAGAATTTTTATAACGATTTTTTTTCTTTGGAGAGAAATTTAAACTATTTGGATTGCATTTGCAACTCGAATTGTACTTGACTCTGGATCTGCATACTTGCGAACTAATTAAGCGAAGGAGAGGAAAAAAAGTCAAAAGGTAATGGTCGGATTTAAAAAACGTTACGAGTGGGGTGGGTAAGTGTCAAAGTGTCAAAATATACAATGTTTCGGTTGGAAGAGTTTGAAAGATCAATTTGAGCAATTGAAGATGGCCAACGCGAACGATGGCAGTGGAAATGGAAATGAAAATTGCGAAATATCAATTTTCGGATATGTTAAAAATCGCACCAGCTTTTAAGTCAGCTCGGTGTGGAGATGAAGAGTCGAAGCTCGGTATCGCCATCGGAAATTTAAGTTTCAATGTACGAGTATGATTATTTAGCAATGATTGACAATATTCATAATTACAATCACTTTTCTTTCAGGTCCATCACCGAGACACCAACGTCGTCAAACGAGTAACTCATTTATATATTGTTTCTGCATTATTATCGATTCTTGGATATGTTAATAATCTCAATCGCTTATAAATTTCAGCTCAGAATGTGATTTCGAAACAAAAAGTGGAAGATCGATCATATTATACGGAACGTAAGTTGTAACTGCTTATATCTATTATACGAATGATTATTTATAGTAAATCACATATATTGTTATTAATCGAATTAATTTAAATTTCAGCTCTGATAGCGGTTCTGAAAACAAAAATCGGGGCCGGGCCATGCTATCTGAAATGTAAGTAGTAACTGCTTATATTATATATCGATGGTAGACAATTACAATTACAATTACAACCACTTTACTTTCAGATCCAATGGAGAGGCTGCGTCCTCAATAACTGAGTAAGTCACACCGATTAACATACACATGTATATTATTCCCATAATATTCTCAATTCTGAGCAGTAATTTCAGTTTCAGCTCAGATAGCTGGATAAATGGATAAATGGATTTCATCGTATGCTGATCTAACAAATTCAAATTGGATTGTTTCCAAGTCGATAAACGTTTTATCTTTGCAGGTTTCTTTCCTGTTCCTTTCATTTAAATATATAGATGTAGTGTTGGGATTGAACGAAAGGCTGATGTATGGGCTATGGCTGAGAAAGGGTATGTTACGACCGATTGTAGAGAGGGGATGGAAAAGTGGCAGAGGGCGCGAAAGGACCGCTATTTTACAGTTAGTAGAAGTTAACCTTCCACTGGGGGCGGTTGGTCGTTAAACCACCGCGTGGTGTCGTTTTAATAAACAACATGACTGAAAACGCACGTGTTTGATCTTCAATTCCACCGCCACATCCCATCGTGGTCCTGAATAGCGTCATCTATTCAGGAATTCCACCCACATACATAGATATACAATAACTACCAGATATGTTAGCGTCAGTTATACGTATTTGAAAGGGCTATCATAACTTTTATCCATCATAACTTTTACGATTCATCTCAATCCGTTGAGCGGCTTATGAGACAATTGAATCCAAAAACTTAAGAAAAGACCTAAAATTTAATACACATTATTTAAAATCTCCAGTTCGAATTTTCATGTTCATAAACGAAAATTAAACGAGTTAGCCTTGATTTAATGCATTTATTTGATTTAAGCAATGCATTTAGTATATAATATAATATTATAGATAAGAGTTAAAACCAGTGTCAACAATCCTTCTTCTATTTTCAATAGTCGGTTGTTTTTTTGTGCGGTTTTTCCGCTATCATTGAAATTATCTTGAAAAAAATACATTTTTCGGTTATTATTCAATTCTTATTAATTGCTTACTTTAGATTTTATTTCTCTTGAGTGCAAAATATGCATTTCGGATTTGAGTAGTTTGTCGAATTCTATTATCGATGATCTTATTTTTAATTTCCAAATGTGTTTTATCTGTGAGAAGATGATTATTTTAATATCGGATGAGTGGTTATTTCCATGCGGTTTTTCATTATTATTGTAAAAACATGTTTTTGTGTAGTACATATAATGCCACATCCGGGTAAATAATCAAGTGCTAATTACATGTAAGTTAATTTCAAAAAACTCCAAAAACTGTTTTTATTCTTGCAAAATATGTGAATATCGCTTTTACAATTTAATCATTGAAATTTCATAAATCAAAATCCAAATACCAATTCAGACACAACATCTTTGTTCAAATTATTCATTTTAGCCATCACTATTAAATATTTTTTTTTATTTAAGATAACGTTTATTACAAAATTGAGAGGGAATAAAAATAAATTCAATCTTCTCAATGATTATGAATAAATAAATAAATAAAATAACTTAACAATACTTTGTTTATTTTATTTACCATAAAAATAAAATAGTTGACTTGCACGTATTTTGATGTGCTTAAATATTTATTTTTATTTCAATTTTTACTCTCATTTTTTTATTAAATTTATATGTTTGTGTATGAAATTCTTATCCATGCACTATGAATGTACTTACTCTTTATTTATACCTATTTCACTACCAATAATTCGATATATTGGATAAATGGCAATTTAATTCCATTATTTTTTTTTATATTTGAAATATCGCAATTATTTTCATTTTTAATAATTTTATGCATTGGCAAAAAAAGTCGATCATACTATAATATAATAATTCGAGTCCGAATGGAATCATAGCAAAACGTCGGAGTCTGACTCCACAGCCCTGATCTTAACTAAAGTTCAATTATATACTCCCCGTATGTTGGTCACCTGTCATGGCATTTATGAGAAATAATTAACTGCAGTAAATAATTAATATACGTTTCAATGCAACGAAAGGGTTGAGATATCCTTATCTATCGAGATAAAACCGCAGAACGACAGTTCTCCACATCAGTTGCTGCTATTCTTTCCAATTGGTAAGTCGAACTTTATTTTGCTTAGCACTTATAGTTATATTGTCTTTTTATATAATTTTCAATCTTGTTTTCCAGGAGAAATCTAAGAGAAAATCAGAAACAAGATGTATCTAGTGAAGGCGAAGCCTGATTTTGCTGCAAAACGAGTGGAGTATTTGTATGAGTCCTTCCAACTAAATAAGAAATGCGACACCTTATTTGCAGTTCGAGGCCGAGAGTATCTTAATTCGAATCCAAAATTATTTAAAATGTAAATTGTTCTGCCAGTTGAATTATAATTTTTCATAATCGCAGGTTTCCTGCACACTTGATAGTTCTAATGGCGTGTAGCGAATTCTTTGGGACAAACGAAGGTCTAGTGGAGGGGATTATGTCACAATTTGACTACGAAGTTATCGATGCAATCCTAAAGTATTGTTACACTGGAGAAATAAGTTAGAGTTCATAAACATCAAAAGTAATCAATTATTTTCGTCTTCAAATGTAATAATCTGAAATATAATTTTAGATATAGACGAAAAGCACGTCGAAAAATTAATGGACCTAGCCAACCGACTGGAAGTGAAAATTCCAAAGCAATTTAAAACAGTCGATCTCTCAAACTGTCTGGAAGTTTTGAAATCAACAGGAGATTCCGAATTACTAAAAAAGGCAATGGATTTGACTCTGGAAAACTTCGAGACGGTGAGTGTTGATTATATAAAAAAATATGTCACTTAAATATTTTTCAATTCCACTTCTGTTTCAGCTGCACAAAACTCAAGGTTTTCTCAATCTGCCGCTCTTCAACTTGATGGAAATCTTGAAATCGAATGATTTGTTCGTGCATTCCGAAGAAAGCGTATTCAAAGCTGTGAAATTGTGGGTAAATCATGATGATGCAAACCATAAAAGTAACTTGGCACAGCTGATGAAATCTGTGAGGTTATCCCTACTCTCGTTGGAGGTATTTCAAATTAAATGAATGTTTCAGTTTAGTGATAAAAATCATTCGAATAATGTGTTATATTTTCAGTTTATCGTCTATGAAGTAATGACGTTCTGTAATTTGTGTGCAGAGTGTATGACCACTATTAGACAAGAAATTATAAACAAGAATGATAAATCTTTCGTCCCAAGAGAGACCCCTCGTAGAAAAATAAAAGGATATAAAATGGCACTGGTTGGGGGGAATGATTTAGAAGTGAGTTTTGTATCACAAGTATAATATTTTGATTGGATTGTAAATTAATTATTTTATTGCATAACGTGTTTTCAGATGGCAAACACCATCGATATATTTGATGGACTAAAGAACAGTTGGACTCTATCCAAAAATATTGGAATAAATAAAATATGGTTTGCGTCTGTCCTCGTGGGAGATTGGATAGTTATCATCGGCGGATATAATTCTTCAGATGAATCAATGACTTCAGTAACGTTTTCCGGTGTTGCGAAGTAGCTGCTTAGAGAAATCGGAATATAACCGGAATTTATTTGTTTTCAGGTGGAATACATCGATTTGAAAAGCGGCGAGAAAAAGCCATTGAAGCCATTAAATCAAGCTCGTTATGACTTCTCAGCAGTGACACTTCGGCGCGGTTCGTCCACGGATGTTTACGCCATTGGTGGTGACTATTTATCTTCAGTGGAAAGGTGATTAAATTGCAATCATTTCATCAGATCGATTGAAAGAGAAGTTGACGATTATTGATTTCGATTAGGTGGAGCAGCAACACTGGGGATTGGGAGATCATCGCTCCATTGTTGCTAGCAGTTAGTCATCATAGTGCTTCTGTCATCGCCGATAAAATATACATAACAGGTGGGTTTACAATGGAAAATGGAAAATGGATATCCACGAATAAAGTGCAGATGTATTCAGTGGAGACCAATTCTTGGACTTACCGCTTTCAGATGATTCAGAGAAGACATTATCATTCGGTGAACATCAATTAACTTTATTCACAACAATCGCAAATAATATACAACTCTCCAAAATAAAATGAACTAAATTTTGATTTCACCATTTTAGAGCGTCGCATTCAAAGGAAAACTTTACGTCGCTGGTGGATATGATTGGCAAACTTCTTCTATTTTAGACAGTGTGGAGCATTACGATCCGAATGCAAATGTGTGGACTGCATTCACCAAACTACCGCAAGCTGCATACGTAATTAGTCTCGGCTGTTTCCAAAATAAACTGTTTAGCATGGGTGAGTTTTTTTACAACTTATTTTGGATTTATGGGTCTCGAATGTAGAATTAATTTATTGTTTTGATTTTCAGGTGGATATACAAGTGATGTTTGGGAATACGACGAGACGAACAAATCTTGGAAAGCTTCAACAAGTCTGAGCAGAACGAGAGGATTTGCAGTTGCACATGTCATTCCATATGATTCGATTATTTGATCGACTGCAGTTTTTTTGTATTATTTGAAAAAAATGTATCATGAAATAATCATTAAATGTACTTTTTGAATTTTTAATTTATCCAAATGTTTGAATAAATACATAATATGCAACAACTTCTCAAAATATATTTTATTTTTCCGTCAATATTTAATGTTCATGAATAATTAATACTATCTAAATGAACTGAAAAATCAGAGAATGGCCAAAATTAAAAACGTATACATACATATTTTATACATAAAAATGAATTCAATTCAATTCAATCCAGAAATGTTATATTTCATTTCTAATAATTTTTCTTGTTTAAATAATACGACTTTAAATTCGTGAAATTAATTCGAAATTCAAAATAAATTTTGTATATTTCTTTAAATTTATTTCAAACGGTAGCTCTCAAATATTTTTCACACTTTTCGTCGATTAAATAATACTTTTCCATTATTCATTAAGTGATTCTCAAACTTTTCATAATTATAACTTTTATTTAAAAATGAAGATGAATTTCATATATGTTTTTGCAATTTGCTGCATTCCAACGGCTCTCAAATGATTTTACGAAGGTTTCTCAAATACTTTTGCACTTTTATTCTGTTATATCGTGGTTTTTATCGAATTGTGAAATTTGTTAACTTTTATGAGAAATAATCAATATGTTAATGTCAGTGGCTCTGAAACTTTTATTTTATTAATATGTTTTTATCCTAAAGTTAATTTCCAAATAACGTAACTTCACAAATTCAAATGATTTCACAGATTTCCATTCGTTTATTAAATTCCAGTTATTCTCAAACGGTTTGTAGTACCAGAGATTCTCTGATAAAAAATTTTGATGAATACAAATTTTTGTGTTTATAATGATATTCGACTGATTTTAAGATGGTTTTTCACACTTTTATTAAGTTTAATAGTATTTTATGGGATAATTTTATTCATCTATGTTTTCAGTAATTGTCAACCATTTCAAGAAACGTTTCTCAATTATTTACATATTTTTTATTTTTTTATTTTCGTAATTATTTATTCAAAGTAATCAAAATATTTCCTTTAATTGTCTTTATACCAGCGCTTCTGAAATGTAATAGTGTATTTTTTCACATACAAATTTGAATTATTTGGATTTTCACTTATATATATATATATATATATATATATATATATATATATATATATATATATATATATATATATATATATACAGTGGCGGACTGGGACTGAAATCAGTGCATGCCAGTAGTCAAAGGGGGGCCCCCCAGGGTTAAAAAAATTTGTCCCCCCCCCCCCCCATATAACAAAATTTTCTTCTTTCCACCACGTCAGGGACGTCATTTCAGCTTTTTCTTGGGGGGGGCAGGCAAAGATTGGTCAAATTGAATTTTTTTTCAAAAAATCTTTTTTATATCGGAATAAAAATGGAAAATATTCTTTGAATACACCTAATTGAGTTATAAAATATGAAAAAAATAAGCTTATTTTTGAAAAAGTAATTATAAAAAAATATTATGTAAAGAGAAAAAAGCGCCGCAGGCGAAAATTTTTTTCCACAAATCTTCACATGGTCAACATTAATCGACCATCAAACTGAGTCATCAAAAAACTATCAATTAACTTAATTTCTACCAACTGTCTTTTCACTTTATCTATGTACATGTGCGTAATAACAATAGATAAAGTTTTGTTTTGTTTCTCTTCAAAGCACATAGCAGCGATTATTTTATTAGTTACCCAAAAGTAACATACATAAGAAATAAACGTAGCATTCATAGATCCGTAGTATCTCATTAATCATTAAATTCATAATATTTTCTAAATTCACACTATTCCTTAGTTTAGAGGGGCGAGTGCCCCCCTATGGCCACCCCAAATTACGTCCCTGAAAAAAAATGCATAATATTTTCAATGAATGTTAACCGAAAATCGGGATTTTGGGGAGGGGGCCCCTATCCTATATTTCTATTTACATGGATGTGTCTAAATTAGGAATAGATTTTATATTCGGAAACTGTTTAAAATTGTGTATTTAAATCTTACTATATCATCGAAGTATAATCAAATGTTATTTTGAAAGTATGAAGTAAATTTAAATCGCTGGTTGATGATGAATCGTCCTATCAAAATTGTTTTATGCAATTATGTTTATATTTTTCACGAAAATTTGTTTATTCCCATTTTTATTTCAGTAGTTAGTTGTTACATAGGTATTGGTATATACATAATATTGAGGTTGGAAATGGGCCCGGCAAAAGGGCCCACGCAAATGTTGAAACTTACATTTCGAGCCTAATAAAAAAAGTTAACCGATCCTTGGGCTGTTAAAGCAGGTATTAGTTGTTTGTGTATATCGTAAGAAATTTGTTTTGTTGAAATACCCAAACTTTAGGTCCCAAAGTTGCAATATCCTATAAATAGTTAAAAAGTTATTTAATTTTACTGAGGGCCCATATTTTCTAACAGATAGTGGGGCCCACATGCCATCGGGCATGTTCGCTTGTATGGCCAGTCCGCCACTGTATATATATATAAATATATATATATATACATATATATATATATATATATATATATATATATATATATATATATATATATATATATATATATATATATATATATATATATATATATATATATATATATATATATTTATTTATTTATTTATTTTTATTTAATAGTTTTGGACCATTGTGGCATTACAGGAAGAACCTAATGCGCCACAATGGCCTACATTTGAAAAAGATATAAAAATATGATATTAAAACAAGTAAACTGTAAATAAAGGAAAAAAGCAAAAGCAGAAAACATGGTAAAATAAAATAATAAAAAAAAAGTAACAAAAGGAAAATAATGCATCATTAAAAAAAAATAATAATAATAAAAGTGTAAAAATTAAAAATAAAATCCATAAATCCCATTCTTTGTTTACACTGAGCAAAATTAAAATAGTATATAAAAATGTACAAAGGAGAAAGAAAAAATAAAATAAAATAAAACAAAATATGAATAAAAAATAAAATCACAGCGAGGCCCAAATGGAAGAGAGTAGATTAAGATTCCACACATTCATCACATTCAAATTAAGAAAGTAATGATGAGCGCAGGTTACCAGATAAATATGTTAAGATAATATCCGATAATCTACGCTCCCCAAGGTGTAAAATATCACATTCAGGGACAGCAGCAACGATTTCATTGAGAAGTCGAATAGCTCTTGGAATAGGAGCCATTCGAAAAAGAACTGTGCGAGCAGCAGGTACAACCATTAAATGATGATGTCTACCACGCACATAATTATTAGGGACATAAAGTCCCAACTGTTCCAGCAACAACGGGCATGACGTATTACCACGCAATAGCTGGAGAACGAAACGAATTAACGAGAAGTTTCTCCGAAGTTCAAGGGAATTATACCCAAGCATGCCTAAAAGGAAAGGAGTAGGATAGAGATATGGGTAGTACCCATACTCTTTCTTATAAAGAAAACGAAGAAATGCTTTTTGCACTTTTTCTATAATAAGAGAGTAGTTTGCTTCATGCGGATTCCACACAATTGCATTATACTCTAGCTTACTTCTAACAATCGAGTTGAAAAGCAAGCGAGAAGACAAGGGGTTGGATAATAATCTAGCATATCTCAAGACAAATCCAAGTCGACGAAAGGAAACGTCAGCGATTGTCTTGATGTGGTTTTGAAAGGTGAATTGAGGATCAAAAGTAATACCCACGTCGACCATTGATTCCACGCGCTTCAACAATACGGATCCAATGGAATATCCGTGACAATAGAGCGAATTTGCACGTCCATAACTCATAATAGCACATTTACTAGTATTCAGTTCAAGCCCTAAACTGGAACTGAACTCTAAAACAGCGTTAATATCAGCTTGAAGGAGAGAGGCTTGCCTCTCATCCTTAACAGCAAAGAATAGTTTAACGTCGTCAGCAAACAAGAGACATGAAGCATTGCGTAGTACTTTTGGGAGGTTATTAATGACTATTGTAAATAGTAAAGGGCCTAAGGTGGACCCCTGAGTTACACCAGATCGCGTAAAAAATGAAGGAGATTCATAAATACCATATCTAACAAATTGCTTCCTATCACTAAGATAAGAAGCAAAGAGTTTAAGAAGACGTGGAGAAAAGCCCACTTCAGCTAATCTGATCATAAGAGCGTCATTGTTGATAAGATCAAATGCTTTTCGAAAGTCAAAGTAGGCTACATCAACTTGTTGTCCACGGTCAACTTTAGACATGGTATAATATGAAAAGCAGGCAAGATTGGTGGTAGTGGAACGACATGGTGAAAAACCATGCTGCTCATCACACAAAAATCTTTTGAACTGCAAAAGAATCAAACGGTGAAGGATATTATCGAAAATTTTGGGAATAGCCGAGATGATAGCAATAGGTCTGTAATTTTCAACCTCATTTTTAGAGCCACTTTTATGAATGGGAATGACTCTAGATAATTTCCATTTTTCAGGATAATTACCAGAACCCAGAATAAGGTTAAAAATAAACTGAAGAGGCTCTAAGAGCGAATTACAGCATGCCTTTAATACGTCAGGGGGCACACCATCAGGCCCAACAGACCCCTTCAGCTTCAAAATTGCTATCCTAACATCTCCAAGCGAGACCCGCGGAATGTCTATAACAAAACCTTCAGTACCAATTTGGGAAGCCAAATTAGCATCAAGGGATGGTGATCTCTGATCAAATACAGAGCTAAAAAAACTAGCAAAAGCTTTAGCGATCTCAGTACCGACACAACTTTTATTATTAAATGAGAACGAATGCTCAAGGCCATGTGAAATATGCTTATTCTTAATAAATCTGAAAAAGTGGTGAGGATTACTTACGATAGCACTCTCCATCTCTTTGAGATAGAGGGTATAACGCTCACTCACACCACGTTTCACGATCTTCCTAAGAATCCGAAATTTCTCATAGTCACGAAATGATTGGCTACGTTTCCATCTTCTATGAGACAACCATTTTGCACGAACATCAGTTATAAGTTTGGACCCAAACCACGGTGGAAAAACCCGACGATGTAGTTCTAAATTAGGATAACTGATGAACCGAGGAACATAACTGTCAAAAATATTATATAGTGTGTTATACAAAAATTCAACAGCATCACCAGTATTCATGAGGTACATTTGGCAATTTAGAATCAACGCGAGCAAAATTCCATCGTGATTAAGGAACCCCAACAGATGAACAAGCTGAAACAGGTCTCACAGAAGACAAAAACAGAAGCTCAATTTGTAATGCATCATGATAAAGGTCCTCAGGGATGATCGCAGTTCCTTTTGGGCATAGGATCATCGTTGCTGACACATTGGATTCATTCACCAACATAATATCAAGCTTACTTGGACTAATGGGTGAACCAACCTGTACTAGGTCGCAATAGGAAATTACAAAATTAAATTTATTGCGGACATGAATATTGGCACTAGGCATATTAAAATCACCCATTATTAATAATATGTCACGTTCATTTATGAAATCACGTACATTCATCATATTTGCAAACAATAACTCATATACATCGTCTTTCGCAGCGGGCGGAATGTAAACAACACAAATAAAAACTCTCGCAAATACAAAATCAACTCTCACCCATAAGTCCTCGCCAGAAAGAGTTTCAAAGTTCTTCAACCTGACAGACCGCAACCAGACACGAGAAGCAAATAAAACACCCCCACCACGTCGTTGCTCTCTGTCCCGACGATGCACTGTCCACGAAGAATCAAAGAACTCCGAATTAAAAAATGATGGCGTTAACCATGTTTCAGTTAACGCCACCATATCATCAACAATAGAATAAATCGCCGTATATATATATATATATATATATATATATATATATATATATATATATATATATATATATATATATATATATATATATATATATATATATATATATATATATATATATATATATATATCTGACCAGTAGCATAGCTCGGACGTTAAGCTTCGGATGACGATTCTGATTTGGGCAAGAAGAAAGAAGTCACATTCCTTCCGTCGTGGTTGGCTGCAGAGT
Source organism: Arctopsyche grandis (assembly GCF_051622035.1). Taxonomy (NCBI): domain Eukaryota; kingdom Metazoa; phylum Arthropoda; class Insecta; order Trichoptera; family Hydropsychidae; genus Arctopsyche; species Arctopsyche grandis. The sequence continues at coordinate 457,830 of NC_135363.1, forward strand.
CCAACAAACCGGATAAAACCTTATATACTCCCGAGCCGACTGCTGAAGATGTTGAAAAAGTAATCGTCGTGTGTTTGATTATGTATGGTAATTGTTTTCGTGATGATTTTTTAACTTGTTATTGTTTTTGTAGATGAAAGAGGCTCGAAAGCAAGCGCAACTTCACTATCCTCATTATTTGAAACCGTCGGGTAATAATTCGATTAATTATTTAGGCGTAGTAATCGATGCGGAGACGATTCCAGTAGCCGAGTTGGCTTTAGAAGTACCCCTACAAATACATGGTAGTTAGTATTCATGTTATTATAATATCAATTTTTGTATGCTGTTTTTTTTTTGTCTTTTAATAGTGAATTAGTTTCAGAAAAACGTTCTGATAAATATTTATACAATACTAAAGAATCAAAGTCATCGAAGAAAGGAAAGCGGTTAAAGAAAAATAAGAAGAACAAAAAATCACAACTGTCCGAGAGTGATACTGAAAAAGAAGGTTAATTTTTATATATATATATATATATATATATATATATATATATATATATATATATATATATATATATATATATATATATATATATATATATATATATATATATATATATATATATATATATATATATATATATCCGAGAGTGATACTGAAAAAGAAGGTTAATTTTTATATATATATATATATATATATATATATATATATATATATATATATATATATATATATGTATATATATATATATATATATATATATATATATATATATATATATATATATATATATATATATATATATATATATATATATATATATATATTATATATATATATATATATATATATATATATATATATGGTTTGCCTATGATGCAATGGACTCTTTTCTGGGGAAAGGCGTATGTAGTACGAAAAATACAATTAATTCTGTAAGTATATTTATTTATCTACAAAATACTTTATTTACAAAATATTTCCATTCTCGTTGATCACGCAAACTAAATTGCGAAGCTTCACTCGCGCCTTAAACCAGAAACTCCATGTGTGAGTGTGTGAGTGTTCGCGTTTCGCGGCTGGAGGCCTGCCCCATTTTGTGCGGGGAACTTCGAAAATGCAACACTTCCAGTAGCGTAGTTACCACTGTGCATAAATGATACAAAGCATACGGCCCATGCTCGATATGAAACAATTTCACCGTACACCACTGCTAAGGTGTGGCAAGTAGGCGTGTCAATAACAAATCAGGCGTGTAGCCCTCGAGCAGAAACATCGATTGCAAAAACGAGATCTTACTTTAAAGTTTAGACGAAGCCACTTTGGTGTTTGATCGTATATATGAGAATGTTAGTAAATTACGAAATTCATACGAAGAAATACAATCAAAAGCGAACAAACTGGCCAGGAAGTGGGAGAAATTTTTGCATCAGGGCCCAAAATTCTAGCTACGCCACTGGCACGAACAAAGTAATAATATGTTAGTAAAAAGCTGCCACTTCACTCGCAGATTCGCGGCGCGATTTCGAGCTGTGTTCGCACGCGAGTGAAGAGCCCGCAATACAAATGAATTTGCACAGCAATATAAAACAAGGTTAATATTCAGCATCTGGATATAGTCTCCATAGCAGTAGCTTAAAAGCATTTGCCGATCATTTTCTTCAATACACATTTGAAAAGGTTGCACATAATTTAACAAACACTGATATTTGATTTCAATTCAATTATAAAAAATAAAGTTAAAGATATTGAAATTGATGCACGAATGACAAATTACGAAGTGATTACTAATTACGAATTACGTTTTGTGCATCGCCGACCCCCCGACGCCTTTGCCCCCAGCGCCCCCGATGCCTCCGTCGCTCCGGGGCCTTCAGCCCCAGCGCCGCCGACGCCTCCGGCGCCCCCAGCGCCCCCGATGCCTTCGGCACCCCGAACAACTGATCATGGGGATGAACAACTGATCATCGCAACTGATCATGGGGGCGAAGCCTTAGACGGCATTTAATCATGGGGGCGTGGAGGGGCGAAGCCCTAAAAGGCAACTGATCATGGGGGCCAAGCCCTAAACGGCAATTGCTCATGGGGGCGTGGAGGGGCGAAGCCCTAGAAGCCAAAAAAAAATTTTTTTTTTTTTTTTTTTGATTTTTTTATTTATTTATTTATTTATTTTTTTTATTTTTTTTTTTTTTTTTTAATTTTTTAATTTTTTTATTTTTTTTTATTAAATGTTTACTATTAGCTTAGTCATGTTTAAGTGGTTTATATTATAAATACTGAGCGAAGCCGGGTAATACAGCTAGTATATAATATATATATATATATATATATATATATATATATATATATATATATATATTGCCAAAAAAACTTTGTAAGATCAATCCTTTTATAAACTAGTATTTTCTTTCATTTTTCCAGTTTATTTAGTTATTTTAACACCTTACCGCCCGCTTTGACGCGTGGATTGTTTTCACCCATGTCCGGAAATGTGCGCGACTATTATCACTAGAATCCGGGCCGATTTCAGTTTCAATAGAAAAAAAGCCTTTTTTGTGCATTTGATTACTTCTAGAATAATGATCGTATTGTAGTGATATTTTGAAACAATGTTCATTATATCCCTCTGCAAACATCTAAAAATTAAAACCAGGGATTTTAAGCTGGAGTACGCGAATTAATTTTAAAAAATAATAAATTACGTAAATGTCATCCGAATAGCCTTTGAATATAAAAATAGCATAAAACTGAAGTTTGTAGTAGTGGACAGTAATAGACAGACCATAGTAAATCAAAATTCCAAAAATGTGAAGAATAAAATCATTTTTCACACATTTGAAAATGAGACAATTTGTGATAACTTCGGAATAATAGTTGCTTAGGATAATGTTTAAATAGGATATTTCGGTTTAATTTAAATTAGCTGTAAAGTATAAGTATAATTTTTTAGTATCCCAAATCAACTAGTGAATCCTTGAGAAAAGTATCATCTGTGTTTTAATTTTTTTAAAAATCCAGTGTTTCTTTAACTTGCATTTTTGTAAAGCGATATTTTGGTTTTAAAAAAGTCAACTATTTTTAAGAGGTCATAAAATTTATTTTCCAAGAATTATTCTCAAACTATATTTTTTATGTAAATACATTAACAATTTTGATTCGGTGATTCTCTAACTTTTTTATTTAAAAAATACTCTTTAGCCATTAATAATTACGAGACGACATTTTTTTTTTTTTGTGAATTGCGAAAGTTCAAGACCAAGATGTCAAAATAATAATGTTAAACTCGGTGTTTCTCAAAGATTAAGTATTAATCTTGAAAAAGTATGGTTAGTGTTAGACAACACCAGCATCCACCATATCCCAGAAGTGATACCAGCATACCCCAGAAGTGATACCAGCATACCCCAGAAGTGAGTGAGCTGGTTGAACGTACAAACCATATTTTTAATTACTTACATTCATACACACCAATGATGAATCCCACTGAAGAAGTTGCAATATTTAAAATATGATTAAATATTGACTAGGGTAACCAGCCTTTTTTTATACAAAAAATATTATTACGTACACTCGGATTAGGCCGAGTAAGTGCAATCGGATTAGGCCGAGTAGCATCCCAGAGACTGTGTGACCGTTATAATTGGTTTCGAGGATTATCTCCCCCGAATGCACTTAGCGGGAGTAGCGGTAACTCGGGGTCGCATTCCGGTAGAGTTCTCAGAACCCACAGCGGTAGCGTGGGACATCTAGTACGTGACCATAACAATAGGCAAGCAAATCGGACGTTGAAGATGCCCTGAGAGATCTATCCGTTATAAGGCGGTACTTAGGCGATATCAAGACATTCTAGACGGAGCACTGCCAGTGCGTGTATCTCCTTAATCACCAATAAATGCTGTGAAACGACTTTGGCCTTTTACTTGGATCCTCCACCCACCCCTACGCAACAATATTTTCAAGTTGTAAATAAAATCTAAAAATATTCTCATTGTTTTTATGCTATGGCCTATGAATGATGACAAAATTTAAAATAAATTAATTTTTTGGACTAAGGTAACCATCCTTTTTATACAACATTTTTTTTTAAGCGAGAAAACATCTACAAATATTCCCATCTTCTTTATGATTAAAATTTAAAATACTATAAATTTTGATTAGGGTAACCAGGCTTTTTATACAGCAAAATTTTTGTAGTGAGATTAAAATCGAAAAATATTCCCATCGTCCCTATGCAAAATTTAAAATAAAATAGATTTTCAAAATAAATTAGATTATTTTGACAATTAAAAAAATTCGTTGTATAAAAAAGGCTGGTTACTCTAATAAAATTTATAGTATATTAAATTTTAATCGTAAAGATGATGGTAATATTTTTAGATGTTTTCTAGCTTTAAAAAAAATGTTATTTAAAAAGTTTGGTTACCCTACTCCAAAAAACTATTTTATTTTAATTTTTGTCATCATTTATAGTATAAAAACTATAGGAATATTTTAAAATTTTATTTTCAACTTGAAGAAATTTTTTGAATAAAAAAAGGCTGAATACCCTATTCAAAATATTATTATATTTAAAATTTTGCAATCATTTATAGCCCAAAAATGATATTAATATTTTTTCTTTTTTTTCTGCCTTTATCTGATTTTGTTGTATAAAAAAAGTTTGGTCACCTTAGTCCAAAAAATTATTTTATTTTAATTTTTACAATTATTTATAGCTAAAAGACGATGCTATATTTTTAGATTTTTTTTCCCACTTCAAAAATTTTTTCTATAAAAAAAATAAATCAAGATTTTCAGATGACCTTTAACCGATTATGAAATCATCTCAGCGATAAAATAAATACATATAGATATACATACACACATATAGATATGTATGCATACATATATGTATGGGAATTTGCTTTTGTGTGCGTGTATGTACACAAAGCGCAAGCTAATTTTATTCACGCATATACGCGTGAGCGGACTTTTACTCAAAGTTTTTATTCACGCATATACGCGTGAGCCGACAGTAAAGTGTTAATATTAACCCTTTGGCTGCTACGAGGTTTTTCAATGTCCAAGCAAAAAATGCTAACATTTGTAATTATTTTGAAAAAAAAAAAATATAATATTTTTTTTTACATACTTACTTCGCCGAACGCTCGTAATTTTTAAAATACTTTATATACATTTTTAAGAAGCAGTTGTGGACTTGTGCTCTCTCTTTCTGTCTTGCTTTTACATGCGTGCGTGCGAAAGAGATACCTACATATATACACTAAATAAGTTTTGACGATTGTTTTCCGAAGCTTTATTTTTTTCAATAATCTATTTTTAGACATCGATGTATCCTTACAACATGCGATATATTCGAAACAGGTAGCGGTCTTTCTCTCTTTCTTTCTTGGTTTTAATTGTGTACGTGTGAGCGAGACACACAAGGATGCGAAGTTTCTAATAATCAAATAATTTGTCAACATATACTATATATAAAAACGGACTGTCGCTAAATATATATATTTGTATATTTGTATATTTGTATATTTGTTTATTTGTATATTTGTATATTTGTATATTTGTATATTTGTATATATGTGACGGACGATCAACCGTCAACCAGTATGGGGAACAAATTTTTTTTTTTTTTTCATATTTTTCATTTTTTTCATATTTTTCATTTTTTTCATTTTTTTCGTTTTTTTCATTTTTTCAGTTTTTTCAGTTTTTTTCATTTTTTTCATTTTTTCAGTTTTTTTCATTTTTTTCATTTTTTCATTTTTTTCATTTTTTTCATTTTTTCAGTTTTTTCATATTTTTCATTTTTTTCATTTTTTCATTTTTTTCATTTTATCATTTTTTTCATATTTTTCATATTTTCATGGTGGCGCCGGGGGCGCTGGGGGCGAGGCCCTCGGGGTGCCGAAGGCTTTGGGGGTGCTAGGGGGGGGCCAGGGGCGCTGGGGGCGAAGCCCCCGCGGTGCCGAAGGCATTGGGGGTGCTGGGGGCGCCGGAGGCGTCGGCGGCGCTGGGGGCGAAGCCCCCGGGGTACCGAAGGCATCGGGACGCTGGGGGCGAAGCCCCCGGGATGCCGAAGGCATCGGGGGCGCTGGGGGCGAAGCCCCCGGGGTTCCGAAGGCATCGGGGGTGCTAGGGGCGCCGGAGGCGTCGGCGGCGCTGGGGGCGAAGCCCCCGGGATGCCGAAGGAATCGGGGGCGCTGGGGGCGCCAGAGGCGTCGGCGGCGCTGGGGCCGAAGGCCCCGGAGCGACGGAAGCATCGGGGGCGCTGGGGGCAAAGGCGTCGGGGGGTCGGCGATGCACAAAACTCAATTCGTAATTCGTAATCACTTCGTAATTTGTCATTCGTGCATCAATTTCTTTCCGAAACCAGTCGATTCAATATCTTTAACTTTATTTTTATTCGAGTTTCAATTCCTTTTCGAAACCACCCGTTGAAATCAACGGGTCCAACACTAGTGTATCATAAACATTTTGTATGCATTTCAGTTGCATTTGATTGATTGCATGAATTCGTGACGTCTCGTGACCTTTATAATTGAAAGCGGATTTCTATTGTTTTTTGCCATTTATTTTAACTCTGCAAAATGATATCGGACAGTAAAAGTGATGAAAGCGAAATAATAGCTCCTCGCCGAGGAACTCGACAAATCAGCAGCTCTACTGATTCTGAAAATGAATTTATCGACAATAATCAATTCCCAAGTAATAACTCCTTATATGAGATTGACAACGAACCCGAAATTTATTTTGATGATGAACCCGAAATTGAAGAGCTTTTATTTAAAAAATTGATAAATATTTTAAAGCCTGATTGAAAAATAAATATAAAAACGTATATAAAAAAAATGTTTCGTGCCACTGATGCGCTGGTGGCTCAACGAAAGTATTGAAATACGACAATTAATGACGACAACAACGATCGTCGTAGCAATCTTCGCCGATTTCAAAACAACGATTTATCGTTGTTGTAGCAATCAAAGGGTTAAATGAAATTAATTACATATTGCAAAAGAAGATTGAAAAAAAATCAATCTCAATCTCACTTTTCTTGCTTTTTTAAATTACAGTAAACTTGTAGTATTAAGAGGGCTGGACAGCAGCGCCTTGTCCATACAAACGTACTATACTTCTCTCTTCCTCAATTATGGCACTAGAGAAATTATATTTTAATATGCTATGGATATCCACCATTGGGGTACATCTATCATTTTATTTTTTTGATTAATTATTTTTTATATGAGCTAGGAGCCGCCAAACATCTATAAAATCGCCTCTTTTTAACACCCACGAAACGAGTGAATAACTAACAATCTCGAATTTTTTGATTTCGGTGATGGATAGGTTAGGTTGGGTTAAGTTTGGTGAGGTTAGCGAGTTTTTGTATATTTTTGCAATGTCGAATTCTTTGATTTCGGTGAAAGTCAGGGTAGGTTGGGTTAGGTTTGGTAAAGTAAGCGAGTTTTGGGTAATTCTTACAATCTCGAATTCTTTGATTTCGGTGATGATTAGGTTAGGTTGGGTTAGGTTTGGTAAGCTTAGCGAGTTTTCTGTAAATCTTACTATCTCGAATTCTTTGATTACGTTGTTGGTGAGGTTAGGTTGGGTTAGGTTTGGTGAAGTTAGCGAGTTTTGTGTAAATCTAACAATCTCGAATTCTTTGATATCGGTGAAGGTTAGGTTGGGTTGGGTTAGGTTTGGTGAAGTAAGCGAGTTTTGAATAATTCTTACAATCTCGAATTCATTGATTTCTGTGATGGTAAGGTAAGGTTGGGTTAGGTTTGGTAAGGTTAGCGAGTTTTTTGTAAATTTTTGCAAGGTCGAATTCTTTCCATTCGCTTATGGTTTGGTTAGGTTGGGTTAGGTTTGGGGAGGTAAGCGAGTTTTTTGTAAATCTAACAATCTCGAATTCTTTGATTTCGGTGATGGTTAGTTTAGGTTGTGTAAGGTTTGGTTAGGATAGCACGTTTTGTGTATATTTTTGCAATGTCGAATACTTTGATTTCGTAGATGGTTATTTTAGGTTGGGTTAGGTTTCGGGAGGTAAGCGAATTTTGTGAATAACTTTCAATCTCAAATTCTTTGATTTCGGTGATGTTTAGGTTAGGTTGGGTTAGGTTTGGTGAGGTAAGCACGATTTGTTTTTATTTTTGCCATGTCGATTTCTTTGATTTCGGTGATGGTTAGGTGAGGTTGGGTTAGGTTTTGTGAGGTTTGCGAGTTTTTTGTATATTTTTGCAACGTCGAAATCTTTGATTACGGTGATAGTTGGGTTAGGTTGGGTTAGGTTTGGTGAGGTAAGCGAGTTTTTTGTATATATTTGCAATGTAAAATTCTTTGATTTCGGTGATAGTTGGGTTACGTTTGGTGAGGTAAGCGAGTTTTTTGTATATTTTTGCAATGTCGATTTCTTTGATTTCGGTGATGGTTAGTTTAGGTTGGGTTAGAGTTGGTGAGGTTAGCACGTTTTGTGTATATTTTTGCCATGTCGAATTCTTTGATATAGGTGATGGTTAGGTTAGGTTGGGTAAGGTTTGGTGAGGATAGCAAGTTTTGCGTACATTTTTGCAATGTCGAATACTTTGATTTCGTAGATGGTAATGTTAGGTTGGGTTAGGTTTCGTGAGGTAAGCGAATTTTGTGAATACCTTTCAATATCAATTTCTTTGATTTCGGTGATGGTTAGTTTAGGTTGGGTTAGGTTTGGTGTGGTAAACAGGATTTGTTTTTATTTTTGCCATGTCGAATTCTTTGATTTAGGTGATGGTTAGGTTAGGCTGGGTAAGGTTTGGTGAGGTTAGCGAGTTTTGTGTATAACTGATAATCTCAAATTCTTTGATTTCAGTGATGGTTAGGTTAGGTTGGGTTAGGTTTCGTGAGGTAAGCGAATTTTGTGAATAACTTTCAATCTCAAATTCTTTGATTTCGGTGATGGTAAGGTTTGGTAGGGTTAGGTTTGGTGAGGTTAGCGAATTTTGTGTAAATCTTACAATCTCGAATACTTTGATTTCGGTGATGGTTAGGTTAGGTTGGGTTTGGTTTGTTGAGGTAAGCGAGTTTTGTGAATAACTGACAATCTCGAATTCTTTGATTTCATTGATGGTTATGTTAAGGTTGGGTTAAGTTTGGTAAGGTAAGCGAGTTTTCTGTAAATCTTACTATCTCGAATTCTTTGATTCCGTTGTTGGTTAGGTTAGGTTGGGTTAGGTTTGGTGAGGTAAGCGAGTTTTTTGTATATATTTGCAATGTAAAATTCTTTGATTTCAGTGATAGTTGGGTTACGTTTGGTGAGGTTAGCGAGTTTTTTGTATATTTTTACAATGTCGATTTCTTTGATTTCGGTGATGTCTAGGTTAGGTTGGGTTAGGGTTGGTGAGGTAAGCACGTTTTGTGTATATTTTAACAATGTCAAATTCTTCGATTTCGGTGATAGTTGGGTGTAGGTTGGGTTAGGTTTGGTGAGGTAAGCGAGTTTTTTGTATATTTTTGCAATTTCGAATTCTTTGATTTCGGTGATGGTTAGGTAAGGTTGGCTTAGGTTTGGTGAGGTTGGCGAGTTTTATGTAAATCTTACTATCTCGAATTCTTTGATTCCGTTGTTGGCTAGGTAAGGTTGGGTTAGGTTTGGTGACGTTAGCACGTTTTGCGAATATTTTTAATCTCGAATTCTTTGATTTCGGTGATGGTTAGGTTAGGTTGGGTTAGGGTTGGTGAGGTAAGCACGTTTTGTGTATATTTTAACAATGTCGAATTCTTCGATTTCGGTGATCGTTGGGTTAGGTTGGGTTAGGTTTCCTGAGGTTAGCGAGTTTTTTGTATATTTTTGCAATGTCGAAATCTTTGATTACGGTGATAGTTGGGTTAGGTTAGGTTAGGTTAAGCGAATTTTGTGAATAACTTTCAATCTCAAATTCTTTGATTTCTGTGATGGTTAGGTAAGGTTGGGTTAGGTTTGGTGAGGTTAGCACGATATGTTTTTATTTTTGCCATGTCAAATTCTTTGATTTAGGTGATGGTTAGGTTAGGTTGGGTAAGGTTTGGTGAGGTTAGCGAGTTTTGTGAATAACTTACAATCTCGAATTCATTGATTTCGGTGATGGTTAGGTTAGGTTGGGTTAGGTTTGGTGAGGATAGCGTGTTTTGTGTATATTTTTGCAATGTCGAATTCTTTGATTTCGGTGATAGTTAGGTTAAGTTGGGTTAAGGTTGGTGAGGTTACGAAGTTTTGTGAATAACTAACAATCTCGAATTCTTTGATTTCAGTGATGGTTATGTTAGGTTGGGTTAGGTTTGGGGAGGTTAGCGAATTTTTTGTATATTTTTGCAATGTCAAAATCTTTGATTACGATGATAGTTGGGTTTGGTTGGGTTAGGTTTGGTGAGGTTTGCCAGTTTTGTGTAAATCTTACAATCTCGAATTCTTTGATTTCGGTGATGGTTAGGTTAGGTTGGGTTTGGTTTGGTGAGGTAAGCGAGTTTTGTGAATAACTACGATCTCGAATTCTTTGATTTCGGTGATGGTTAGGTTAGGTTGGATTAGGTTTGGAGAGGTTAGCACGTTTTGTGTATATTTTTGCAAAGTCGAATTCTTTGATTTCGGTGATAGTACGGTTAGGTTGGGCTTGGTTTGGTTAGGTTAGCACGATTTGTGTATATTTTTGCAATGTCGAATTCTTTGATTTCGGTGATAGTTAGGTTAAGTTGGGTTAAGGTTGGTGAGGTTACGAAGTTTTGTGAATAACTAACAATCTCGAATTCTTTGATTTCAGTGATGGTTATGTTAGGTTGGGTTAGGTTTGGTGAGGTTAGCGAGTTTTTTCTATATTTTTGCAATGTCAAATACTTTGATTTCGGTGATAGTTGGGCTAGGTTGGGTTAGGTTTCCTCAGGTTTGCGAATTTTTTGTATATTTTTGCAATGTCAAAATCTTTGATTACGATGATAGTTGGGTTTGGTTGGGTTAGGTTTGGTGAGGTTTGCCAGTTTTGTGTAAATCTTACAATCTCGAATTCTTTGATTTCGGTGATGGTTAGGTTAGGTTGGGTTTGGTTTGGTGAGGTAAGCGAGTTTTGTGAATAACTTACAATCTCGAATTCATTGATTTCGGTGATGGTTAGGTTAGGTTGGGTTAGGTTTGGTGAGGATAGCGTGTTTTGTGTATATTTTTGCAATGTCGAATTCTTTGATTTCGGTGATAGTTAGGTTAAGTTGGGTTAAGGTTGGTGAGGTTACGAAGTTTTGTGAATAACTAACAATCTCGAATTCTTTGATTTCAGTGATGGTTATGTTAGGTTGGGTTAGGTTTGGGGAGGTTAGCGAATTTTTTGTATATTTTTGCAATGTCAAAATCTTTGATTACGATGATAGTTGGGTTTGGTTGGGTTAGGTTTGGTGAGGTTTGCCAGTTTTGTGTAAATCTTACAATCTCGAATTCTTTGATTTCGGTGATGGTTAGGTTAGGTTGGGTTTGGTTTGGTGAGGTAAGCGAGTTTTGTGAATAACTGACAATCTCGAATTCTTTGATTTCATTGATGGTTATGTTAAGGTTGGGTTAAGTTTGGTAAGGTAAGCGAGTTTTCTGTAAATCTTACTATCTCGAATTCTTTGATTCCGTTGTTGGTTAGGTTAGGTTGGGTTAGGTTTGGTGAGGTAAGCGAGTTTTTTGTATATATTTGCAATGTAAAATTCTTTGATTTCAGTGATAGTTGGGTTACGTTTGGTGAGGTTAGCGAGTTTTTTGTATATTTTTACAATGTCGATTTCTTTGATTTCGGTGATGTCTAGGTTAGGTTGGGTTAGGGTTGGTGAGGTAAGCACGTTTTGTGTATATTTTAACAATGTCAAATTCTTCGATTTCGGTGATAGTTGGGTTAGGTTGGGTTAGGTTTGGTGAGGTAAGCGAGTTTTTTGTATATTTTTGCAATTTCGAATTCTTTGATTTCGGTGATGGTTAGGTAAGGTTGGCTTAGGTTTGGTGAGGTTGGCGAGTTTTATGTAAATCTTACTATCTCGAATTCATTGATTTCGGTGATGGTTAGGTTAGGTTGGGTTAGGTTTGGTGAGGATAGCGTGTTTTGTGTATATTTTTGCAATGTCGAATTCTTTGATTTCGGTGATAGTTAGGTTAAGTTGGGTTAAGGTTGGTGAGGTTACGAAGTTTTGTGAATAACTAACAATCTCGAATTCTTTGATTTCAGTGATGGTTATGTTAGGTTGGGTTAGGTTTGGGGAGGTTAGCGAATTTTTTGTATATTTTTGCAATGTCAAAATCTTTGATTACGATGATAGTTGGGTTTGGTTGGGTTAGGTTTGGTGAGGTTTGCCAGTTTTGTGTAAATCTTACAATCTCGAATTCTTTGATTTCGGTGATGGTTAGGTTAGGTTGGGTTTGGTTTGGTGAGGTAAGCGAGTTTTGTGAATAACTAACAATCTCGAATTCTTTGATTTCGGTGATGGTTAGGTTAGGTTGGATTAGGTTTGGAGAGGTTAGCACGTTTTGTGTATATTTTTGCAAAGTCGAATTCTTTGATTTCGGTGATAGTACGGTTAGGTTGGGCTTGGTTTGGTTAGGTTAGCACGATTTGTGTATATTTTTGCAATGTCAAATTCTTTGATTTCGGTGATGGTTAGGTTAGGTTGGGTTAAGTTTGGTGAGGTTAGCGAGTTTTGTGAATGACTAACAATCTCGAATTCTTTGATTTCGGTGATGGAAAGGTTAGGTTGGGTTAGGTTCGGTGAGGTAAGCACGTATTGTGTATATTTTTGCAATGTCGATTTCTTTGATTTCGTAGATGGTTAGGTTAGGTTGGGTTCTGTTAGGTTTGGTGAGGTTCACGTCTTAATCCACGGTGGATGCAATCGTGCCAACGGATGCGTGGCCGTAGAGACGTTAAACAGTACGGTCGCAAACGAGCCTCCGGAGTACCAGCCGACCCTTCGGAGCATCAGGCTTATCCGACTATGCGGGGCTGTGATCGGACGGACTTTTATTTCCCTAGCTACTCGTGGGAATCACAATGGAGAATAGTAAATTAAACGAAATAATAAATAGTATAGAAACTGAAGTGAATGAGCTCATAACCTTCATCAGCAATCATGATAACGTCCACAAACCAATTAAAAAAGGTATTTCAATAATGCTGTCGTTAACAAATAAACTGAGAGAAGCGGCAGAAAAGAACTATACCACAGAATGCCGTTGTCAAAACAATGTAATGGCTGCAGACAACATTGTGAATGCTGGAAAGACTGCAGAACCGATTCCAAAAGAAAACACTGATCGGAATAAGAAAGGAGCCCGAAAGCTAAATCTTACCAAAAAAGAGATTACATCAACAAGAAAGGTCAGAAAAAGTTTACAACACGCGGAAAACGCAATTATGGGATTAAAAAAGGCAATTGCCACCATTGAACCCGCAATGCCCACTCAGAATGACCACACAGAAGACGACTGGAACCTGGTTCAAAGCAGACGTCACACACGACAAGGCAATGTTATTTGCAAGGACAAAGACAAGAAGAAGGAAAAAACTTTAAAACAAAGGAAGCCACGTTACAAGAGAGATGCTGTCCTCATCAGCAATCAAGAAAGTGGGAAAACATACGCAGAGATGGTGAAAATGCTCCGAGAGGTAAAACCGGACGAGATTGGATAGGAATTAACAGCTATCCGCAAGACGCGCAAAGGCGACGCCATTATAGAGCTGGCAAGAGGCTCAAAGGATCCAGCGGACCTGGCAGGGGTAATAGCTGGAGCACTGGGAAAGCCAAACGCCGCGAGAGGACTTGTACCAATCGAGACAATAACAATCCTCGACATCCCGGAAGGCGAAGAAGAAAGTGACATTGTTACTGCATTATGCGAGAACAACAGCGCTTTGAAAAAAGAGTATATCACAGTTAGATACTTAAAAGCTGGCACGAGAGGCACCCAAATAGCAATAGTTAGCCTTCCTGCCAAAATTGGAGTCCAACTACTACAGGCAGGGAAAGTAAAAATAGGATTCCTGAGGTGTAGGGTGCGCCGAAGAATCAGCGTCATGAGGTGTTATCGGTGTCAGGGCCTCGGCCACAGATCGACGACTTGCAGCAATCCACAACGAGAGACATGCTTCAGATGCGGGGAAGAGAACCATAAGATAGCTACCTGCCAGAACAAACTATGTTGTCTCACCTGCAAAAACAATGGCACAAAGGAATGTCCCATATACAGACAAGAAAAAAGAAAAAATGCAAATAAACCTAAATGGCCCTAACATTCCTACAAATAAATCTCCGCGGTTGTAGGGTTGCACAGGACCTTATGCATAAGGTGGCTGAAGAAAATGGGGCTGACTTGGCACTTATTTCTGAGCAGTATCCCCTCTGCTGCATATTACTGATGTAGATAGTGGTAGCAAAAGCGGCTGGACTTGGGTTGAGATGGACAAGGTGAGGATATATTCTTGCTATTTTTCCCTGAATTCAATATACACCGACTTCGTAGAAGGTCTCACCCGACTGGGAGATAGCATCAGCGCTTCTCCTCTACCTACGATTGTCGCTGGTGACTTTAATGCAAAAGCTCCTGAATGGGGGTCTCCACACACGGATAGAAGAGGTATATTGCTTTCAGAGATGGCATCACAGCCGCGACTACACGCTATAAACACCGGATCTAACACCTTCGTGCGCGGGAGCAGTGCTTCGGTTATAGATGTTACATTTGTACACAAATCGCTACTGGGAAGAGTTGGACATTGGGAAGTTCTTGACACCCATTCTTACAGCGATCATCTATACATCAAATTTACAATAAAAAATTGCCAAAAGAAGACAAAAAATAAAGCACTCGAAGGGTGGGCAGTCAGGAAATTGGAGGCACCAGCACTCGAAGGGGCCATAGCGCTCAAGAGAGAGACTGTTTTCAATGGTATATCTGGGAGAGGGGCTGAAGAAGTTACTCAATCGCTCAACGACCTTTTCCGCTTTGCTTGCAACGCCTCAATGCCCAAGCTTGGCAGCGGCGTGCGTCGACCCCCAGTGTACTGGTGGCATGACGGGATAGCAGAACTCCGACGGAACTGCACAGCTTGTCATCGCAGGATGCAACGACATCCCGACTGCGACGAGCGACGTCAAGCGTATAAAGAGGCTAGAAAGGCTTTGCGCAACGCAATCAAGAGAAGCAAATCGCAGTGCTGGGAAGAGATGTGTAACTCTGTCAACGCCGATCCATGGGGTACACCTTATAAGATTGTGAGGAGGAAACTTCGGCGATCGATAGATGATCCTTACCTCAACAACCAATCAAATCTGGAGATGATAGTTGATGGACTCTTCTCGACCCGGGAAAATTTTGACGTCATCGTCAGGAGAAATATGGACAATGATGTAACCGAACAAATACCCATCTTTACTGACGAGGAACTAAACATGGCTGCCAGACGACTACAGACTAACAAAGCCCCAGGACCAAACGCAATCATCAGACGGGTCGCTGACTCAGATCCTGCACTACTACTTGCAGTCTACAACTCTTGTCTGACAGAAGGGACGTTTCCTTCTTCTTGGAAGAGACAAAGATTGGTACTTATTCCGAAGGGAAACAAGGTCCAGAATAGCCCATCTGCATACAGGCCGCTTTGCATGCTGGACGGACTCGGCAAGCTTTTGGAGAGACTGATTCTCCAGCGGCTACAGAAGTACCTTGAGGATCCTACGAAGGGACTTTCGCCACACCAGTTTGGCTTCCGCCCGGGGCGCTCGACAATTGAGGCAATACAACAGGTCATTGACACTGTTAAGAAAGCATGGGAGGGAAGTGTCAAAGCAAGCGGGCATGTCGTGATGATTGCACTTGATATTAAGAATGCATTCAACTCAGCAAAATGGAACCTGATCCTTGAAGCGCTCCAAAGAATTGAGACACCAGCATACTTGGAGCGGATAATCAAATGTTATCTTTCGGACAGACAGCTGGAATACAACTGTAATGGCATTCAACGACAGCAAACGATCACGGCAGGCGTTCCACAGGGCTCGGTACATGGACCTGCACTGTGGAATGTCATGTATGATGGTCTTATACGTGTTCCATTTCGCCCAGAGGCGAAGATAATCGCCTTCGCCGATGATGTAGCATTGCTAGTTGCGGCGAAATCTGTAGAACTCTTGCGAGCTATTTGTGAAGACTCGATCGGAAAGATAAGGAGATGGCTGTCGGACGCTGGATTGGAATTAGCAGTTCAAAAGACTGAGGCCGTGTTCTTCACCAGACGAAGGAAGTTAATACCGCCGCAACTCTTCATCGACGGGCATGAGGTGAAATATAATAGATCGATCCGATACCTGGGAGTATGGATCGATGACAAACTTCGCTTCACTGTACATACAGAAAAGGCGGCGGCAAAAGCAGCAGGAGTTGCCGAAGACTTGGCCAGGTTGATGCCCAACATAGGAGGACCCAAAACAAACAGAAGAAAACTTTATAATGAAGTAGTCCACTCGGTTCTGTTGTACGGCGCTCCGATATGGGCGGATGCAATGATAACGGAAAAGGCGAGACTCAACATAGCAAGAGTTCAGCGAAGAAGTGCGCTAAGAGTTGCTGCTGCATATCGCACGGTATCCGAAGCAGCCATCCTCGCAATAACAGCCATACCACCCATCGATCTGCTCGCAGAAGAGCGGAAAGCGGTCTACAGAGGGGAGCAATAAAATGACTCAAAAGAAAGAACTATGTCTTTGTGGCAGACTCGATGGGATGCGTCAACTAAGGGTCGGTGGACGCATCGACTCATCAGAGACCTGAGGGTTTGGAGCCGGAAAAAAAAAGTGAACTGTGCTTTCACCTAACTCAGATTTTAACAGGACATGGCTGCTTCGGAAGCTATCGAAAGATAGGAAAAAGAGCAACACCAGGATGTCATCACTGCAGTGCAGAAAACGACGATGCTGAACACACTGCATTCGATTGTCCAGCATGGAACGCACATAGAACCAATCTAAAAAATGAACTCGGTGTTAACTCATTAACGACGACTAACATGATTCCTGCTATGCTTGAGAGTGCAGAGGCGTGGACAGCATGCACTACGTTTGCAGTATGCATCATGCGGGAGAAAGAAGAGGCAGAACGCGATCGAGAGAAAAAAAGTCAGACTTTGTGAAATGACGAGAGCCTAGATGGCTATTCTGGCTGCCACCCTTGAGAAATACTTAATTAGTAGCCGGGTGGTAGCTGAAGAGGAGGGGGGTTTTAGTGGGTAAAAATCCCACACTACCACCGGAATTAAACACGTCGGTGGTGTCTTCTAGAAGATTTCCCCCCCGCCGGAAAAAAAAAAAAAAAAAAAAAAAAAAGGTTTGGTGAGGTTAGCACGATTTGTGTATATTTTTGCCATGTCGAATTATTTGATTTAGGCGATGGTTAGGTTAGGTTGGGTAAAGTTTTGTGAGGTTACCAATTTTTCTGTATATTTTTGCAATGTCGAATTCTTTGATTTCGGTGATGGTTAGGTTAGGTTGGGTTAGGTTTGGTGTGGTTAGCGAGTTTTTTGTAAATCTAACAATCTCGAATTCTTTGATTTCGGTGATGGTTAGTTTAGGTTGTGTAAGGTTTGGTGAGGAGAGCATGTTTTGTGTTTATTTTTGCAATGTCGAATACTTTGATTTATTAGATGGTTATGTTAGGTTGGGTTAGGTTTCGTGAGGTAAGCGAATTTTGTGAATTACTTGCAATCTCAAATTCGTTGATTTCGGTGATGGTTAGGTTAGGTTGGGTTAGGTTTGGTGACGTTAGCACGATTTGTTTTTATTTTTGCCATGTCGAATTCTTTGATTTAGTTGATGGTTAGGTTAGGTTGGGTAAGGTTTGGTGAGGTTAGCGATTTTTATGAATAACTGACAATCTCGAATTCTTTGATTTCAGTGATGGTAAGGTTAGGTTGGGTTAGGTTAAGTCAGGTTAGCGAGCTTTTAGTATATTTTTGCAATGTCGAAATCTTTGATTACGATGATAGTCGGGTTAGGTTGGGTTAGGTTTGGTGAGGTTAGCGAGTTTTGTGTAAATCATACAATCTCGAATTCTTTGATTTCGGTGATGGTTAGGTTAGGTTGGGTTAGGTTTGGTGAGGTTAGCGAGTTTGCTGTAAATCTTACAATCTCGAATTCTTTGATTTCGGTGATGGTTAGGTCAGGTTGGGTTTGGTTTGGTGAGGTTAGCGAGTTTTGTGAATAACTTACAATCTTGAATTCTTTGATTTCAGTGATGGCTAGGTTAGGTTGGGTTAGGTTTGGTGAGGTTAGCGAGTTTTGTGTAAATCTTACAATTTGGAATTCTTTGATTCCGGTTTTGATTAGGTTAGGTTGGGTTTTGTTTGGTGAGGTTAGCACGTTTTGTGTTATTCTTACAACCTTGAACTTTCTATTTCGGTGTTGATTAGGTTAGGTTGGGTTTGGTTTGGTGAGGTTAGCACGTTTTGTGTATATTTTTGCAATGTCGAATTCTTTCCATCCGCTTTTGGTTAGGTTAGGTTGGGTTAGGTTTGGTGAGGTTAGCGAGTTTTGTGTAAATTTTACAATCTGAAATACTTTGATTTTTGGTGATGGTTAGGATAGGTTGGGTTTGGTTTGGTGAAGTTAGCGAGTTTTTTGAATAACTTACAATCTGGAATTCTTTGATTCCGGTGTTGGTTAGGTTAGGTTGGGTTAGGTTTGGTGAGGTTAGCACGTTATAGGGAGGGGCACTATGAGGAGGCCGGTGTATTGGTGGAACGACACCATAGCTGGGCTCCTGAGTTGCCTCGCCCTCAAAAGGCTTGCGCAGATAGTAGGGCACACCCTGAGGCGGATGAACTGTACCGAAATGCGCGTAAGGCACTTAAGGGTGCCATCACGGACAGTAAAAAGAAGTGCTGGCGGGAGCTGTGTGAGATGGTCGACATCGATCCGTGGGGACTGCCGTACAAAATAGTGCGACAGAAGCTACGTGGTCGGTCGGCCGATCCCTATCTCGAAGATGGAGTCCCGAACGAAATATTCTCGGCTGTAGGGAGGGCCTTTCCCGATGTCCTACTCGACGTCTACAATGCGTGCCTGCGGGAGGGGACCTTTGGCGGGGTTTGGAAGAGGCAAAAGCTCGTGCTTATACCTAAGAAGAGCCCTGCTGTGGGACCGTTCTCTTACAGGCCGCTGTGTATGCTCGATGGATTCGGGAAACTCCTGGAGAGACTGACTCTCCAGAGACTTTAGCCGTTCCTCGAAGATGACGCCACCGGACTCTCTCCGCTTCAATACGGATTCAGGCGGGGCCGATCAACGATCGACGCCGTCAACCATGTCGTCGGAACAGTACGATCGGCATGGGAAGGATCTGTGAAGCGGAGTTAGCATGTCGCTCTGATGGCACTGGACATCCGAAACGCCTTCAACTCGGCTCGATGGGAAAATATCCTAAGAGCCGTCGGGGAGGACTATCTGGTGCCCCGCTACCTGACGAGACTGCTGGAGAGTTACTTTGAAGACCGACTGCTAGAGTACCGGTGCGGCACTATAGGTGATCTCTCCTCGCGGCGACTCTCGTCGGGCGTCCCGCAGGGCTCTGTCCTCGGACCAGTCCTGTGGAACGCTATGTATGGCGGGTTACTGAGGGTGGAGCTCCCGGAGGGTGCCAGCGCCGTTGCTTTTGCTGACGATGTCGCAATCATGGTGGTTGCGAAATCGCTCAGAAGCGTGGAGATCTGCGGCAATGACGCGCTCCATTGGGTGAAGACATGGCTAGATCGCGCTGGGCTGGAATTAACAGTCCAGAAGATGGAGGCAGTGTTCTTCACCAGACGAAGAGGTTTCGGCCCGCCGAAATTGGAGTAGGAGGCTTTTGAGGTGCTGTTCCGCGATTCGATACCTCGGAATCCAGCTCGACCGAAAGCTCAGGTTCACGGAGCATGTGGAGCGGGCAGCCGCCAGGGCGGACGTGACGGCCTGTCAGTTAGCCCGCCTCATGCCAAATATGGGTGGGCCTAAGAGTGTTTGGAGGAAACTCCTGAGCTCGGTGGCCCACTCCATACTTTTGTACGGCGCTCCCGTCTGGTGTGACTCCCTTAAAGTGGAGCGCACTAGGCGGAAAATGGCTGGAGTGCAGAGACGGGTCGCTCTGAGCGTCGTTTCGGCGTACCGCACGGTATCGGAAGATGCCGCATTGGTGCTTTCTGGCACACCGCCTGTGGACCTGCTTGCGGTTGAGCGAAAGCCGACACACGGCGGGTTGAAAAGAAGCGAAGCGAGGGATGCCACCATGATACAGTGGCAGCAGCAGTGGGAGTCAGCTACTGGGGGGAAGTGGACGCAAAGGCTCGTCGGTGACCTGAAGCAATGGTGCGGAAGGACACACGGCGACCTGAGCTATCACCTCACCCAGTTGTTGACAGGACACGGTTGCTTCGGAACCTATCTGCACATGATAGGGAAAGAAGCAACACTAAGCTGCCACCACTGTGAGGCAGCTGACGATGACGCGGAGCATACATTGCTTCACTGTCCTGCGTGGGATGCCCCGAGAGAGGCCCTCAAAGCCGCGATCGGGGAGGAAACGCTATGGACGGGGATGGTGATGGGTTCCATGCTTCGCGACAGAGGGAGCTGGTCGGCTTGGGAGGCCTTTGCTGCCTCTGTGATCGGGGAGAAGTTGCAGTCCGAAAGGGAAAGGAGACGCCAGGAGCCTGCTTCTGAGTCGTAGGACTCGATAAGAGCACCGCGACCTGATATGGGCCTCTGCCGTCTCCTGTGTGAGTGCATTGTGCAAGGCCAGCTGCTGCCTGGTAGTACTTAAGTGCGGGTCCGGCAGCAGCTGAAAAAGAGAGGGGTTTTTAGTAAGTAAGAATCTCACACTTCTCCTGGAATTCGGGCCGGGGGGGCCTATGCAAGGTTTTGCCCTCTCACGGAAAAAAAAAAAGGTTGGGTTAGGTTGGGTTAGCACGCAAGGTGTTTGTATATCTCGCATTGTTGAATACTTTGCTCCGGTGACGGTTGGGTTAGCACTTAAGGTGTATATCTTGCATCGGTGAATACTTTGTACCGGTGAGGGTTAGGTTAGGTTGGGTTAGGTTCGCACGCATATGACGACCTCAACTCTGTTATGTATCTCTCTTACCATTCTGCGATCCGGATACTTTCACAACGAATTTCGACAATACTTTTTGACAATTGTTTTTTGTTTATAAGTTAGATCATAAGTTATTACCTAAGTATTTTGATGATTATATAATAAGGAATAGAGATAAACAGAGGACAAACTAGTTGTAAGTAGAGTAAGAAAGAATAAGACGGCTGGGGGTGTTTTTCACAGGGATGTGCTCATGTATAATGCCCTCCCTGAGTGCATCAGGTCTGCTAAAAACATGGATGCATTCCTGCGAGGTGCGAAGAGACACCTCTGTGAGGGACAGTACATATAAGTTAATTATAAATTTTAGAGTTAAGTATAATAATTAAGATGTATTTTTAAATTAGCTTGATAGCTAAAATATATATAAATAAATAAAAATAAAAATACTACGCATGGTTTAAATACTACACGTAGTATTTTTTCCGTGATGACAAGCGTGGAAATTCGATTCTTGTTGAATGTATCGACGTCTCTTTCGCACGCAAGGTACACGTGTCGCACTGCTCGCACTTTAAGTGAAATACCTACCTCGTATACGTTCTGTGATCCCGATACGTAAGTTCCGAATTTGCCTTTCCGAACTCGCCAGAAAGATCCAACTCAATTTTAATAATTACCATTTTAATAATTGAATCTGTGCACATCGAAAGGTTACTCGTCATCTGATGTGCAATATATCATTCGAGAAGAAGAGAATTGAATTTAAAGCAGCCGTCCGTTAATGCTGTGCTTCAAGTTTTCTGGCGATTTTAGAGTAAATGCACCAAACCCGTTTTTTGCTGGCCTTCTTGCAAAGAAAACCCATTCACGAAGGCGATGTCACGTTGTTTCTACACTTATTTCAGAACCACCAGCCGCTATAAACTCTGATCTGATATCTACGAGTTTTAAGCGATCTGAAGAAATAAACACTTCAAAAGTCGATCTTCAGCAATTATCGTCTTTTTCAATCTTTCTTGGCCTTTTTTTCGTTCTAGAGGATTTGATTTCATCTTGATATATTTGAGCACTGATGTCTTGATGCATCCAACTTGACTAGCAATAGATCGGGAGCTGATGTGTTTGTAAGCCAAAGCCGAAATTTTGACTATTTGCGCCGCGGTCAGTTTAGGATAATTTGATAACATAATTTTAGTAAACAGCACGGAGACAATGAGAATGAGACGAAAGTTATGGCTAAACTGACTTAAATAAAAGCAAAAGATCATATTCATAAAATAAAAGGGCTTTGAACAAATCCCCACCCCCCAAAAAAAAGTATACCTGCATTAACCGCAATTTGGAAGTGGACACTTTTTTATTGGTAGCATGATGAATGAGAGTTGCACAAAACAGAGACGAATGGAAGCATGTTGCAGAGGCTTTCTTCCAGCAGTTGATGGAAAATGGCTGTAGATGATGATAATAATCATGACCGTGATGATGATACATTTCAATATATGTATGTATTAATAAACGATATCTAATTTTTAAATCATTTTGTTATTTATTTGAATTTATTTAATTCAATTTGAAAAGTATGTTTCGTTTGTGAACAAATTCAGCCACTCGCGTTTCTTCGTCATCAGGACATCGATATCATCCACAAATCCCACCACTTGAGGCTTCTTTGTGAAGCGCGAAGTTCCGAAGATGGCCCGCAGAGCGACTTCTTTATTATATTTAGTAGAAAATTATTGTCTATTAATTTATTTTTACAGATGTTATCATTGAACTAATTACGTAATTCCTTTTTGATATTTCATCACTAGTATTTTATAAAATGTATGGGAGAAAATGTGGGAAGTAAAAAAAAACACAAAAAATTTAATAATAAAATTCATATTTTCAAAAATATGTTGTAAAAATATTTCACTATAAATAATTATTAAAACAAATAATTGTGCAGGATCTGGAAGAAGATGTAATAATTTACTTATCATTAACTATTAAATTGCAGCCTAAAGTCTTAGGTATGTATAAACTTGTTTATAAAGATCATAAAATGATAAATGTATGTATGTATGGATGTATATATAAAATCTAAATTATGTGTATATTGCAGATCCATAAATATTATATGTACAGTTTAATGAGAAATATTTAAAAATATTACATTTATTATTGCATAAACATCATAAATGTATGTAAATTTTGGAATAAAATCACAAATCTTTATATAAGTCTTAAAGCCCCGATATTTTGAAATGATTGAAATCAATGACTCATAATATCTACAGTATTGCTCAATGGAAATATAATAAATATGTCAGTATAAAATTTTTAAAATTACAAATGTTTTATTGAAAAACAAAATTGAAATGAAAAGGAGTAGCTGTAGTACATATGTATGTATAAGAATTTCAAAAACCCTGATTAAAAATTATTTTTTACATTAATATTTAGCTTTATGCATTTTTCTGAAGATACCATAAGTGAATAAAAATTATAGTAAATATTTAAATATATCTGCATTTGGATCTAGACAAAAACGAATATGCAATTTAGGAAAAGTAATAAGATTTCAAGTGATGTGTTTTATATTTAACGAATCAATTTAGGAATACTATATTTATTTTCGACGTTTTTAAAACAATGGGTTTGGAAATTTGAATTAACATGTTTTTATTTTATAATTGGTGTCATAGGTAAAATATTTTCAAAATCTTAAAATTATCAAATAAAAATAATAATATGATTGTGCAAAATTGTACGATTAACATAAAAAATAGATAGAAAAGCCATATTCCAAATATTCATTTGAAATGTCCGTTAGTTTCTCGTTTCCTTTTTAAAGTATACATTTGTAATATAATATAAACACATACACTTCATTCAAACCGACATTATGCCAATTTGTTGAAAAAACAATTACCAATTATACATTATCTATAACGAATGCAACGTAACATAAATATCGCTGCATAAATAATACATGTACTTACATGTACATACATATGTATGTACATACTTCCCAATTGAGCTCAACACCATTGTTAACACACCGACAATTCAAGTATTAAATATCGAAAACCCTAAAGTATCATGTCAAATACGAAAATTTCGACTCGTGGACCCATCATTAGTTCCATCAGGTCACTTTTTTATTGCTATAAATTAATAAACTGTCACTTTGACTACAATCGTACCTACCGTACCAGTGTACTTTACTTTTGTGTAAATATAAACTAAATTTCACGCATCAGTATTTAAAATTTGAAATGAGAATACAAAGACAAAAAGAATACAAACGTACTGTATTTATTTGTCATTTTATCACAAAACCTTATTAAAATATATTACTTGAAATAAATATTAAAATAATGATGTATAAATATTATATGTATATAAGTGTTTTGTAATGCGTATAAAATACAAGTAAGTATAAAATATGTATGTATGTATGTATATTGGTAATAAACTAAATTATGGAATTATTTTTCAAAGAAAATGTTTATGAAATGCAATATTTCTCATTTAAAATAACGAAACTTCATTCATTTGAGAATTATAACAGTATTGTAGCAATTTTTAAATACAAATTGTAATCATTATCGTGCACATTCAGCTTTGTATTGAGAATATCCACAAAAAAATGCTAAACACAAATTTTATTATTGTTAATAAATTTTTAGGTGTAATGTCTGGAATGAACATGGATAAAAACATATTAAAAATAAATATTATAAATTAATATAACCTAAAAAATATCATTAAGGTAAACCTATATTTAAATTTCAAATACGTATGTATGTAATTACTGTTAACAGCCATATTTGTGCGAAATATACAATATTAAAACAATTCATCCACTATATGTAGATGTGGACAAACAAAACACATTTTAATAGATTCTATCTATTTTACACAACCTAATAATGATGAAAATAGAATTTGCGACCAAAAGATGGATATACATAAGTTTTAAATGATCGATAAATATTGTGTGTACATACATAATTGAATTCAAATAAACATTTTTTAATTCAGATACAATGCACGGCCTATACATATTATATTTGGTGACAAAATGCTAGAGCGAGTTCCATTTGATACACACATAAAACACAAACATATTATTTTTATTCACATAACTTTTGATGTTAGTTCATATGTATGTATTTATGTATGTATGTATGTACGTATGATATTCATATTTCACATAATGAAAAAATAAATAGTACATTTTGATAAATAAGTAGATCAATTTAATCAATTAGACATTAGTACATTAATTTATGTTTGAAATTGAACGCAAAATAATGTGTCATGTATGAATTACTCATACCACCACTTGATTAATAATTTTATATAATGTAGGTACATATGTATGTAGTGTTGGGATTGAACGAAAGGCTGATGTATGGGCTATGGCTGAGAAAGGGTATGTTACGACCGATTGTAGAGAGGGGATGGAAAAGTGGCAGAGGGCGCGAAAGGACCGCTATTTTACAGTTAGTAGAAGTTAACCTTCCACTGGGGGCGGTTGGTCGTTAAACCACCGCGTGGTGTCGTTTTAATAAACAACATGACTGAAAACGCACGTGTTTGATCTTCAATTCCACCGCCACATCCCATCGTGGTCCTGAATAGCGCCAACTATTCAGGAATTCCACCCACATGTATATGAGTGATTAGAATAAATGAATGTAATTGTTAAATGTTGGGATGAAAGATATCCACAAACAAAACAAAACAAAAAAATCGAATAATTTACAATCATATCATACAATAAAAACTTTGATATTCACATTTATACAAACTGTCCAAAAATATGGCTAAATATTACACATATGTATGTATGTATGTATGTATATATATATATATATCAGTGGCGTGCGGTCCATGGATGCGGTGGATGCGGCGCATCCCCTATAACTTTAAAAAGCCAAGAGTATTTTTAATAAATATTTGAATTTCGCTTCGATGTATTCTTAGTGATGTACGTGATTATGATGTAGTATATGAGTATATATATATATATTTCACATATCACGTGTTTTTTGTTACATGATGCATTATATAGGATCTTTTGATAATTTTTATTAAGGATTCGCATAGGCCGCATTCGCATAGGCCGGCCACAGGCGAGTGACGCTGGCGAGTAGACGCGCGCGCGACTGAAGTGCGCGCGCGTCATGGATTCGGAGTTCGGACCGATCCCATTTGCGCATGCGCACTATGAGGCTGTCATATTCGCGCGGACGCGTTGACACTTGTTTAACCTCTACGGTGGATTCGGTTTCTCTGTTTGCTTATCTATTGAGTTTCACTTGGAAGCCGCTGTTGATCGATATTTCCGCACGCTACGCCCCAAGTTATTTATCAAAAAGCTAGCCGATTCATTTCTTTAGACGAAGTTAATCATTTATACTGTAAGTTGGTTATTTTTTACTTTTGAATTAAGTTTTCATTTTAATTAGTTTCGTCTAACTTTATTTTTAGTTTACTGTTCCACTACTTACGAGTTTTCATTATTGCCTTTAATATGGATATCGAAAATAACAATGAGAGTGGACTTGTCGTCGAGATCAATAATAATTGCAATTGTTTAATTGAAAATGTGCTGAAAAGAAGATTTGCTTCTCTCCCATTTAATGAAAAGGAGATTATTGTTAAGAGCCCCAAACCCACACCAATATTAAATATTCAGTCTAAAACAAAAACATTTAAAAGGTATTTTAACACAGAAACATACGAAAAAATTTCATGGATTTGTGGATGTGCTCACTTAACGAAATTATTCTGTTGGCCATGTATTTTATTTTCTCAAGAAGTGAATGTCTGGAGTAAATTTGGATTTTCTGACCTAAACAATTTAAGTAAATCGCGCAAGAGACATGAATGTTCTCAAGCTCACATATGTTCTGCTGCTCAATTTAAAAAATTTGGAAAGGGACCTCGTATAGAAAATTTTTTAAGTGCTCAATTTAAAGCAAATATTGAAATGCACAACAAAGAAGTTACTGCAAATAGATACATTTTGTCGAAATTAATAAGCGCGATCTGTTTTTTAGCAAAACAAGAACAACCTTTACGAGGACATTTTGAACACCAGGAATCGGAAAATAGAGGGAATTATATTGAGTTGCTGTATCTGTTGAGTGAATCAGACATAAAATTGAAAACTCATTTAGATAACTCTACGGTGTTTACTGGACTATCGAACCATATACAAAATGACTTGGTATCCGCAATATCAAAAGTCTTGCTAGATGAGATTAAAACTGAAATACGTGCATCAAAATTTGTTTCCATAATTGTGGACGAATCTACAGATATCAGTCGCAAAGCTCAGCTATCTACTATTTTTAGATATGTAGATGAAAACAATGAAATTCAGGAGAGATTTGTTGGATTTGTCGATGTTAGTCCCAATAGAACAGCTAATGCTCTTTTTCAGCACATACGTGAGACCTTGGAAGAATTTGGTTGTTTGGACAAATTAATTGCACAAACGTACGATGGAGCGGCTGTAATGTCCGGGGAGCATAATGGAGTGCAACGAAAAATTCGAGATATTTGTCCTAATTCTTTATTTGTCCATTGTTACGCTCACAGATTGAATTTAGTTTTGTCGCAATCTGTTAAACATATATCCGGATGCAAACGTTTTTTCAGCCGTATGTTGTCATTTTCAACTTTTTTTTGTAAGTCTTCAAGAAGAATTTCCCTTCTCGATTGTCAAATAAAAAAACGATTTCCCACTGCTGCCCCTACACGATGGAACTACAATAGCAAAATTTTAAATATGATATTAGAATATCAAACAGAATTAATGGAAATATTTAATCAAATAATTAATGATGAAGACGAATGGGATACTGATGCTGTCATAAATGCTGAAGTCCTTCATCGTTATTTAAAAGAGTTTGAATTCAATTTCAATTTGCATTTATTTTCTGCAATATTTAATTCGGCAGATTTTTTATTTGAAATTTTACAAAAAAAACCTTTGACATATCGTATTGCGTAAGTGAAATTAAAAAATTTGTAAAATATTTAGATAACAAAAAAGACGATTTTGATTCATTGTGGAACAAAGTAATAACTAAAAATTTTAATAGAAAAAGAAAATATGCTGAATGTGAAGAAGATGTGAAAACAACGTATAAACTTCACTATTCTGAAATTTTAGAAACTCTTTCAGTAAATACAACCAATCGATTTCGAGATATCGAAAATTTAAAATTTCTCGAATTTTTTAACGTCAAAAAATTTAAAGAATATGAAAATAATTTTCCAGATTTCCTATTTAAATCACTCCACCTAACTTATGGAAAATACTTTGATTTTATGAAATTAAAAAGCGAATTAATTTACATGTACTCAACGCAAGATTTTCATTTGAAATCTATAAATGACGTAAAGGAATTAATTGTGAAAGATGATCTAATAGACGTTTTGGAACAAGTATTTAGTTTAATACAATTAATTTGTACGATACCTTCCACGAGCGCATCGGCTGAACGATCATTTTCGACTATGAAAAGAATTAAAACGTTCACCAGAAGTAGTCAAAGTGAAGAAAGACTCTCTGGTCTTGCTTTAATTGCAATCGAAAAGAAAATAATGTCAAATTTAAAAAACAATAAAAAATTCTATGATGCGGTTATCGATGAATTTTGTAAAAAGGAACGAAGAATAAAATTAAATTTTAAAAAATAAATTGGTCGGTTTTTTTTTTCAAACAAGGGACAGCATCCCTTGTTTGAAAAGTCACCGCCCGCCACTGATATATATATATATTCATAAGTAAATACACGTGTATGCTAAATATAAAAAATGAAATGAAAGTCGTGGTATCACTGTATGTATGTATGTAATTGCAGGTGTGTTACATGTGCACCACCTGCATGTCCCGATGTCAAACGGTGGCGGGCCAAAGCGACACAGTTGACCCATCTAAACTGTCTAAATCCAGGGCAGTGTCTATCATGGTTGTGTCATGAAGTAGTCTTAATTTACTAGCACTTATTGTTAATTCATTATTGTTATTTCCATTTCTCGGTAATCTGTCCGCCCAAGTTTGATTTTGATTCGACGGAGCGTTCAAATCACTGGAATCGCGTTTCGCTGGAAATGATCTAACTGTATTATGATTTAATTCGTTATTTATGAGTGAAGTGTCTGTTTCGCGTTTATATGAAACATTTTGACTCCCCGGATCGGGAGGAAACTTAACAACTGTTTGTTTGTGCATCATTTCTATACGCTGTTGACATGCTTCTTTGGAAGACATTAGGTTTTCTTTTGAGCCTGGAAATAATATTTAAATGGTACACGAGTACGTTTAAATATATGTAACTACAATACATATAAACTATAAATGACAAAAAGCCTTGTAATTAGGGAAAATAGTCTCACCAGTCAACACAACAGGATCCAAATCTAAATTGTGATTCATGTAGCCGGAGTGACCAATGTTAGAATAAAGATGACTCTCTCTATTATTATCTACATCTAACTCGACCTTAGAAGAAGTTGGATTTGTGTTCATGGGATGATCTGCTGTCACTTCATCTTTACTTTCAATATCGCTGTCCCTTTCATCTAACCTATATAAATTTGTGTAACTACCAGTGTGTGGCCTGCTATATGTCCCGATAGATTCACCAGCATCTACATTGGATTAATACAAAATCGCTAAATTTTTAAGCCAAAAAAATTACACGTGTAACGATAGTCAAATAATACATTACATACCATATGGAACAACGGGAGGAACTGGTCTCTCAGTTTGCAGCGGTGGTAAAACAATAGTAGGAGTAGCAATAACAATTACCTTCAAAATAATAAAATAAATAAAGAGTTAATCTTAAATTGGCATTATATGTATGTACTACATTATTGTAAAGAGGAAATAGTACAACGTAAATTTGTAAATTTATCAAAATTAAAAATCAGGATGTTTAAAAATCATATGTTAACTATTATAACATGTACAAAAAACAAAGTTAGCCCTGGTTTTAAAATAAAATTATAATGTATAATATAATACTCATAATACAAATAATATTGGTCCACTATTTTGCCGGGTTACTCAAAAAATTAATTTTCGGTAACACCTTTTGGTTACTATGATTTCTCAAATAGTATGTATGTATATGTATATGTACATATGTACACGCATACATATGTAAAAAGTCGTTTAATTTTAAAAGGAAGAAAGATGCTGATGACTCATGGGTTGAAAAAAAAGTTTAAAATAAACCTGTATACAGTAGCGTAAATAAATGTTGGATATTTTTCCAAAATAATTGCATTTTGTGTGTACATACCATTGATATAGAATAACCTAGATGAGCCTTACAATACATTTTTGGTCGGAGATCTTGTCACCACTTACTGAGGGGTGCGGGGGGTTTAACTAGCGGGGAAGTTGGGATCGCCCAACAGTGGTAGGCATTGTTACGCAACCAGTTTATGTAACTATTACATGCACTGAAGTTTTATTTTATTGGACACTCCGCGTGTATGTTACTATAATAAAACCATCATTAACTATTACAATATTTAAACATTAAATGCATTCTTCCACAAGAATGCATTTAATAACACCTGTGGCAGAGGTTGTCGACCACTGTTCCATTAGTGCATAGAATCGCGCCGATATTTCATTATATTGTAACGTACGCCGCGGATTAAGCGAATAGAAGCCCAGAGACTTTGACCGTTCAAAGATTATCTGTAACGGATATCTGTTAACGGATTAACTAAATGCATACCGTGCGACTGGTATAAGTGGGTTTTAGGGATTAGCGACAAGCTAAGTGCATGAAAGCTAAACAATGATTGCACTTCTCATACCGTGGGAATACATATCCGAATACGTGACTATACTGTAGGTAAACAGATTAGACGTCCTGAGAGATCTACCCCTTATAAGGCGGTACGTAGGCGATATCATGGCATTTCTGGACGGAGCAGTGACCGTGCGTGTATCTCCTGAATCATCAATAAATGCTGTGAAACGACTGTTGGCCTTTTACTTGGATCCTCCACCCACCCGTACGCAACAATATGTTAAAATACTACTATAATTGAAGACATTATATACATATGTATATTAATTCGAATTTCGAAAAATGTCTATCGACCTTAGAAGCTAAAGGTTGTCGACCGCTAGACCTTCCGACTTAGAAGACCACTAGCTAATGAGACAAGTGTGCATGCCCCATGTATATGCATGCGCCGACAGGGAGACCGGCATAGAGCGTGAGGGCGCATCTACGGTTATTCTATATCAATGGTACATACATACAAAAAGTAGGGTTCAAAACATTCAGCAAGAAAATATGTAATAGGAATCTCCAAATTTATTATACCTTTGGTGCTCCCGATTCAAGTTCCATCCGCAACTCATTTGTAACAATGCCTCTTCTAAAAATATACAAAATGTTACAAGAATAAAAGTCGCTCTATTAATACAGATTAAACAATTTACATGGTGGTGGGAAATTACCTATCAATCAAAGACGGTGTTACAGGTCCACAGAGCACATGAAAACAATTACTACATACACCCCCCCTAGAATATGGATTTGGACTTTCTTGTCCACGCTTGGAAGAGAACGATCCTTTGATCTATAAGCAAAATTGTATCAACACCAACACCAGTCGTCGGGAGACGAACAATTTATTAATTTTAGAAAATATTGTCACAGAAATGATTTGTCCATTTTGTTATTGTCAATATTGTACATACATACATATGTACATATAGTACACATATTAAATAAAAGGTAAAAATTTTGATCATATTCACATGCATATATGTAAATGAATCAGTATAGATTTAAACACAATAAAATAAATTAGGAATATAATTAAAAAAAACGAAACATACATCTTCATTTGTCGTTTGATCAGTAGTAATGAGATATGTATGAAAACCAGCCATTCCCAAAACTGACCAAACAGAAAGAAAGCATATTGCGCAAACAACGGCAGATGCCGGACTTTCTTGCAATGCGGTTGTTACAGAATCACTGCTGCTACGAGTCACTGTATAAAAAAAATTGTATTACAAGTCAAGAGCAATAGAAACAATCACTTACAATGTATTTTTAATAGATTGTTGATGTACTCACGCATAATAAGGTGAGTTATTGCACAGGCAAATATAAATACGGCCAAAAATGCCAGTGATATTATAAACATATAAAAGAAACGATAGTTTCGTTTTCCAACGCAATTTCCAACCTACAATTATAACGAATACTTGGATTAGGCTACACTAAAATTTCACACATACAACATGAAAATAAACACGCATATATGTATGTACATACGTATATGAATTTAGTAAACAATCTTACAAACCCAAGGACAATGATGATCAAATCTATCGACACAATTATCACAAAGCGAGCAATGAGAAGCACGAGGAGGTCTGAAAATCTTGCAGGTGTAACAATATTTTAATTTAACTGGCTGTCCTCGTACCAACACTTCTTTCGTACGCGGGGGTGGTCTCAATGTGGGGG
The DNA here is from genome assembly GCF_051622035.1 of Arctopsyche grandis. Taxonomy (NCBI): domain Eukaryota; kingdom Metazoa; phylum Arthropoda; class Insecta; order Trichoptera; family Hydropsychidae; genus Arctopsyche; species Arctopsyche grandis. The sequence continues at coordinate 490,426 of NC_135363.1, forward strand.
AGTTACACGAGTTCGGAACTTCTGAAAAGTTTTAGAACAAATCATGGGTTACTACAGGGGTTATGTACACTTGCTCGAAACGATGTGTAATTTAAACAAACAGACCTATTTGTTTTTCTATGTACATGGCTTCGTCTTGCGAGGCGCGGGGAATTATGCCAGGATCGCTGAAAGACGTCCTCAGTAGAGAGCCCATGGTAAAGATGAACAAAATGACACCGATACATGGTATGGCAGGTGAGATGTTCTTGGCAATGTAAGGGCAGCTACAAACGAACAGTGCCATTAGGCAACAACATAATCGAAATAAATACCTACTGACGAATTAAGTAATAAAAATGCCAATACTCACTCGAAAATGAAGAACAGGGTACAAGTAACGGTAATCAGGAAGACAGTGAGGTAGAAGATTCCACTGTGAGGTGCTGTCATGAGCCTTCCATTGCATAAAAATTTATTGCGACCGGCGAACACTTCCCAATTCCTTGTCACTTTTTTAGACGTCATGATGACATGGCATCACAAACACTCTTACTCGTTCACCACTACAAAGATACACACATATATATTTTAATTTAATTTTGACAATGCCAAAAATATGTCACCTTTTTAACCGATGCATTAATCAACAGATAACATTGTTATAGATAAAGAAAATATTTTATATACGTACATACATATGTATGTACGCAAACAATAATAATGTAGTAGAAGTTGTTCTCATACACATTAAAATAGGTATGTATTCGATAAATCAAATGGGATCCCGATTACTTTCCTGGACTGAGTCGAAACGTATAACAGAGCTTTTACCAAAACCAAAATAAACAAACCAAAAAGTGCAAAAAGCCATCGATAGGCATGACGTTTCAAATAGAGTAATGCACTAATAATAAGATAATTGTCACTGTTATATTCTTAAGTATATGTGTGTGTATGTATGTATGTATGTAGTTACACATACATATGATATATGTACACATGATGGGTTGACGAAGTATTGAAATTTAAAAAAATAGCAGATGCAGAATTGCGTGGTGTGGTGTGGTGTGGTGTGCTATCGTGATGTGTGAATTGTGATGTAGCGGTGAAGTCGTGACGTTTGGCTGTTGACAGGTGGCATCATCGTGCTGATGGCATCGAACGCTACTTACCAATCGACGAACGTTACTCCCTATCCTAAAAGCATCATCATCGAACGACGAACGACTAATGACAAACGACAAAAGGTGAACGAGCGAATCGAACGATACACCTCACATGACAGAAGGGGGGCACACGAGCGCGCGCACACAAGCGCAACTTCAACTGACAGCCGCGCACGCACACACTCACTCGCTCACTCACTCACTCACTCACTCACTGACACCTGCACACATCGACCTTCGCTAATACTACATTGTATTATGCATACGTACATAAACCATACTTACCGCCACCACTACGTGCACCTAGGGCTTTCTTTCTTTCCTCATTTCTACGACCATACGGCAATTGGTCTGAACATAAATAAAGATTCTCCATTTAGACTCAGCTTGTCAGACACAGCGTCTTTGCCTTTCTACAGTGTTTTCCCTCCTTTAGTATGTGTTCAGACCAATCGCCGTATGGTCGACTTTCGTGGCCTTACGACCCACGAGCTGTCCTATGTTTTTTGGTGCTGGCCGCACTGGTCAGCCAGCGCTGACACTTCCGCTCCAACCGTCGCCGCTTGAACACTGCTTGTCCGAGCCAAAAACCCTCATGGCCGTTGGTTGTCCTCCTACGGCTTCGGCTTTTGTTTTCTCTCTTTTACTCTGATCATCTGTCAGTCGTGCTAGATTCTCCCGTGGGTCCGGCGCCCGGTGATCCCGGCGCGGACCGCCAGATGCAGCGTCCCTCGTAAAAGCCGGCCTCGAACTAAGGCAGGCTGGCCCCGTGATCCACCCAAGCGATCACGGCGAGCGCTCATTGGCATCATATAAGCCCTCCGAGGAGTATGGCTTCTTCCATAGTTGTGCCTCACCGACTATGTCTACTGACTATACTCGACCACGTGTTCGACCCAAGCCTCGAACACGGCGAGCTCTCAGACGCTCGTGAGACTCCGACCGAGAAGGTCTTGCGTGGCTGGTCTACCCTTCCTGATCAGCCACGGCCTACTCAATCCACAGCCTCCGCCATAAAGGGGCACAGGCGCCGAGAAACTCCCCGGCACGCCATCTATTCATCAATATTATTGATGAATAGATGGAGAGATTATGGAGGATGAACGAATGAGACGACTGGCATGTTAATGCACGTGTTTATTATATGACAGCTGAAGACAGAGTGAGTAGCGGCTCTCCGAACCCAGCCGGGTTGGTCCCCACTCGCAGGAAGGCAACCAAACTCGACCATGTCGTATAAGCGAGCCGCCACAAGATCATAACCGTTACTCTTTTGTATAATTCCCCCACCCCGCACCGTTCCAGAGCAAGCTGATCGAGACGACGACACACACACACAGCCGCTGGTCACCCATACATATACACACATTACAGCTGCTGCAGCTATCGTTCACTGCTTCTAAGCGGCTCGCTTCCTCGCTCCCGAATCACCAGTTCGAGACTGGTGATGTTTGACGATATTTGGAGACCAGGTCCAGTATTCGTCCGGAAGGCAGACAACACGTAACCGCGTGTGTTGGGTGAAGTTTCTTGCATAAATTCAAGCCACACAACACGTGTTCTAATATAGGAACTGGATATGGAAAAATTCCTAAATATCGGGTGTAGATATCGGTAGTGTGGACGTAGCCAGTTGCTACATTCACTTCTTCTTCGGCCGTCATGATAAACACACGTGCATTAACAAGCCAGTCGTCTCATTCGTTTCATCCCCTAAAATAGTTAATAGAGCTCTCTATTTTGCCCTATTCGGCCCTATTTTGTATCATATCTAACCTATTCAGGTTAAAAACACGAGCAAGGTCCAACCACTATTTCACCCTCGAAATCCCACGGTGCAGCTGCTAAACAAATGACGTCAAGACGCCGTAGAACAGTGCACATTCTTTGCACACGACCTCCTGACAAAAAGACATTTGCACACGGCCACCATCGGACTACCATATATAAACCCGCACAGTGGACTCAAAGAGTAGTTCATCCAGCCACGCCACCATAAGCAGAGCAACTAGTTCAACCAGCCACTCCACCAGGAGCAGTTCTTCGAGTTCATCTTCAACATCGAGAACTTCCTCAACAACACCGCTTCATCAACATAGCCATATACTTGTACACCAAGACAAAAACAAAATAATTTATTAAAATATACAGCCGTGTTGCCACCACTCAGACACATCAGATCCCTACCGACGAATTTGTCTCAAATAACATGGGGACTGGTTACGAGATACTTCCCAACTCTAGCCAGACCCCATAGTATTATATTACATTATATGTATACATTTCAAAACTGGGACTAGGCATTTTGTCACCTGGGGCAAACGGAAAAATTTGTCCCCTTATGTAATTTTATTTTTTATATGCAATAAGTATTTTTAAGCAAAAATAGGATATTACACATATAATCCTTAAGGGGGGGCTTAATCTTAATTTTATTGGTATATATGTTTTCATAATGGATTGACACTTTTGCTCGTGGTGAGTCAGGGTTTTTCAAAATAATCAATACTGATTTCCTCATTAGAAGAACTTGCAAGACTGAACAATTTTTAAGTTTTGGTTGCATATTAATTTATTTCAAATAAGAATGTCGACAATTGGTGAGTAGAGGTAGGATAGTCACAGTGCTATCCATTGTTCGGCAAACCTTTAACAATGCATTTACAACCTTTGAACAATACACGGCCCCCTCAGGCTCCGGTGACTATTAATGAGCATGCACCCGCTTGGTTTGCAATCGTTTGTAGCGCAGGGATTTTATTTATATGAAATACATACAGTGGCTTATCATCAACAGCAGGGCCGTTCTGTGCTGTGATACGGTGATGAACCAGGCTCAGGCGGCACATTAAGCGGGGCGGCATAATCAGGGAAATCCATATACAATTCGAACGATCCAAAAATTAAAGATCTTTACGCAACGCTTTTCTATTTTGGTATATGTTATTACGATATTGGTGTATACGATTTACGATTTATATTTTATCGCACGCCACTTTCTATTGTATAAGAACTTTACACTTTTTTTCTGGTTCTACAAAGCGTTAACTAGTGCTAAAAAAATATGTTTCACAATTGACCCTAAAATCATTGAGCGCTACTAGATGGTCAAACAGAGTAGGTGCGTTAAAACCTTTACGATTTCAACTTTGCGAAATCTATGAAACAATTTTCCAAATAATAGAAGACGACAACAGAGATTCAGACACTTGAGTAAAAGTAAGAGGATTAACAAAAAATATAAAGAATTATAAATTTATGTGCGGGTAATTCTTTGGCATAATATTTTATTTAAAAGTAGCTGAACCCGGCATGCTGTATGCATATGTTCGGGAAACGAGTGTTGAAAAGTTCGAAGTCGGTACACAGATGGACAGAGACCTGTCCGCATCGGTGGATCCAAAGGGGAGGTGCCACGAAGCACCGTCCCTCTTCCTTCGAACGAATTTAATTTCATATAAAATGCATATGTATGTAAGATCGCCAATTTAGTAGTCGGCGGTCATCAGTGTAAGACAGGGAAGGTATGTTGACCGTATCCCGGTCTAACGAAACACGTGTTGTGTAGTTTGAAAGAGGATCGTTTATTTTTGTTCAATTGGTACAATGGTTATTGTATGTACGAAGAGGTTTCTTCGGAGATGTGATCTAGTTGAACTCTAGAGGCTCACTCTGCCGGTGGAGGTTGCTGCGTTGCTTTATAAACGTTTTGGGTTGAAGTGTGTCGTGTGCACATCTTTTGTTCTTGGTACTCGCGAGCGTGGTTTTATGGGTTCATACGCCTGGACGTAGTTCGTAGTTTTTATGGGTTCAGTGTGTTCTTCCTTTGTTTCCCAGATACGTGTATAGAAACACGTGTCGACCTTTTGACGAGGCGAGCGTGTGCCATGCGTTAATGACTTTCCTGGATATGTGTCGCAGTGACCTGATGAGATCATTTCAGTTGTACTATATGCCTACATGTATATGTACATACAGACATTTTTTTTCGTTTTTCGCATTTAAATATAATATATAATTTACGACAGATTTTTATTTGTATGATTATGCTTTTAGAGCCTTCCATTTAAATTTGACTGTCATTACGACCCTTCCAGGCAGACAGACTATCCTCACGGACAGGGTAAATCCTCATTTTTTATTTTACCTCATCTTAAAAAGTATGAATGCAAAATAAGTGTCAGCAATTTACGGTCTGGTGTTTATTTATTTATTTATTTATTTATTTGGAAAATTTACAGTTTATAAAGTTACATAGATTGATAGTAAAAAAACATAATTATGTTAAGTAAATCATTAATAATTTTCACATATAGGTAAAAAAAGAAAAGCTCAAACATTTAAAATAAGAAACAAAAATGATAATAGAGTAAGATAGTTAGAGAAAACAAAAAGAAAAAAATAGAAATAATAGTATAATAAAAATATCAAAATAATAAGAATAATAATTTGATAAAAATTATGAAATAATAAAAATAATATAATATATAACAAAAAACAAAAAGACAAAATAAATACATCAAAATAAAAATTCATAATCACAATCGTAAATTTTCAATAAAATTAATCATCGAAAAACAAATTTGCAATAATCACTCTAGCTTGTATAGTATTAATATTAAATAAGTCAAACATAGAAATTGTTAAAATTAGTGTGTTGACGGTGGAGCTTGCACGTCAGATGAATGAGCTTCTTCCATAATTAGAAAAAGTATTAGGTATGTAAAGGAGCTCATTACATCTAGTCATTCAATTTGGCACACGCAATATAGCGAGATTTATTTTTTACGTATCGTATTTTCAATTCGAATTCGAGCGGCCCCCTTCGAGCGGTCAGCGCTTTTCCGATTCGAAGTGGTCGGCGGTCGGCGGGCGTTGCGGGCGCACAATTGGTCGTTGCGAGCGGTTGGCGCGCCTGCGAGTGGACTCTGCCAGTGTTATGATCGCAGCGCTCCGCTGAGGCAGCCGTCCACTCGAATCGGAGCCATCCGCGCCCCCATCGGCCCTCCGCCCCTCGCCGTCTGCGCCCCCCGGCCTCCGCCCCTCGCAGCTCGCGCCCCCCCCTCTCCAGCGCCCTCCTGTCGCCCCTCGACCGCAGCCCCGCCCCGCTCCCCCTCTCGCAGTGAGTGCGAGCGAGAGAGCCGAGCCGAGGCGGAGTGAGCGAGCGAGCGAGAGATGGCGTGCGCTACGCTCAAGCGGAGCCCCGACTGGGAGGGAGTGGCGCAGCTGCCGGCCAAGCGGAGGAGGTGCGCCCCCCTGCACCCGCACCCGCACCCGCACCCGCACCCCCTCGCCCAGCACTCGAGTCACCAACACCAGCACCACCAACTGCAACAGCAACAACAGCAGCAGCAGCAGCAGCAGAGGAGCGAGACGGTGGCGCCCTCGCCCTTCGCGGAGCCCACTCTGAAGCTCACCCCAGGTCAGTGAGAGTGCTGATGCACCGATGAACCGATATAACAATACAACCATACACTCACCGTGACTGAGAGTCTGACTACATTCCTTGCAGAGCGAATGGCGCAAGAGATCTGCGACGAGATCACCCGACTGCAACACCGACGACAGCTGCGGATGAGCGGCCAGCGAGTGGACAGCGACGGCTCTTCCAGCGGCTCCGAGGGCGACTCTCCTCGCCCTCCGCACACTCGCGTCTTGTTTACCTTTAAGCAGGTGTGTGTGTGTGTGTGTAGCTTCGGAATCCAATATCCCTGACGAGCGATTGTGTGATGGGAACTGATTCGAACCGAAACTTTTGAAACGATGCGATTTTTTTAATTCTACTTGTACCCCAGCCCGACCGAGTTGTGTAGACCGAATCTGGAATACGATAAAAAAAATATACCCAAATCTCTCATACGATCGTATACTATTACTACTTTTTCTAATCCAAATAGTTAGACTCTTATACAGTTCTATGAACTACATATTAATGGGTGGTAAATTTTTCGTCGCAGTTAGCCACCGTCACTTTGGGTGTCGGGTGTCTGCAAATGGCGACTAAATGTGTAAAACTTGATTTTCAGTCTTTGATCGTGTGTTTATTCCAGGTGCGTATGATCTGCGAACGCATGCTGCGCGAACAAGAGGCGGCCCTGCGAGCGGAATACGAAGCGGCCTTGTGTGGAAAACTTGCCGAGCAATATGAATCTTTCGTTCGTTTTAGTCAAGACCAAGTGCAACGGCGTCACCTACAACCCGAAAATATCTCTTGTGAGTCCGTCGTCCGATCCGTAAACTTTCATTTTTCAGCATATCGAGAATACGCCCGTGATAAATATTTTTCCTTTTGTTTTCAGATTTATCGTAATGATGACGCTCGACCGCGATGAATAATTTTATATAAAATAAAAATTTGATATAATACAGAAGAATGACGAGAATAGACTTCATTGGGGCCAGTGTGCGAGGCCGTTGAAACATTTTGTACATCTTGCTGAACGTTTTTATACAGTTTTGTCAATCAAAATATAGCCATGCTTTTGCGAGTCGTTATTATTACTAAATTAGTCATAATGTGAATTGTTTCAATGGGAAGAATGGTCGTGTGATAATCCCTTTGGTGTACGCATTCCGGATTATTATTTACGTTTTGTCTTCTATCATGATATTACGATTCCATCATTTTCAACTCTTCAACATAATTACACTTAATCCGAGTGTAACGTAAATCATTCTTCTCTTTCTCGAAATAGTCACACTCGTCTACTTTCAATCCGGAATGCTAATTACACGCTAAATATTGACAAAAAAGAAATAGCATTATATTTCATCATATTCACCTTAAATATGTAAATGCATTCATTTATATGTATATATATATATAAAAATATACATATGTACATCAAATTAATATTCGATTTCACTGCCAAAATTCATCAGATTCACTTTTCCCCATATTCATATTCAAAAATAATATAACAATACGTAATTGTACACTGGGGTCTCACATTCTGCAGAAATACGATATTTATGATGATTTTCGTGGATTGTGGAATTTCTCTGCTCTTTGATATTACTCGTTAGGCTTGAATCTTGTGACAAAAAAAAAAAAATAGTAAACGTCGCATGTGGCAAAGTGTGAATATTATTTTATTATTGTTTTGCAATTTAACGTTCTATGTTTTGACTCGTATGTATGTATGTATGTACACCGTATGCTATTTGTGACATTTCGCCCCATAGCCTATTAAATTTTGCTATACAGATTTTCGGTCTTTATTATCCTCGTTGATTACATGAATTGGCGTGCATTGGTTTTTTGTCGAAACTGAAATAGTTAAAAAAAATCGTCACTTCAACGAATCGATTGGGTTTTCTTTCTTTCCACAGAGCAAAACATAGTGTATTTTGTATATATTTTGTTTCGTTAGTTTTAAACGATTTAGCGTAACAAATATACAATAAAAAGTGTGCTTTGATGCATCGATACACAGTTACACAGTTTGTTGAATGCCTTCTTTAAGTTAATTTTCAACGATTAAAAGATAAATAAGATACCTCAATAAAATCAACCAAAAAATTGGTCGTTGTACTCATTTCTAATTAAAGCAAATATTGAACTTGTGTAAATTCCATGTGTTTTTAGATTTAATATTTGTATATTTTGATGCAGTGAAAGGGGCGTGGGACTATTAAAAATTAAGGAAGCAATGATACATACTATATATATATATATATATTGTGAAGCCATATAAGGCCTTATATATCAGAGTAATTTGAGTAACTTCTTCCAAGTGTCGACGTTGGACACGTTGGGGCATAGTTAATATAGAAAATAATGCATATGTTGTTGGTTTTTTTTCTTTTTCTTTCATATGAATGTCAAAAATATGTAATATTTCGGTTTCAACATGTATTTATATATTATATATACGTACGTACGTATGTATTGACAATTTAATATTTCGTTGCAGATAAATTGTTTTTATTATAATATAATATACATAAATAAAGATCTCTGATAGCCGCATAACATACACAAACACATACACACACTCATTGATGAGACATGCATAGAATATATTATATTTAAATTACATATATTTTAAGACATTTATACTCCTTATGTTTGATTAGTTGTCTGTTTAAATCTAGTGTAGGCATAAAATAGCAATTTCCAAGGACTTTGTCCAAAAATTTTGATTTACTCAAAATTGTAAGTTTTTTTCATCATTTTTTGCTTCTATGTATAACACCAAATTTATGAACTATGTAACTTAAATAAATACTTATTTAATTAATTGGTCTATCTCATTACTGCTATGTGTACGAATTCATTCAATACAAAACACAACTTTCATATGTTTTCAGTTCTTGAAAACGTATGAAAGACTTGACTGATTTTGGTGCAGTTTTCTCGGTTCATGAGAATTTGTGAACATATGAAGATGACTAACAGGCAAGGGACGAGAGAGAGGCTCTCATGTTTGAAAAATAATTAATTATTAATACTTTTAATTCGAATCAAGGATCACAAACATTATTGAAATGGTATTTTTAAACCCTCGGAGCCGGGTCAGCCGAGTAGTTGCGCAACCACAACAAAGATTTGGAAATGAGAGTGACCAAAGAGTTTACCTACTGTCTGGATGTTACTAAATAAAACGACGACACTGATTGCTATACATATGTTCAAGAGTGATTCAATCTTGGTCCAGTCCTATGGTAGGTGTAGAAATTTATTGGATGGACGCTACTAAAATATTTATCAGACAAAAGGGATATATGCATATCGTTTACAACAGTGTCTTCTATCGATAATTTATTGGAGTAGAGCCACTAATGAGATTTCAAATATAACAATATAATAACTCTCAAAATATTGCATTAATACTATTTGTATGTACATATTTGAGAAAATAAGTGAAATCGTATACATTTGTTACCATATTTTAAAACGAAAAAAATGGCTTATTTTATCCGTGACTCGCCACCACCATCATTTATTTATTTAATAGTTTTGGACCATTGTGGCATTACAGGAAGAACCTAATGCGCCACAATGGCCTACATTTGAAAAAGATATAAAAACAAGTAAACTGTAAATAAAGGAAAAAAGCAAAATGCATGTATAATATAATGAAATTTGAAATGACACGACATTTATTTGGATTTGTATTCAAGTTCATCACCAAATGAATGCTGAACAGTAAAATGAAAGATCGATTTTTTTTTATAATCTTTTTATTCATATAACATTTGCAGTACAGTATGTACATATGTAAAAACATATATAACATACGAATAAATAGACATTATATTTATGTATGTACAGTATATAATACAAACATGCTATATTTTTTTGTAAAGAATGTAAGTTACAGAAAAATAACAATCACAAGATACGCGACACGTACACACTCGCACACATGTACAAAATAATCAAAATATAATACATATGCAAATAAGCTTTATATCGAAAGTGTAATCATGCGTGTTACAATTTAGTCCGATTGGCATATGTATGTATGTACATATAATTTGTATATGTACTCTGAATAGAATTATTCTGCTTAAAGAAATCGACAAAACGTGTATTGTATTATATGTACATATGTATCTGCCAACAACAAATGCACGCATATGCAATTGTTGTCAGCTAACATTGTTTTGCAACGTACATACGTTTTGTGGCATAAAAATGTGTGTACATTCATATGTAGTGACTATACACTATTAAAAAAATAAGTATGCAAATTCACTAGACAGAGACAAAGAAGTCGAAAAATCAAGTCACGTTTGAAATTTTTTATTTATTCCCAGATCAGAATCAGAAAATCACAAAACGCTGTTTACTCTTGCCTAATGTGAATATTGTTTTCGTTCACTCATTCATCGTGTCTTACATTATTATATGTACATACACCTACCTAGTCATATCGCTTCAAAACAATTAACTATAATACAATTTCATGTAAAATTCGCCAACTGTGTAGACAGTATTTGTATGCGTTAATATATGTAATATACATACATATAATACTTTTCAACCTTTAAAGAAATATATATAATATATATATATATATATATATATATATATATATATATATATATATATATATATATATATATATATATATATATATATATATATATATATATATATATCAATTAGACACCGAGAACTTTGGACTGGAGACAGATTATTAATAGTACATAATTATCATAGTTGTCGACAACATTGAAACATACAGATAATTCACTTTGAAACAATTTGAACACACTCCATATTGTAGATTCTCAAATTATGTATAATAGAACAACTTTGATTTTACATATCCTGCAACTTTTTTCCAGCAGACACATGTAATGTACAGCATTTTCAAATCAGACATCTTAATTTACTGATGACTAATTTCAGAACTACATTGTATGTAGAACAGTAATTGGCGAGTTGATTTAATATTTAACACTTACCGCACTGTGATGGATAGCGAGTGACCAGGACTTTGGTTTTATATCTCCAAATATGCAGTCTTCATATTTTACATATTCCCCATAAAAACCTCTATGATTCGAATGATGCCATTACGAAATAAAAACATTGATCATTATCAACAGATAATTATTTTTGCGGAAAATCCCTTGTACGTGTATGTACATCTCTCTCCATCAGGATTGCCAGATTTCCAAAATCAGATCATAGACATTCACCATTTCGAACGATAAAAAAATAATTTTTAATTATAATATATATGTATATGTATTTACATATATATAATACATATGTACATAGTATATATAATGTAGATGAAAACATAAAAAATAGTTTCTGAATAATCCACAGAAATCACAGTTGTTAAAATATATTGGAAACAATTACTGGAATTACATTCTGGTTTAAATGCAAAAATTTATACAATCAAAACAGTTTTATTAAAAGTTTTTTCCAAGCTTTTAGCTTGTTCACCAGCTTTGCTTAGTTCATTACAATTGCATTGATTCAGCTTCTAGTTTTTAATGATAATCTGTTTCTCTCCTTACTCCGCGTTGTATTCATTGGACGTATGTATATAATATTCTTTCGCAAATTACATTGGAATGTAGAATTGAGAAGATATATCTTCGTATGTACATATAGTAGGTCAATATTAAAATAATTTTATTAATTTTTAAATTGAAGAAAATTTGATTTTCATGTTTGGTTTAAGTCAAGTTATTACTTTTGAAGTCAAACCATTCCTATTTACGTACATATTTTATTAAGTCGGCATTTTCAGAGGCAATGCGGGACTCGGGACAGTCTCGCTCAAATAGGGACGTCTGGCAACCTTGCTGTCCATAGATGCGAGAGAGAGAGAGAAAGGGGGGGATATTCAGTACGCGTCGCGCTCAACGATCACTTTGAGAATGATATTCACCTTGGAATGACGACTCTACTTCAGCTGTCATTTTTTTCATTTCTTGCACTTAATTTATATTATTCGACGTTAAATACACGATAAAATGAGTTTTATAGCTTATTACAATAATAAGCCTTGCAGATTTTGCATTATTTCAACTTAAAACACACATTTCTAAGTGGACGCTTGGAGTCCAGCACAGTGGCTAGCGGATTTTTTTAGCACATTAAGGCAAGTGTAAAAAAAATCACAGTTCAAAGTTGAGAATATAATCCTTTAGAGACAGCGGCAATTTTAATTTGCCGGCATTAAAGGCGGGTTTTCTGTCGATGCATCTGTATATTTTATATCTCGCCATTTGTTTAAGCGTTCGAGGTTGTCTGCTGAGATCTTTAATTAGCATTACGAAGTTCTCGGTGGATTTGGCCGGCACCTGAGCTATACACTGAGTGTATAAACTTCGAAGACATGCATACAACGGTTTATGCTCCATCGAAAAATAGAAAAGGTGTATTACTTTAGCAAAGTTCATGTTGGGATCGGTTAAGATGTTTTCTTTTTTCGTTATTAGTGAAATATAATAGTATAGAATGGTATTTTTTGAACCGTTTCGGAATGAATTCCGACTTTCTATCGATTCCGATGTTGGATAAATGTGACTGTTGGATTGTAAATCGTGTTCAAAATAGATCATAGAAATGAGACTCTGATTTGACAAATGTGTATCGGGATCGGCCCCGTACTGCATTAGAGTCAAAATCAATTGGTGAATACAAGACATATCTTCCACACTTCTGACATTTTGCACCATATCTGCACAGCTTTGCAAAATATGTTGAGCTTGCGCCATTACTCGTAAATTACAGTCTAGCCCGTGTTGCAATAGTAAAACTAGCAAGTCTTTAATAAATTCGAAATTGGATTTTTTCTGTGTACCACAGTTGAGAGTTATATTTTCACTGATACTGAATATTAGGACATGTAACGGTGTTAGATTGTGTCTGTATGAACAGTTTGGACTCGCTCCATATTTTAATAAAATTCGAATACAATTCAAATAACAAACCTGCAAAGCAAAAATAAGTAAGGAAACACATATTATTTAATGTCTTTCTTATATTAGAAAAGAAAAACGTAAGTACAGATGTCATAGTATACCTTCATAGTATGGGTAAAATGATGAAGGGGGTCTTTGTTTATGAGAGGCACAAGACATACCATAATTGGTACAGAACCATCACGACCCACATTGTTGGGTTCACCTATAAAGTAAAAAATTGGAATACATTACAATAAAATGTAAAAAAAAACGTATGTGTGTACAGAGCAATAAATTATAACCTCCATGAGTCAACATCATATTTAAAAGTTCATAACAAACGTCCCAATCTCGAACATGTCTCAGAGTACTGGCGAGTGCACTATTTCCTGGCTGATTAATAGATAAACCAGCACCAGCCTGTAATAGGTGTCTGGCTAAGTTTAACACATCCCATTTATTCCAACGATTGCATCCATAATGAGCCTCCTCTAAGGCGTACCTGAAATTTACAAAGTATGTATTGTGTATTATTATGTATATGTAGATGTATTAACAACGTGGATCGATATGAAAAATAAGAAGAAAAGAAGAAAATCACCTAACAATCAGAGCATGAAGGGGTGTATTTCCGAGACTGTCGGGCGTGTTTATAACTTCTTTACAGCCGTGGTCTAGTAAAAATTTTAATATACTTAATGTTTCCTCTGCACTCTTTCGGGCAATTAAAAGAACAATATGCAACAAAGTCATCTGTTGAGTGCACGTTTTTACGCACGTTTCTGCTCCGTGATTGATGAGCAACTCCAAAAATTTCAAATCGTGAATTACAGCTAAATGTATGGGATAGTTTTCATCCTTGATCATATCGAGCTCATCAGATCTAACGTTCACCTAATTGTGAAAATTTCGTCGTTAAAGATTGTGGATAAACAACACGTGTACCTACACATTCATAATATTCATACGAGAGAAGGAGTTACCAAATGCTGAACACATTTCCAAGCCGCTCGTTCGCAAGCAATGTGTAACAGGGGTTTACGTACTCGAAAAGGCATCTATAATGTATAATACATACATACAACATAAACTCAATTTTAAAGCAACGATTCAATTGATACAACTTTTCACCTCTCCTTACCCACGGTTCTTCCATTTTTTGTGCGAGCATATTCATGATGTTTATCTGATCGCCGTCGATCGCATAATAAATTGCACTTTGTAGCTTAGAGCCTTGATTACTAGGTATACCCCCATCGGACATGGCTTAAAACGGTAAATCGTCAGTAACGGTAAATCATTCATAAACATTTAGAAACAAATCGAAAAAACCAATACTCACAACTTTTACCATATTCTTCACAGTTATGCTGGTGAGTGCCGGGAAAACACATTCTCGCTTCGGCGTCCGTGCGAGCCCCGTGACGCAACAACAACTCAACACATTCCTCATATCTACAAGGTTCAAAAATTATTGGAAATATTTCAACGAGTCCAATAAAATATTCTAAGCTCTAAAATTTAAATCACAATTGTTATAATTAACGAAAAAAATAATGAACGAAAAATAAAATAAACGGAAGGAACGAACGAACGAACGAAGGTTCTTTATCGAATACGTACCCTTTTAGGCAAGCTATATGTAACGGCAGAGAGCAAGGACACCGATTTACATCTAGATTGTGTCTAGTCAGGAGCCATCTGACGAGATCGACGTGATTGAGTCCAACACATTTTTGCAATATATTGTATCCAGATTCGTCGTGAACCGACAGAATGTTTTCATTCTGAAATAGAAAATGCGTTGAACGAACGAATTGACGTGAACGAATTGGGGTGAATGTGCCGTGCCGTTCGATACCTTGGCTATGCAGACAAGCAGTGCTTCGAGTCGCTGCAGAGAGACCTTGGGGTTGGCGAGCAGGGCTGCGAACAAAGTATGCAAATGTCTTTCAGCTGAAGCCGAGCAGCCGGCGGTCATCAGAGCGCCTCCGCGCAGACGAGCAGAAACCGACCCTCCCATCTCCTTTTTCCCTTTTCCCTTTTCACTCTTCCACCCCTCCTCTTCAATCTTCACTCTTTCTCCGACCCACTTGACCAGCAACACCCCAGCAACTGACGTATCCCCTAACACCCCGCTCTACGACCATTCCCTCACTTCACCGATACGTGATTATTTATTTATTTGGAAAATTTACAGTTTATTAAGTTACATAGATTGATAGTAAAAAAACATAATTATGTTAAATAAACCATTTATAATTTTCACATATAGGTAAAAAAAAGAAAAGCTCAAACATTTAAAATAAGAAACAAAAATGATAATAGAGTAAGATAGTTACAGAAAACAAAAATAAAAAAATAGAAATAACAGTATAATAAAATTATTCGGCACAAAGCGATCTAACGAAAACATATTCCGTATTATTATTACTATTCGATAGCTACACTGGGGCAACACCAACTAAGCCAACACTTGAAAGTGTAGCAGCCCCGAGGTACTGACCGTAAAACCATCGGTTGGCAAGTGCTTCGTCGGTAAGCATTGCGGCCTTCGATACAGTCAATATTATTTGCAATATTACCCGTCTCCTGCTCCCATATAGTAATATTGACTGTGTCGAAGGCCCCATTCACTTCTTCCCCGGTTGCCGAAATAAACATGTGTGCATTACCAAGACAGTCGTCTCCATAAAATAATACTAGCGATATATTGGTATATGAGTTAGTGATAACCATCATTTTAAAACTTTGTAGGCGGGGTAGGATGTGTTGACCGTATCCCAGCCTAACGAAACACTGTTGTGCTTGTTTTAATAAAGTTTTATTGTTTTCCTAAATATTGTACAAAGGTATTAGAATATGTGGGCAAAAGTATGTCGTTCAGCGGTCTCTGGATATGGTAGAGTGTCGCTGGCTCGGCATTCGGCTATGTTCAGAAGGTCTCTGGATGCGGCAGTGTGTTGCTGGCTCGGCGTTCGGCTATGTTCAGAAGGTCTCTGGTCTGCTGCTGTGTGTCGACGCTTGCTGCTGTGGGTCGACTGGTGTTGTTTGGGTTGTACCTCCTTTTATAGTGTTTCTGGTTGCTGGCTGTTGTTGATGCGTATGCGAGGAATGTGTTTTTGTCGATGGGGTAGACTTTTCTGGAACGATTGGCACCGTTCCGCTCGATGTAGTTTAATGGCTGCAGGTGTGCTTCGACTGGTTTGTTTCCGCTCTACTGGTAGGGGTGGAGCTTTCTAGAAGGTTTTGGCACCGTTCCGCTTGGGTTTAGTTTAATGACTGCAGGTGTGCTTCGACCGGTTTGTTTCCGCTCGCCTGGTTGGGATGGAGCTTTCTAGAAGGTTTTAGGAATGTATTCTGCGTCGTAGTATATGTCTTGATGATGGTGACGAGATTCCCACAACTTTAAAATCCAAGTGGCCAAAATCTGTGGCGAACCATGCCTTACAGTATTTCAGCGTCTCCCCCGTCTACGGTTATATTTTATATGTATGTATGTATGTGACTTCTGGTGAGACGACGAATTCTCACGTCGTAACGTCTGTTATTTTATTAGATTGGAATAGATATAAAATTGATCCTGAATGAAATTAGTAGTATTAGGTAATAAAAATAAAAAAGCGCCAATAGAAGAAATGGTGTTCGATGACTGGTATGACGTCTGTCTGCCTGCCGGTCGTTTGACTGTTGCTGTCAACGATGTCTGCTCTGTGAATTTATGTAACATGGACAATGTCATAAATACAGGTTGAATGGGATTTGCAGTTGACACTAAAATGATTAAGCTTTTTCGTACGTTCGCCGTTTTAGCGGACGTTTCTTGTGTGCAGTCGAATTTGGGGTTATGATTCTATTATGTGTGTAGAGTGGTCCTCACTTGGCGAAAAAAATATTGATTTGTCGATTTGACGCTAACTTTTCAACAAAGTGGAGGCTACTCTAATATACTTGTATGTATCGCGTGAATCCATACTCATTGTATGCATCGTCTGCTTTCAGAAATACCCGTTCAAAGTATTACTCTACCCTGTGTAATAAACAGTACAATTTTTCGCTTCGAGATGGATTATTTGCGCAAGCGAAACGTCAGTTCAAAGCGAACAGAAAGCCCTCTCGATCTGCGGACGCCACCTTTGAAGGAATTGCCGTGGAATCTGGACCGGTTCCGTTTAAAAATCTTTTAAAACCTTTGGGATTCACTATTGTGGTAATTTTTCCACCACACAATGCCTTTATTTAATATGAGCGTTTAATCGGTTGATTGAATTGTAGTTTTCAGCGGGGAGTTTAGCTGGTGCGACAATTTGGCAATATGAAAATATGAGGACACACGCCATGTCGATGGTTAGAAAGCCGACTCACTGGCTACAACAATCTCAAAAGAAAATGGTGACCAATTACCTTCCTCTTTCAACTGTAATGAATATGTACTCGAATATGCATATGTGTTTATTTATTGTGACATTGATGTGATAGGGCGCGTGGAGACAGGAGTTGAATAAGCAGTGGAATTCTTTGGGAGAAGGGGAGAAATTGTATATTCCATTATTTATTATGAATGCTATTGTGTTTGCAGTGTGGCGCGTCCCACGTTTCCAACCCTTTATGGTGAAATATTTCTGTTCAAATCCAGCAGCAAGTCAGTTTATAGATTTATATTTTACAGCCTTAAACGCATGTGTATATTTTATTTTATTCCTAATTTTCATTTCAGAGGTACTCTGCTGGCCAATGATACTCTCGACCTTTAGTCATTATTCAACATTTCACCTCCTAGCCAACATGTTCGTATTGTATACTTTTAGTACAGGTAAGCTATTTCAAAATCTCAACAGAATCACACTTGGAATAATTTCAACCTAATAGATTGTTCAACATATTATGACCATTAATACTGATTTTATTTCAGGAGTCGTTCAAAATATGGGAAAAGAACAATTTTTGGGGATGTATCTTGCCGGTGGAGTAATCAGTAGTTTTGCAAGCTATCTACATAAGGCTATAACTTGCCAAGCAAGTCTAAGCTTAGGAGCTGTGAGTTATTTTAATTTTTGAATCGAACTAAAACTTTTTATTATTATTTATTTCGAATCATTTGCACGAAAATTTATTTATAAATAAAATTAAAAAAAAAAAGCACAAAAGATATCTTTGTTCACTATTGGATCAACGTCTCCAAATCACATTCTACCATATGTAGAATTCTACAAAATTTTCAGCTACATTTACCACCTTATCATATTTCTCACCCACATAGTTTGCTTTCGATTTATTTAAAAAAAATGTATGCATATTGTTTTTTGTTCGATCCAAATTTCTAGCAAAAATTTATTATTAAAAAAAATGTATGCCTTTTGTATAATATATGTATGTATATATGAATGAAGATACATGGGCAAATATGTATTTCTTAGATTATCGATTGAAATAATCCGTCATATTTTTTCAGTCGGGAGCCATCATGAGTGTTCTAGGATACGTATGTAGTGAATACCCGGAAACGCGACTCTCCATTATATTTCTTCCCATGTTTACGTTTTCAGCCAGTATTGTGAGCACATCTAAAATAATTTTTGTTTATACTCTAAATAGTATTGCAAATTTTATAATCTGTAACCTGTTTTTTAATTTGCAGGCATTGAAAGTCATTATAGGTATTGATGTAGCTGGTGTAGTATTAGGATGGAAATTTTTTGACCATGCAGCTCATTTGGGAGGAGCATTGTGGGGAATGTAAGTGCTTTCCATATTTCGAGGATGCGTACATAAACACTCGCCATTTTTGTATGATATGTCATGATCAATTTACAATCGTTATTCGATTTCAGGAGTTGGTGCTATTGGGGTAATACTTATATTTGGCAAAAACGAGAACCTCTATTACAATATTGGCACAGTTTAAGGGGAGGTACTTCCAGATAACTATATAATTATAAGCTAATATTTATATGATTCATTGTGTATTTTTTTTTATTAAAATATTTTGCAACGTTATTTTAATTAAAAACTGTTTCTTATTTACAAATTTTTTAATGACACACTATGATACATATGTATATGTATGTATATACATAATACATAAAATACCTGCAGTTACCAAGTTATGAGATTAATCGTTATACATAAGAATGCAGGGCCGATGAGAGGGGGAGGGGTGGACTCAGCCTGGACTACTCGAGGGCCATATCATATAATACTTTCGTATTCAAGTATTTAAAAAAACGCAACTAACATATAGTTATTTTACTAATAATTAAAAATATGTATATCTAAAATATCTTTTTTTTTTCATCATGGGGCCCGAAATGATTTTTCCCATTGCCCGAAATTCCATTTGGCGGCCCTGTACATATGTACATACATATATAACTATTATACACCAGGAAACAATTATTATAAAAGTCTTCACTTTATTGATTGTTTTTATTTGTCAATATGTAATTTAATATAAAAAAATTATCATTTATAAAATGATTCACATTCACAATTTATTTAAAACTATATTATTCTTAATTATTTGATGATTTGATACATCATAAATCCATTAGATGTATTCGGAATACGTGTTCATGAGCCTCCTGTTACAAGGTCAATTAAATCTGCCAAAGACATTCCATCCAGCACTTGGTTTATCGATGTTAAAAGAGTGTCACCGACTAAATCAGCTATTGAATCCGAATTACTATTGAAAAAGTCTGGCACCCAATCGGCCAAAATAGCATTTATCACTTGATCGATATCGCCTCCTCCAAGCATGCCAGTTGTTTCAGACTGAAATTACAATTTTTCAATTGAAAATCTTATTTCGATAATTTTGCAGTTAAACATATATGTATGTACATATAATATTGTATTTAATAATACCTTGAAACTACCAAGACTCAGTTCTAATATTAAATCTCTTAAAGACACTCCACTTATTCCCACTGCGATTCTAGCATTACCTTTAAACTTTAGGGCGCCAACTTCAAAGCTACAAAATAATAATTATTTTTCACAAATAAACCGCTTATATGTAGGTATTGTAAATATGTTAAAAGATTATATAGATTTAAATGATCATCATTGTCGAATATAGTATGTACTTACAGAACATTTCCAGCACCATAAATAGGTAATACTGCAATTTTTCCAACCAAGTCATACTTTTCTGAAAAATATTTGTTATAACTGTAATATTATAATTTTTTAATTATTTCGCTATTGAGAAATATGTATATAGTATGTCCCACTGTTGAATAAAATGAAAATTAAAAGCTTTTGAGGTATTAAAATTTAAAGTTTACATTTAAGTTTTACAAATCGAAAACATTACATGTGTACTCGTACATATGTATATGTAGGTATGTATAAGAAAATACAAGTGACAAGGAGACTCGGTATGACGTTGAGAATCCTAGTCCCATTGTATCCTGCTCGCGCATATGTAAGTGCTGTGCGATAAAAACAATAAGATTTCCATGGCATTTATACATTACGCGTATTTATTTTACGCATTAAGTGTATGGACGCTAAATTTACCTGCAACGAGTTTTGTTAATGGGAATGAACCCTCAAATCTAAGTCCCATCGGGAGCAGAGTTATGTCAATATTGGACACATCGAAATCTCCTATTCCAGTCAGGGATATACCTTCAGCTTCTAAGTTTACTCTGAAAAAATAAATAAAAAATCTCGGATTAATTAAACGGGCTGTTTATAAAAGACTAATAATCTGAGAAGCTAGAATTTAAAATTATAACACAATTACTTTAAGGCGGAAGTATTTAAATTGATATCAATGGATGGAATTATCAATGGGTCTAACACTGGAATACCCAATGTTTCATTTCCATTATGAATTAAGTTTCGCAGCTTTTCCAAGACATCTTGCATTGGACCACTAACACCTGGTTCAAGACGAACGTTGGAATTCAATTTTCCTAAAAATGTTTTTACCAAATTAATAATTCATATTTAAAATATTGTATTTGTATTTGTTTATAAATACGACAATAAAGTATCCGTTGAATTTTTTTATGAACTTAAAAGTGACATTGTTTACTTACTTGGGTATGCATTTATCCCTGCAAAAATGCAACTAAGAAATAATATAATCACAATGTTTTTCATTTTGGAAAAAGTTTTTTGGACAATTGCTTGCTAAGACGAATTACTCAACAAAATGAACACAATCAAATCAACACCTTTTATAAATTAAGAGCCAATTGAAATACAGACATATCAGTAATTTTTTTACATTAATAAAAGAAAAGCTATCAATTTCCAACAGGCATGTAAGAGTGGGTAACCGCTAATGATCTAAATTGTCGTCATTTCCCAAAAAACGTTTTTGTTTTTTGGGAAAAGCAAAACAATTTTTTTTGCAAAACTATTATTCATTGAAGTTTTTTTTTCGTTTCTAGCTTTTTTATCTTAAAAAAACATAGTGAAAAATATTATACATAATAGTTTTTCACTCTCAATTCACCTCTCCACCCCGTGAAAAAGGAAGATTAGCCTCCCTCAAGAAAAATCCTATAAGAAAAACAGTCGTCAATTATTTCACGCATGTTATATTTACATTTTGTTTAATTAAATATAAGAAAAAAATAGTGAAATAGAACCATTTTATAAAATTTTTATGTCTTATGTATGTATTTTATGTACATATATGTACATAGGAAATAGTGGTGTGCGGTTGAAATATCTGTTTTTATCATGGATATATGTATATAGAATAACGTTATTCTATATCTATGGTTTTTATCGCACACATAAAAAATGTTCCCTCTAAGACTCTAAGGGGGTAGCTGCGCGGAAATCCAAAAGTCATGCAGACTTCTCGATATTATGGATCTTTTAAAAAAATTAATTTAATTAATTAAAAAAATTAAATTAATTTAATTAATTAAAAAAATTAAATTAATTTAATTAATTAAAAAAATTAATTTAATTAATTAAAAAAAAAAAATTAATTAATAATTAAATTAATTAAAAATTAATTATTAATTTTTTTACTTGCTCTGTGCAATAATACATACATATATCAAAACATTATTTCTATGTATTTTAAATTATTTTCACAATTACTAAAAAATCATATGAAAATTCTTGTTGGAAAATCTCGCAGATGAAAAACTACACTATTTGTAGTAACCCAGCATCTATTGGTCCATTTTTTGTTATTTTCGATATAAAGCAAACTCTCTCACTATAGAAAGCAAAAACGAAATCGAAAATACATTCGATCTCGAAACAAATGTATAAGATTTCTATTTAGGTGCCAAATTGACTGAAAAAATGTTTTTATATCTCTCACTTTTCTTATCCCATTTTATTTGGAGTCGGCTCTCTTAATGTGGCATTTCTAGGATCGTCTGCTCTGAGTTGTCTCAGGTTGTATTTTGGCATCATTTACATCCTTCATAGCGAGCCCCATCCATGTGAGCTTCGGCATACCGCTTCCTCTTAGGTGTTTTGCCATTTCTAGAACTCTGCGGGTCATGTGTAATGGTGCGTTCGAACCAAACCAACGAACGATCCCTGGGCCAACTTTTTAAACCAGTAGCGTACAAAATATCGAAATAAAAATTAAATTTATTTATTATTATATTAAAACTATTATTATTATATTAAAATTAAATTCAAATATCAAAATAAAATTATAATCATTATATTAAAATTAAATATTGAAAGTTAAAACAGAACATGCACAATTTAAATAAATTTTCGAGATTGACCTAAAATTAGATCATCAACAATCACATACAGGTAATCCTCGACTTAAGATGTTTTGACTTACGAAGATACGCACTAAGATCGAAAAAAAATCAGAGAATTATTATTTTTACTTCCACGTAATGCACAGTTAATGAGAATATATGATGTATTAGTATGGGTGATCCAGCGATTGTCGCCAATCCGTTGCGTTGTCGGTACATCAATCGAAATTTTTTTAGTCTTCAATTGTTTCTCTCGTCAAAATAAATCAAATAATTAAATCCATCTCAGAGGTTAAATTTATCGGATAATGTGTGATTATTAATTTTATTTCGACGAAAGAAAAAAAAACCCTTTGACAAATCACCGACGGTTTTTTTGTCAAATGTTTCATCGACGGTCGAAATACAGTAACATATCGTGACGACTTTTATGAAATAATAACAAGATTTTTTTTCGCTCGTAATCAGAAAAATTATAATATTTCTCTGGTTGTAAATGCGTATCGTCGTAATTCAAAACATCAACGACGATCTAATTTTAGCTCAATCTCGCTCTTTAGCTTAATTTTGATATTTAATTTCAATTTTTTAATTTAATTTTTATTTCGATATTTTGTACGCTACTGGTTTTAAAAGTTGGACCGAAATCGTCGTTGGTTTGGTCCGTACGCAGCATAAGAGACGGCGGTTAAATTGCTCGACAGCTAAAAAAATGGTTCACTATTGTCAACCATTTTTACTAGCCTCTTCTTATTATTAGAGGTAGGATAGTCACAGTGCTATATATTGTTCGGCAAACCTTTAACAATGCATTTACAACCTTTGAACAATACACGGCCCCCTCAGGCTCCGGTGACTACTTATTATTTTGCTTTGAGAAACTTAGAAAATCCAAGACGGTCAAACGGAGTAGACCCCTACTCATACCTATGTAGTAATTTTTTTGTTAAAAATAAATACTTTATATTTTATTCACCATTTTTAAACACGCTGTTAATAAATAGTATTCATTGACATTCTATTCATTAAATACATACATACATCTGATAGAAGACAAATTTAATAATAACAAGTTGCCAATGATAAATCGTTTAATATCAAATTTAATTTTAAAAATAAGATTTTATCTATTTCCATAAATTGACCATTGTATTTTTTTTATTAAGTATATGTTATCTTAGATTTGGCATCCAATAAATATTATATTGATTAGAAAGACTTTTAAATAACAACAACATAATGAATGTAAGGCAATTGAGCAAACAAAAAAATTGCAATATTGTTAATACACTATGTATTCACACTATTATCCCAAGGATCTTTTCAAGTTGGACAGCCCTGTTGTTTTTCAAATGAAGTGTAGTATGTATTTATGTAAATTCAAGGCGTTCAAATAATTCATTCACAATCAGATGATATGTATATCTCAACATTGTTTCTCAGAATTATAATATATTATTATTAAAATATAGGGGAAGGCATGGCAAGGGTGTCCATAAAATGCCAGGGCTCGGCTACCCGAAATTGTACATGTGTAAATTTGTAGATTATAAATTTGAAATCATATTCAATATTGTAAGTAGGATGGTTTTAACCAATTTGATAAAGAAACCGTTTCAACTTTGATAGGAAACAATCGGCTTTGAGTCTCATACACCCAAGTCTGACCAGCAGCACTGCAAAAACACTCTGAATAAATTGTCTTCAATCGAAGTCAACCGAGGGCTTGAAGTACAATTTCATTCATTTAATATGAAAAATATTATATTTATTTCCAAATCCAATAACGAATCTATACTCGCTGGATATCCTACATTAAAATCTTTATAATTTGAGAACGGTTATTATCAAAAATATCATATTTGATCAAAAAACGAACTTTAAAAAATAATTAAAAAAAGATAATGGGCTGTACGCGAAAAATTATAAAATTTCCTTCAGTCTTTATGCACATGAATTTTATAAAAAAAAAATGTTTTTTGACAAATTGCAATTTCTAAGATTACTTTGCCTCGTCTTTTCTATATCTACATATGTCCGCAAAATGCTCAACCTATATTGTAGATTTTAGAATGCCGAAATACAACTATGAACATATTTTCTGATACTTATTGCAAGTACCAACGATGCAGATCTCTAACTTTGTTACATTTTCTCGGGCTACATTGCTCCGAAAAATTTTCAGAGCACTCTACGACATGGTCGAACCTACATATGTACATACATATGTAGGTTGCAACCTGCGAGTTGGCACCAATTCGACCATGTTGTTAGATCCCATTTTACTTGTTTTTCCATCCATCGTATTAAAAAGCGTGTTTACAATAATAGCAACAAAAAGTCCTAACTGTTTTCTTCGGGATTTAAGAAACGAAATCAATAAAATTACCTAAAATATGTATAACATTCTACTCATATTAGTTGAAAAAGTACCGGAGAAATGGTAATTGGACTATTCGTCACATTGCGGTGGTCACAAAGACAATTTTTGCCATGAAAATCGCGAATACAAAATATTTGGCACTGAAGTTCTCGTTAGTTATCGTCAGTATGATGGACTTTTCGGCTGCCAGATGTTCCTTTATTATAGAGATTTTAGTGACTTTGTGACCAGTAATCACCGAACCCGGAGAAATATTCTATATTTGGAAACGAATGAATAACAGAATGCAATTTGTCTCTGTTTTGGGAAACTCTCATCCATCTAATGCCACACATTTTTCTGATTTTACCATCCACTCCTTGCACCTTTTACGGCCTTACTTGCACCATTTTACATTCTCTCGGATACCATTCATTACATTCTCTCGGATACCACGAGCACTTATTTCGTTCGTGATTCTAGCCCATTACCATTTCAATCTCAACAAGCTTATAAAAAAAAGTTTTTCTACGAAATTAACAATAGAAAAATCATCTGCCTCGGTCCTTATTCTTTGAAACTATTTTTGCAATATTCATCGTTCTAATTTTTTAATTCAATTGATCTTGTCATCTATAAATCATATCTTGTAATCAGCAGCTGCGAGATGAAAATAACTAAATATTTGGATCATAATCGTTTACTATTTTTATGTTATCAATAGTATTTACGTCAGCGATAAATGCAGGGTATTGTCCGCTCCATTGATTTAATTTCGTTAT
The DNA here is from genome assembly GCF_051622035.1 of Arctopsyche grandis. Taxonomy (NCBI): domain Eukaryota; kingdom Metazoa; phylum Arthropoda; class Insecta; order Trichoptera; family Hydropsychidae; genus Arctopsyche; species Arctopsyche grandis. The sequence continues at coordinate 516,809 of NC_135363.1, forward strand.
ATACATACATATGTACGTAGCAGGGACGTCATTTCAGCTTTTTCTTTGGGGGGGGAGAGGGGGCAGGAAAAAATTGGTAAATATTTTTATGCTCAAAGTTTAATACATTTATATACTATTTCGTCATACTTATATTACTTATAAATGGTTTTAGAAAAACACAAAATTACAAAGTACATATAATATATTTTCTTTTCTTGATTAAATTTCCTTACAAAATAAATTTAATTTGATTTATTGAATTCATCGATACGTTGACTATGATTAATTATGATAATGTTTATTAATTAATATAAATAAATAATTATATTTATGATTTTAAATCATTCATTCATGTATGTCCGCCATTACTGATTTTTTTTTCGCGTACCACCATGTGGTACGCGTACGACTGGTTAGGAACCGCTGCTCTAGAGAATCGAGATTTTTCGGTGTGTTGAACTGAAATTTCATATCTAGAAGTTTAAGTTAAATACCAAGTTATATATTTATAATGTCTTCTAATCGTCTTCTCATTTATTATCAAAACGTTAGAGGCTTACGAACTAAATCTGACTCTTTTCTACATTAGATAATTATGATATTATCAGTCTCTCCGAAACATGGCGCATGACTCATTCCTCAATAGCGAATTTTTCAATGCCAGATATCAAATCATTCTTTTAGAGATTATTCTTTTCTTAAAAAAGGGTAGACCATTTTCCAACCATGAAGATGCCGATGATACCAGAAAATAAATTTGAAGAATATGTTGAAATTTTCAACGCTTTGATTGACGAGTTTTCACGAAGATTTGGCGACTTCCGAAAAATTGAGACAAGCTTGGCAATTGTATGAGATCCATTTTCAATAAATATTGATAACTAGTGGTTTTACCCGGCTTCGCTCGGTATTTGTAATATAAACCGCTTAAACATGACTAATCTAATTTTTATCTATTCTAATAAATCTATTTGAATAGTTTTATTTTATATAAATTTATTCGAATATTCATTTGTTTTTTTATTAAATTGACTGTCACGAACGAACAAACAAACATATATGTGTACTAAGTCGCTTTCGAAATTATAAGTATACCAGAATCCGGCAGCCCTTCCCCCCCCCCCCCGGAACTCTCCGGGGCCTTCGAATCCTTTGAATTGAAAATAAATCAAATCGGCGCCTATGAATCGAAAAAAAAAAATCGAATGTGCTGTTTACGAACCAACCAACCAATGTTACATATATGGGGACTGGTTTAGTCGTGAAGGTGGTCTTCACAACCAGTCACCATGTGTTTTAGACAGGTTCGTCCGTGTCCAAAGGGTTGAAATACGGTTGTATGTTTGAATAATGTTTTATTATGAAGTCTGGGTATACAAGTGTATAAATATGTTGATGAAGCGGGCATGTTCTGGAAGTTCTCGAAGCGGCTGGAATCGGCTGAGTTCTGGAAGTTCTTGAAGCGGCTGGATTCGGCTGTGTTCTGGAGCGGTTCTTCCATGTTGGTTGTTGCTGGTTCTTGGTTGCTCTTCCAGGTCAGCGTTGTAGGGCGGTTGCTGGCTGACTGTGTTGTTAGAGCGGCTCTTCCATGTTGTGGTTATTGGTGAGTGGTTATTGGTGTAGCATGGTGGTTGCTGGCTGACTGTTGAGCCCGCTGTGCGGGTTTATATAGGGTTTGTTTTGGTTCGTTCTGGAAGCTTTATGACGTCAATGGGTTACAATGTTGCTGGTTATGGTAGAAGCTTCTAGAATATGTGGTGCCGTTAGATTTAGTTTTGGATGTGGCTATTTGTACATATAGTATCGACGAATTATTGGATATTTGTACATACAGTATCGACGAATAATTGACTATTTGTACATACAGTATCGATGAATTATTGGCTATTTTTACATACAGTATCAACGAATTATTGGCTATTTGCACATACAGTACATAGTATGTACATAAGAAGATTATAAGAATTAGGATTAATAAATTATAAGATTAGAAATTTAAAGTCGATTAAGAAACTTTTCCTTCGCCCGTTGCACATAACGTAAAAGCGCAACATTTGACCGCGAAAGTGACGTTTGTTATTAGTGTTGTAAGTCAAGAATATTCTCGAGAGAATATTCTCGGAGAACGAGAATATTCCGAGAATATTCTCCAAAAGATTATTCGCCGAGAATTTTGTTTTTTCTTGGTTATAAAACATCTATAGATAGTTTATTAGATTTTTAGATGATTTTAGGATATTTTCAGAACCTAATTGGAGTAATGCTGCGTACGGACCAAACCAACGACGATTTTGGTCCAACTTTTAAAACCAGTAGCGTACAAAAATTAAATTAAAAATTAAAATTGAATATCAAAATTAAGCTAAAGAGCGAGATTGAGCTAAAATTAGATCATCGTTGATGTTTTGAATTACAACAATGTTTTGAATTACGACGATACGCATTTACAACCAGAGAAATATTATAATTTCTCTGATTACGAGCGAAAAAAAATCTTGTTATTATTTCTTAAAAGTCGTCACGATATCCACTATCCTCTGAGGAAACAATTATACGGCATCACACTATACGGTTATATGAGTTGATTTGAGATTGTATTTGTATATTCATGAATTCGCTCCCATTCGATCAAAATCCATCCTCTTGTCGGTCATAACAAAGGGAAATAATATTAATAAATAAATCAGCTCAGAGGTAAAATTTATCGGATGTTCTGTGATTTTTATTTTGTTTTTGTTTGTGATTGCCGACCGACTTAAAATATAGAATTCTCTATTAATTTTTTTTCGGTGAAAGAAAAAAACCCTTTGACAAAACACTGACAACCGACACCGACTTGTTTTTATCAAATGTTTTTTTTACCGATCATCGACGGCCGAAATTGTGTGTGAACTCAGTAGCGATGATTTAATGCTGCGTACGGACCAAACCAACGACGATTTTGGTCCAACGTTTTAACCAGCAGGATAAAACCAGTAGCGTAAAAAATATCGAAATAAAAATTAAATTTAAAAATTGAAATTAAATATCAAAATTAAAACTATTATCGGATAACAAAAAAAATGTCGGTGATTTGTCAAAGGGTTTTTTTTTTCTTTCGTCGAAATAAAATTAATAATCACACATTATCCGATAAATTTTACCTCTGAGATGGATTTAATTATTTGATTTATTTCGACGAGAGAAACAATTGAAGACATTATCCGATCAAATTTACCTCTGAAATGATTTAATTAATTGATTTATTTCGACGAGAGAAACAATTGAAGACTAAAAAAATTTCGTTTGATCAACCGACAACGTGTCGGGTTGGGACCATCACTCGGTCACCCATACTAACACATGATGTATTCTCAGTAACTGCGCATTACGGGGAAGTAAAAATAATAATTCTTTGATTTTTTTTCGATCTTAGTGCGTATCTACGTAAGTCAAAACATCTTCGACAAACAAAAGTCGAGGATTACCTGTATGTGATTGTTGATGATCTAATTTTAGGTCAATCTCGAAAATTTATTTAAATTGGGCATGTTCTGTTTTAACTTTCAATATTTTATTTTAAATTTAATATATTGATTATAATTTTATTTTGATATTTGAATTTAATTTTAATATAATAATAATATTTTTAATTTTGATATTTGATTTCAATTTTTAAATTTAATTTCTATTTCGATATTTTGTACGCTACTGGTTTTATCCTGCTGGTTAAAACGTTGGACCAAAATCGTCGTTGGTTTGGTCCGTACGCAGCATGAAAGACACATTGCAATGACTCAATCACTTTTACATTCAAGGATTATAAATAAAATCAAATGTTTTAGATATTACTTTATTGTTATTTTATAAAACTGCAAGCTTAATTGACAATATTTTTCAACTCCTCTAATGATAAACCATTAAATATTTCATTGACTTTTTCAAGTATAGGGTCTTTGACTAATTCAGAAACAAATTCTGAATTTTCGTTGAAAAATTCTGGTGCCATATCTTCCAACATGGCATTTATAACCTCATCAATATCACCTCCCCCAAGCATGCCAGTGATGTCAGACTAAAATTTACACGAAATAAGTATATAGTTTATATAATTTGTCTTCCTGCTGAACTTAATTGTCTGAAATATTTTAAATACCTTTACTGCTTCAATAGTTAACAATAAATGTAAATCAGTCAAATATACTCCATTGGGTCCTTCGGCTACTCCACTAGTACCAGAAAAGTAAAAATTACCAATTTCGAAACTGTAACACAAAAAATAGCGTTTTTAAAGTCAGAAATCCCGTTTTAAAATGGAGGAAAAAATTATTACTCACTCTACAGCTCCCGCACCATATATCGGTAAAGCATCAAATACTCTCCCTCTCAAAGTATACTTGGCTTAAAAAATAGTTGAAAAAAAATGAAAATTAATTTTCATATACATACATTTAATTACTACATTTCTTAAAATAAATTTACCTGCATCCATTTTTATCGCGGGCAAAGTAAAATCAAATTTTAGTTGCAAAGGTGATTCTGACAAATCAATGTTATGAACATTAAAGCCAGATAATCCAGTTAGTACAATATTTTCTGCACTTATTTTGAGACTGAAAATATCAAAGTTGAAGTTTATTGAAGCGCCAATTTTTCTCTCTATTTCAGATTTATAAATTTATTACCTCAGTGGTAGAGATGAAAATTCAAAGCTGTAAGTTTTTACTTTCCATGGATCCATGACCGGAATATCTCTCGATTGATCACCGTTAAGTAAAAGCTTTCGTAAACTTTCCAAAATTTCCTTTGCGGCATCGCTCAATTTGCGTTCCAAATTCTGCCTTAAAATCAATTCTAAAAAAAAAAACATACAAATTAAATTACTTTATATCGGTGGAACACGGGGTCTATTTACATCACTATTATTTCCAAGAAACATTTAATATTTTTTTCCAAAATTTTTAAAATTGAAAGACAAAATATTATTAATTACCGTTCACATTATTTGGGGCCGCCAAAGCACAACCAAATAACAAAAACAGCAAGAAGATTTTCATTTTAAAATGTATTTGAAGATATGAAAGAGGATCTATTCAATTCAATGTATCAAGAGAAACTGAGTTTTATTATCATTCGACTCTACATCTTTGTTCAAATTTTGCGATAAAAATCCATTGAAATCAATCAAAGCAGTGATTCATAAATGTATATGAATGTACATGTTTACCTCGTAAAATAAGCATTTCACTGTGTAAATTTTTTTTTATATCATATGTATTTTGTGTATACATATGTATATGTTTTTTATCCTTAATACCAAGCTGACGAGGAATTAATAAATTAAAACGCAAATTGGTTGAACCGAGAACATATAATGTATATATTTATATAATATGTAAAAACGGACTGTCGGTAAATATGTATATAAATATGTGACGGACGACTGGAGCAGTTTGGAAATCGAGTCGCCGGGAAGCGCGTTAGTGGGGGAGGAGGGGGTGTCGAGCGTCGTCGCATTTGTCGAGCGTCCTCCGGCTCCGCTGTACGTGCTGGGGGTGCAGGCACTGCGGCAAAGCCCCCAGGGCGACAGGAGCCCTGGTGATGAAGCCCCAGAGTGCCGAGGGCGCTGGGGCACAGACACCAGGGTGCCTGAGGCGTCGGGGGCGCGGGGGGCGAAGCCTCCAGGGCACACACACACACACACACACACACACATTCATTCATCATTTCGAACGGGTTGGATTGCTAAGTGTATAATGTGCCACTTTTATTACGATTAATATTACGTGCGCCTATAAATTACCTTACATTATACATTATACTACATATAACTTTATTTTTATTCGTGTTTCAATTCCTTTTAGAAACCACCCGTTGAAATCAACGGGCACAACACAGGTGTCACCAGTGTTGTGCCCGTTGGTGGTATATGTATGTATATATATATATATATATATATATATATATATATATATATATATATATATATATATATATATATATATACTGGTGGTATATGTATATATATACATATGTACATATATACAGGCGCGGCTCGTGCATAGGAACTGCGGCGCTGCAGCAAACCAGAAAAAATACAAAAAAATCAATGTATATATATATATATATGTGTGTGTATATGTATATGTAAATGTACTCTTATCTGATAAGGAATACATGTCCAACTTTGTAATAAACATTATATCCTGTAAATATATGTATATTAATAAATAAATAAAAAAAAAAAAATATATATATATATAGCCAGCAGCATAGCTCGGTCGTTAAGCTTCTGCTTAGCGCCGAGAGGCGCCGGGTTCGATCCCTGGGGCCGGGCCTCGAATGAAAAATGAATTTTTCAGAGTATACTGTTGGTCAGAGCAGGATTTGTGACTCCAGGTTGATCGTTTCCTATCAAAGTTTGCCAATTTTCTCTGATTTCATTATTGAAACGGTTCCCGGAAAAAAAAAATGGCTAAAAATCCTTCCTACCTACTATGTCACCACTATTTGAAGTATGATTGATGTACAATAAAATTTATGTACAATTCATAGGTTTCTCGTTAATTTGTGAGTTTTTCAGTGTCTCGTAATTCAACGAATTGTAATAAAAATGCTGCATTTGTAATTGTAATTTGTTAAAATAAAATAAAATAAAATATGTATATGTATTATATATATATATATATATATATATATATATATATATATATATATATATATATATATATATATATATATATATATCTTTATCTTCATCGATATTTAAAAAAAAACCAAATGGTGATATACCAATGCATTAAAAATAATTAAAATTAATTGTGAAAACAAGTTGAATACTATGAAATTTTGAACGATGCGCTGGTGCTGAATCATCGTGAAAGACAAGATCCTTAACCATTTCCGGTAAGCCTTCTAATGTAGGAATAACGCTTTTTTCGATAATTTTTTTATACTCCTGTGAGTCGACTATCCCATCTAGTTTAATGATTGACCCAACACCATACCGTGTGATGGCCCCCAATACCATACCATGGCGAATGTTAAACAGTCAGCGCTTAGCACGATTCTTTATAGTGTTCGCCTGGTTTTCGTCGTACTAGCGCCATCCCATCTGATCTTATCAGGTTGAATTTGGATTCATCTGAAAAAGTAATCGTCTCCCAATCTTGAACTGTCCAATTTTTGTTCTCTTTGGCCCACCAAAGACGAGTATCCTTCATTTTCTTCGTGAGGAGGGTTTTTTTTTGCACGGCGCCGTTAAAATAGACCAAGTTCATTTAGTTTATATTGAACTGTTCTAAGGCTTACTGTTTTTTCCAACTTCAATGAACTCAGACCTAATTTCTGACGCAGTTTTGAAACTGTTTTGAAGTAAAATTCTCTTTAAAATCCGTTCGTCTCGAGAAGTCAGTTTTTTTGCCATTTTTAGGTGGATTGTTTCGATGAATACTTACTAGACGGTACAAACTATTTGTAAAAAACGAATTAATGAATCAAAGCGATGTTTTTTACTTTATTTAATTACATTTTCGGATGTGTTTTATTTAATCTTAGAAATTTATGGATGCTAACCGAAAATTTAAAGAATGTAGCCAAACTCTCAAAATTAGTATGCCAATATGGGAGTATATTTTGCGTAAAACATCGGGAGAGTTTGCAAAATGCGATTGATCGTTTTTGAAATATGAAAACATGCAATTGAACTTTTTTTCTTATACATTTGAAATCCCGGGATCGAAAATTCCCAGCACCGCAATCCCGGTGCTGAAGTAACCTTCCGGGATTGGAAGCACTAGTATATATACATAAATACATTTATCTTTGCCGAAAAAAAAAATTAGGCAAACCCAAAATCATTTGTGGATGGTTTTGATTTAGATGCACTTTCGATGCACATTAGATGAACTTTCATCTGACTAAATATTTTGCCAATGCTTTTTTGAATATTAGAAAAATTGAAAGAATTTATTGGGTTCAAGTGCAAACCCACTTCTCTTCTGTTTTTTCTTATATTTTGCGTTTTTGGATATTTATTTTTATTTTTTTATATTTTGTACTTATAAAAAGTAATAAATCTAGAAATTAAAAACGACTTTTGTTTCATTTTAAAGAAAAACTTTGAAAAATTGATGTATATATACGTTAAGTATACGTTACGTGTATTGCAATCAACCAGTAGCTACCAACATTGTTTTATTGATCACTCTTTCGTTGAACGAACTCTACTCGTAGAAGAATTCTTATATGGTTTAAAATCTTCATACCAACTATTTTTATAAATATAATATTTATAAACTCATACACATCTACAATACTTTGAGAATTATTTTTAATCGCTTATCATTTCTTAATTATTTTATCTTTTGCAGTTACGAGAAAAACAATAATATTAATATCTTATAAATGAACTTCGATTAAAATCAAAGTTCATTTAATATGATAGACATTGAGCCCAGTGGCGTAACTAAGAATTTTGGGCCCGTAAGCAAAAAATCATCAAGGGCCCCCCCCCCCCCTTTGAATTTTTAAATCGAAATACCAAAATTTTGGTTTCGCAACACAGTATTAATATAACTGTAATTGTAATTAATATAAATATAATTTTCTTAATTTATATCACCTATTTTAAAATTTCTTCTTTCGAACCTTACCATTTTGGCTGCTTCTTTGTGCTCAATTGTAAACAAAGATAGTTAATTGAGTCTGGTTTGACCGATCGAATATATTTTGTAATCTTTAATTATTTTTAAATTATTGAATGTTTTCTACACTGCCACAGTTACCGGAAGAGTGAAAAATAACATGAATGTGGTGTATACTTCTGAAAAATCACTCTCCAAGCAACTGTATTTGGTAGTAAGTAATTCTGAAAATTGCCTTATTGTTTCAGAAAGATCTTTCTTTATTAATAAAAGTACACGTGTAAATTGAGATTTGAATTGATCTGAGAAAACTTCTGGATATTTTTTCCTGAGATTCAAACAATGGTCCGAAATATTTTGTTTACCAGTATATTAATAATTTTTTAGGTTCAAGAAAACCGAAATAGTTTTTCACTACCTGCATTCCAGAAAACGTGTCTTAATTTGAACAGTTATTTTATCGATTTATGACCCTCTATCTCCGTGGGCCCATAAGTATTGTGGTAGCGTATATATTTAGCACCACTGAGAACGATGGTTCAAGTCGTCAAACTGCTGGTTAGATTTGGGGGTTTTGTGACTCCAAATCGATCGTTTCTCTATCAGAGTTTAGCAATTTTATCTGATCATTGTTGAAACGGTTCCTGAAAATTGGTAATAGATCATTTCCTGTTGTCACAAATCTGTGTGTATAATTTGTAGAAATTATGCACAGTAATCTGAAATATATAGACATCTCTATAATTTCGTGTTTATTATGTGTATAACGATTGTAATAATAATTGTGCACAAAATCTAAAAATAGTCCATAGATGTCTCTATGATTATTATTTCTGTACTTGATTAATTATTATATTCTATGTATTCTGATTGTATTCTATGTATTATTGTATTCTGATCGTTATTTTTATTTATTTATTTTATTCTAAACAGACCATTGTGGCATAACAGGAATTCCTAAAGCGCCACAATGGTCAAAAAATATAACACAAAAAAAACAAAACAAAATAACAATTAAACATAAACATAAATACATCCATACATAAACATAAAAAATAGCATTTAATAATAACAGATAAAGTAAAAATATCAAATAAAATATAGCATAAGGAATGCCTTGCACCTACAGCCAGTTTCAATAAATATGTAAGAAACAACTACAAATACAAAACATCCCTGTAAGGCCCAAATGGAAGAGAGTTAATCAAAATTTCACTCATAAATCACAATCAATCGTGAAAACAATGATGAGCGCAGACTACCAGATAAATGGGTTAGAGTAATTTCCGACAATTTACGCTCACTAAGGTGGAAAATATCACATTCAGTCTCGGCAGCAACGATTTCATTAAGAAGTCGAATAGCTCTTGGAATAGGAGCCATTCGAAAAAGAACTGTGCTAGCAGCAGGTACAACCATCAAATGATGATGTCTACCACGCACATAGTGATTAGGGACATAAAGTCCCAACTGCTCCAGCAACAACGGGCATGACGTATTACCACGTAAGAGCAGGAGAACGAAACGAATTAAAGAGAAGTTTCTCCGAAGTTCAAGGGAATTATACCCAAGCATGTCCAAAAGGAAAGGGGTGGGGTAGAGATATGGGTAATACCCATAATGGCACATTTACTAGTATTCAGTTCAAGCCCTAAACTGGAACTGAACTCCAAGACAGCGTTAATATCAGCTTGAAGGAGAGAGGCTTGCCTCTCATCCTTGACAGCAAAAAATAATTTAACGTCGTCAGCAAACAAGAGACATGATGCATTACATAAAACTCTAGGGAGGTTATTAATAAGAATTGTAAATAGTAATGGGCCTAAAGTGGACCCCTGAGTAACACCAGATCGAGTAAAAAATGAAGGAGATTCATAAAGACCATATCTAACAAATTGCTTCCTATCACTAAGATAAGAAGCAAAGAGTTTAAGAAGACGCGTTGAAAAACCCACTTCAGCTAACCTGATCAAAAGAGCGTCATTATTGACTTGATCAAAGGCTTTACGAAAGTCAAAGTAGGCTACATCAACTTGCTGACCAACGTCAACTTTAGACATGATCAAATGTGTGAAGCAGGCGAGATTAGTGGTAGTGGAACGACAGGGTGTAAAACCATGTTGCTCATCACACAATAATCTTTTAAACTGCGCAAGAATCAAACGGTGAAGGATGATGTCAAAAATTTTGGGAATAGCCGAGATAATAGCAATAGGTCTATAATTTTCAACCTCATTTTTAGAGCCACTCTTATGAATAGGAATGACTCTAGATAATTTCCATTTTTCAGGATAATTACCAGAAGCAAGAATAAGGTTAAAAATAAACTGAAGAGGCTCTAAAAGCGAATTACAGCATACCTTTAATACGTCAGGGGGCACACCGTCAGGCCCAACAGACCCCTTCAGCTTCATAATAGCCATCCTAACATCTCCCAGCGATACCCGCGGAATGTCTATACCGACACCCTCAGTACCAATTTGTGAAGCCAAACTAGCATTAAGGGATGGTTTTCTCTGGTCAAAGACAGAGCTAAAAAATGAAGCAAAAGCATCGGCGATCTCAGGACCGTCAAAACTTTTATTACCAAATGAGAATGAATGCTCAAGACCATGTGAAATATGCTTACTCTTAATAAATCTGAAAAAGTGGTTAGGATTAACCGCAATAGCACTCTCCATCTCATTAAGATAGACAGTATATCGCTCACTCACACCACGTTTCACGATCTTCCTAAGAGTCCGGAATTTCTCATAGTCACAAAATGATTGGCTACGTTTCCATCTTCTATGAGACAACCATTTTGCACGAACATCAGCTATAAGTTTTGCTTATAAAGGGACAGGTCACTCATGGCATCTTTGACATCCCCATTGTTTAGTCAAAAACTCGGATATGCAGTTCCACGCTTTGGCGTTGTCAGTTCTAAGAACTCCGCGAGAATGCGACCGCTAAGTGCATTCGGGGGTCGGGTTAGCCGACTTGCACTTAAGCTTGGAGATAATCCTCGAAACCAATCATAACGGCGGCTCCTTTTTAGCATACGCTACAATAGTTTAAATTGAATTAAAAGTAAAAAACAATAAAAATACAGATAGATTATTCGGTGAAATATTGAAAATATCGATTTGATTACTGACCAAATTCAAACAACGTAAGACTCGAGCAATTAGTAAAAAACCAAGAACATTAGTTCTTGCTTTAATTGTTTGGAACAATGGACGCAACCGATAATCAATGAGGCGAGATGGAACCCATTATTTCATTTCTTCCAATATAGTTGGGTTGTAAATATCACCTCTTAATAATTTGAATAAATGACACATAAGAAGCATATCCCTCCGACAAGATAGGGAACTATAGCCAACAGATCCCTGCACAAAAGCACTGGGAAACAGTTGTGGGTAGTATCCGAACTCTCTCGTATATAGATTTTTTTTGTTTTTTTTTTTTTTATTTATTTATTATTGGCCAAAATTGGCCAATTTCTGAATAAGAATTGAATGATCAACTTTATCAAAAGCCTTCGGTATAGATCACATCAACTTGATGCACTGCATCTAGAGATTTGGTAACAAAGTTTGAGAAAGACAAAAGAATAGAGCGTGCTGAACAAAAACCATGCTGTTGGTCTATGAGAAACCGATTGCAATGGTTATAAAGTAATCTTTGCAATATAGTTTCAAATAATTTGGCTGGTGCCGAAACGATAGCTACTGGTCTGTAATTATTAATAAAGGATTTATCGTCTTTTTTGTGAATAGGAGTGACTTTTGTACATTTCCAAGAGTCAGGAAACAGAGAATATTTCAGTGATAAATTATAGATATGAAGCGAAGGATATAATAACCTGCACTTGCATCCCTTCAAAACAAAATCGGGAATTAAGTCAAGACCAAAAGATCTATTAGGTTTCAGCTTCTCGGACCAATACTCCATATCACTGATTTCAAATTCTAATATTGACAGAATAGAGGAATAACTTGTTTGAAAATCATTATTCGAAGATTGTAGCATCTAAAATTTGGCCATTTTTCTGCGAAATGCCCTGAGAAAACCTGTACATGTTCTCATTGAGCCAATATTGGACACGAAGAAAAGATTGTCCTAAACTAGCCGATAAACCGACTTGTGCCTCTTGTATGCGTCTCAAACGTGACCATAACTTAATTACTTTCGATGTAAACTTTGATTGTCCTATTAATTCTGTATCTGGTTTGCCCTTACCTTTTCTAACGGCACCAATCTATCTTGGATAAATTTCAAATCTCGTCTCTGTAATTTCTTTGACAGTCATTCTGCTGCAAACAGTTGCCCTGATTTGTGTGCTTCTGTAATTAACCTTGCTACCATTAATATAGCACAAGATGTCTTTGGTAGAGTTGTTAGAGTAGGTAGGCGCTCTACTCCTTGGTGGAATGACTACCTTGCATCCCTTAAATCCTTAGTGAAAAGGGCTATACGTAAATTGCACTCGGCTAAGCGTCGTGGTGTTGGTCCATATTTGTTAATGCGCCTTGGTATCGAGGCTAGAAGAGCATCTGCGCTTTTTAAGCGTCAAATTTTGGTGTCCAAAACAAAGTCTTGGGAGAATTTTGTTAGCTCACAAGCAGAGTCGGGACCTTGGGGACCAGCGTACAAGGCCATCGCTAGAGACCCCACTTTTATTATGTGTGGAGTTCGTAGTCCTCTTGATGGTCACCTTGCTTTATCTAGTAGTGAAGCGGTTAATAATCTTGTGAATTCACTTATCCCTGTTGATCGCTTTGACAATGATCTATCTGCTCACGTTTTTATCCGTAATTTTGCTTCTTATGTTACTGAACTTAGTTGCTATGAAAATCTTCCGACTTCGGAGGAAGTTAATGCGATTTTTAATAGCCTAGGCTCCTGGAGTTGATATGATAGGCGGAGATATTGCCAGAGCTGTTTGGTCGGTGGGTAATTTTGAACTTCTCGGTGTTTATAGGGGGCTTGGTGCATCCGCTCTAAAATCGCCAGATTAACAGAACGGCAGTTTAAACGTAATTCTCGTTTTCTCGAATGATAGATTGCACATCAGATGACGAGTAACCTTTTGATGTGCACAGATGCAATTATTACAATTGAGTTGGATCTTTCTGGCGAGTTTAATAAGGCAAGATTCGGAACTTATCGAATCTTGCCTTATTAAACTCGCCTGAAAGATCCAACTCAATTTTAATAATTACCATTTTAATAATTGCATCTGTGCAAATCGAAAGGTTAATCAATTTGTCTGGCGATTTTAGAGCGGATGCACCGCATCCGTTTATAGGAATTGCTTTAAATTTTGAACCTTCCCTAGTTGTTGGAATGTTGGGAAATTGATTGTCATTAATAAGCATAATACTGATATACTGGCTGGTGACCCTAAGGCTTATCGCCCAATTAGTTTGTTACCTATTCTTGGGAAAGTCCTAGAGAGACTAATTTCGAGTCGGCTCGGTAGTTTCCTTGACGACAACTCTGTTTTATTCGGTGGTCAATTTGGATTTAGATCGGGCAAGTCTACTGTTGATGCAATTCGCTGTGTCTTGAGGGAGTCTTCGGACACTCCATCCAAGTATGCAGTTGTTGTTTTTTTGGACGTTGCTGGAGCGTTTGATAATGCCTGATGGCCCATCCTATTGATCAAGTTGCGTCTGCTGGGACTGCATACGAATTTACTATGCTTACTGCAGTTACTTGTCGGATAGGAAATTGGTTTTCAAACTTGGAGGACAGGTTGGTTTCAGGGATCTCTATTGGATATCCACAGGGCTCCGTTTTGGGACCTATCCTTTGGAACATTCTCGTCAATGACATTTTTATAATTAATTTGCCGGAGGGTTGCAGGTTGGTTGCGTACGCTGATGACATCGTGTTATTAACGCACGCAAAGTCCCGTGTTGAGCTGGAATTTAAAGCTATTGCGGCACTTCACCTTCTAGACGATTGGGCCATAATTAATGAAAGGCTTACTAATGAAGGGTTCTCTTGTTAGAGCCCCTAATATCAAACTCAGAGACTGTAAAATCAAATTTGTCAACGAGTCCACTTATTTGAGTGTTGTTCTCGATGTCAGGCTTTCATTCAATGGTCATATTTGGAGAGCATTAGATAAAGCTAAGGTGTCCTTTGGTCGTATTGGTCGCTCATGGGGTTTAGGTTTTGTAATGAACGGATTTACGCGCGTCTTTATGCAGAGGGCGTGATACGTCGTTATTCTTCCAAGAGTCAAGTTAGGTGGAAACGTGGACTAACCTTGGGATAGTTATATAAATGTATATAGTCGGGGAGGTTCCTGACTGCAAGTCGTCTTTGGTGATTTATTTATTTATTTATTTAATAGTTTTGGACCATTGTGGCATTACAGGAAGAACCTAATGCGCCACAATGGCCTACATTTGAAAAAGATATAAAAACAAGTAAACTGTAAATAAAGGAAAAAAGCAAAAGCAGAAAACATGGTAAAATAAAATAATAAAAAAAAGTAACAAAAGGAAAATAATACATCATTCAGAGAGAAAAAAAAATAACAAAATAACAGCTTCCTCGTCGGTCTCACGGCTGAGGTTTCTCCGGAAACAGCGTGAGGAATGCAGGGGAAGTAAGTGGGCTGGAACTCAGGGAGGGAGTGATGCTACACTCGACCTCACGGCGGTTCTTCAGCAAGATGGCGGTGGATCTCTGGGCCCCGTCTCCCCCTGGAGACGTGCACAGGAGAGATCTTTCTTCGACGGGAGTTCGCGTGTAAGAGGCCGCGCGCCACATGCGCGTGCGCCTATATAGCTTTTCCCTGGGTGGCCACACGGAATAAAGGGCGAGTTTTGCCCTATGGGACGATGGGAAAACGTCGCGTTACAGTTTTCATTAAAAACGCTTGGTGTACGATGCTGTGTTTGTGAACTCTTTGACGTATGCATCCAGCTTTTTGTGTGTGTGTGTGTGTGTGTGTGTGTGTGTGTGCGTGCGTGCTTATGCACGCATAAACATGCATACATGTATGTTTATTTGAGGTGTGCGTGCATTCGCACGGCACATTTCAGGTATTATTTCCTAACGCATGCGCGCTTTATGTGTTCATGCGTTGTTGTTTATTTTGTACTTGGTTATTTACTGTGTGGTTTTTTTATTAGAACAGTGATGTGCGATTGTTCTTGTGCGATATTCATGAACAACCGTCTCGTTCTCCGACGAAAGGGTGTCTTAGATTGTATTCGTTGGAGGGTTGGTGGCCTCATGTTGAGGGCTTTAAGGGTCAAATTCCTTTACCTCTAAAGCGGGCTTAGAATAGTAATCGTAAGTGAAACATAAAAGAGGTATGTAAAAATTGAATACCGCCGAAGATCAACGCAAACCCATAAATGTTCACCGACGGTTTGGAGACGGTGAATTTGGCGAGCAGACCACACACGATCGGCACGGACATCCAGCAATACGCCACCTCTTCTGCTGCCTCTATCTCTTCTGAACACTATGTATCTGCCATCGAAGATTGTTCGGACGCCAGGGGTTCTCAATCGAGAGCCACCTGATGTCGGTTTTGTGAGATAGCTCGTGGTAAGCGTGGGTGGGGCTGGTTTCCTCACGGTGCCTTCCTTCGTCGTCGGTGGTCTGTTCTCTGCTTCTGGCTGCTCGGCTCTCGTACCGTGTGCGTAAGTGTGAGTGTGATACGGGAGAGTGGTGGGAAATTATATGTAATCAAAAACAGGTCTTAAAGCTGTATATGATGAATATATTTGCAAGTTGAATTTACATAGAGCAAACATAGTAAACAAAGAGAAGGGGGGGGGGGGTAAACAAAGAAACCACGCGTGCTTTTGAGGTTAGCCACGTGTAGCTGAGTTGTCTGCCTTCTGGACGAAGACGGACCAGTCTGAAGTCTGCCGAACAAGCCGAGCTGAACGGGACTCGGTGTCGAGGAAGCGACCGTTATCGAACAACAAACTGTGGGCGCTGACCAGGGTGGCCAACACCAAAACACATCGGCCAAATCGTGGGTCGTAAGGCCACGAAAGCCGATTTGTAATCTGATTTGCAATCTATTATGGGGACTGACTTTGGTTGTGGAGGTGTTCTTCACCACCAGTCCACCATGTATTATAGACAGGTTCGTCTGTGTTTTAGTAGTTAATACTGCTATATGTATGGATAAAGTATTTATTTTGGTTTAACAATGTATACAAGTGTATAAGCATCAGTTTATATAAGTATGTTATTCAGGTGGTCTCTGGATATGGTAGAGTGTTGCTGGCTCGGCATTCGGCTATGTTCAGAAGGTCTCTGGATATGGCAGTGTGTTGCTGGCTCGGCATTCGACTATGTTCAGAAGGTCTCTGGATATGGCAGTGTGTTGCTGGCTCGGCATTCGGCTATGTTCCAGAAGGTCTCTGGCTCGTTCGTTGGTTGATCCTCCAGGTCAGCGTAGTGTAGTAGTGGCTGGTCAGAAGCTGGATGTCGACTGGTCTGTTGCTGTGTGTTGACTGAAGTTGTTTGGGGTGGACCTCCTTTTATATTGTTTTTGGGGATCCACGTGACTTGTGTTTGGCGATTGATTCTGAGAACCGCAGGTGGTGTTTACGTGTGCGAGTTATGCGAGGAATGTGGTTTGTTGTTTAGGGTGGAAGTTTCTCGAATATGTGGCGTCGTTCCACTCGATTTAGTTTTTATCGCCCTTTGTTCCAGTGAGTCTGGATGTTTGTTCAATGGGTTACAATGTAGTCGTTATTTGTGCACTTTAATGGGTGCAGGTGTTCTTTGACTTCGTGTCGTTCTACTTGATTTGTTGGGGTGGAAGTTTCTCGACTATGTGGCGTCGAAATGACGTCAATGGTTGAGCGTGAGAAATGTATTCTCCGTCGCACTAGATGTTTCGATTGCGGTGACGAGATTCCTACACTATCATTCGAGAAAACGAGAATTACGTTTAAAGCTGCCGTTATGTTAATCTGTCGTTCGTTTATCCGGCGATTTTAGAGCGGACGCACCAAACCCGTTCAGAGTCGCTACTGAACTCCGTCTATGGCTACCATAATAAAAGCACGTGCATCAACATGCCTATACCATTTTTTAATAAATTTAAATAAATTGTACCACAGACAAATGTTTTACTAAAAAGTGTTATGATAAACAAAAGGATGATTTGTAGGTGTTCTAGCTGCGCTCGCAAACGTGAAATTTCTAGAATTGAAAAAGTCCATTGATGCTAATATGTAGAATAGTTGCAAATAGTTGGCTAGAGAAATGAACGTTACGGCCGAAGCCGAGCGGCAGGCTAGTGACAGGTTATCGTCAACCGGTTAAGTTGTCACGTCATCGTGTCGAAGCCGGTGTTACATCTCTCAACTCTTTTGTGCAACTCCCTTTTGATAAGTTCCCTCATTTTGTTGGTATACATTCATTTATTACACACAAGCCTCTTCTATACTTTTCACTCATTCACGCTCATTGCTTTCCGTCATTTCGATCAATTTAATACGTCGGTCACCTTCTTATCTCTTATTCTATTGTTCATTTACCTTAGCAGTATGAAGGAAAATACGTTGTCGCTATCGGCCCCGCTAGGTTTTTTATGTTTACTTTATCAGAGCCGTCATAACTTTGGATATATGTATGTCATCCATATACATTTGCCACCAAACGATGTAATTTTTTTGCAATAATAATCCGTTTTTACGAGCTTTTAGTTCTCTGTTTATCTCTGTTATTGTAATAATAAGTCAGACAATGAACTCAAGGTATTGAGTTGCATGCGGCGGCGTGCAGTGCGACTGTCGAAAATGAACATGCAAATTTCTTTATGCTGCCAAGTTAAATGGTACATATAAGCCCTTATTAAAAAAAATCATTATTTTTTCTTTGCTCACATAGGTATGTACATATGTATATATTAATATTTATACAAAAATTATTTTGACAACAGTTATTTTTCGAACAGAAAAATATGAAGTCACTACAAGTACTGTGCAGAATATTCTCTAAAATCAATAGTCATTCTCACGTTAGAAGGTATTCAATGAAATATGTAAATTATCGTGCATCTAATTTTGCACAAATATACAGCTCATCAGTCCAGAGACATTTCTACGGTTAGTCGCTGATAATATTTCACTCCTCATCCACCGTAATTCGAGTCTCGTGTACATGATAACGTTCAACCATGCCATGAATACTTTTATACCAGCTTGTACACGAGCTTAATATTTTTATCCAGATAAAACCCGTATGCATATTTAATAATGTAATCATACGTATGTACATAATATGGAAACTTTGTAGGAAACATGAGCAGCACCAATGCAGAGTTTCTCCTGCCAAATAGCCAGCCGGTTGTCGAATTGGATTGTACAGCGGCATTCAATAGTTTGACCGATAAAGAAAAACTCTACGCTCACCATCTCAGTCGAGTAAGTTGTGCTCACTACTTTTCATCATGTGCATATATGCAGTTATATTTTTGCTGTGATATTGTTGTTTTTTTTTGTTAAAGGCATGTTGGACCGGAGGCTTGATCGTCCTCGTCCAAACCAGTCCAGAGTCTCCTCTAATATTTTCAATGTTGCATAGAGTCATAATGGCTGAATCGCTCGAAAGCTTGAAAGCCGCAGTTCTGGCGAAGAATATTTCTGAAGACGAATGGACGGCTTTTCTGGTGTACATGTGTGGTATACTAGCAAATGCTGGAAATTACAAATGTATGGGCGATACTAAATTCATACCCAATATTCCCGAAGACAAATTTAAAACTATCGTACGATCGTCAAAGGCGTACAAAAATAATCCAGAGCATCTCGAAAATCTGTGGAATTTGTGCCATCGACAGATATATACACTGACCGATAGATTAAAGAGCCTCGGATTAGGCGAAAAGGTGAATTGCCAAATTATTTATGAATGCACGTTATTGCGTCATTGATTGCTTTTACAACCATTTCTTATTTCTCCAGGGTATTTCTACGTACTTTTCGGAAAATTGCACAATGGAAGACGCCAACTTGGTCGCGAAATGGATGCGCACGAAAAAAATGGAAGCTTACATTTCCCGAACGTGTAAAACTTTCGAAAATGGAACTCCGCTGTATTCGATCGTCTTGGCCAGCGTAGACAAAGATCCCATGCCCCCGATAACGATAGAAAAAGAGTCTTACGATGGGGCATTGTTCCAAGTGGTGCGAGGCGACTATTCACCTCTGCTGGCATTGGTCAACCAAAATTTAGAGCAGGCGATTCAGTATGTGGCCAACGATAACGAAAAAAATATGATTAAACACTACATTAACAGTTTTCAACGAGGAGACTTAGACGAGCACAAAAATGGTAGTCGTTATTGGATTAAAGACAAAGGACCCGTCATTGAAACGTAATATACACATTCATATGTAATATTAATCTGCTCAATCGATGCATCTCTCACTCAATAACACAATTTAAAATTTAATGTAACTTTTACCATAGGTATCTCGGTTTCATCGAAACTTACAGGGATCCGAGTGGTCAACGAGGAGAATTTGAAGGTTTTGTAGCTATGGTCAACAAAAAAATGTCGGAAAAATTCAAAGCATTGGTAGATAATGCTGAAAATTTCCTCAAATTCCTCCCATGGGGTCCCGAATTCGAAAAAGACAAATTCCTACAGCCAGATTTTACAAGTTTAGATGTGATGACGTTCGCCGGAAGTGAAACCCCAGCGGGAATCAATATTCCGAATTGTATAAACTTTGCATACTGTTACGTTCGACGTCATTTTCGCGTGCAATTTACACTTTGAATTGTTTTCAGATGATGAAATCCGTCAGTCTGAAGGATTTAAAAATGTGTCTCTCGGTAACGTAATTCCTGCACATTATAAAGATGCCGTAACACCATTTTTGTCGACGGAAGATTCTTCTTTAATCAATGCATATCGAGTGCGAGCTTTCGAGGTTCGCATTTCAAACTAAACATATGAACTTGCAATAGCATCTGTATACGTATGTACATATTTATGTGTCTAATAATTTAAAAAACCATATGTGAAGGTCCAAGTCGGATTACATGAACTTTTGGGACACGGCAGTGGAAAACTCTTCTATAAACATGCCGATGGAACACACAACTTTGATATTGCCAGCGTCAGAGATCCGTTGACAGGTAACATAGACGGATGCATAGAAAGTGGACAATCTTTTCTATAAACAAAGAATTTTCTATAATATTTTTTTTGAATTTCATAAGGTGAGCCAATCTCTTCGTGGTATAATGACGGGGATACCTATGATTCTCAATTCACTAGTTTGGGTTCGGCGTTCGAAGAATGTCGCGCTGAAGCTGTGGGCCTCTACTTATCACTAGATAAGAGTGTGTTGAAGTGAGTTTCAAATTTCCTGTAATGAATGCAATTACAACAAATATCCAAATTCTCCAACCTAACCTAGCGATTTTGTTTTAGGATATTTGGATATGAAGGCCAAATCGCTGACGATATAATATATGCAAATTGGTTAAGTTTAATGTGGAACGGTGCAGCGAAAGCTACCGAAATGTATCAACCAGCTACTAAAGCTTGGCTGCAAGTCCGTATTTTGCATACTTACATACCTACGTACATATAAATATGGAATATTTTTAACTCTTTTTTTTTTTAACAGGCTCATGCACAAGCGAGATTTGTATTAATGCGATTACTGGAATTGGATGGAGAAGGTATGCTGCAAATAACCGAAACTGAACCCGGAAAAAATCTTTTGCTTACTTTGGATCGAACCAAAATTGAAACTGTTGGAAAAAAAGTCATCGGTTTGTAAAAAAATTTTATTTCATATTCACAATTTTCATTTTGTCGACTAATGTCTCCTTACTTAAATTTTTCTGCAGGAAATTTCCTGTTGAAACTTCAAATTCTCAAGTCGACCGGTAACGCTGACGGGGCTCGTAAACTATTTGCACACTACAGCGAGCTTCGTGGCTCTTGGATACAATGGAGAGACATTGTCTTGGCGCATAAGCAACCTCGAAAAATGCTCGTCAAACCCAATTCATTCTTAAAGGGTAATTTTATTAATGTACAAATTAATATGTATGTATATACATCTATCATAACTGACATTTTAATACAATTTTATTTTTCATTACGAAATTAGATGGCAGTGTCGTGTTGAAGACTTACGAACCATCCCACCAAGGATTGATACAATCTTGGGTGGACAGATTTCCCAATACGGAGGTCGATGATATTCTCGAGAAATTAGCCGAGTCTGATAAAAAACACTATCTTAATTTGTATTGAAATCAATTACATGTAAGATTATTATTTTTATATGAATTATACAAATACTAAACATACCAAAGTTTGTATCTATCGAAACCCAAATATTGATAGGTAAACATTTTTTTTTTTTAATATTCGTTTCGATTTTAATCGTGAATATCTTTGGTCGGTGTTGAGTTGGTTTTCCACGAAATATAGGTATTCCAAAACAATGCTACACTTTGAACCAACAATACTTGATATTGCAGTGGTACGAAATAAAAATTGGTCATTTGAACCCAAGGCCAGACGCAATAGTTTGTCTTCATTATATCTATGTAATTTGCTCTCAAGTCGTTCTCAATCTCTCGGTAAGTTTTCCCTTCTAGAGCGCTTTGGGTGCTGATAAATATGGTGACGAAGGACGGTGCGAATAAGCATTGGTCAACGACCACTTTTTTCAATGTGACGATTCTTCCCGTAGATCCTATGTACTTGTTCAGAGCCCCATACCACAATCTCAATGCGGGACCCTAAAAATGGTAAATTAATACAAGTTGTAAATTTAGTACAAGACAGCGATTTAGACTCGTAATAACAAATCTGTGATATTGGTTAAATAATAAATATCTACTAATAACATGTAGGTCAATCTTTAAACGAACACGACGATAAGGGCGAATACACACTGAATCGAATGGCACGTGAACGTTTTTGGACTCCTGAGGTTAAATAGCCACAGTGGCTCTCCTACATTTAATCAAATATGGGAATCACCGTTATCGATCACTGCCAATACAAGGATTTATACCTGGGTGCCAAAACTATCTAAAAAAAGTAAAACACGTGCCGCGTGCCTCTGTGTGTTTGCGCCCTAAAAATTGTAAGAGTTGAGAAAGAAAGAGACTCCCACCCCAAGAAAGACTCCTATGGAGGCGAAGCGGACTGTTCGAATCCAGTCGACTGACGGAGTAGACTTTGAAGTAGAAGTAGAAGTGGAGGGTGAAAAGGGACGACGACCCTCCACCAAAGTCTGGGCGACCAAATCTCCGACGGCCATCAGCGAGCCTGTCTGCAAAGAAGCTATCCGAATCGAGCGCCACATCGCGATCGTAAAAACGCAAAACTGACAACGACAACTAAACGTCAGCGAATGACAGTTTTCAATGGCCCGCTCTCCACGCTCGGCGCCGACAACTCACCGTACAAAACTATCACCGAATTATATATTTTTTTAAATATGCCTTGCCCTCGACCTACCAACCGGTCAATCTCAATTGCGATTGTGAATTTTACAAATAGTAATGATTTTCATATTTAAAATGGTGATTAGTCCTTTAAAATTTGACAGATTTCAGTTGGCAGCACTGCATATCTCGAGGGCGAAAACAGAGTGGGACGTGAACGTGGAACGTGTTTTTTTTTTACATATTTTTAAACACGTGAAAAAATAAAAACCATTTGTTTCAACGAGTGTTTCGTATTAAGAACGATTTCAAAGATTAAAAACCCAATTTTTGCAGGTATAATAATATAACGTGTAATGAACGGATTTTCGCGCGTCTTTATGCAGAGGGCGTGATACGTCGTTATTCTTCCAAGAGTCGAGGTATGTAGGAACGTGGACTAACCTTGGGATAGTTATCTATATGTATATAGTCGGGGAGGTTCCTGACTGCAAGTCGTCTGCGTTGATAACAGCTCCCTCGTGCTCGGGAAACTGGCTCTGCGGTCGCCTTCTCGTTGAAGCACCGCTGGTCGGGTCACAGCAGCGGGAGGGGGGAGGCAGGAGACAAACTCCGTACTGCCTCGTGTAGACACAAGATGGCGATCTCTGGGCGTCTCTGAAGACGCTCGACGGAGATGCCGGATGGGGAGGTCCTTCCCGGATGACGGCTGGCTGTAGAGAGGGTCGGCGGTCCTCTGGTCGGGTCCTCTCACGGCTGAGGTTTCTCCGGAAACGGCGTGAGGAATGCAGGGGACGTTGTGCTGGAACTCAGGGGAGGGAGTGATGCTACACTCGACCTCGCGGTGGTTCTTCAGCACGGATGGTGATGGATCTCTGGGCCCCGTCTCCCCCTGGAGACGTGCACAGGAGAGATCTTTCTTCGACGGGAGATCGCGGGTGAGAGGGCGCGCGCGCCTATAAGGCTTTTCCCTGGGTGGCCACTATGGGACGATGGGAGAACGTCGCGTTACAAACGTTATCTCGGAAATCGACTTTATACAGTAAAAGCGATTCAATAATGTTATGCACATGATAACATTTTATACTTGAAAGACAGAGTGGTCTACTCACATGCCCGATTCAATTTGATGTTTCTTTTTGAACCAAAAAGGCGCGTTTGAATCGCGTTTTTAAACATCGAATGTGAATTTTAATTATTATGTATATGTATGTATTAATATTATGTAGTCCTCTAGGGTGGTGGCCATTGACCTCGTACCACCACCGTAGATCCACCAGTAAGTCATATACATAGAGATGGGCAAAAATGGGAATTTTGAATAAACGGGAAAAAACCCGGGAACTTTGGGAAAATTGGAGTTTTTTTTTTTTCCTAAACTGCACCCACCCCCGCGGGGGTGCAAGGCGAGTAGTTTCATGGGGCCCCGCCAGAGGCGCAGCCCCGTGGGGCCCCGAAGGGGCCGCAGCCTTATGGGGCCCCGAAGGGGGCGCACCCTTATGGGGCGCAGCCTTATGGGGCGCAGTCTTATGGGGCGCGGCCTTATGGGGCGCTGCCCTATGGGGCGCCGCCTTATGGAGCTCAGCCGCATGGGGCCCCGTAGGGGGCGCAGGGGGGCGCAGCCCCATGGGGCCCCGAAGGTGGCGCAGGGGTGCGCAGCCTCATGGGGCGCAGTCTTATGAGGCGAAGCCCTAAACGGCAACTGATCATGGGGGCGAAGCCCTAGACGGCATTTAATCATGGGGGCGCGGAGGGGCGAAGCCCTAAAAGGCATTAACTAAGGGGGGCGAAGCCCTAGACGGCAATTAATCATGGGGACGCGTAGGGGCGAAGCCCTAAAAGGCAACTGATCATGGGGGCGAAGCCCTAGACGGCAATTGCTCATGGGGGCGTGGAGGGGCGAAGCCCTAGAAGGCAAAGGCTCAGGGGGGCGCCGAAGGCGAAGCCCTAAAAGGCAACTGATCATGGGGGCGAAGCCCTAGACGGCATTCAATCATGGGGGCGCGGAGGGGCGAAGCCCTAAAAGGCATTAACTAAGGGGGGCGAAGCCCTAGACGGCATTCAATCATGGGTGCGCGGAGGGGCGAAGCCCTAATAGGCATTAACTAAGGTGGGCGAAGCCCTAGACGGCATTAAATCATGGGGGCGCGGAGGGGCGAAGCCCTAAAAGGCATAAACTAAGGGGGGCGAAGCCTTAGATGGCATTCAATCATGGGTGCGCGGAGGGGCGAAGCCCTAAAAGGCAACTGATCATGGAAGCGAAGCCTTAGACGGCATTTAATCATGGGGGCGCGGAGGGGCGAAGCCCTAAAAGGCATTAACTAAGGGGGGCGAAGCCCTTGTGGCGGCTCGCTTATACGACATGGTCGAGTTTGGTTGCCTTCCTGCGAGTGGGGACCAACCCGGCTGGGTTCGGAGAGCTGCTACTCACTCTGTCTTCAGCTGTCATATAATAAACACGTGCATTAACATGCCAGTCGTCTCATTCGTTCATCCTCCATACTGGTGACCCCCGACATCGAGCCACGCAGCCTCGATCAATTTCAACATGCCGCTCATCCCTGCCTCGCCGAGCCAGGCGGGAGAAGCTACCCGCCGCGCCCCCATCGCCATCAACACGCGTCGCGGCCCGCGGGTGACAATAAACGAGCAGACACGGCTACCTACCTACCTACCGACGTCCAGCCACAACGTCGATGACAGGTGCTTACAAAAATGGGGGAGCGAATGAGACGACGATCTTGACAGCTGGATGTGGAGTCATGCGCGATCCACTACACATAGAACGGTCATCCAGCACCACAAGACATACACCACCTCAGCACCATCATCATCATCATCATCATCATCAAGGCCCCGTCCGTCCCCACGAGCGTCGTCACGCCGAGACGGGCGGTAGCGCTACAACACCTCCACGAGCCACAACGACTCACAGTCCAGCTCGGAGTATCATCAACCACATCGATGCCCCTGCCGCCCCCGCCGCCCCACCAACCGACATCAGCCTCGGAAGAGCGGCACCGCCGCAGCATCGCATCGCGCGACCATCGGACCAGCCACCGTCCTGCTCGCGACGTCACCGCCCTCGAATCTACCGACCATTCAGGGCGGTACACCTATGTACACAGCGGATGACCCACGTCAACAATTTTTTTTCTCCCCACGTAATATTTTTTTCTCTTTGTGTAACAATAATTTTTTTCTTTTGGTAAAATTTGTTTCTTTGTAATTTTGGTATCGCTGATGCTGGGGGGGGAGTGATGTGGCGGCTCGCTTATACGACATGGTCGAGTTTGGTTGCCTTCCTGCGAGTGGGGACCAACCCGGCTGGGTTCGGAGAGCTGCTACTCACTCTGTCTTCAGCTGTCATATAATAAACACGTGCATTAACATGCCAGTCGTCTCATTCGTTCATCCTCCATACCCTAAACGGCAATTAATTTTGGGGGCGCGGAGGGGCGAAGCCCTAAAAGGCATTAACTAAGGGGGGCGAAGCCCTAGACGGCATTTAATCATGGGGGCGTGGAGGGGCGAAGCCCTAAAAGGCAACTGATCATGGGGGCGAAGCCCTAAACGGCATTTGCTCATGGGGGCGTGGAGAGGCGAAGCCCTAGAAGGCAAAGGCTCAGGGGGGCGCCGAGAGCGAAGCCCTAGAAGGCAAAGGCTCAGGGGGGCGCCGAGAGCGAAGCCCTAGAAGGCAAAAAAAAAATTTGATTTTTTTTTTTTGTTTTTTTTTATTTATTTTTTTTTTTAATTTTTAAATTATTTTTTTTTAATTAAATGTTTACTATTAGCTTAGTCATGTTTAAGCGGTTTATATTATAAATACTGAGCGAAGCCGGGTAATACAGCTAGTATATAATATTTGAGTGGTTATAGACTTGAACTCTCACATCGTTGCCGCTCTCGTCGAAATGAAGTCAATAGAGACTCCATTTTTACTTTATCTATGTACGTAGTAACAATAGATGGAAGTTTTTTGATCATGCAAAAATTCGAACTCGAGATTTTGACTAATTCGAACTCAGAATCGACCACTGATCACGTTTTCATGATCTAGAAAAATGTGTGTGTGTGTCTTGTGTATTTTGGGGAATTTTTGAACACCGTTAGTCCTATCAAACTAAAATTGAATCAAACAAACGTTGAATTATACAGAGAGAAACTGTTGTTTTCTCTCTGTATAATTCAACGTTAAATATAATTATAAACGTAAAGACAACAAGAGAGGGAGAGAGAGAGAGAGAGAGAGAGAGAGATGCGATTCATCTCCCCACACACCATCGACGATCAGACGATAAAACCAGATTTGAATGTCATCTTTCAAGATAGACTATTAGATAGAGCTGACGAAGGATTGAACACGGTTTTAAAAACCACGACATCAGTAGCTTCTTTTTGGATACATTTTGAAGCAGAATATCTTGAACTTGCTGAAATTTCCTTGAAAGCTTTATTCCCATTTTCTTCAACTTACCTCTATGGAACTTGTTTTTAAACAGGACTATGGCTTCCAAGCCGGCTTAAACCTAAACCGAAAAACCGGCTTTTTGACCATTTAAAAAAAAAACGAAAACAGGCTTTTTTTTTATAAGTTTTTGAGCTCTTTTTCCTATTATGTTGTACATTAACATTAGAATATGAATGAAAATAATAACCAAAGTCTAGCAAAATCCATCGCAATGATTTTTATTCCAACGGATGTTGGAAATTTAGATTGTTACAGTTGATGTTGACACAATTGAAATCTTCTTATATACATACATATGAATCCAGAAAAATACTGTTGCTACTTTAGCATTAATTCACTAGTCAGATATACATACAAGTCCAAATTTCTTTCGTAATTCGTCGTTCGAAGCTCAATAACGAATCATCTTCACATCTTTTATAATTATCCAGTTCTCATCTGCTTAACTGATAATATTTTGTACGTAGCTATGTACGTATATACATACATATGTATGCTCATTTACGAGTTTTTTAATTATTGAAAATTAAAATGTAATTGTGGCGAGTTCCCGCTTAATATTATATATAGCAAATTCCCAAACTAATGCCAATCAAAATGTAATTTGGCAAGTTGTCAGTCAACAATCTAACATATTAAATCTGCAATACTACATATGTACATATATTGTAATATTATTACACACATGCATTTTTTTATTCATCGAAATTTCTCGAGAAAATTGTGAAGTGAAATCTTAGGGAGTATATCTTATGTGGGTCTACGTGACGAGCCAGAATGTTAAATTACAGAAAACACAAAAATCGGAAGGCAAAGATCGAAAATCGAAAGATCTTAAGTCGAAAGATCAAAAAAAAAGGCTGCATGGTAAACGGTACATACTCACTTACATACTTAATTTGCGCGAGCAGGGTACAACAGGAAAAAGAGGAACAGGCTTTTCCTCCCGTATTCTGCGCGCGCACATTAATACGAGAGGAAAAGCCTGTTCCTCTTGTTCCTGTTGTATCCTGCTCGCGCAAATTAAGTGAGTATGTACCGTTTACCATGCACCCTTTTTTTTTGATCTTTCGATTTTCGATCTTTGCCTTCCGATATTTGCGTTTTTCTGTAATTTAACATTCTGGCTCGTCACGGAGACCGATCTTATGTACATAATAGATAATGTTGGTTAAATATATTTTGTGCAAAAAAAAAAGAATTAGTAAAAAACCACCAGGCTACCGGTAAACGGAAATTACGATAAATTTGGACTCTTTAGTATTAATTCAGTAAAATGTAAATCTGAATCAGAATTTTATCGAATGGCTAAAATCTAATCACTAGATGAAAAATGATACACGTTTGTACATACATATATACAGAGATTCATAAAAAATTTTTAACCGAGCCAGTGTCAATTTAAAACGAAGGAATACATTGGGAGTAAATCTAGCCAATGATGTGTCGCATGTTTATACGATGTATATACATACATACATACGTATTATAATTAAAACAGTTAAGACATTTCTAATATGAAATATTATTAAAAGTTAACATATTTGCAAAAAAATTTATTGGTTAAATTTAAAATTTCATTTAAAAATATAGAAAATATTTACAAATATAATAGTTACACTTATTTTTTCCCTTCTATCATTATAATATGATAGCCAAACTTGGTCTTTACGGGAGGATCAGTATAAACGGGATTGATGACAGTCGATACGGGGAGTGCAAATGCAGCATCTTGAAACGGTCCAACCATAGATCCTCGGGTCATCCAGCCCAGGTCGCCACCTTGTCTTGCTTTATCTTCGCTGTATGTGGCAGCGACGTCCGGAAATCGTTGTCCGGCTTTTATCTTTTCGAGTGCTTCCAAACATTTTCCTTGCTTTTCACAAAGTATGTGTCTCACTTTAACGGCAGTGCCACCTTTTTTTTCTTTGCTACCTATATTACAAAGAAACAACTCTGACTTAATATGTGCAAGCTTAATACGTACGTACATATTTGCTCAAAAAATAAAGTGAACATCGAAATGATTTAAAAGGATAATAATAATTAAGAAAAATGTACAAAAATACCTTTGTCATCGTCGCCCTTCGACTGTTTTGATGCGGCCTGCTTTTTCGGTGGCATCCTGGTTGAGGTTATGTTTGTCGAAACGTCAAAAGGGGATCGAGAAGTGCCAACATAAACATAATAACATCATTTTTATATGATTTAAAATAAATCATTTTTCCAAACAATATATATATCAGTGGCGGCTCGTCCTAATGGGCTGCCGGGCTGCAGCCCCTCCTATAAAATTCTAAGATATATATTTAATAATACATTTAATATTTTATTTATTAATGATATTAGTTTATTTTTATTAGTTGGATGGACTTAACTATTGGGGCCTTCGACAGAGTAAATATTACTTACAATATCACCCATATCCAAAAGGGTGATATTGTAAGTAATGTTGACCATTTCGAAGACCCCACTAACTTGTATGGTGACAGATGAATTAAAATGTTGCTGTACTGGCTGTAAAGTGTTACAGCGCCGAGCTGAACGCTGCCCAGCCCGGAGTTTCGGAACGAGAAAGAGAAAGAGCTATTTGCAACTGCAGATAGCTCTTTCTCTTTCACTCACTCTGCCTTTTGGGCTGGACAGTCGGCAGCCTTCGCCTGTTAAACGACATTCATCTGTCAGTTTGTTTAAGATTTCGCGCGCTTGATCTTATGGGAACTAGTCTTATTGTGAAGGTCTTCTTCACCACCAGTCCGCCATGTATTGTAGACAGATTCGTCTGTGTTCGGTATTAATACAACTATATGTTGAATGTGGTATTTATTTGGTAGTAACACGTATACACAAGTATGGTTAATTGTTTGTAAAAGTATGTCGTTCAGAGGTCTCTGGATGTGGTAGAGTGTCGCTGGCTCGGCATTCGGCTATGTCCGGCTAGTCTCTGGATACGGTAGAGTGTCGCTGGCTCGGCATTCGGCTATGTTCAGCAAGTCTCTGAATACGGCAGTGTGTTGCTGGCTCGTTGTTCGGCTATGTTCGGCTGGTTGATCTTCCAAGTCCGCGTAGTGTAGTGGTGGCTGGTCAGGAGCTGTATGTCGACTGGTCTGCTGCTTTGTGTCGACGCTTGCTGCTGTGGGTCGACTGGCGTTGTTTGGGTTGTACCTCCTTTTATAGTGTTTCTGGAATCGCCTGACCGATGGTGGTGGTTTGTTGATGCGTAAGAAAGGAATGCACTGTTGTCGAGGCGTAGAATTTTCTGGAACGCTTGATGGAAGTGGTTATTGATGCGTGCGAGCATTTAGTTGTTGATGCGTACAAGAGGAATGCACTTTTGTCGAGGCGTAGTATTTTCTGGAATGCTTGATGGAAGTGGTTGTACGAGCATTTAGTTATTGATGCGTACAAGGGGAATTTGCTTTCGTCGAGGCGTAGTATTTTCTGGAATGCTTGGCGCTGTTCCGCTCGATGTATTTTGTTGTTGCGGAATATTCTCGAAGGTTTCGATGACGATGACGACGACGAGATTCCTACAATCTTACATTTGATTAGTTGAATCGCACGATCACAGCTTTATTCGTTTTCGTTACTCTTAATCGTTGCGTACGAGCCCTCATCAAATCTTCGGTGAGTCGTTTTCATTTTGATAACAGCAAACTTTTTTCAAATCTGTTTAACTTTTTCTCGTAATTTTTATTTAAATATATTAAGATTTTTTTTCTTTTAAAAATGGAAGAACAAAAGAATTCAGTAAAATATTTACAAAATTTGCACTTTTCGCGACTAGAACTTACCGAAGAAGTCGCTATAAAAGCATTAGGCTGACTCACGCCCAATTTAATTATTTCACAGCCTGCAACTAGTAGATCTTTTAGTTACTCGCGAAAATTTAATCCAGACATTTATAAAAAAATACAATTGGTTAACGAGATGTACAGAAAAAAACGCGTTATTTTGTTATCCGTGTCTTTTGTTTGGAGGCGAGTCGCCAGGCGAAGCATCTTGGACGAAAACAGGAGTTATTGACTTAAAACATTTAAACGATAAATTTAAAAACACGAGGGAAGTGTCGAACACTTAAAAAATGTGTGTAATCTCACGATTTTGGGAAGCTTGTCGGCGGGAAATAGATAAGCATAACGAAAACGTAAAAAAAAAATCGGGATGTTTTATTTAAAATTATTGATTGCGTTAAATTTTGCGGTAAATTTGAAATGCCAATGAGGGGACACGATGAAACAGAAAATTCAAAAAATCCAGGAGTTTTTCGGGGGCTTCTAGAATATTCACAAAATTTCGACGATTCTTTAAAAAAACATTTTCAAACTTTTTCGGTTTTTAAAGGGACATCAAAAACTATTCAAAATTAACTTTTAGATTGTATTTTGAACGTGTGTAGGGAACAAATAAGTGCTGAAATAAAAAAAAGCAACTTATCTAGCTGTTATGGCAGATGAAACAACCGATGTATCGATGCATTGTCAACAGGTTAATGTTTTTCGTTACGAATTAGGGGGTTAAGTTTTTGAAAGGTTTTAGGGTTTTTTTTAATCCGCGTCGCGAAACCAGCAAGAACGAATTTTTTTTAGCAATCTTACTGGAGTACCAGCGTATTTTTCGAAATCTTCATCGCGTTTGGACGCACCCCTTTAATGGGTGGTGAATTTTGCTAGTTTTTTTTTCAATAATACTTAAATCCACATGTAAGTGGTCGTACGCCAAAAATTGTGCTTATTTTGTCCTGTTATGACATGATAGAATAATTATGGTGACATTTTTTAGATATCTTTTCAGTGCAGCCCCGCCACTAAAAATTATCACGAGCCGCCACTGATATATATATATATATATATATATATATATATATATATATATATATATATATATATATATATATATATATATATATATATATATATATATATATATATGTGTATGGCAAGATTGGCCACTTGAGGTTTAAAATTAAATTAGTAAAAATAAGAAACCTTTGACATTACTACTGAGAACCTTTTGCGCCTTCGATGGTCCTACCTCTTGTTCCCTACTAACTGATAATAATTTTAGCGTCAACTGTATTATGATTGCATATCGTGCAAGAAACCATCGTACACTAGTATAAATTTTATTTGTGCTCGTGTATAACTTAAGTCAGTCGCAGATTTAAACTACATAATTTTTTTCGACCCAAATAGTTACATTGTGTACCAAATAGTAACATACTGTGGCGGCTCGCTTATACGACATGGTCGAGTTTGGTTGCCTTCCTGCGAGTGGGAACCAACTCGGCTGGGTTCGGAGAGCCACTACTCACTCTGCCTTTAGCTGTCATATAATAAACACGTGCATTAACATGCCAGTCGTCTCATTCGTTCATCCCCCATACTGGTGACCCCCGACATCGAGCCACGCAGCCTCGATTAATTCAGCATGCCGCTGCTCATCCCTGCCTCGCCGAGCCAGGCGGGAAAGCTACCCGCCGCGCCGCCATCGCCATCGACACAGCACGTCGCGGCCCTCGGGTGACAATAAACGAGCAGACACGGCTACCTACCTACCTACCTACCTACCTATCGACATGAGTCCAGCCACAACGTCGATGACAGGTGCTTAAAAAATGGGGGAGCGAATGAGACGACTGGCATGTTAATACACGTGTTTATTATATGACAGCTAAATGCAGAGTGAGTAGTGGCTCTCCGAACCCAGCCGAGTTGGTTCCCACTCGCAGGAAGGCAACCAAACTCGACCATGTCGTATAAGCGAGCCGCCACAATACCAAATGCAATCCTCAGTGTAGTGTGACACAACTATCGGTCAGTTGGTATACCCATCTACGTGAACGGAATCGAGCAACCTTACTTTTTGTTGACGATATAACTTTACGAGTTGACAAAAAATAACTTCATTAAAACCCAACTGAATTTATTTTCGACAGCAGGACCTCTCCAGTACACATACTTCCCCTTCCTACAATTGGCAGCACACAGTCTTCATAAATATATTATGTATTTTAATCCAAGTAGCCATCGACCGTGGTATTTTTTTGTAATCGCCGAAACTAAGGGGTCAAGGGTTCGACCCAACAAGTGTTTGTGATGGGCTTATTGATCGGTCGGTCAGTATCTAGATCGAAATGAAAGGTGAAAATGTTGAAACGGAAGAAGATCAACAGTCAACAGTCAACACTGACCCAAATATCGCAATTGGCCGAAAGCGTTGCAAGCGACGGCCATAGCTGTTAGTCAGCAAACAGCTGTCACCGGATCGATGGCCGACTCCGACTCCGACTCTTATACGCGATTCTAGGTAATATTTGCGGCTTTCCAACACCTTTCCGTCGTCTATCGAAACAATGGACCAATTCTATTTTTCATATTTGCATCCATCGTGTATTGGAATATAAATTAATCTTACGTTCGACTTCTGTCCTTGGATGTGTTATTATTTACTAGAACGTTAAATAGATGAAGTCACAGAAAGACCGTTGAAATTTTCACTGAATATGGAGCAGACTCGAAGGAGTAGTTCGTAAATTAGATGCATTATTATTTCTACAAAAATATTTTTGTTACTTGTGTAGAAAATTCAACCCAAAATGTTGGGACCAATTTATGAAAAGAGGCCGTTGAAAAGACAACGTCTCGGTCCACCTGATGTTTACCCACAAGAAGCTTCCCAAAAAGAAGACGAGCTTACATTGACCAATGTAAAGCACGGCTTTTCTACAACACCACAGCTTATAGATGAATTTGGGACTGCACGAAATTGCACTTTCACTGCGTCTAAGGTTTGCAATAAATATTTACGTATTTGAGAGATTTGAAGAATCGCCATTAAAACAATGTATTAAAATTTTAATGATTGCAGATCGGCGCATACTTTTCTGGTATATTGACTCGAAAAGAAGAGCTCAGTCTTTTACCAGATTGTGGTAAAAAACGACAACATATTAATCCTAAAGACAACTTCTGGCCTGCCACTGCTCGCACCAAAGGTGCTATAGAAGCATGGTTCAAAGATCTTGCTGGTATGCGAAATGCTATTTTAAAATTCGTCACACGTTCATATTATATACATATATTTATGTAGTCTAAAATATTATGTATTTGTTGTTTTAGGTGGCAAGCCGTTAATGTCATTGGCTAAAAAAGCACCAAACTTTAATAAGAAAGAAGAGATCTTTATGACTCTGACTGACCACCAAGTGTCTATGGCTCGTGCTGCTTGGTTTATAAAACTAAGCTCTGCTTACACTGTGGCAGTTTCAGAAGCTAAAATTAAAAAGAGACAGCTGCCTGACCCCACTACTGGTATACATATACATATTATACTATATTAACCTTTATTTTTTTTTGTTTTCATCCTTAATATAATTTTAAAAAAATTTCAGAGTGGACATCAACGTTAATAAAATTTTTAAAAGATCAAATCCCTAAACTTTCTGAGCATTATCAAAACTCTCCAAATAGTAATATTCCCGATAAAACTCCCCCCACCAACTCGGGTATGTTGAATTTATTAATTAAGAATTAAGCTTCAATTAATGTGTTTAATGTGTCATATTAAATTATAGGCAATACAACTCCAGGTTCAAATCAATTAAACTCTTCTGGTGTTAGTAATGGCAATATATCTCAGCATTCCGTCGGAAACAATCAAAATCTACCCAACAATCAAACCAACACTTCGACCACTACCGTTCCACATTCAATGCATTCACCTGGTAATGATCTCATTAAAATTAATATACATACGTATGAACGCATGTATATATCCTAAGTAATGCTAATTCACCTTTTAGCTCAGGGGTCCGGAACTCCGACCAACACTGATTCGAACGTAGATAGTCAACAGGCTTTAAAACATTGGGCGTACTGCATTCAACTCGCCAGATGGCTCATTGAAGAGGGTCTCATCGATCGACACGACTTTCTCACGTGGATTATTGAATTACTTGATAAGCGTACCCCCGACGATGGTTTACTCAGGTGCGTTTCGTATTCACATTCATTTCAGTCCATTCAATACACTTCTTACAGTTTTGAATTCGATTTTAGGTTGTTTTTACCTTTAACCTTACAATATATGACTGAATTTGCTCAATGTGAGCTATTGGCTCGACGTTTGAGTCACACGTGCGCCCGAAAATTAGCTGTCATGTGTCAACAATTAAGCGAAAGTTCAATCCAACAATTAAACGCACCTGGATTGATGGAAAAATGCTTTGCTACCGGTTCAAATAAAACCCAAACCGATCCAAATGAACCAACCATGCAAGAACAAGGTTTTCTATCCGTATATATTATAAACATCTACATACATACATACCAACATATGCATCAAAGTTTATGTGTGTGTATATTTTCATATCAATAATATCTTTTAATATAGTTTCTAGTGCAATCAGTATGTCTCCACTCGATCAAGATGGCAATAATGATTCAAAAGTAAATATTAAAAAAGAAAGAGATTTAGATAATAGAACCAAACCGTCACAGACATCCTCAATATCAACAAGTTGTCCGATTCAACAAGCTTTTGCAGAACTTTTAGCATGCCCTCACCATAGAGACGTATTGCTTCAGCTCAGCACCATTATTCAAGTAAGTTTTTAGTTTTCAACTAAATTGAATGTCAAACAATTTGGAATATTTTAATGAAATATAATTTTGGTCGTTATAGATTATTTGTATTGAATGTCCAACTGCTTTGGTTTGGTCTGGAGTTCCCGATGGAAGGTCTGCCTTACACGGCAGTCCTTTGGATTTACTCCCCATGCCCCCGAGTGCTCTTCCGATGCCTTTCATGGACTCCCCTCTCACTGAAAAATATCGCAAACAAGTACTTTTTCGTATGCTTTTATTATTAAAAAAATTCGTTTTTTATTCATAAATTATGTTTTTTAAGGTTTGTGAAGCCGAACAAGAAATAATCATAAGAAGCAAACGTGCTGAAAGTAAGTGGTGTGCTGATAAATGGCAAACAAGTTCCCAAGGTATAAAAAAATATAAAATAAAATATTTTAGTATTTCATTATTATTATATTTACATAATTCAATATTTGGGTTTTAAATTGTGTTTTTGTTTTTTTAAATTTCAGGTACAAATACTACCCGAGTGTTGGCTGTATTAGAAGCGCTCGATAGACATTCGTTTGATCGCGTCGATTCCGGTAATAATTTAGACCTCCTGTACAACAAAGTTTTTGGAAGCAGTTCTTCTAGCCCGAATTCCTCGCCGACTCAGAATAATAAAGAGAACAATTCTGAAACGAAAGATCCCGTGAGTGTGTGTTGTCCGAGGAATCTTCTGATCGTTGATAGCAAATAAAATAATAGATGTGTACTATATATTTGTGTGTGTCGGTAGGAATGGGCTTGCAGCTATTCAGTTGTGGTGGTTCTGTGTGAATGGGCCGTGTGTAGTGCCAGATGGGGAGAACACCGAGCTGTTGCTACCGCTGCTCTGCTCGATCGACGACAACAACAATTACTGGCTAGTCCATCTTCCCAACAGCCGCCCACTTCACAGGATCACCATGGTATATTAATCACTTTGATGGAATCAATGTACATACATACATATGTGTAGTCCATCTATTTATGTACATATTATACATATGTGTACTTCTATTTCATTTAGGTGTTTGTGACGATAAAGAATCCATAAGTTCTGGTGCTGGCATCTATGGGGGACTACCGATTTTTCAAAATCTACTAATGAGATTTTTGGATAATGACGCTCCGATCTTAGGTTAACATCATATCATCACTATTTATGTATTTCGAATTAGAATTGTTATATTTTTTACTGTAGAATTCACGTTAACTTTGATTTAGAAGAGGGTGCAACAGCGACAGCTCAAAATAAAGCTCAATTCACGAATCTGGTACATCTTTTTGGTGAATTAATAAGAAGAGATGTATTTTCTCACGATGCCTACATGTGTACTCTTATTTCGAGAGGTAAACTTCACGTCTGTGTTGGAACAGATATGTTTGAATATCCTCTTCAATTCTGCTACTTTTATAGGTGACTTGCTCCCGACGACAGAACCTATGATATGTAATCCGGTAGTAAATAGTGTCTCTACTCCAATCAACAATTCAATGCAAGGTGTGGTTGTTAGTGTGCCTCATCATCATACGCCGACTCTCGACGAAGAGATCTTTGCAGGCATTGATTTAAAATCTAAAATTGAGGTTACATATGTAGTTACATAATATAATGATAGTTTTAATTGAATAAAAATAATTTCTTTTTCATTTATATAATTTCACCACATTCACTGTAGGATCATGTTAGAATGGACTATGACGATCCAAAAATCGATGAAGATCTTGGAAAACTTCTTCAGCACATCAAGGAAGATCAACAGAATTCAATGGACGCCCCCGATAGTCCGAAGGAACCTGGCGAGACGACTCATGGGTATTTAATACATGTATAATATTATTGTGGTGATTTCACTCCACAAACTCGATGAAAACTATTTTCTTGTTTTCTATTTAGAATGGATTCGGCGATGATGGGTATGCTGGGTGGAAATGCACCAAGTCCTCGTCACTTATTATATGCCACCCATTTCCCCCTCCCGTGGTCGGAAGGTGACGGCGGTGCTCCACCGCACGACACAAATCAAAGACACGTTTTATTATATGGAGTCGGTAGACACCGCGATGAAGCTAGACATCAAGTTAAAAAAATGTCCAAAGGTACATGGTTTAATTCAAGTGGTTCTGTGATTTTGTATTCTATTTTATTTTTACTTAACGTGTTGTTTTTTTGTTTCCAGAAATATGTAAACTATTCTCCAAGAAATTTTCCATTGATGTAGCTGAAGGTGGAAAAGTAAAAAAACACTCTCGCAGTGAATTTAATTTTGAAGCCGTCACTCAAAAATTTCAGGCATAATCTTGTTTTAATTTCTACTGTAACGGTGTCGAATAATCCAACTAATACATGTACTTATTTTCTAATTTTAGAATATGAATTATTTCGATCAGCACGTCGTATCATGGCAATGTGGTAGTACCGTAATTGAAATGCTTCAAGCCTTTGCCTTGGGTACATCTAGTTATCTCCCCGTGCAAGAACACGTTGCATTTCTTTTTGATTTAATGGAGTTGGCTGTTAACGTTTATGGACTCATTGATATTTGTATTCAGGTAATGATATATGATACGTGCATAGTCCAATTATGTATCTCCTTTTTATTAATTATATTAACTATTTTAGATATTAAAAGAACTCCTTGAAGTTGAATCTGTTCTGGCATCTAGAAGTCCTGGGCAAGGATTGCTGAGAAGCTACACTACTTCATTAGCTTTGTACGTAGTCGGTGTACTGCGTCGCTATCATTGCTGTTTACTATGTACGATTTAAAATGTCTTCATAGTATCATAATTAATAATCTGTCAGTCAAAATTTATAAATGAACCACTGTCTATTTAAATTTTTCCACAGTGTCTACTGACCAAACTAGTGCAGTGTTTGAACAGCTCTGTCGTCTTGTAAAACCTGTAGTGAATCCAGGCGATTGCAGTTCTGCCGAAAGATGCATATTAGGACATCTTCACGATCTTTACACTACCTGCGCCCACTTGCGATCGAAAACACACCAAGCTGAACCTTTTTCCAACGCTTATCCAAAAATTAGGTCACCATTACATTCTGTGAGTTAACTTAGTTTGTAGTAATATATATATAGTTAATTTGAATGGTATTTTTTAGACAAGTGCTTTATGCGGGCTTACAACCTACGCCGTCAAATTTTGTTTATAATCCACAATTTTTGAGTGAAGTTTTCGCTAATCCGCACAGAGGAGGTAAAATTGAGATATCTTGGGCGAGACAATTATCCGAGTCACCAAACAATCGATACAGTTTTGTTTGTTCTGCAATTTTATCCATATGTCGAGAGGTTGATAATGATAGGTACAAGAGTACAAGAGTTCATTTTATCAAATTTTTACATAAATATAATGTTTTTTTTTTAAATTTGATTTGTATTTAACTTTAAGAGTTAACGATATCGCTATTATGTGCGCTGAAATGACAGCTTGCTGTGGAGGCCTTTCTACCGAGTGGCTGGGTGCATTGATGGCCTTGTGCAACAGCTCCAGCTGTCATCAACCAGCTTTCTATCCCGATTTAATGTTGCAAATTGACATTCAAGATTTATCAATGCATAATAATTTAGCTGTTTTCACGTGCATTTTGATAGGTATACAATTTTTTTGTCTTCCATTAAATATATGTATGTACATAGATAAAATTAATCTTTTTCATTATTAATGCTTATTAATGTTATTTTTCTAGCCCGTCATTGTTTTTCACTCGAAGGGTTTGTGTGTAACGTGGCTCTCCCTAGTCTTTTAAATGGTTGTAACAATGAAGGTCGAGCAGAAGCCGGAGCTAGATTAACATGTCATTTACTGTTGAGATTATTCAAAACCATTGAAACTCCTCAACCAGGTATGTATTAAAATAGAAGTTTGCGTTATTATTCGATTAGATGATTTTTTAATTTTTGAATAAAATGCAACATAATGTTACAGGACTTTATTCAGTATCGACATCACCCCATCCTGCACCTGGCTCTCTTCATGCCATTAGATTAAGTTGCGATCGTCATTTATTAGCAGCAGCTCATAAAAACATAGCCGTGGGACCATTGTTAGCAACACTCAAAGCTATCCAAGGTTTTTGTCTTTATAAATTCATTTGACTTTTTATATGGATACACGATACATACGTACATATGTACATATGAATTTTAATCAAATTAAAAAACATGTAACAGTTGTCGGAGACGCTACGGCGAGAGACAGTGGTAAAAATTCAAATGTAATAAAGAAACCGTCTTCGGGTGGCTGTGAACTATCGCACATACTGGGCACGAGCGACGCCAACACTCCAGACACTAATTTGGATCTCATGTCGTAAGTTGTTTTTAAATTGTTAGCAAAATATTGAAATTTTTACATCATTATTCGTAAAACAAGTATGGTGCAATACATGCATATGCTATAGTACCATACCATAATGGTGGTACTACATAAAATATACAATATATAATTATTACTTTTTATAATTATTATTATTATACATTTCATTGTTAAAGTTTTGACGCTCTGTTTACATATGTTCATGCATACATACATGTATGTACATATATCGCAAATATAATATACATATTTAGGACTTATTTATTTTTTATCAACTTGCAAAATTTCATAAACATATTACAA
Organism: Arctopsyche grandis; assembly: GCF_051622035.1. Lineage (NCBI taxonomy): Eukaryota > Metazoa > Arthropoda > Insecta > Trichoptera > Hydropsychidae > Arctopsyche > Arctopsyche grandis. The sequence goes on from NC_135363.1 coordinate 557,557, forward strand.
TTGGTATACTAATCTTATCAACAACTTTAATAGGTATCCTGAAAATATTTTAATTTGAAATGATTTCGTTGTAGGATGGTAGATATGGAAACATCCAGTGGTCATAGAACTCCTAGGTTTGTCACATTTTATTTTATGCGCAAAATTGACAATGACCCATCATTCCTCACCTTATTGTACTTGAATCACTTTCCATGGCAATGCTGTTAATAGAAAACAGTTAAACCATCTCCAAAGATCTTGTTTAAAAATTGGCTTTAGTTTATATAATATATTCTACATGTATCTATAATACATACACACCTATACGCTATACAAATACATAACACCAGGTAGTTCTTAATATTATATTTAATAAATATATGTAATATATTGATGACAAAATTGTACTCACTGTATGGTTGAGGTCTATTTGCACGCGTACTCCAATTAACTTGTATTATATCATATGCTTTTGTAACACGCTTCAGGTGTGTACATACATACATACATGTATGTATGTTTCGATTTTATCACATTCTACATATGTACATGTGCATATACATATTTTAGAGACTCGTTGTGTAAAAAAAAGTACACATTTTCATGTTCATGTACAATTGTTGATCAATCAATATTCATTAAAAACTACCTGCTTTCTGAATTTTTTTATTTTTTATTTATTAAATAGTGTTAATGTTACATATATTAATTTTCTTAATTTCAAGCCACCTCCAAGAAACATGATCTTTATTTTGTTTGTATGACCATCAACATGTTTTAGATTCCAATCACTGCTTTATGCCTCACTTTATACGCTTTTGTTTGCGTTAATTATTATATACTATTTCTTCCGAAGCCTATAATAGTGACTTTTACGTGTCCTTTCAGTGTTAGATCTTTTCTAGTGTCTTGTAAATTTATTGAAATCCATTTAATTTTTAAATATTTAAACAAACTTACAAATAGTGTTTGAACTTTTTTCTACAAAGTATAAATAAATATATGTATATACATACATATTGTTTACACTCTAAATATAAATACATAAATAATCAATATATGTAGATACATACATATAAATAATGTCTTAATAATGGTTCATTTTAGTTGTAACCACAACGAATTGCAATTTACCAAAAACAGAATTCTATAATAATAATTAGATTATGATATTGTAGCTATTATTGTGGTTTTTTTTTATTCGTTTGTTTTGCAAATGAACCATTCAATATAATTTTGAAATGTGCTTAAAAGTCATCAAAACTGTTTCTCCAGCTTTTTAATCAAAATTTAACTGTTATCGTACACCTGATTAAATTATACATACATGTATCATAATTTTGTTGGCGGGGCGATCTTGGGGGAAGATATGTAATGATACTTTGGGGCAGATGCTGGATGTGGTTAATAATTCAAGAGGCTCTATTATGTCGAGCCATCTGAGAAGAACAACTAACATAATGTATGGATTTGTATGAATGTTATAAAAATGCACGTACATGAGGTTTTCGTATTAAATATACGTACATACATACATATGACCATAGTATATGGGTTAGTAGCAATAATTATGACAGTAGAAAAAAATTCTAATCGTTTTTCTCACTTTCCATATCCTGTTAATGAACAAAAAAAAATTCCCCCTTGTATTTACAGATGCAAGCCACTTTGTTGTTTTTTTTCATTCCATTTAAAAGTAAATGCAACAACACTAAGATCTAATGCTAGTATCTAATATGATAATAAAAAATAATATAAATTGTTTATAACATATTAAAATAAATGGTGTACAACAAGACAGTTAGAAATGTGATTATGACTGTTGGGTGGTGGATGTTTGTAAACTAATAAATATTGCTGTAAATAAATGTATACACATTTGCACAATCACACAAACACATTAATTCTCCTTATTTCTTTCAATTTTCTAAATCTATTGAATCTATTCTTTGATAAACTTGAGCATCTCATAATTTTAATCTTATGCCTTTGTAATAAAAAGTGCGTGTGTGTGTGCATTTGTATATTCATCAAATTTGTGTGCTCGTCAATATGGGTATGAATGTATATATTTTTATTTTTATATATTGCTAATTATACATAATCTGTTTTTTTTTTTTTTTTTTTTTTTTTTTTTTGTCCAATAGACAAAACCAACTCTCGATGGTATCAATGGATACTTCAATGTCTTTGAGTGAATTTGCTCGTCACGTTCTTGCTGAAATATGTGGAGAAGAATGGGTGATGCAAAAATGTCTGCAATCACCAGAGGAACTCTGTCAGCCAGATATGCTTCTAGATTCTATGCTGACACCGAAGCAAGCTCAAAGGTTCTAACATCGGCGATTTCGAGTTTAATTAAATAATACCAATTCTTTAAATGATTGATGTGATGCGAATACTAATTGATTCTGCTTAAAACTTTTCAGATTGCTTCATATGATTTGCTATCCCGAGAGTGCAAATCATACTTCTCCAGATTTGGATCAAAAAACAATGATTACACGTATACTTGAGGTTACTTATTTATTTATTTATTCTCACATATGTACAATGTATGTCTGCACATGTGCATATTTTCGCCATATATGTGTCTATGCATATTGTATGTATGTACATATGTATGCTTGTATATATTTCAGAATTTAGAACAATGGTCACTTAGAATGTCATGGTTAGATTTACAATTGATGTTTAAACAATTTGCGCCAAATAGTCCAGAGCTAAATCAGTGGCTGGAAACAGTAGCTCGTGCAGCGATCGATGTCTTTCACATAACCACACCATCTGTCGTAAATGGCAACAGTAACTCAACAATCTCAAACGACAGCAAAGATTCGTAAGGTTTCAAAGATATTGTCGGTCATATTTGTAGTTTACCCCAATTTTATTAACTAGCCTATATGTTAATTAGAAACATTCCTTTGGATAAGCGTCGGAGTAATTCCATTTGGTTAGTTGCTCCGCTAGTATCGAGATTACCTCCTGCTGTGCAAGGCCGTGTACTACGAGTTGCGGGGCAGTTGCTCGAGGGAACGAGGCACGATAAAAGTCCACCTAATTACAAAGGATCCCAAAAGTATAATACATATTTTCGTGTGATATTTTCGTGTGATAGTTTCAGTTTAGTGATAAATATAAAAATTTCAGTTGTTCGGGAGGTGTGAGAAAAATTATTGGCCAATCTGCACCAGGTCTGTGTCATCAACCATTTTTAACTCTCGTGCTTACGTGCTTACGCGGTCAAGACGATCAAAAAGAAGGACTACTCACTTCACTTCATACTCAGCTTTCTCAATTTTTACAAACTGCCAAAGAAGTACTACATTCGTTTTAATCATTCCATACATATTTTGTTATATGCACTTATTATTTGTTTATTTAATATTTTAGGAACGATTAGGAGGTGTCGAGGATTGGCCGAGTAGAGAATTAGTAGACGGCTTACAACTTCGGTTTTCGTTATTGGGCGGTATGTTTGATATCATTCAGAGAAATGCAACCGTGACAACTGATTGGGCTATTCTTCTCGTGCAACTCATATCTTTTGGTGTTATCGACTACAATAACAACTCGTTAGTTGGATTTCCATAATTCTTCAACTCTTATAATACATATCTATTTTATTCGTTAATTATTCGAAATTTTATCTCATTTTAAGATCATTATTTACGACAGTCATCGACATGCTGGGCACTTTAATTCATTGGACCCTTGCCAGCGACAGCAGCAGTGGAGCAAATCAATCTGGAGACGAAAACAAAAAGCAATACCAGAATTTAATGAAAAAGTTGAAAAAAGAGGTTGGCGAGCGTCAAAGTCCCGAACTGCAATGTGTGCGACAACTTTTACCACTGCCGAAAATTACAATGGAGGTGAGAAAATGCTTTCACAAAATTATTGGCTTTTATGTATATTCTTATGGCGTTTAAATGTTTGCTCATTGTATAGGTAATAGCTTGTGAACCGGTCGGATGTTTAACGGATACCAAAGGTAACAAAATCTCAGGTTTCGATAGCAGTGACAAAAAACAGGTACGTGCATACATATTTATTTACAGACTGAAAATTGAAAAATGTGCTATATCATTTTAATTTTTGGAAAGGGCCTACGCTTGTCGGACAAGCAGAGGGTGTCTGCTTGGGAAATAGTAGAGGGCGGTCGCAGTCCAGCTCCACTATCGTGGGCTTGGTTTGGAGCCACAAAAATGGATCGAAAGCCGCTCACTTATGAACTCACCCACAAGTAATAGACATGTACATGTACCTACATATGTACATATGTACACTCGATATGTTGATCTTTTAACTGCATACATACATATGTATAATCGACTTTTCTAAAAACGATATTGATATGTACACATGTTTTTAAGGTTACTGAGATTTCACACTCACAGTTTAATTAAACCAGCCAGTTACTACCTTGAACCATTACCTTTGCCTCCGGAGGATTTGGATGCTCCATTGGAAAAGGTAGTAAAACACTTCAATTTAATTTTACGAATTTTTCAATTGCATTCTAAATATTCAAAATAACGGAAATAATTTTCAGGGAGGAGATTCTTTGGATCATAGTCCGGGTGGTATGGGTAGAGGCCGTGCTAGAAGTAGAAAAGCGAGAAAAATTAAACCTACTACACAAGTGAGACTTATTCTTACCTTTGTGACATATGTATGTACATACATATTATACATAAATACCTATGTATAATATTATATGTACATATGTATATGTAATACGTATGATGTTATGTACATATGTTCCTTTTCCAAATAATTGTTTCATTTAAATTCGCCAGGTTCCGACTAATATAATGACTCCTTCGCAAATGTATGCGAACGGTGTCGTTGGTATGAACCCAATGCCAAATCAACAAATGAATGTGGGCGGAATGGGTGCTCCCGGCGGCATGATGGGTCCCCAGGGTTCTATGGGTAATCCTAATCAAAACCCCACAAATCAACTGATGACACCTGCCATGCAACAACAACCTGGACAAATGCCCGGCATGGGTGCTCCATTTAACCCGCAACAGCAATGGTTCCCACAGCAAGCAGCTCAAAACTATTATAACCAACAAGGTGTGCCCCCCCCCCCCTATGACATTACTTTTCGATATGTCTCCAGTCGGAGTCAAATTTAATGTTTTTTTTTTTTAATTTGTTGTAGTGAGCCGTTTGGAAAGACCACCAATCAACCAATCGAAGCAAGCTCTCTCTAACATGTTGAGGCAGCGCCAACCTTTAGGAGGTGCCGGCGCATTCCCCTCAGCCGGTGGAGGTCAACATCCAGCGATGACGCCACAACACCGGCCTCCATACACTCGACAACAACCACGTCCACCACCTCCCCACCACATGCAAATTCCAGGACAGCAAGGGTTTGTTTTCTTTTTATTGAATAATACTTCCTTTGCTTTTTTTCACCGTGCATTATTTAATAATAAATGTATGCCACTACAGAAACCAGATGAGTCAGATGGGACAAATGGGTAATCAAATGAATCAAATGGCCGGCCAGATGGGAAATATCGGACAAATTGGAAATCAAATGGGGCAATTGGGTCCTGGTCAAATTGCCAATCAAATGGGTGGACAGATGGGTCAAATGGGAGGACTCACTAATGCGCAAGGTAATCAAGCAATGTTTGGCAATCAACAGTACGGGGGAATGCAACAGGGGGGTATCAATCAAAGTTATGGTGCTTCCGGATACAGCAATCAACAGATGATGCAATCTTCTCAGGGCGTACCTATGAATCAACAAGGTGGCTCTATGGCCCAACAGATGGCACAAATGAGTCAAGGAATGAATCAGGTAACGGTCGAACTAACTAGCCTTTAATTTTCTCTTTATCTGGAAAGATCTTTTCTAAATGTGACCTAATTTACTTAGGGTATGGCGCAAGGTGTTAATCAAATAAACCAAGGCGTAGGACAAATGGGACAAGGCGTGAACCAAATGAATCAGGGAATAAATCCTATGAGTCAATCTGTAGGACAAATGAATCAAGGCGTCGGTCAAATGGGACAAGGCGTCAATCAAATGGTCCAAGGTGGCATGGTTCCGATGACTAGTCAAGCCGGATCGATGGCTAATCAGGGACAACAGTCGGGAATCGCCGGATTCCCTAACCAGCAATCGTTTCAACAGGTTACGATTTTACTTTTGAACACGGTTTGTACGTTTTTCACGCTTTTTATTATACATACATATGATATTACATTACAGAGCATGATGGGAGGGAGGGGAGCTCAAGAAGCTTACATGGCTCAACAGCGTCAAAATACAAGACCACAGTACATGCAGGTAAATTGTTTTTTTACTTTTTTTTACTAGTTGTCATATTATTTTCACAGGACACTTATTTTTTTTTTATATTTCAAGGCTGCAAATGTGACTATGGGTGGTATGGGTGGACCTGCACCACCTTATCCTCGATCTGCGATGCCATCGCAACAAAATCAGCAGTTCCAACAGGTATAAAGATGTATTGAAACACTTTTTAAACTATATTTTATTATATTAATGCGTATATTGTGCTTGTTTTTAACGTATATCGTATTTCGCGGTTATAGCAAGTAAGCCAGCAACGAATGAGACAACAAATGCTGGCTATGCAGCAACAACAACAGCAGCAACAGCAGCAGCAGCAACAGCAACAGCAACAACAGGGCAATCAGCAAGGGGGAATGATGATGTCCAGACAATATCAACCTCCTCCTTACTAATGTTAAGTTTATATACATACATACATATGTATGTATGTATCTGTGTAAGTCTGAATATAATTTATGTATATCGCTTTTTATATATTTTTAATACATATTGTAAATACGCGTATTATAATAGTACATATGTAAATCTGGTATTATTAACCCTTTGACTGCTACAACAACGATAAATCGTTGTTTTGAAATCGGCGAAGATTGCTACGACGATCGTTGTTGACGTCATTAATTGTCGTATTTCAATACTTTCTTTGAGCCACCAGCGCATCAGTGGCATGAAACATTTTTTTTATATACGTATTTATATTTATTTTTCAATCAAGCTTTATAAATATTTATCAATTTTTTAAATAAAAGCTCTTCAATTTCGGGTTCATCATCAAAGTAAATTTCGGGTTCATTGTCAATGTCATATAAGGAGTTATTACTTGGGAATTGATTATTGTCGATAAACCCATTTTCAGAATCAGTAGAGCTGCTGATTTGTCGAGTTCCTCGGCGAGGAGCTATTATTTCGCTTTCATCACTTTCACTGTCCGATATCATTTTGCAGAGTTAAAATAAATGGCAAAAAACAATAGAAATCCGCTTTCAATTATATAGGTCACGAGACGTCACGAATTCATGCAATCAATCAAATGCAACTGAAATGCATACAAAATGTTTATGATACATGTTGAAAAATTATTTGATTATTAGAAACTTCGCATCCTTGTGTGTCTCGCTCACACGTACACAATTAAAACCAAGAAAGAAAGAGAGAAAGACCGCTACCTGTTTCGAATATATCGCATGTTGTAAGGATACATCGATATCTAAAAATAGATTATTGAAAAGAATAAAGCGTCGGAAAACAATTGTCAAAACTTATTTAGTGTATATATGTAGGTATCTCTTTCGCACGCACGCATGTAAAAGCAAGACAGAAAGAGAGAGCACGAGTCCACGACTGCTTCTTAAAAATGTATATAAAGTATTATAAAAATTACGAGTGTTCGGCGAAGTAAGTATGTAAAAAAAAATATTATATTTATTTTTTTTCAAAATAATTACAAATGTTAGCATTTTTCGCTTGGACATTGAAAAACCTCGTAGCAGCCAAAGGGTTAAGGAAAAAAATACACTGGTGATAAGTTTCTTACCCAATGTGTGTTTGGCTACAGAATAATATTCTGTGTAAGCTATATGTAATTTCCAGTTAAGGGTACTTAGTTAACTAAAATTAATTAAATATACTTATGTTTTGATCTTCCACTTACAAACATACATATTTAATGATGGTTTGTTGACCATCTTATGTTAAACAATTTAGTTATTTCATTGCGTTAATGTAAGATGAATAAATAATTTAAAAAATAAATATATGTACATGTACATTTAAGAACACAAAAATGATTTTTTCAAATAAATACTTTATCAAATATTATGTCAATTTTTCATTTTTATTATAACCCTTTAAATTAAAAGATATTGGGATAAGTAGCAGTCGTCGCCTAACATAGAGAGCTAACAACACATACGGTTCACATCAAGGCGATCTCGTGCACGTCACTAATATCTCGATCACAGAATATCTAGCCCTCGAAAATTCCATCCATCGCGAACTATAATGTGATACTAACGAGAATTCGTGTCCCAGATATTCTTTATTCGCGATTTTCGTGGCAATGATTGTGTGCGCGATCGCAATGTGCGAAATAATCCGTTTATTATATATAAGCACAAAAAGTTTGATGATTTTAGATTTAGTGCCCACTCACTTCAAACCATTATATGTAGTTAACTAGCTGTATTACCCGGCTTCGCTCAGTGTTTATAATATAAACCGCTTAAACATGACTAAGCTAATTTAATTAAAAAAAAAAAAAAATTAAAAAAAAATTTAAAAATTTAAAAAAAAAAATAAAAAAAAAATCAAAAAAAAAATAAAAAAAAAATCAAAAAAAAAATAAAAAAAAAATCAAAAAAAAATTTTTAAAAAATCAAAAAAAAAAATTAAAATTTTTTTTTGCCTTCTAGGGCTTCGCCCTCGGCGCCCCCCTGAGCCTTTGCCTTCTAGGGCTTCGCCCCTCCACGCCCCATGAGCAATTGCCGTTTAGGGCTTCGCCCCCATGATCAGTTGCCTTTTAGGGCTTCGCCCCTCCGCGCCCCCATGATTAAAAGCCGTCTAGGGCTTCGCCCCCCTAAGTTAATGCCTTTTAGGGCTTCGCCCCCCGCGCCCCAAAGATTAATTGCCGTTTAGGGCTTCGCCCCCCTTAGTTAATGCCTTTTAGGGCTTCGCCCCTCCGCACCCCCATGATTAAATGCCGTCTAGGGCTTCGCCCCCCTTAGTTAATGCCTTTTAGGGCTTCGCCCCCCGCGCCCCCAAGATTAATTGCCGTTTAGGGCTTCGCCCCCCTTAGTTAATGCCTTTTAGGGCTTCGCCCCTCCGCGCCCCCATGATTAAATGCCGTCTAAGGCTTCGCCCCCATGATCAGTTGCCTTTTAGGGCTTCGCCCCCCGCGCCCCCAAGATTAATTGCCGTTTAGGGCTTCGCCCCCCTTAGTTAATGCCTTTTAGGGCTTCGCCCCTCCGCGCCCCCATGATTAAATGCCGTCTAAGGCTTCGCCCCCATGATCAGTTGCCTTTTAGGGCTTCGCCCCTCCGCGCCCCCATGATTAATTGCCGTCTAGGGCTTCGCCCCCCTTAGTTAATGCCTATTAGGGCTTGCGCCCCATGAGGCTGGGCCCCCCGGGCCCCCTTCGGGGCCCCACGGGGCTGCGCCCCTTGTGGCGCCCCCTTTTGAGCCCCATGGGGCTGCGCCCCATGAGGCTGGGCCCCCCGGGCCCCCTTCGGGGCCCCACGGGGCTGCGCCCCTTGTGGCACCCCCTTTTGAGCCCCATGGGGCTGCGCCCCATGAGGCTAGGCCCCCCGGGCCCCCACGGGGCTGCGCCCCTTGTGGCGCCCCCTTTTGAGCCCCATGGGGCTGCGCCCCATGAGGCTGGGCCCCCCGGGCCCCCTTCGGGGCCCCACGGGGCTGCGCCCCTTGTGGCGCCCCCTTTTGAGCCCCATGAGGCTGGGCCCCCCGGGCCCCCTTCGGGGCCCCACGGGGCTGCGCCCCTTGTGGCGCCCCCTTTTGAGCCTCATGGGGCTGCGCCCCATGAGGCTGGGCCCCACGGGGCTGCGCCCCTTGTGGCGCCCCCTTTTGAGCCCCATGGGGCTGCGCCCCATGAGGCTGGGCCCCCCGCGCCCCCTTCGGGGCTTCACGGGGCTGCGCCCCTTGTGGCACCCCCTTTTGAGCCCCATGAGGCTGGGCCCCACGGGGCTGCGCCCCTTGTGGCGCCCCCTTTTGATCCCCATGGGGCTGCGCCCCATGAGGCTGGGGCCCCACGGGGCTGCGCCCCTTGTGGCGCCCCTGGCGGGGCCCCATTAAACTACTCGCCTTGCGCCCCCGCGGGGGTGAATCCATTGAATCGAAAAAAACAAATCGGCGCCCATGGATCGAAAAAAAAAAAATCGAATCACGTGTTCGATGACGTCACCGATCTACGGACGACGACGACGAAAACGAAGGATACATACATACATACAAAGTCTCTTTCCAAATTATAGATTAGAGATTGCAAATCGAGCATCGAGTTCGGAAATAAAAGTATCTATACTCGCGAAAAGGAAGATACGCATTGAATCTTCACTGGTTTCATTCGATGTTTTTGTCATCTTACCAGTTGTCGACAGTACAAAATATTCTGACAATTTTTTCGATAATAATTGAGCTCTCTTTGGTCTATAATTGTTTTCATTTGGTGGAACCCCAGTTAGAACTGTTATTACATCGGCTTCTTTTAAAATCCCATCCCAATTGTCGTTGCTTCTCAACGTGCTAAAATCATTTATTGTGAATTTTATCAACGATTCTGCTGATGTGGTTCGGTGATTACATCCCAGTGAATCGCTACCAGGATAACCGCCGTTATGAAAATTGCGCGCGCGGTCTCCTGTCGCACAAGAAAACTGCCCAAATATTGCTAAGCAAATGTTTTTTTTTACGTATATGTATGGCGATTCTTTTCTTGGCCTAGACTATGCTACTTAAAAGTAACATAAGAAATAACTGACTTCATTGGCATTCATAGATCATAGTATTTCATTAATCAATAAATTCATACTATTTCCTAAATGCACACTATGCCTAAATATAGGGGAGGCAAATTCCCCCCCTACCCCATGCCCCCCAAAATGACGTCCCTGCTTCCAAATGTTACATTTTTTGTTGTACTGCTTGCAAATTTTCCTTTTTTTTCAAATAAATTGATTTTTTGCTGTTTTTATTAATAACGCCACTAACAATTTTTATTTGTTTGTGCATGTTGAAATGATCGTGTGTTTTTCCAATGTCCTATTTCATTGCATTTTTCTTCCAAGTCCTTCTCTTTTTTATTTTCTACAAGACCTCTTCTTAGGTTTACTTCGCAAACGATTCAGTATCTTTTCCTACAGTCTTCTGATCGTTTTGAAACTTTGCCACTTTGCGCGGTTTGGTCAACAATAGATAACAATAGGAATTGTTAAGGCATGACTGTTTAATGTAATCTGATGTCAACAAATCAACATGGCCGAGTTGGTCTCAACTCACACGATGGTGGCTAAAACTCGACCTTGTCGTATAGCCGCCACAATACGTTTAAAAAATGCTGCAATTTTGACCATCTTGACGTCTTATTTTGAATCAAGCGGTGGATATCTTAGTATCGAGCGTTGTCTGTATTTTTAAATGTTATACAGCGATCCATTAAGTCTAGAATTTTAGTACAAATGCATGCGATTTTTGCCGTCCATATGGACTGCAGACCTCCCAGTATAGTACATATGCAGGCTATTTTTGTCTGCATTTGATCACCGGTATGGTCAATGAGCTATTACATCCCGATTAATCTCTCCAGCCCCCCCCCTCTATGAATTCTCACAAGCCGCCACTGAAATTTACACATTTCAAATAACACCAATCGTTGATAAATAAATATTATATAGTGCTAGAGTGGACGGGGGTGGGGCCGCGAGTCACGACAAATTATATTATACATATAATTGTATGGATGTGTGTCACGAGGTATTTATTTTGTAACTGAAATTCGGTGGCCAATAAAGGTCTGTTCATACTTAACAGCACTGCACGGTTTCAGCACTGCACGACTCCGTTTCAAATATGTCATTTTATTACATTTCTATTCATATCTACCTACACGTCGCGGTCATGTCACGTTTACAGCAATTTGGCCGAGTGCAAGGCAAAATCGGTTTACTTATACATTAGAAGCCATGACGATACGGCACAATATTGCTTACGTCGTATTGTCGAGTACTTGCAATATGAATGCATACACGTGCATTCGTAGCTACGCGTCAGAATACAAGTCAGCAAAAATGTGTCGACGTTTATCGAACGAAAAATTATGTATAATCACGCTGTTGTTGGAAGAAGAAGCTCAAGAAGGCAATAAAAAAGCACGGAGGCGTTTTGATGTGCATCCCATGTTAAAAAATAGAAAAACCGAAGGAGAGTTTTGGTTAAGGAGCTTGTGGATGATGAACAAATTTTTTTTAAATATTTCCGTAAAAAATTTAAATTTTTTTTAAATATTTGCGCCAAAACCATGTCGAAAGATTGAACAGCTGTAAATGTGCGCGCGCAGAATACGGGAGGAAAAGCATGTTCCTCTTGTTCCTGTGGTATCCTGCTCGCGCAAATTAAGTGAGTATGTACCGTTTACCATGTACCATTTTTTTTATCTTTCGATTTTCGATCTTTGCCTTCCGATATTTGCGTTTTCTGTCATTTAACATTCTGTCTCGTCACGTAGACCCGTATGTAGATATGAATGTGTTATATGTATTTACACATGCGTAAATATTATTACTAGTCGAAAAATAGATATGTACATATGGTTCGGTGATTACTGGTCACAAATTACTCGTCACAAAGTCACTAAAATCTCTATAATGGAACATCTGGCAGCCGAAAAGTCCATCATACTAACGATGACTACCATAGTAACGAGAACTTGAGTGCCAAATATTGTGTATTCGCGATTTTCATGGCAAAAATTGTCTTTGTGACCACCTCAATGTGACGAATAGTCCAATTACCGTACATATGTAATAGTTGTAGAATAGTTGTCATGGTCAAGATTGGGATTAGATTTGGGATAGAGTGTGAGTGTGAGTGGGAGCGAGTGTCAAGTGTGACAGGCCGCCTGTCGCAGTGTCGCGATGGCGGGTAACTTCTGGCAGAGCTCTCATCACCAGCAGTGGATCCTGGACAAGCAGGATTTGGTGCGCGAGCGACAACACGACCTGGCCATCCTCTCCGACGAGGAGTACCAGAAGGTGTTCAGTTTCTTCGCGAGCCTCATTCAAGTGCTCGGCGAGCAGTTGAAGTTGCGGCAGCAGGTCATCGCCACGGCCACCGTCTACTTCAAACGCTTCTACGCCAGAAACTCGCTCAAGTGCATAGACCCCCTTCTGCTGGCTCCCACCTGTATCTTTCTCTCCTCCAAAGTCGAAGAGTTCGGCGTCATCTCCAACTCGCGTCTCATCACCACCTGCCAGACTGTCATCAAGAACAAATTCAGCTATGCCTACAGTCAACAAGAGTTCCCCTACAGAACCAACCACATTCTCGAGTGCGAATTCTACCTGCTGGAAAACCTAGACTGCTGTCTTATAGTGTATCAGCCATATCGGCCGTTGCTTTTGTTCATTCAGGACATTGACACGGAACAGCGACTCTTGACTGTGGCTTGGAGAATCGTCAACGATTCGCTCAGAACTGACGTCAGTCTGCTCTACCCTCCTTATCAAGTACGTGCTCGATCGATCTATCCAAATGTATACTCATTCACTGCCTACCATACTATACTAAATATATATATTGTATGTGAAATCGTCATTTTCAGATTGCTATAGGATGTTTACACATTGCTTGTGTCATATTACAAATGGAATTAAAAAATTGGTTTGCAGAATTGAATGTGGACATGGAAAAGGTAAAATTAAAACAAATTTTGCTCATTATCTTTTTAAAATAGTGGTGTATATTAATTAACAAGATAAAATAATATGTTGTAATGTTTGGTTTTTCGTTATATTTTTAGGTGCAAGAGATCGTTCGCTCCATTACCAATTGGTATGAAATGTTGCGAAGTTATGACGAAAAGAAAGAAATTCAAGCTCTTCTAGCAAAAATGCCCAAACCGAAACCAGCACCACAGCGATGAGGCTAATAAAGCGTCTTTCACTACTTTATGTTTGAGGTTGATTTTTTGTACCAAAATATTATCTTATAAGTCGATCGTAATATTATATTATATTTTTAAAAAAGAAAACGTGGAAATAAATGATTTAAAAAATAATTATATTTTACATAAATGTACATTGTAGCACTTACTGTCTTCTAGTGGGGTTTAATGTTCTTCTGACATTCTGAAAATGAAGATTATCTGTTTCGAGAGGATTACATACTCTATGCAGGTGATTTGCTCTTCAACGTAAAACAGCAACGTTTCTTTAATAATATATAGTGTCAGAGAAATAAAAACTGCAAAACATATTTGGCTAAAATTAACTTTATTTCCTAAAAATATATACAATTCCAAGATAAAATTGTGATATTTAATTACTCTGTATAATTACACAACATAATTATGCATTTTAAATTACAATGATCAGATTGTTGATAACATACATATCAAAACACCGCCATAAGTACGGGGAAACCTCCATTACTAACCCCTATTAGGGATTATTTTAACGTGATAGGAAAATTATCCAATTGATGAGCATTGAGCCATTAGACTTTCACACAGGAGAAGAGAAAGAAAAAAAAGGGTACTTATTGTCAGTTCTTACATACATACGTATTGTTTGGATGTCAAACGATGCGCGTTAAACAAAATTGAAATAAATAAAATATATGTAACTAAACAAGGTGGAGCGTTGGAACATACATAATACACAAACACACAACAGTCCATCTGTATGTACATATACGAAAACAAGAACAATTTAAATAGTCGGATGTAAAATGATTTCACATGCATTAGTCGCAAATACATGCAAACCGTTCACAAAAATTTTGATTCGCCTTTTGAAAATCTTGTGTCCAGTAATTGAGCTTTTTTAATAATAATTTTTTTCTGTGCTTCGTCGAAACGGTTTGCTTTTAGATCAATATCGCGATCAAAAGGTCTTCTTGTCGGTTCGTCTTTATCTTTATCTTCTTTCTATGAATATAATCGTAATATTTTAATTAATTTTTATATAAATATAAATTCAAAAATTCACAAAAAGAAACCATTTATATATGTACCTTTTTCTTTTTCTTCAATTTTTTTTCATGAAGTTCTAATAAACTTTCCTTTCTTTTGCTCTTTTTTTTGTGTTTCCTGGAAAATAAGAGTCGAGTACCATATGAATATATTGAAAATATGAAATGAACATACAGCTGTGGCAATAATACACACCTAGCAACTAATTCCTGCTCAGCATCTCGCTGTTGTATAAATTCTAATTTTGCGTTTCTTAAAAGGTTTTGACTATCAGCTTCTTCGTTGTCGGTTTGGATTCCTAATGCTTTCAAAGTCTTCTGTTCCGGTGTGTCGGTCCAACTCGACCTAAAGATACGCATTTGAATAAACTTTACCAATTATTATGTACTTGGGTATATTAATATTACCTGTCGCTGAGATCGGGACCTTCCCGAGATCTAAATTGTCTAGATGTCAATCCCAGATGTTTGGCTTTCGCATCTGGAAGTTTTAGCATCCACTCTTCTCTGCTTTCTCTCTGCGATTTTTCAACTAAATCTCCATCGAGCGAGTTGATTTTCATTTTCAGCGCTCTTTCCTCGAGGCGTTTATGTGAATTGGACCATTTCATCTCGGATCCTTGAGGCATAGGCCCCAATACGTCTTCGCCGTCAGAACTCTGCAAGTCTTCATCTAACGAACGGTCTCCACTCAAACGATCGGAGTTCTCCAACAATCTCTGTCTCATGTCGTCCGGTAACGAAGGCCCTGCAATTATCGAAACTATCATAGGTTTTATTTACTCACCTACATATGTCACCGAAGAGGTGTTGTAATAAAATAAAACGTACCGATGTTTTTGGGTGTGTTGGTATTTTTCATCATGTGCGGTGGAAGCGCTGGACCTTCGACTGCATCTTCAATTTCATCAACATTGCTTTCGACGTTGTTACTCGAATGACTAGTTCTCGATACGGACGATAAATGCTCTCGTAGATCGGGCATTTGAGGTTTACTGTCCACACTGGAGATCTTTCGGTGTTTGCCAAGTCGGTCTCTTAAGTCGCTGTTGACGTGTTTTTCATCAGAATCGCTGACAATTTCGCCTTCTTCATTCGATTCGTCACATTTTTTTTTACCGACGCTCTTGTTTTGTCTGTGGGAATCGACTTTGTGTTCGAAAGAATGCATCGTCGAGGTGGAAGTTTTGTCTGCTGCATTATCGTCTGATAGAGTATCGTATTTCGAAAAGTTTTCACTGTTGCTCGACATGACCGTTTCGTCCAATTGGGATTTAGAATCTCTTCGTACTCTTTTTCTATCTTTGTGTTTTGATTTTTTCTTGCCCTTGGTTTTTTTCAACTCTTCTTCTAGCAATAAAAGTTGTTTTCTAAGCGCATCTTCGTCTTCCGAGGAATCGGAAACTGCGATCGCTTCCTCCTTGGCTAATTCTTGCGTTTTATTTTTGTAATCGGTGCTTACCATGTTATAGTAGGAGACGGGTCTCTGTTCCGTGTCGGACGTGTCAGATATTCTTATATCGTCGACAGTGTAGACTACCTCTGGCGTCTCTTCATCCTTTCTCGGTCGTTTCTCGACCTCTATTTGCTCCCTTACGATACTTCTTTTAAGTCTACTGGGACTGCTTTCGAGCGATACGATTTTTTGACTTTGATCTAGAATGTCGACGTCCGATTTTTTCGACTGATCGAATCTCGGTAAAGTTTGATAATCTCCAGGATGATCGCCGCCTCTATCGGGACCGTTTTTATCAGTTTTGGAGGCGTTCACGTTGCGATTTATAGAGCTTCGAACGTGCGATCCGTCGTCGTTATCCTTCCCCGAAGACTTTCTGGGAGCCAATCTAATTTTCCCATCGACATTCGAGTTTCTACTTTTCGAACTCTCCGCGTTTTTACTTTTTTCGTTGTCATTTTTGCCCACTTTAATCGAGAATCGTTCACCCCTTTCGTGTAATTTTCTGTCGTCAGACTTTCGCTTGTCCTCGCTCCTAGTCGATTGGTACTTGTGATTGGAATCCCGAGACGAAACGTTTTCCCTGTTTCCCCTCTCTCTGTCGTGGTTCGAAACTCTATGGCGATTAAAGTCTAACTTGTTTCTATCTTTCGAATATTTTATCTCGCGGATGGGAGATTTATCCCGTCGAGGAGAAACGTTTCTACTAGAATAACTTTTGCCCGAATCGCGGCGTCTAGAACTATCGCTGCGATGATTTCCACCAGTCTTGTTCTTTACGTCTTCTTCTTTCCTAGTCGGTCGCCTCGTCGATTCAGTTTTAAAACGGATTCCCGTATCGGAGTCGGACGTGGAGTCGTCGGATAACATATTTTCTGAAAAATTTTTTCGGTCATTAATCAATCACATTTACATAAGATGCGCAAATCGCGCCACACATAAATCGACAATTCGTGTTTCGAAATGTATAGAAAATTTCGTTTCCTTTGAAATTGCCGCAAATCTCGAAATCGGTCGAATCGTGGATGAAAATGAAAAGGTCAAAATCAAGAAAAAAAATTTAATCAGTTAAAACTAAATAACGAACGTCTACAATACTCGACAAACATACATATAATAAATTACATTCCAAAGGGTGCACACAGTCGACGGTAAATAAATGCAAACTTTTTAAGATCACTCGGGCTAAAATCCGCTAGGCGAACATCTTTTGGATCTTCCTGCCGCTGTATCGCAAAGACTTGAAGATCCCGGCGGTGAATATTCCTTTGATGGACTGTCGCACGCTCGACCGCCACACGATCCGTCGAATGGAGGTCTCCACCAGTCGAGAGCAGTCTCGGTGGCCGGCCACGTACTTCATCGCATCGTCCGCGTCGCCTCTCTGCTGCGCCAATCTAGAGACGATACTTTTGGGGGTCGAAGGCAAACTTATCAAGTGCTCGAATTTGGCCCGAGGGGCCGCGTCCTGCTCCATCGAGTGGTCGTCCCCGTCCAGTTCGCGAACGTACCGCTGCAACTGGGACAGGGGAGACTCGTACAGACGCCGGAACTCGTCGAGCTGCGGCGTCACGATGTTCGCGACTTTGTTTTTGTTCTCTCCGAACGTCATGCGGAAGTCGCCGGAGTAGCTGAGGTGGGAGACGGTGTGGAAGAGGTCGTAGCGGGAGAAGCGCTCCGGCAAGAGGAGCAGAGACGCCCTCAGCGCCGAGAGCAGGTTGCGGCGCAAGGCGTCGCCCAGGCGAGGATCGGCCGGAGGCACGACGACGCGCACGGGCTTGTGCAGACGGCCCGCGAAGTACAGGTGGCTCCAGCAGTCCAGGTCTTCCAGCAGATCCTCCTCGGCGACGAGCCCGTACTTGAAGAGCACGCCCAGGTCGGGCGCCGGCACCAGAGTGTTGAAGTACACGCCGGCTCCGAGGCCGCGCTGGAAGTGAGCGAGGGATTCCGCTCCCAGAAGGCGCAGGAACGAGTAGTGGGGGCCGTTGAGCTCGAGGTTGGTTCGGTGCCACGAAGCGCACTCCGCGGCGCGAACGCACGCGCACAGGTCCACCAGCGGCGAGTCGCGTTCCTTCTGGTCTGCGGATGCGGACTCTGCTGCTGCGCTGCTCTGCTGCTGCAGCTTCACCGCAGAGCCGTACGCGAAGGCGAATCTGGTGGCAGGCAATCGCCCCACCAGCGACGCTAACGTCCCCCGCCCCACGCCGCACATCTCACCTGAAGGACGAAGGACGACCGGTAACTGGCAGCTGGAGACTGGCAACTGGCAACTGTCAACCGACACGCGACCGGCGAGACTCCGCTCCGCAATCCTCTCTTCTTCCCCTCATTCCCCTCTCCGTCTCCGCCTCGTCCCGTTCCCTTCTCCCCTTCCCTACGCCTGTCGTCCGTTTCGGCCGAAGGCTGACGAGCGATCGGCCATAGCCATGGCACGGACAAGAAGCGAATCCAAACAAAAGATTGGCTCATTTTAAGAGGGCTGGACAGCAGCGCCTTGTCCATACAAACGTACTATACTTCTCCCTAGCTCAATTATGGCACTAGAGAAATTATTTTTTAATATGCTATGAATATCTACCATTAGGGTGCATCTATCGTTTTATTTTTTTGATTAATTATTTTTTATAGGAGCTAGGAGCCGCCAAACATCTATAAAATCGCCTCTTTTTTACACCCACAAAAAGAGTCTAGCGTGGTTATTTAACGGTCGATTAAAAAAAAAATACGCCGATAGATGCACAGAAAATATCTTTCTCATACCGATGATGAATTTTTTTAAAAAATTGGTCCAGTTTAGTAGAATACGAAACCTCGATTTTGTCAATTTAAAACACGTTTTATGTGGTCGAAGCGCAACTGTCGCATTCACTCAATATATATATTGATATATTTTGTCGCATTCACTCAATATATATATCGAAGAAAGGAACGGTAACAAAATTAAGGTTTCGGGTGTACAGCCCTCTTAATGGTGCTTACGGACTAAACCAACGACGATTTTGGGCCAACTTTTTAACCAGCAGTAGCGTACAAAATATCGAAATAAAAATTAAATTTTAAAATTGAAATTTAACATCAAAATCAAGCTAAAGAGCGAGATTGAGCTAAAATTAGATCATCGTTGATGTTTTGAATTACGACGATACCGCATTTAAAACCAGAGAAATATTATAATTTCTCTGATTACGAGCGAAAAAAAATATTGTTAAAGTCGTCACGAGATGTTACTGTATTTCCACGTGGATGATCGATAAAAAAAAAAACAATTCATAAAAAAACGCGGTGTCGGATGTCGGTGATTTGTCAAAGGGTTTTTTTTTCTTTCGTCGAAATAAAATTAATAATCACACATTATCCGATATGATTTAATTACTTGATTTATTTCGACGAGAGAAACAATTGAAGAATAAAAAAATCCGTTTGATGTGACCGACAACACCCCGGGTTAGCAAAAATCGTTGGATCACCCATACTAATACATGATATATTCTCAGTAACTGCGCATTACGGGGAAGTAAAAATAATAATTCTTTGATTTTTTTTCGATCTTAGTGCGTATCTTCGTAAGTCAAAACATCGACAAACAAAAGTCGAGGATTACCTGTATGTGATTGTTGATGATCTAATTTTAGGTCAATCTCGAAAATTTATTTAAATTGTGCATGTTCTGTTTTAACTTTCAATATTTAATTTTAATTTTAATATAATGTGTATAATTTTATTTTGATACTTGAATTTAATTTTAATATAATAATAATAGTTTTAATTTTGATATTTAATTTCAATTTTTATTTCGATATTTTTGTACGCTACTGGTTTTAAAAGTTGACCGAAATCGTCGTTGGTTTGGTCCGTACGCAGCATAAGTGGGCCGTTCGTTGGCTTGGTGCGTACGCACCATTAGACGAAATGCCTCGAAACTTTACGGTCACCGATCGAAGCGCAATTCTCAGCCATTGAGTTTTAAAATTGAAAAGAGGAATCCTGTGACGCTACTGAAAAACGTTTCGTGCTCATCTTCGATGTTTCGGTGAATTCGACGAAAATTTCTAATACATGGATAGAAAGCCTCATTTTTTGACGTCTCCTGCATAAATATTGTGCAATGAAACTTTTCATAAAAAAAAATAAATACTGCCGACAGGATGTTCTGTGAAATGAAACTCCACTTTGGACCGAATATTTACGTGTCGAAAACAGATTACTTGTTTGTTTGTACTGGAAATTAGTCAACAGGCAGTCGTCTATCGTTTGTGATTATTGTTCGCTTCTTATATTGGGTTCGAGCCCGCTATACTGCTGGTTAGACTTGGGTGTTTGTGAGTCGATCATTTCTTATCAGAGTTTACCAATTTTATCTGATCATTGTTGAAACGGTTCCAGGAAGGTGCATTGGGGTCTTCTTGACAAGCCTTCCTGGTATATATGTATCTATGTAAAATAAAAACAAAATATGCTATGCAATTCATGCATTTCATGGCATTAATCTCCAATTGCGGCGCTGGTGTGTATTTTCCAGTATTGCTTATATCGATGATATCGCTCGCCGTGCGAAAATACATCGTTTGTCCCGATCTGTCACATACTTAGTCATTAAAGGTCGGTTCATACCTATCCTGCACGACCCGTATCCTGCAGGTGTCATGCAATTGCGGATAGTATTCTTTGGTACATTATATGAACATACCTTAAAGCGGGCTTAGAGACATACTTTGTCGCTAAAGTGCAGAGTTTCAGAATTCGTCGACACTACACGGTATATGCAATGGTTAACGGATTATTGCGCAAATTAATTGCGACAATCGCGAATACGGAATATCTGGCACTAGAGTTCTCGTTAGTACAATATTTCGCAGATGTTCCGTGATCGAGATTTTAGTGACGTGAGCGAGATAGCTTTTTGCTGAATAATCACCTAACCATTTGTGATATGTACCGGTTAAACACAGCTAATCTAGTAAACAACTATTTTTTTTTTATAAAACTTAATTGAATCGAATAAAATGAATATTTAACCAAGTCTCTTTCGAAATTGTATATATTAGATTTATGTGACGAAAACATTTACGGGCGAAAATGGGTCACGTTGGGACGCGCAGGTGGTGCACAGGTGTTTTCCAGGTGTGCGATAGAAGGAAAACCGTAGAGGTTCTACAATTTCATTGAATCGCAGCCAGCTGTATAAGCTGGCGGGAGAGGAGTTGGAGACCAGGTCACGAGAGGCACTCTCGTCGACGTCGGGCTGTGACGAGGTCCCTTCCTATGTGGAGACAGCTTTTGGCTGTTCTGCTAACAGCTATGTACGAAGAGGGCGGGAGCTCCAGTAACTTTCAAAGCTACTACTGGGCTCGACACTAGGGATGTAGCCGGGACAGAGAGAATTGATCTCCGAGGAGAGCTTTGTCCGAGGGAATACTGTAGGAATATAGCACAATTTGTGCTATTACGAAACTAGGTCGATAATATCACCTATTTCCTCCATCGAATTCGAGCTGTACAAATGACATCATTGCGTCGTATTCGAATACAAAAAGTCAACTTTGGCTAAAGTACCTCCGTTCGAACGAGGGCAAAGCCACCACAAACTCGTTTCAGATATGCAATCAGGAGTACACGGGAGCCCCCACGGAACCGATCATCTCACCACTAACTACGCAACGACCAAGCCTAGAAGCCCGACACGCAAAGTAAGACCTCGACCTCGTAGGAATCTTCCAGAAGGCGATCTCACCAGCCGAGCTACGCGTTGCACAATTAACGACTATTTAAACTAGCGCATCGCTCCCAGATGCCAGTGAGTTGATGCCGGTTCACTCCTTCGAAGCAATTACCTACTTCGCCGTACATACAATAACACCTGTATTAATTGAGAAATAAAGTTGTTGTAGGCAGGGAAAGCGTGTTCACCGTATTCCTGACCTATCGAAACTCAGTTGCGTTTGTCGAAAGTTTATTTTTATTGTTAAATTATTTTATAGATATTGCACAATGTTATCGAAGAGAAGGAATTTGTTCCGATTTTGAAAGCAGTCGACATCCAGCATCTGACCAGCTACCACTGCACTACCCTACGATGGAAGACCGCTTGCAACTCAGCCGGATCCAGAGCAACGACACATTGCAGATCCAGCGGCCCGCACGACACCAAGTCAACAGCCAATAGCCGTCTCGAGAACACTACGATTCCAGCCGCTTCAACAACATATCTATACACTTGTATATTCAAACAATAAAGTACCTTACTCAAACAAACAGCAGTATTAACTACTAAAACACAGACGAACTCGTCTATAATACATGGCGGACTGGTGGTGAAGAACACCTTCACAACTAGATCAGTCCCCATAAATCCATCCTTCCCTTGTAAAGGTGGACTTTTTCGAGTGGAAATTCACTTATAAATTGTAAAATTGACATGACGAGCGAGCGATTCCCCACACATGTGGAATTGGGTAATTGGATTATTAGTTTATTACATTGCGATCGCCCAAAAGAAAAACTGGAGTTTTTGTCTGTCAGATGTTTCGCTATTTATTTATTTATTTATTCTAAACAGACCATTGTGGCATAACAGGAATTTATAAAGCGCCACAATGGTCAAAAAAAATATAACACAAAAAAAAAAAAAAAAATAACAATTAAACATAAACATAAATACATCCATACATAAACATAAAAAATAGCATTTAATAATAACAGATAAAGTAAAAATATCAAATAAAATATAGCATAAGGAATGCCTTGCACCTACAGCCAGTTTCAATAAATATGTAAGAAACAACTACAAATACAAAACATCCCTGTAAGGCCCAAATGGAAGAGAGTTAATCAAAATTTCACTCATAAATCACAATCAATCATGAAAACAATGATGAGCGCAGACTACCAGATAAATGGGTTAGAGTAATTTCCGACAATTTACGCTCACTAAGGTGGAAAATATCACATTCAGTCTCGGCAGCAACGATTTCATTAAGAAGTCGAATAGCTCTTGGTATAGGAGCCATTCGAAAAAGGACTGTGCGGGCAGGAGGTACAGCCAGCAAATGATGATGTCTACCACGCACATAGTGATTAGGGACATAAAGTCCCAACTGCTCCCGCAACAACGGGCATGACGTATTACCACGTAAGAGCAGGAGAACGAAACGAATTAATGAGAAGCTTCTCCGAAGTTCAAGGGAATTATACCCAAGCATGCCCAAAAGGAAAGGAGTGGGGTAGAGATATGGGTAATACCCATATTCTTTCCTATATAGGAAACGAAGAAATGCTTTTTGCACTTTCTCAATCATCAGAGAGTAATTTGCTTCATGCGGATTCCACACAATCGCATTATACTGTTACGTACGCCGTGGATTGAGCGAATTGTACTTAAACCAACGGATATCTGTTATCGGTTAACTAAATGAATGCACTTACTTCCAAAGATTATATCTGGACTCTAAGTGCATTTAGGCTAAACAATGACCGTTATTAGTTATTTCTCAGAATCGGTACGGGAAGACCCATTGTCTTGGAAATACATATCCGAATACGTGACTATACAACAGGTAAACAGATTAGGCGTCCTGAGAGATCTACCCTTTATAAGGCGGTACGTAGGCGATATAATTGATTCTGGACGGAGCAGTGACAGTGTGTGTAACTCCTTAATCATCAATAAATGCTGTGAAACGACTGTTGGCCTTTTACTTGGATCCTCAACCCACCCCTACGCAACAATACTTTAGCTTACTTCTCACAAGCGAATTGAAAAGCAAGCGAGAAGACAAAGGATTGGAGAATTGAGATTTGAGATTTGAGATGAGCATAGATGAGTATAGCTATAGAGATTTGAGTGAGCACTGGGCGAGCGCTTTGTGACCAATAATCACCGAACCGTGGAATTGCCTCGACGATTTCACATGTGTGGGAGGGATTCGCGAACGCGGCCCGCATCGTCCGTCTCTGTCTCCGGCTCCGTCACTCTCGCTCACACTCACTCGCGCGGTGGCCGCTGACGGAGCGGCGGCCGATCGCGATCCGCACTTGCCCCCCCTCCACCCCCCCCCCGCCCGCGCGCGGCCCTCTCTTTGCTCCTCACTCTGCAGTGTGCGTTCTGCGCTCTGCGGCCAGTCTCTCTCGGCCGCCGATCGTGTCCGCGACCGCACTCGCACTCGCACCCGCGCACTCGCACTAACACTAACACTAGACCGCGATCGCGACACTGGACTGCGACCACGATTGGTACGGGCGACCGCAACATCGACATCGACAGCCAAAGCGACCGCGACCGCGACTACGACCCGTCTCGCCGCCGCGCCGCGCCCCACCGGGCTGGCGGCCGCCCCTCGCCATGCACTGCCTGGTGCATCCGCTGCCGGCCACCGAAGACCAGCTCATCGACAGGTAAACCGCCCCCCCCATTCCCCACCCCCCCACCCCCACTCCACTCCACTCGACTCCACAGCCAGCCATCTTATCCGTGTCGCCATTTTCGAACGGCGCACGCGGCCCGGCCCTCCTCCCCCCTCCTACCTCCACTGTTGGCCTCTCCCCCGCCCCCGCACCCGCCCCGCCGCGCACCCCCCCGCACCCCCTCGCCTCCCCTCGCTCGTGACGCATTCCTGTGTGGAGCGGTGATGGGTGATCGGTGATGGGTCGATGGGTCGATGGGTCGATTTGCGCCAGACGTTTGCGACCCCCCAACTCCAACTCCAGCTCCCGAAACGAGGAGGGACAGATGTGGCGACGCGATCGTCGGATCCCCGTTGAGTTCGCGTCACCGAGGAAAGTCATCGTCGAGTGTCTCCATCTCTTGGAATCTTCGTCCGGCCGAATACGTGTCGTATCGTATGAACCGGAATTTAAGACGAATACCCCTCCCCTCCAAGTGGACTGTAAAAATATCGGCACGTTCTTTCGGTAATAGTGGAGGATGAAGAGTCCGATGAATGCGATCCGGTCGAAAGTCAATAGTGGCCAAATCGAAAGACGCAATTAGAAACTTGTACTGGAATGAAACCGAACCGACGACGACGACGAGTATTTTTCTCACGAGAGACGATGAGAAGGTCGCTAGCGATCGACAATGTGGACAAATTCGACAGAACGAAACAGAACCCTTCGTCAATATAAAAACTGTTCAGGTAAACTAGAGGTTGTGCATTGGGAACGAATCGTTTTGACCACACGAAGAATTTGTAAGTTGTAAATGACAGTAGTAGAAAGATTAAGAGCAGCGGCTAGGTTTTAGATTTGAGAAAATCGTGGCTTCAATGTCTCTATAGAGACACAACACATTGACCGCACCAAAAGTATGGTAATTGCAAATTAGTCATACGAGCGATATACTGTTCTCATCGACACTCTCACTTAATACAGTTATATATTGAAACTATTAGTGAAATTAAAATGTATTTCGATAGTGATGGTTTTAATCTCTGAATTGTAGATTTTTATTTATTTACTTACATATAATACATCTTATGACTCGTCAAATGTTTGACTGGAAAGTTCTATAGAATGTAGAAATTTGATTTTTCACTCGTTTGTTCCCTTATGGCATTTATCTAATCTAAATTATTATTTATTATTATAACTTATTATTCAGAATGAATTGGAATTTTAACCTTTATTGATTCATCATCCAAATTACCTTTTATTAGTGGTTATTGCAGAACATCTAAAGACTGAGTTTGCATTATTGCAGAAACAGAGCGAATAAGAGTCTCTTGCTCCTGATTTTTTTTCTAATTATGTTGTCATCTGACTTTTATTGTACATGCTCTTAAGAAAATCGATTCAACAAATCAAATCAAATATTATCGATACAATAACAGTGTGTAGATGATGAATTCGTATCAATTTTAGTGAAATATGATAAAATCGACTATTTTTGTGAAAGTTCACATATGCATATGTACATACATGATTAGTAGGTAGAAATCATGTATGATTCAATTGAATATTTATTATATAACACGATCTCAGACTGTCATATGAAAGTGTTGATGTTGATATTTAATTTTCATTTTTCAGGCTCAAAGAAATATCGGAACGATTGAATAGATTTGGTTACGGTGGAATATCTTCGGCCTTGGCGAACCTTCGTGGAGTGCAACAGGTCGTAGTCGGACCGTCACACATTGCCTGCCTGTTACAAGATGGACAAGTGTGCCGTATAGCCTTTTCTATTATTCCTGACCGCCTCGACTTCACCAAAAACGACAATTCCAAAGGGTAATTGATTGTTATTTTTTTTCCCCAGGACATGTTTCACATTTTTTGTTTTGTCGAGTTGATGCTAAAATCAGAGCGCTTGTGTTTCAGTGGAGGTAATGGTCCTGGTGGAGGTGGAGGTGGACTTGGAGGAGGAGGAGGGGGAGGAGGTGGAGGCGGAGGCGGAGGAGCCGGTGGAAGCGGAGGAGGAGCAGGAGGAGGCGGTGGTGGTGGTGGTGGTGGTGGCAGCAGCAGCAGCGGTGGAGGAGGAGGAGGAGGAAGTGGGGGAGGAGGCAGTGGCAATAAAGTTAACAGTTCCGGAAATGCCGGCAGCAGCTCTAGACAGCAACCGCGAACTCGGGCTCGTATCATGCGCACGAATTCGATTCGGACCACTTGCACTTCTCAAGGTATTACATACATATATGGTGGCTCATCGACACTCGTTTTGTCTTCCACATTTGTCGTTTGACCGTGAAATGTTTAAACCTATTCAGGGTCCAGTAGTAGGGCAGCAGGTGTCATCATCGGAGCTTCTGGATCTGGACGAGTCGTTTCCGTGCCTACCCCTTACGTACCCGAAGATTTAGTCTCACAAGCTCAGGTTGTTCTTCAAGGCAAGAGCCGGAGTCTCATCATTAGGGAGCTTCAAGTGAGTATTTTGTTTAGTTTTTATTTTGTCGCCTCCGATCTAACGTTTTTTTCTTTTATAACAATTAAATAATCATTTTTAGCGAACCAATTTAGATGTCAATTTGGCAGTCAACAATTTGCTATCTCGTGATGATGAAGAAGCAGAAGAAGGGGATGGAGGGGACGGTGGTGATAGTTATGTACCTGAAGATCTCATATCGTTGCTCGACGGTGGATTTCATTCGACGCCGACCGATCACTCCGTCATCATCGATGCTGATACAATGTTTTCAGAAGACATGTTCAGCTACACAGGCATCAGGAGGTGTGTGCGTTCGTTAGTGTGTTTTATTTTATTTTGATGTGTTTTTTGGTTTTTCGCTGATTTAATTTTTTTCCAATTATTATTTCAAGTTTCTTCCTCTAATATTTTTTTTTTTGTTTTTTTTTTTTTGTGGTTGTGTGATGACTGGGGGAGATACAATGATGAGAAAGTATGCATACATTAATTTAAGTCGTTTTTTTTTCAAGCCGAAGCAGTGGAGGTGGTGGAAATCGAGGCTTTACTGGCCTTAGTTCCACAGGAATAAATACAATCAATACTGGTAACAGTGGTACGACCACTAGAGATTCGGGAATTAGTGAAAGAGGCAGTGAATCTTTTACTCGTTGGCGAGATCGTCAATATTACGGTCCCAGGAGGTGGCTCGAATCCGCGTTAAGAGACTCTACGTGGGATAAAGATACAGGTTATTTTAAATACATTTTTAGCTAAAATGCATTTTTACCTGAAAAAAATTTCAAAAATTACATTTCCTTACAGCTGAAAATAAAAAGAAAGAGGCCGGTTGTGCTGCCAATCCGATGTGGACTTCAGATGAGACTGAATATTGGGAAGGAGTCCGATTTACTCAAATTATAGCATTGCATTCTGAATTGATAGGTCTTTCAAAGCAAGGTCATTTGCATCAATGGCGGTGGACAGACTCTCAGCCTTTTCGTCATGTTGACGTATGTATTTTCGTTTGTGTGGTTTTTTTTTTTTTTTATTATTATGTAACACAAAACAACTCTTTTGTGTATCAGAATCCTGGAATCCACCATCCGAGAGCCCAATGGTTGGGAATGGGTGCGGTGGGAGGAGAACGTGTTCGTCAAATGGCCGGAGCTGGTGTTCGTTGCTCGACCGTGTCTGAAAGTGGTCGCATCGCCACGTGGCTCGACGAGACACTCGCACACGCTGCTGCGCGTCTCGAACATCCGTCGCGAGATTTTCCGGAATTTAGCAGCGAAAGAATAGCATCGTTGCACGTCTGCTCGCTTTATACTGTCGCAAAATTAGACAGTGGTTCAATATATTGGTGGTAAGTTGAACTTAAGCTCAATAGCATACATACTCACACATGATATTATATCGCAGACAGAGCTCTTAACATTTGCAATGCTTTAGGGGTGTTTTGCCTCTTGCGCAACGTGCCCGGCTTTGGGAAAAACATCGTGCACGATCACGCAAACAAAGGCCGACCAGCGGTGCCTCGTCTCATCACAACACTGGCCAAGAGGTGTTTGCAGGTGCTACGGTTACAATGAAAAATTCACCCATGTATCAACCGGGTGCAGTCGGTTTGTATTCGTTTTCACTGCATTATTGGAGTCACTGCATGTTTCATGTCGCGTCATTAATGTTGAATTTTTTTTTTTTTTTTTTTGTATAGGATTTACCATATCTTGTGGCGTTCCAAAAGTTGGGGTCTTATTGTACGCTGCATGGAATCTCACTGATACGGGCAGATTTAAACTAATTTCTCCACCAGCACCCGATAGACAAGATAATAAAGATAAAAAAGACCAGAGTGTTAGTTTTCATAAGAGATTATATGAGATCATTTATATCCATTATCTCGTGTGTGGTTTTAATGTATTTCGATTTCTCATCTAGACATCTACCAATTGTCTACAAAGTTGCAACAAAACTAGCGGAGGAGCTAGCAGCAGCAGTAATGCGTCAGGTTCGAGTGGACGTGGACCCGCGGGCAGCTCTGCAACCACCAATGCAGCAAGCACTCGCAGTTCTACAGCGAGCGGAACTTCATCAAAT
Source organism: Arctopsyche grandis (assembly GCF_051622035.1). Classification (NCBI taxonomy): domain Eukaryota; kingdom Metazoa; phylum Arthropoda; class Insecta; order Trichoptera; family Hydropsychidae; genus Arctopsyche; species Arctopsyche grandis. The sequence continues at coordinate 586,969 of NC_135363.1, forward strand.
AATTGCAATTCAGGTAACGGTAAAGTTGCTTTCTATTCTTCCCATTATGTATGAAATTTGTTTTTAAACTCATGTCGATATTTAATTAAATTCATCAGGTGCTAATATGTCGACTGGTAGTAGTGCCACTACACCGGCTAGTAAAGAAACTGCAGATCGTCTCGATATGCCTCCTCCACCCAGTCCAGCATCTTCTACGTGCAGTGATACTAGCACATCTCACAGTATTTATATATATATATATTCAATGTGTGTACACATGAATTTCATATTTGTATGCTTACATTAATTTACGATAAATTCACAGAACGTACCAGACGTATGACCGTGCGAGGAGAAGAAGGCAACGGAGGCGAAAACAAGAGGGATGAAGAAGAGTGGCCTTTAAAAGACGTAGTGTTCGTTGAAGATGTAAAAAATGTTCCGTTAGGTAATTTTACTGTTCATATTATGCAACGAGATAACCAAAGCCGGGTACGCACTAGCTTTCATTTTCACAATGTTCATTTTCACGAGATAAAGCTGACAAATCAATAGTTACTGCTGCATACATTTATTACCTTTTTACTTGATAACAAAAATCGTGGATGATGATGCGGTCATACCATGTATAATACTCTATTTCTTTTTATAATACTCTATTTCCTTTGAATCTCATAGTACTTGGCTATCTTTGTATGCATCAATTAAAAACAAGCATTTCTCTCGATCCTTTGAGCCGTGAGAATGGATCGGTACGAGCGTGCCAAAATATGTGGCATCCACATTACAATACGGCTAATGCCTTAAAATAATTCCAGTATTGACGTTTCGATTTGTTTTAGGTCGCGTTCTCAAGGTTGATGGAGCCTATGCTGCCGTACGTTTTCCCATAACAAAAGATCCTAAAGATATCGCTTCTGCTATTGCCGCTTTAGTGACAGGATCGTCGTCCAATAAAGATAGCGCTCCCGGACAAAGTATTATACCTCAGGCTGACGATTGTGTAGCGTTGCTGCAAGATTGTCGTTTAATGAGGAAGGATGAACTGCAGGTTGTTAAGTGGAACACCAGCAACAAGAGTCCCGATTGTTTCCAAAAGACTCCTAGGAAGTTGTCGGTTCCGGCAGACGTCACTATACTGTCCCTCGCTGTGAGTATATCTTCATGTGTGAGTAACATTAACATTGCATCTGAGCAAATAAACGAATACAGTTTTGGCTGTTGACAGGTGGACGCGAAAGGAGTTCATGCAGTTATCCAAAGAGCGGGAGGCTCTACGGGCTATGCGCTCTTACCGCTGGGTGGAGCCCGTGCTCTAACTGACAGTGCATTTCCAACCGATTCTACAGCGTTTTTGGGAAACCATTCTGGTTCGATATCACTTACGTGCGCTGCCGAGGTAACTGCCGTATTGTATCTCTGTTCTGCGTTTCGTTCCAGCTGTTATTGCTGTTCATTAAATTTTGAATTTTTAATTTCAGGGAACTGAAAGTGTCGTTTTATTGCGCGATGGTAATGCGACGCTATATCCTTTGGCCAGAGATTGCCTCGGATGCATAAGGGAACCTCCGACACTTGATTTACCGCCGTTGCGTTGTATCACCGCTCATACGGTGCCACTCATGCCCTCTGCCAACTCGTTGAACAACAAATCTCAGGTATTATTGAAATCTCGACGGGTGCCTTTATTGGTTGTCACTGCATTGAATACATATTAAAGTTTTCCTTTGTGTGTGATGATAGCAAGTAGCAGTGGTTGTATTGGTACCCGAGCAGCAGATTTTGATGCCTTGCGTTTTGAAGTGTGACGTCGATGGCGTCCGTCATATTTTACACCAACTGGAAAATGATCTCAGTGAGTGTTCATTTGTTTTCTGTTTCTTCCGATGATACTGAAACAAAATCATCGATACTATATAATCGACAATTTGCTTTTGCAGAACATCAAATACATACAGTGCTTTCTGAAAGGTGCGATGGAAACCGAAATGTATTACACGCTTGCGTCAGTATGTGTATGCCCACTTCTAACAAAGAACCAGACATCAACAGTGGTGAGTGCAATCATACCGAAAATGCAAATACATACAAGTATTATTAGTTATATGTATTTGCTCAATTTTAAATTTAGGTGAAGGATCGTCTTCAACTGTTGGAAATAATAGCAATGCGGGCGTATTGGAAGAGGAACCTATACCGACGATATCTTGGCCACCGGAAACATTTGATGCGACTTCTGGTGATGAAGACAGCCTCACAGGCTTGACCAACAATAGGTATAAATCGTATAACATATTTTCAATTGATTTTTTTGACTACACTCTGCCCGCATGCAAATGTTACCAATGTGAAATGAACCCACATCTTTCAAAGACATTTTCCGTGCTTCTTCGTGTCATGCAGTTAATAGTGCCTTGGGATTGTATTTAATAGGCACATACTAGTAGAGTTCATTGCATACCAGTGGATAGGTCATATTCAATTACTGAAGTTACAATTTTAAAAAATTGTGTCGTCTTGAAGGTGATTCCTGTCATGGCACATATTTTATTTGAATTGGCACACATACGGAATAAACCATAAAAAAAAGAAGCAGTACAGTGATACAAAAATAAATAAAAATATAATATTCTATGTACAGTGAGCACCACATGGTAATGTAAAGCAAACAAAAAAGAAAAATTACAAAAACATATTAAAATTTATAAACGATGAAGGTGAAGAAGCAAAGTGAAAGTGTCTCTAAATGATCTATATGGGTTTGGTAATAAGGAGACCATATGACTGAAGCATATACTCCATATTACTGCAGACCAAACTGTTATAGAGCAATATCAGAGTATGCGGATTCTTAAAGGGCTTCGCAACTCGGCAGATAAATCCCAATAGTTTATATGAATTAGTGACTATATGGTTAAGATGGTCATATGATGTATGTATGTATGTAATAAAATAGTAAAAAAAATTGTCGACAGTGGCTCGAAAGCGTGTGGTACAGGATCTGTTGCTGTTTGTGACCCGACAGAACGACGTACCAATGGACTGGCAGCACTGAAGGCGATGTGCGAAAGCACTACTCTCTCTTCTCATATGGCTCAACTTCTCAGTGCAAAGTAATCAAATTGTTTTCAGTCAGTGGATAAATTAGTGAATTGGTGCGTTTGCTTTAATTTTGTACTGTTTGCAGGGATGGTCAGGGACAAACACCGTTTATGTTGGCGGTGAGCTCTCGCGCATATCGTGCCGCTATCATACTGTTCGATGCCGCACAGCGTTGCGCCACACAGGAGCAACGCACGGCTGCAATCTTTCCACACAACGCTCCACCAGATCACTCTCCGCTCTTTGTGCTGTGTTGCAATGACACGTGTAGTTTCACTTGGACTGGACAAGAACACATTAATCAGGTTTAAAAAAATTGTCTGTTTTTTATATGTACATATATGGATTTTTACTTTTGTTGTCACATTTATAATTAAATTTTTAGGACATATTTGAATGTCGCACTTGTGGATTGACTGGATCTCTTTGCTGCTGCACGGAATGCGCAAAGGTTAGATATATATTCATATTGTAGACAGATTATAGAGAGTGTCGAGTTTGTTTTTATATAGATTGGTTAATCTTTCAGGTTTGCCACAAGGGACACGACTGCAAATTGAAACGTACATCACCAACAGCGTACTGCGATTGCTGGGAAAAGTGTCGTTGCAAGGCTTTGGTTGGTGGAAATTGGGAAGCTCGTTGTGAATTACTATCTCGTCTCACTCGAGAAACTCAACTGGTGACACATTTTAACTCTCGGTAATTTCAAGTCATCTTGTTTTGTGAAACTTTTGTTTCGTCTCACTATCAGGATGTATTTTATATGTGATTGAATGAATGGAAACGTTTCAGTGGGGAGAGTATTCTGCTCTTCCTTGTGCAGACGGTTGGACGTCAAGCAGTCGAACACAGACAGTTTCGTGCGTCTTGGCGTGCTCCCCGCGCCAGTGCCGGGCGAACCAGCGGCAGCGGTACGGGAAACGCTGCGTCTAACCAATCCAGCAATCAAAAACCACCGACATCTGTCAATTCGGCGCAGCACCCACAACAGGACGACAGGGATGACGGCGATACTCCAGAACACGATCTGGAACCTCCCAGATTCGCGAGAAAAGCGTTGGTTCACTTGTTGGGTATGATTGTGAAAGTTTTTCTCATTTCGTATTTCGTTCTTTACTTTTGATTTAATACTATGTGTTGTCATTTATAGCCGACTGGGCGGCTGTCGAGGCAGCTTTGATGTGCGGTGCGAGTGAATCCGAGGGTGGCAGCTCGTCCAATTCAGAGAGTCCCGTCTATCATCAGTCTGGAACCACTCTACTTGACAAATTCACTCATATGCTAATTGTGAAATGTACTACGGATGTGAGTTTACAATCGTATTTTATTTAATCTTCAATTTTTGTAGTGCAATGTGGTTATATTGAATTGTGTATTATTTTTTTGTTAGATGCAAGACACTCTGTTGCAAACTTTAATAAGAGAACAACAAAATGATTCGGTCGTTGATATCGGCCGTGCGGAAAGAGCTCATATTGTTGCTCGACGATTCATCCGATCCGTTGTTCGAATTTTCGTTATATTCAGTATTGAGACTGCTCCGGGACCGTTCAATGCGAGAGGGTGTGTATTTCAATCAATATAAGAAGAAAAAAAAGATTTTGTCAATTTAATTTTTTTTTTCGCATTTCTTCGTTGCAGATCGATGCTCGTGTGTATGTCCCTAGAAAGATGTAGGAGAATATTTTTCTCATTGGCCCGATTGGCAGCAGAAGAGCTGTGCGAAACGGCAGATTCGTTGATAGCACCCGTACGCCTCGGTGTAGTTCGTCCTACAGCTCCATTTTCCTTGGCTTCCAGTATTACGGATGTCATGAACGGAACTGAAGATTTGTTTTCTGTAGAACCATTAGCCCAACCCGGTACATCACACTTGCCCAGAAGATATCAGTGCGTACAAAATTGACCTAAATTTACCTATTAATCTCGTTACTTTGCATCGAATAAAATATTTTATATTTCCCATTTACAGGGACAATGTGATAATAACTGCCGAAGGTGCCGTTCGTAATATGGAATTGGAAGAAGCCGGTTCTGCCGAAGGAATGGTAGTCGAAGAGGAGGTATCTGAGGGTGAGGGTGAAACTGAAAATGCTGCCCCTACAGTGCAGCCTCCTACGGCAGTACCTCCTCCTCCTTTACAAGATCACCCTGCCCCTGTTCATCAACCCGATGAATCACTCAATGAACACAGGTAATAATAATAAATTCATTGCTTGCTTTTTTATTGGGGTATTTAAATATCTGTATTATTTATTGCCTTTTTATTTAATTTGTAGAGCTCATGAAGACAATGTACAAGAGCATGTCGGAGATGCGGAGTCTGAATCTGAATTAGATCTTTTGGCTGAAGCCGATACCGAGTCGGACTCGGACGATCAAGATAATCCAGAATCTGTTCAGCGCTCAACGCAACAAGGTGCTACGCAAGGATCTGATACAGGTATGGGACTGACTTTATGTATTTATGTACATACATAGTACATGTGTATTCGGTGGAGAAGTAATAAATTAAATTCCAGGAATTGCATCTCTTTTAATATTCCCCGATGAGGAAAGTGGCGATTCTACTCAACCGGAAGATGAAGATTCGGAAGCTGGAGAAACGGATGAACATGAACGAGATACGGATATGTCACCTGGAGAAGGTGGTGGCGGAGGAGGAAACGGTGTCAACGATCAGTTGGAACGAAGAGGAGGAACCTCTTCCGGGCCACCGAGGAGTAACTTGGCACCCCAAAGTATGCAATGGGCGATAAGGTATTATTATGCAGTATATTAATCAAAATTAAATTGTAATTTCTAAATTGCAAGTTCCCGTGTTTTACATTATTGTTGAAATTAATTTAGGAATCATCGGGAGGCGACTCGCGCTGAAAGGGTACGACTCACGGGAGGCTCTTCCCTAGTATTCATCGATCCCTCATCATTGAGACGATCCACGACTTCCACAACTCAAGAACCGCACTCCACCGCCACTACTGCTAGTTGTCTGGCTAGAGCGTTTGGTAATTTTGCGTTTTATTTTGTTCACAGCAATTTAAAAATCCACTTTTAAATAATAACTTTTTTTTGCTTTAGGTATTGTCGTTCGTCAGATAGCAGATTTGTTGGCGGGTGTAGGACGTTCCTCGTTGCTCGGTGGACCCAGACCACTTCCGTTTACACAGCAAGATGCCATCGCACTACAAACCCACCTCGAAGCGAGATTGAAGCCAACTTGGGATTGGCTCGTTACAGTTATGGATGCTACGGAAGCTCAACTAAGGTAATTGGTTGTTTGCTCAAATGTAACTATTTATGTTTTCACGAATTGGAGCTTCACTATGGTATACTTGAAATTTTTCAGATTTGGAGCTTCACTATCCCAAGGTTCTGACAGTAATAGTTCCGGTAGTTCTCTCTCAGTACTCGGTTCGAGCTCTTCACGTAATAGTAGTAATCAGCGTCATAGAACGCTCGGCAATTTCCCCTCTGGAGGATCCACTAGAATTGTAGGATTCACCTCTGCTGAACATTCACGATCTAGAGGAGATCGAGATCAAGGTAAATATTATGCATATACCTAAGTATGTGTGTACACTGTACATAAATCGTAGATATGATTTTATTGGTTTTATTTCAGGAGTTAATGGTCATAACGCTAGACGAGAATTTCTCGCTTACTGCCTTTCACTGATGCGAGCGCACAATGCTGAGCATTTAGATTCACTGCCTGTTTTGGATGTATCTGCTTTAAAACATATTGCATATGTTTTGGATGCACTTATATTTTATATGAGGTGAGTTACTTGTAATTTTTCACTTTGATTTTCAGTTCCGGGATCAATATTATAATAACTACCTATTTTGACATCTCGCTTACAGGTCAGATTCTGACAGCTCACCATTATTGTCACTGACGAACAATTTACAGCAAACGTGGCACGATCCAGTAAGAACCATTGATAGATTTTATTTTGTGATGTTTTTTTATGATCACATATTTTGCAAATATCGTTTTTGTTTCTAGGATGAAAATGAAAACGACGATGCATATGAGGAAATTCTTTTGAGTGGTGTTGCAGCCACAGTCATGGAAACTGATTCGACTGATAGTCTCGCTGGAGTTAGCGGCTCGGGTCGTAAGCATCCTTTCTTCCAACGTTCCGAATCGACACTCTGCCTCGGCTGTCCTCCACCTGACCCCTTTGCTAGTGAGTTGATTATTATTATTTTTCAATCACAATACATAGGTACGGTACGTTCATAACTGTTTAAATGAATTTTATTAGGTCAATTGCACGAAGCTCTACCCCTAGCTGACCAACCTCAATTACTTCATCCGAACGCCTGGAGGGAAGAACTGTTTGGTATGCCGAGACAACCGATCACTGTGCCGTCTTCTGGAAATGGTCCACCCGGTTTTAATAACCCTCTTGAAGGTGATTACAATAACAAATTTTTCACATCAACCCCCACCATATGTGTCATGATATAATATCAATATGACTTCCATTTTCTTTATGCAGTAGTACCGACTCGGCTGGGTCTATCCAAACGCTCGTCGGACCAAAGATCGGGACAATTGAATTCCGCTAGACCCGTCGCAGAAACCCAAACAAATGACGATGATATTGCTGCTAGTTCTCTTCATAGACAACTCAATCTTCACAATCACGTATGTATTTTATACCTGTGTTACTTTTACCTAAAAAAAGTGATTGTTTCGTATTTACCATCGTCTAATGTCGATTTTCAGACGACAACTTGCCACGAAGAGTTGTTCAGACCGATTGAGAGTGTACCCGTGACGAGTGAAGTTGGCACAGTATCTTGCCAAGTCATATCTAACAATGCCATACTAGGTGAAGAGCCTCAGGTAATTTGTTTGTTTTTTGCCCACCGCATCATCTGTACGGTCAAATCATTAAAAGTATTTTTTTGCAATACAGGATTTATCGTGTAGCAAAGACGGTACTTGCGCATCCAGTTTAGGCTCAGCCAAGATGGATGTCGATACCGACGGTGAATATGTATCTGATTCTGATTCCAACGACACCCGGCAAAATATGCCTAGGAAAAAACATCACAGGTAAAAACCAAATCATCATCAAATCATCTCACTTTGGTACAATAAGCGTAAATAACACTTGCCACCCATTTTTCAGACAACCACAAGTGACCGCTAATGAAGGACGAGGACTTAACAGTATGTATCCATCTTCGCACATGGCCAACATTACCAATGGTATAATGTCAGCGGGTGAGCATGCACCTCACAGTCCTTCAGGTAAAGCGTATTTCTTCATTACTTTATGTTTTATTATTTACTGCAAGTTGTTCGTCTAAATGTAGTAATATCAATACATATAGAATCAGGTGGACATAGACCTCAAATAATCGTGACACCCAGAAAAATGGCAGCAGCAGTCGAAGCAGCTATGGCTGTCAGTAGCCGATCTACAACATCCGATCACTTGCCGATGCCGACCTCGTTTAACTTTGCAGATCTCGTATTACCGGGTAAAAATCATCCGTCTATATATCTATGTAAAAACAAGAATAGTTACTAACGATTTATTAACGCTCATGAATACGATATTTACATTAAAGGTTCGAGCAATGCTATCTCATCTGTAGACAATCAAAGAAGTTCCTCTGCATCGAGAAGCCCATCGAAGAGCGTAATTGTCAGAGCTGTTAGTAAAATTAAAGTTAAAATAATTAAGTAAAATCGACAATCAAGTATTCATATTGATTTTTGAATTTTAGGGTGATCTTATGACACTTGGAGATACATCAGAAGCACAAGAAATTTCTGCTCATGTAACAATAGAAACATCCGGTCCCAGTGGTCCAGAGAGACCCAATCCCAGCATACAAGATTCTAATCCAATACCTAGGTTGCACTTTATTCTTTGTTGGTGATTTTACCGTGTTTAGATAATATATTCTTACGATATTTATGTATTATTATTAAATTGTACAGATCACAACCGTCTCTTGGGCAATGGGTATCTCACGATTTGTTACTCGGCCGTTGGAGACTATCGCTAGATTTGTTTGGAAGAGTGTTCACAGAAGATGTCGGCTTGGAGCCAGGTTCTGTTGTATCCGAACTCGGCGGTTTCCCAGTTAAAGAAGCAAAATTCAGGAGAGACACGGAAAAACTTCGAAATTCTCAACAGAGAGATTTGACTCTTCACAAAGTATGTTTGCGCCGCATTCGATTCTTGTGTGTTTTTCGAAGAAGCGAAATTGAACATGGATTTTATTTTGCAGATGGAGCGGGATAGAGCCAAACTCTTGACGCAGACATTTACCGAATTGAATACTGCATTCAGTGGGTACAATAGACGAACGCACGGTACGCAGCCACCACTCGCAGTGAACAGGGTCAAAGTAACGTTTAAAGACGAACCCGGAGAAGGATCGGGCGTGGCCAGATCGTTTTACACGAGTGTAGCCGAGGCGCTGTTAGCTAATGAAAAATTACCACTATTGGAGTCCAGCAGCACCACCAATACCGGCGCCAGTGGTGCAAACGGTGGCAACTCCAACAGTGGGACGGCAGGCAGCAGATGTACATCAAATACTCCCAGTGTAGCTCGCACCAGAGGAAAGGAAATAAATCGCCGTCCTCCGCTGAGACCCGTTTCCAGAGCTACTCCCACAAGATCTGACAGGTAACTACTCCATTACATGCGTGTGGAGTATTTAGGAAATTTGCGATTCATCACTAATCATCGTGTCTTCTTCAATTTAGAAGAGCTCTGAGTGTAGACGCTCGACCCTACTCGCCTCGTACTCCGGTAGCCGTTATAACACCACCTGGAAATTCTTCCAGTACATCGTCGCACCATAACGAACATCTCACTCTCCACCAGACGCAACTGGGTGAAAGGCTATACCCTAAAGTCAGTAAACAATACACGTGCCTGTGCAATCGCAACTTTCAACTTTCAACTTGTTGGTTCACATTAATCATTGGAGTGTGTTCTTTTAGGTTCACGTTATACATCCAAATTTCGCTAGTAAAATTACTGGTATGCTATTAGAATTATCTTCGGCACAACTCTTACAATTGTTGACGTCTGAAGAAGCTTTAAGGCAGAAAGTGCACGAGGCCATGGATTTAATCGTTATGAATCCGAGCGATGCAATATTAGGTAAGCGTTAGTTATCGTAATTGGAGTCGAAGACTTAAAGAAGTAAAGGATACGTCTCGCCAAGTTGTAGACGTGCCTTTACTTGCAAGATATTTTATCGATAAATTAAATGTACTCAGATCTGGACGTGTTTACACTGTCAGAACGAGCGAGTTCAGCGGCCGGTCCGTCTTCATCGGGCAGCAGCGGTTCCAATCGATGTAAAGACGACGTCAATCCTGATGCACCGCTGCCTCCTCCCGGAGAAGACACTGCACCGTTGTTTTATTCACCTGGAAAGTGCGGCTTCTACAGTCCAAGGCAAGGACGTGCCACTCCAGAGAGGATCAACGCATTTAGAAACGTAGGAAGGTACTGTATACATTATACATACTACATACACTTCTATTAAATTATGTAAATGTATACGATCTAATCAAAATTAATTTTTTCAGAGTTATAGGCCTTTGTTTATTACAAAACGAATTGTGTCCCATGTTCCTCAATAGACATGTATTAAAAGTCTTACTTGGAAGACCTGTGCGGTTTCACGATTTGGCATTTTTTGATCCTGTAGTATATGAAAGCTTACGCCAACTAGTTTTAGACGCTGAAAGGCGAGACGCAGAAGCGTTGTTCACCGCTCTCGATTTAAATTTCACGTGAGTTTGCTATTATATTAATATTACATACATCGAATCGAATATATACATCTATATTTGTTTTCTTAAATATTTCAAAATTTCAGGCTCGATTTATGTCCTGAAGAAGGTGGAGGCTCGGTTGAATTAATATCGGGCGGACGTGATATCGAAGTTAACGCCAGCAACGTGTACGACTATGTCAGAAAATACGCTTATTATAGAATGGTCGGCTCTCAAGAGAAGGCTTTAGAGGTGTTTATTATTTTTACATATACTATTTTTTATTGAGACCATAATTTGTTACAGTATATTATATACGCTATTTTGAATTTAAGGCGATGAAATATGGTGTTCTCGATGTACTACCTGCTAGTGCACTGGCTGGACTCACTGCCGAAGATTTGAGGTTATTGTTAAACGGAGTAGGCGATATCAACGTGGGTGTACTGATTTCGTACACTACATTCAACGACGAATCTGGAGCGTCGAGTGAACGCTTGGCTCGCTTTAAACGCTGGTTGTGGGCGATCGTAGATAAAATGACACATCTAGAGAGGCAAGATTTGGTCAGTGTATATTCGTATTTTTTATTTCCTTACGCATATATATATATAAATATATCTGTTTATATTATTGTTTGGACACTGGTTGGTTTTAAAATTTTAGATTTATTTCTGGACGGGTTCTCCGGCACTTCCAGCTTCGGAAGAAGGTTTCCAACCGATGCCGACAGTGACCATTAGACCGGCCGACGATGGTCATTTGCCCACCGCAAATACGTGTATTTCACGTTTATACGTCCCACTCTATAGCTCACGTGCTGTTCTTCGTCACAAACTTTTATTGGCTATCAAAACGAAGAATTTTGGATTCGTATAATTATAGTAAGTTTGTATGATTTTTCCAAATATAATATATATTGTATATATAATCTGTAATATTTGTTAATAACTGAGAATTTTCTCCACAGAAAACAACTTGTGTATTATATATTCGTATGTGAAGGAGTACTCGGTTAATTATAAAACTGTTCAAATAAAAGACTCATAAAAAATTTACTATTATATAATTAAACATAATTGTGAGTGAAAAAAAAGTTTGGTTCTCTACTTCTATTCAATGAATATATATATGTATTTAATAGTTTTGTTTTTTTTTTTGTATAATTTAATTTTGAAACACAGTAATACATGCGCACACATCTCATATTGTTGGATGATTTATTTAGCAATTATTTTATAATCAATTTGTCAACGAGAGTACTGCTGGAGCGTAATTCAATACGAAATAAAGCAATTTATCAATATGTAATTGGTGCGGATCTCAACTAAAAGTATGTAGATTTTAGCAGCGTATTTTACAATGAAGATAATCTGATAATCACCTGCATTTTTTAAAAGTGTATGAAATTTTTACGTTTAAAGTTTGGAACTTGACGCGCGATTCTTCAATTAGAAATGCGGAAGTTGCATACTGTTGTACCTCGTTTTATATATCAAAAAATATTATACAAACACTCATCATTTCGAATCTTTGATCAGGCCCAATCAATTGTTAAGTTGACGTTGGACTTTTTCTTTAATGTTTAATACAAGCATTATGTACTGATTTCATGTGCATATTTATGACATTTGATATTTGGCACTGTGTTGCAACATCGCTTACCTATAAGTTAAATAAAAATTGTAAAGTTAATATCTTTCAAGTATGACGCAAATCTAAAATAAGTAATATTGTCTTTCTTGGAGAGGGTGACGACGACCTTGTCAATATTTTTATTCAAAAGCTAAAGCTGGATCACTTTCATTAGTATGTTTGATATATAAAATCTTGTTCTTCTCCACCCAACCTCCCATGAAAGAAATAAATATTTATTGGCTTCAACTTTAAAATTATTGTATTTATATCCTTACATTTTAAAGATATGTAAAAAATGACAAATAAAATTATTGAAAAGGTATCCCGAGTCTTTTTATATTGCTCAAGCCCATATTGTATCGACCACATTATGCAAAAGGACCATATGTGCAAAAAAAAAATTGGAAATTTTCAGATAAGAACGCAACAATGCCAATAATTAAAATTCAAAATGAGCACATGTCGTAACACGGTCCTTTTGCATTTACATGGACGAAAGCTGACCTGCGACGATATTTAAATTTCACCCAATTAAACTTTGGTGAAACAGATTTCCATACATATATTAATCCCGAAATCCAAAAAATTTGCGGGATAGGCTCTTAATGTTCATTCAATTCGTATCAAATATTGTTAACTTTTACATATAAAATTATGTACTTCTTTGATTCAGATGCGAGGTGTTTGATTGAACATCATTTATGATCTTTAAATATTTCAGTCAAATGACAACACCTGTCTCGATATTCGATTCGATTGTGGAGCATTAATTCAAGTATTACAATTTTTCATGTTCGCAAAAAAATTTAAGCACCTAAGATTTTTTATTAGACAAAACCTGCCTGGATATCGGACTTGATAGTGCATAATATTATACTTAATTGACCATTATTAATTATATATCTCATATCATTTCGAAGGAGACTTTGTATGTATGTAAGGTTTGTTGGGAGCGTCGAAAACAAATCAAAGATTCTATGACGACGATATCGATATATGTGGTTGAATATTATTTGTTTTCGATTCAAATAAATAAACAAATGAATATTTACTATTAGTTTCGCCATGTTTAAAATATCTTAGTATGAGAATTAAATAAAATTCCACATCATATTTCGACTATTCTTATGGATTAATAACAAAAATTCGTTTATTTTATCGAGGTAAGCCAGTTATCAATAGAATTTTTGTTATCAATCAAAAATAATAGTCGAAATATGATTTTTTTAAGTGGAATTTTATTTAATTCTCATATAAAGACAATTTAACATATTATCCCTATTAATTCAATTCAGATTCGTGTAAATAAAAGATAGTACGAGCGTTTAGCTCGCAATTTTACCGATTTAAAATTCAACGCACTTAACCCTTTAACCAATTAACCCTTTTAAACGAAAACAAAAAATAGTGTGGCCAGAACACTATCCCAATAAACATCTTTCAATAGAAAATACTCGATATAAATAGTATTAATAGTGGGAAAAAATCCGAAATGAAAATACGTACTTTTGATTTGAACTGGACGACTACTTGGAGAGATTTGAAAGCTGAAAAGTATTATAAATGAATGATAAAATACCCGACTATAGATTCCAATATTCATTTTGAACCGGAAATTAACAGATTTTGAAACATCGACCGAACACCAAGATATATAAAAATCACGCGATTTACAAAACATATCTGCGAATCTCGAACCAATCAATATTTTTTATTACCAGATTCGTATTCACTGGGCATAGATCTATAAGAAAATTCATATCTCGTCTCTGAACCAAAAAAAAAGTCGTCATTGTCGAACAATGTTATTTTACATATGTATAAAATAATTTTGTAACGTGACGTTCTCCCCGTTGTCCCATCGGGCAACACTAGCCCATATTTCGGGTTGCAACCCTGAGATTAACACTCCTGTCGCGGGAAAGGAGACGAGGCCGCAGTCTTGGGCATTCGCATCTCGTCAGCCATAGGGTACCTCTGCCTGTGATCTCTCCCGTGCCCGTCTCCAGAGAAGACTGGGCCCAGATATCCGCCATCTTGTTGAAGAACCGCTGTGAGGTTGAGTGGATCATCACTCCCTCCCCTGAGTTCCAAAACCACATCGACTGCATCCTCATGCAGCTTCCGGAGAAGCGTTAGCCGTGGGAGGACCGACCACGAGGAAAGCTGTTATCGACGAGACGAGCCAGCAATCAGGAACCTCCCCGATAATTATACTGTATCCCAGGTTAGTCCACGTTCCTAATAACACGATTCCTGGAAGGACGACGACGTATCCGCCCTCTGCATCTCCCACCGCGAGATCGGTATAAGCGCGCGCAAACCGTTCGTTATAATTTATAATTAACACTAATAAAAAAAAATTGTAACAACGAAAATCCTTATTAATACAAAGAATTAAAAAATTATTATAATAAACTCTGTACTTTGTAAATAAATTTAGATTAAACTGGTTTATATATATTTTATTTATTTATCTGTGACAGGATAGTGTTGATTCGTCACGATACGTTTGAGTTTTGGAATATTTCTTATGTAAAATATAACGTTTTTGTACGAATGAATAATATCCGTGAGTGATGTCGTTGAGTGTTAGGTCCGTGAGCGATTTGTCGTGACACCAGAAAACTACCGAATAGTCAATTAGAATTGGATACGATGCCAATTTTAGATTTCTATTAAGCTTTGAAAAAAATTCTTAAATGTATAATTCCTATAAATTCGAGCATAATTTGGAAAAATGCCTGTGACGCTAATTATGATTAGAGGTAGGATAGTCACAGTGCTATCCATTGTTCGGCAAACCTCTAACAATGCATTTACAACCTTTGAACTATACACGGCCTCCTCAGGCTCCGGTGACTAATTATGATATACAGCCGTGGCCAAAAGTATGAAGCACCCCGTTTTTGTTGTTGATATTATTGAAATAGAACATTTTACAATCGCTTGATCAGGATCAGGATCGGTAACACATATTCCGAGAATATGAAATGGTAAATATCCCTTATTTTTTGTTTGTGGATGAAAGAG